>NW_023601433.1:80201363-80801363 GCF_014898055.3 Talpa occidentalis | reverse complement strand
CTTTGGTTCTAACTAGTGGGTAGAGGCCAGGGATGCTGTTCCCCCTCTGCTGTGCAGGAAAGCCCATCACCCAAAGAGGCTGGAACTGGGCCTCCCTGGTGGCGCAGCGGTTGAGCGCTGGGTTGTGAAGCTGCCCGCAGCCTCTGCGACGCCGGTTCGATCCCTGGCTGCTCCCCGGCCACAGGAGGAGGGTCCCACATGGCGCGCAGACCTCTCCTGCCGCCCGCTGCTCCCCTCAGCAGTGTACTTCGGTCCTTCTGCCTGCTCTGCTCCCCGCTCTGACTCTGGTGAATTCTCTCACCCTCCCACGCTTCTGACTATACCCAGTGCATGTGTAAACGAACAAACAAACAAACAAACAAATAAATAAATAAAAACATGCCTCTTAAAAAAAAAAAAAAAAAAAAAAAAAGAATTCCAAAGAGGCTGGAACCGCAGCATTATGCACAAGGTGTTTGCAGCCACCCCCACATATCCTGACATCTGGCTTTCCCCCTGGGAATCCAGAAATCCCACCCAGCATGCTTACACTTTTGCCCAATGCCAGGGACAAAACTCACTTGGTAGTGAGCTGGTATTTAGGGAATTCTTGCCTCCCTTGCCCCTGGACACTAAATTCGCATCTAAATTCATGCTCACGCTCAATATTTCACAGCAGCAAGAGAGGCATAAGTTTCTCATTATGGGGCAGGGTCTAAGCTTCTCTCCGCTGAGAGGAATGGAGGCTCTGGGCTCCCTTGAAATGCAGTGCAGCTGTAATTAATGTTAATGAACCCCCTAAGTCGGCCCAGGAGCCAGCTCAGGGGATCGCTTCAGCAGTATCTATGACATCCTGTCCTCCCCTGCCTCCCATGCAATAAAATGCAACATTTAGGAAGAACTGAGGCATCCAGAGAGGACACTCAGCCCCCCTCTCAGCTGCCTGGGGAGATGGAAGCCCCACAGGAGCACCTGGACAAGGAGCTCAAGGCAGATCTGGGGGATGCCCCAGAGGAAATTCACCTCTGCTGAGTCTATGCTCAAATTAATCACAGGCCCAGGCAAGGGATGTCCTCTGCTCATTTAATCCCCACAACAATTGTTTGAAGAAGTTAATAGTATTGTTGTCTCCATGCTATAGATCAGAGATCAGCAAACTTGCTGTAAAGGCTAAGAGAGTAAACATTTTAGGCTTGGTAGATCGTAGCATCTTTGTTGAAACTATTCCGCTCCGCCATTTTAGCCCAAAAGCAGTCACAGACATATAAGGAAGACACCCTGTCCTTCCATCCATCCATCCCTCCGTCCATCCACCCACCCATCCTTCCTTCTATCCATCCATCCACCTACTCACCCATCTCTCCACCCACCCACCCAACTCTCCACCCACCCCCACACTCTCCACCCACCCACCCAACTCTCCACCCACCCACCCAACTCTCCATTCACCCACCCAACTCTCCACCCACCCACCCACCCAACTCTCCATTCACCCACCCATGCAATAAATGTTCAGAAGCTTTAAATATCAATTTAATCAGTCTCCTCCAAGCCATTTTTGAAATAACTCCAGGTAAACTGGCCTTCATTAAGTTTCATGTTCAGGCAAGTGCTGTCCTGCCTCAGGGCATCTGCACGTCTTCTCTCCCTGGAACATGCTCCGCCAGCCTCTTGTCCACCCAGTCCCCATGCTCCACATAACCACGCCTCTGACCCTTCTGATCTCAACCTCAGCCGCACTGAGAGGCCCCTCCTGAGCACCCATCATTCTCGGTCCCAGCACCCTGTGTGTTTCTTTCATAGCACTTGAGACACCAAAGTGATTTTATTTATTTCATTATAGTATATGAATTCCATGAAGGCAGGGACCACATCCTTCTTGTTTGTTATTATATCCTTGGCATCTGGCACGTAACAGATGCTCAGTAAATAGTTCTAAAAGTGAATTAATAAATTTAAATCCAGAAAACCTGACTCCAAAGTATGGCCATGACAGCAAGCACAGCTTAGACTGTCCCATCCAACATGGCGCCATGATTACCTATGACGAAAGAGAAACTAAAGTGGGGCTGGTCAGAACTGAAATGGATAATAAGTAGAGAATACACACCAGATTTTGAAGCCTCCACACAGAAAAAAAATAATGTAGACTACCTCAAGACTTTTTATTGATTGTACGTTAAAATGACATTTTGGATTTACTGGGTGAAATGATATAAATTATGAAAATCAATTTCATCTGTTTCTTTTCACTTTTTAAAATGTGCCTATTAAAGTTTTTTTAAATTACTTGTGTGGTTTGCATTGTGCATCTACTGAGTGGCCCGGGTCTATTACCACTCCAATTCTATTCCCAGACTTCTTACTAATTAGCTCTCTGACATCGGTCCAGTCAATTAACCTCCATGGGGCTCAGTTTCTTCATGCAACAAATGAATGTAAGAATTTCTGACCTGCCAACCACATGGGTTGTGGCAGAACTCAAATGAGATAATGGATATGAAAGTGTCTGCGGAAAAAAAAAATCTATAGAAATGCAGGCTCTTTCGGTAATGAGATTTTCTGATTCTGTGTCTAAGCATCCATGTGTTTTTTCCCTCCCTCACTGGCTCCTGGGTGTGACCTAACTCCCTCCATGTGACCCCAACTCCAAGGCCTCATGGTCTTATGTGGGTTCCTCCTCCCAGGCAATACAGTTCCTTCCTGTCTGGTCCTGAGGACAGAATTTCAGAAGCTAAAGAGCTTATCAAGACAAGTCATCATCAGACTCAAGTTCACCCAAGTCCATGTGTGACCCACTTTCCCACCCCGCTTGGGAAGGTGCTTCCACGTAAGGAGGGTGCCCAAGAAAATGTGATTACTCAAACTCCTCTTGGAGTTATAAATGTACCTTGCCCACCACACCTTCAAGAGCCCTGTATAATTCGGACTGACAGGAAGTTAAGGTTTTAGTCATTTTAAAAATGTAGGTGCCCCCTGCTGGGTCAGTCTGCCTGTCATCCATGCCTCAGATTCCCGTAAATACACAATAATGTCTGTCACGAGGACCCTCTTCCCTGATCTCCACCAAACAGTCTGTGTGGGGCATACGGGTGGGTGCGCCTGACCCAATCAGCTTACGCCATCCCCCTGGACATGGTGACCCCTGTGGATTTAGTGGGAGACAATCCCAGGGCATTTGTGGGAACCTTCAAGGAAGAAGAGCTGCTCCCCCCACGGGGGCTGTAAGCCTACCACGATTGGAGACATGAAGCTGGGAGGCAGACAGCCATGAGAAAGCAGAATTGTTAGGAGAAAGGAGGAAGACAGACAGCGTCCATCAACATTGTTTAAGCACCTGGAGCCAACTATACCTGATGCCAGCAATCCTCTTAAGCATTGCATTCACAAAGGCAACAAATACATTTTATGGGAAAAGTCATTCTGAGATTTAATCACTTAAAACCAAAAGAATCCTGTCTAAAGCAAAAAGATCAATTACAGTACATTTTAAAAATGTACTTTTATGATCTTCAATTAATGCAGTAACTCCATCTGGGTCAACAGAGTTTTGCCTACAGATGCTGTTCAGAATCCCTTTCTAACAAGATTATGGATTAAATACAGCAGGCTCTTCCAAAGTTACTGAATGCACAAAGATTTGCAAAGAGGCATTTTCTCTGGGACTACTGATAGTTTACTGAAACCCAATTATTCACTATTTGTGGAAAGAAAGATACTGCTCAGCAAAACTAAACTTCAGACAAATCACTTTAGTTGGAATAATTCATAGTTGGATTAAATGGGGCTTTAAATTAATGTGGCCTTCAGGATTTTAGTCACGTTACTTGTGAGAAACCTCCCAACAGAATGTCACCCAGGAAACATCCACCTTTACTCTGAAATCTGGCCCCTGGGTCACCCTGTCGGCCAGCCCATGAGGTTGGCAAGTGGGTGGTTCATGGTTGTGGGGTAAAGAAAATATCAGGCTTTTCTGCCCTTCCGCCATCAGGATAGATGATGGATCCTTGTCCTGAACGCATGCCTGATGGCGGGCACCTGGAGTAGGGTGTGGGCAGATGTAGATAGGATTCACCTGAGCTAAGACTGTGCTTTTAAGAGCACAGTCACAGGGACGCCAGGAGCAGCAGCAGTAGCAGCAGCAGCAGTAGAAGCCGAAGCAGAAGCCGAAAGAGAAGCTGAGAAGCAGCAGAACGAACGCTAGAGAGCCCAGATAGAGTGAAGACTTGCTGGGGGCTGGAAGGCCTGCCAGCCTCCCAGTCCCCCAGCCAGCACCCCTGCTTGTCATATGCCTGGTGAACCCCAATAAAAGACCTGCAAAACCACTGAGGACTCTGACTCCTCCTTTACCTGGTCTGCATGGGATCAGAAAACCTGCACTGTGCCTAGTCTGGCCTCTACAATGGTGTTTGGGGAAACTGAGCATCACACGTGTAGCCAGAACAAACATGCGTGAGCTTCACAAGTCCAGCTTTGCCCTCCAAGCCAGGTTCTTTGCAGCGAAGATTAATGAGCTGACAGCTGTCAAAAGCCTGGAGGCTATTAAAACAGCCACCCAAACACCTGAGACTATTTTTAGCCTCTTGCACATGGGACTTGACTACATATGCCAACAGCAGCCCCTGGCACAGCCAGTCATACAGTTGTGTGCTGGCCCCACTATGTCCCCTCTGCTGTGTATAACATGGCAATGGAAATGCTGACAAGGTCCCAGGATCACCATCTCTCTAAGGGAGAGGATTTCCTCCCTCCTGACCAACCAGCCAGCAATGGACCCAGTAGGCTTTCTATTTCAGGGGATGACAAGGAAACCATTAATTAAATGTGTCTATAGCATTTTAAACTTAGTTTGCAAAGTGGTGACCTGCAGAGTAACATCTGGACAGCAAAGTGATCTGGCTCATCCAAAGCTTAAGTTTGGATTAGTTGTCAATGTTTTTTAAAATAGAGAAATTTCACTATAATAAGTCTATACTTCTGGTTTCTTCTGACCAATTGAAACAATGTAGGGCCTGCCTTCTACAGACAACACTCAGCTGGAAAAGCAAAGCAAGCACCCTCTGTAGATGAAGCATGGACTCTGTGGTTTGCCCCACTCCCTGCCATTCCCCGCTGTGACTTTTTGATCCTGAAGCAGAAAGTCAGTTGCCACCATTTGTCACCTTACACCAGCCCCTCTTTATCTATAGTTTCCTGCTTGACCCTGGTAAGTTCTGGAGTTTTCAAGCTCTACAAAATGCACATGATTTCATCATACAGTAAAACGTTCAGGTAAAAATCCAAACAAGCAAGGATGTGAAATTAGATGATGCTTCTAAAGTCCCTTGTAACTTTGTCCTTCCATGAGTATATGAATAGGCATACTCAGAAAATACCGCAAGGACTTTCTGAGGCCACTGCTGACTTGGGGTGGGGTCCAAGAGAGGGTGCGGGTGCTTCTCCCATGCTTACTGTTTGTCTTCTTCCTCGGCAGAAAGAGTTCAACCAACATCCCTCGGGGACCCTCTCCTCCCTCAATCATTCCATCCATGGAGAGGGAGCATGAATTTGGGTCAGGAACTGGGCCCATTAGCCCCTCTCCTTTCTCACCCTCCTTCAGGCCAGAAGCAAACCACCTGCAGAAAGCACAGATTCTGATCTCCACCTCAAGACTGAAGTTCTCCAAGCAGAGAGCCAATGCCAGCCGAGTAAAGTGTGCCCTCCATGTGCACCGCCAGGGACTGGTGAGTCTGATCAATTTGGAAGTGAGGACCAAAGTCACTTGCCCACAGATGAAAGTCACCTCCCAACACCCTGAGTAGGGAGGGCACACCTGTACCCCACCTGCATCTCCAGTCCTCTGACTCAACGGACTCATAATCAGGCCCAGAGTGGGGGAGGGGAGGAGGCCCCAAAGACCCCCCACAACCACTTAGCTGACAGTTCTTAGCATTTTGAGGGTCCATTACCCTCCCCGAAGATCTGATGAAAGTTATAGGCCTTCTACTGCTCTCTCCCCAAAATGCACCATTCATACCTCTCTTCCACATACAGTTTCAAGGTGTTCGCAGCCCATTCATAGACTCCAACATTATTTTAAATCTTTGACTTATTTCTAGTTCCTGAGAGGAGTTAGTCAAAGGAAGACCGGCAGAGGCAAGCCTGACTCAGGCCTGGCCTCCTCACTCAGCCCCAGAGCATCTAGTCACTCAGCAAACCAAGAGCCCGAACCCAGTGGCTCACTGGACCATCGGACGAGCCCCACCAAGCGTCCTCACAAGGGACTTGAGCATCAAGAGCAGTCACACAATAAACATCTCATTGCACACAATGATACAGGCTGACAGGGTAGGACAGAGCCGATTCTTGACAAAGGGAGTTTGACAAACGTGAAGGCGGTCGTGTGAGCTAAGATTTATCAAAGAAGATGGCATCTGAGCCCAGACCTGAGAGCTGGGAAATAAGCAAAGGGGACACAGAGAAAAGGCTTCCAGAAGAGCCTGGGCAGAGTCCTGGAGGTGGGGGTCGGGGGAGGAGGAGCAGGATGGCACGAGATGAAACTGGAAGGAAGGACGTTTGTGTGTGTGATCCAGGGGGTGGGAGGGAGGCTGACAAGAGCCTCTTATGGGCCCATTCAGCCAGCAGACCCCAAATTAGCTTGTGGGGGAAGGGGACTAGTTTAAGTTCTGGCAGAGTGAGGAGGTTCATAAATTCCATCCCACCTCCCACGACTGAGAAAATTTCTCTGTAGGGAAGAAATCATCAAAAGCACGGAGTTCTATGCTCCGAGTTGCTCACAGCAGTGATATCTGCAATATCGAAGCTCTGGAAACAGTGGAACTCTCCAGTGAAAACAGGAGTCACGAATGAACCATAGGCATCAACACAAGATGTATTAGGTGCCAACCTAAAAATGAAATTTCTAATCGTAGAAATTTGGGAGAATGATCACAATGGAGGAATAGCTATCTATGATTGTAGACAAGTCACAGAAAGCAGGTACATCCACACCTTGCAGACAAGGCTGGAAGTTATATGGTCAGAGTGACACCATGAATAGTTACAGTCGGCTAGGATATCGAGTGGGATTTCTCCTATTATCTCATAATTATGTTTAAACCCCAGAGCAAAAATAAAAGACATAAATAACTCTACTTTCTGCTCATGAGCCAAAGCTGGAACTAGAGTCCTTCCCACAAGGTAGCAGAAACAGCAGGGGCAGCCCCACACCCAACACCAGGGCCAGGTCCTTGCCAATCTATGAAAGAAGGGGTGGTGAAAGGACTGGGCTTGGGTTTTTCATCTTTTGAGGGTACAGGATTCACAAAGGAAGCACATTCCTATTCCCCAGAGGTGCCTGCAAGAAAGGAAAACTGGAATCTCATTTGCAAGGAAGATTCCCGCTGCATCCACAGACATTCTCTGAGCAACGCCATCAAGCAGAAGAGACCCACTTGGGCACCTACGTATTTCTACAGGTGGGACATCCTTAGACAGCTGACCAGTCTGACGAAAACTGGAACAGTGAGCCTGGTGACAACACGAGGACACTCCCACTTCATCCCAGATCTCTGCCCTCCCCCACCCCAGGAAGGACCCCAGAGTCCTCATGGATCCAGGGATGGAGCATGGAGTTAGGGGTGGGGAGCATCTATCTCTGCCCAGGTGGCCACCAGAGAAGGTGCCAAGGATGGTGCCACTGGAGCCAAGGGCACCTCCTAAGGAGGGTGGTTCTCAGAGACAGAGGAGACTGTTAGAAGGAAGCTGACATTGTAAACCACCCCCCACCCACCTCTGGCACGGTCCACAAGAGATGGAGACAAACACAGAGCATCACCAGGGAGGCTCAGAGCGGCTGCAGTTTTGCCAACCAAAAGTGACATTCTCATTAACGCGGGCAAGGAGACAGTCAATCAATCTCAGTTCCAGGAAAAATAAACTGTTTCCTTTGTGTTTAGACTTCAACAAGTTGGGCAGTTCAAACAAAACTACTGCAGCAGTTCTCAACATCCCTGCTTCAGTTACTTAACTTCAGTCTGACAATGGCCCCCTAAGGCAGCTCTTATCACCCCTTTGCATGGAGGAAGAAAATGAAGCTAGAAGTTTCCACGAATCACCCATGATCTTTCTCTCTCGAAAATCTACTTTGGTCATCTTTGAACAGTGATATAACTGTGGTTGTTGTTTTATAGAATGCATATGGAACACTGTGCCAATGTCACCTTTCTGGGGCTGACTGCACTCTGGGGAAGGAAGATACCATCATGGGAACATGGGGAGGGCACACTGGGATACCCACTCTACTTTTTGGGATTCTGAAACCATTTCATAAGAAGTAGCTTTTAAAAAAAAAAATGAGGTTTTTTGAAGTTGTTCAAAATAATGGGTTTTTTTCCCTATTATAGAAGTACTAGTATACACTATAAGCGAGGAAATCATTTAAAAATATCATAAAAATCCTAATTTTTTATTATATGAATATTTTAGGCTCAAGCTGTCTTTAAAGCCTGCTCTTACAATTTATTTTGATTCGCTACTTAGAGCACAATGTTTGGGGATAGGAGTTAATGTGTCTCTTGCCTGGGGCTATGCATCCATACTCCTCAGATGCTAAGGAGTCAGTCCAGGTAATAATCCACCATTTGCAAATTAAAAACCTGGACTTTTCTAAAGAGTGGTGTAATGGGCATAGAACCTTTCCATTTTATCCCAAAGAGTCACGAGACCTCAGTGGCTTTGCTGCTTATGTCCACACAACAAGCATCATCTCTCTGGATCGTCAGGAAAAAAAAAAGAGTATTGCCCCACCCCACCCCCATGCAGTTCTGGGCTGCTGGATGTGCCACGATCCACGTCAAATAGGCAGAGGGTCTGCAACCCCAGGACACAAGCAGCACAGCAGCCCGGATGCACAAGAGCCCCCCCCCCAAGAACAAATGGGGGGAATCAATAGCGACAAGAAATATTTTTGAGCTTTGCAGGGAGGGCTGTTTGTGAGTGTTTGCCCTGACTCAATGAGTCACTCATTAGGGAAGGAGAAACATGACCTTTTTCTACTGATTCCAGGAAGACTGGAGGGGTAGGGGTGAGGGCTGGAGATAAAGCTTGGCCATTCTATTTAGAGGGGATGTTCTTGGGGCAAGTGAAAATGAAGGTGCTGAGTGAAAAGCGAGAAAACTGGTTAACAAAGAAGAGATGCTGGGTGTAGTTTTTTTACTCCTGGCTGAATCATTTCACACATGCTAAAACACACGCATACACACAGAGAAGATGGCAAGGGAGGCTGCAAAGCGGCAGGAAAGCAAAAGGAAAATAGAGCCATTTTTTCCTTCCAGCTGCCTTCTTTCCAATCCCAGTGAAAGAAGGAAAGTTGGGAGAAGAAAATAGAAGAAATAGACAAGGAGAGAAGGGGCCAGGAGATGATGGTGATCAAGACAATGTAACATTAGAACAGAACACAACAGAAGAGCCTGGAATAGATCTACATGGCCAAATAGATGGCACGGAAACTGATGAGCTAGACCCTTACCTCACACCATATGTGAAAATTTATGCAAGATGGATAATAAAACATGATAAAAGTTACAACTATAATGGATCAAGAAGAAAACAGAATATCTTGGTGACTCGGGGGTTTGCAAAGACCCCTTAGAATCTAAAAAGCATTAAGCATATAAGATAAAATGTGATAAACTGGATTCCATTAAAATTGAAAACTTTAGCCCTTTGGAGGAGAACCATAAAAAAAAGAGAATGGTAAAAGCTAAGGATTGAGAGAAAATATGCACGGTCCGGTCCACAATCTGGTTGACAAAGAACCTCCAACACAACAAAATGGTAAGTAACCCAATTTAAAAGACTTGAACTGATAATTTACATAACAAGGAAAAATGGCCAGTAAATCCACACACAGATGCTTTTGACATCTTTAATATCGGGGAAATACTAATCAATCAATTAGTAATGAAAGCAACTTAAAATACAAAGCAGTACCATTTCACACCTATTCGAATGAATGGACAATTAGAAGTCTGACAATCTCAAGTGGTGGCCAGGATGCACAGCAGTGTTTCTCAGCCTTGGTAATATAGAAATTTCAGGCTGGGTTATTCCTTACTGGGATGAAGGTGGGGGCTGTCCCATGCATCATGGGCTGGCCTATCAGCAGCCCCCATCTCTCCTCAGGAGCCAGATGCTAGCAGCGCCCTCAAGTTATAACAACCAAAAATTCCTCCAGGCATTGCCAAATGTCCTTGGAGGAACAAAGCTACCCCATGCTAAGAACCATTGATGTGGCTTCACTGACTTCTCAAGCACTGCCGGACTATAAAATGTACAAAGACTATGAAGGCAGCTTGATGTTTTCTTACAGTTCCCCAAATTCATACACTATGACCTAGGAGTTCAACTAGGTTGTAAGTATTTACCCAAAAGAAATGAAAACATGTTGATCAAACAGGAAGCAAAACACTTCTACAGAATATTCATTGCAGATGCATTCGCAATAGCCCCAAACTGGAAACACCCCAAAATGTCCATCAGTGTGAGTGTGGTGGCTCAGCTGTGTCCTCAAAAGGCTCCCTCCCCGCTCCCCCCACCGGTTACAGTGCCTGTAACCTTATTTGGACATAAGGTCTTGGCAGGAGTAATCAAGTTGAGAAGAGGTTCTGCTAGATTACAATGGACCCTTAATCAAATGGTCCAGAGAGAACACATGACTCCATTTGTATCATGTTTCTAAGATCTAAGCTAGGTGATGAAAGACCAGAGATCATCTTCAAGGTAGGGGAGAGGCATGGAGACAGGGCACAAGGGAAATTTCCAGAAATGAAAATGTGCTATATTTTGGAGAGGTGAGTGCCTGGGATATCAAAACTCACTGAACTTAAAATCTGCCCTTTTTATTGCACATAAATTAATACTCAATTTTACAGCCTATAAATCAAGGGACTAAAGAGAAGAGAAAGGAAAGCTGGGGAACATATTACCCTTTCACAGAGATGAGGGATAGTGACGGGGGAAGGACAAGGTGAGTGGTCCTCCTACCAACAGTGACAGGCCAGCAACTCTGGCCCCACCTCCACCCCAGCAAGTTTTGTCATTTTGTCACACCTGCGCTCGCCATGGTTAAGTAAATTCACAATTTCTTCACTGGAGGCCAAGTTTGCAGAGATGCTCAAAGCAAATTGGCCCAAGCGGACATCCCAGCAGCTGTCTATTATAACCTGGAATGGAACATTAACTTCTGAGAGGACCCCTGGTTCCCAGAGAGCCCCAAGGCTCCCCATACTTCAGGAACATTCTTGGAAACCTAAATGGACAAGTGAGAAAACTCAGACCACAGTGGTGGGTGAGCAGCTGCAAGGTCCCTGCACCACGAAGCAGGTACGAGCCGGGCCAGCAGCCCTGCAGCCTTCACTGCCCAGAGGCACTGGCTTTCATCTCATGTCGTGCCGGGGGCTTGGCCTGAATGAGCTGCACACTGGTTAGCAGCTCAGGCAGGCAGTGGTGCCTGAGGCCAAAGTCTCCTCCTCTGCAGCCCCACTCATGGTCAAGCCAGGCTGGGGGTGCCTGCAAATGCAGGGAGAGTCCACATCTGGCAGGTTTTAAGTCTTACTGTTTTCCAGACTCCTGGACTATGAGTTCTTACTCATCCCTCTTACTCCTATGTGTAACAGAGCATCAGGTACATAGCCAATTGGGCATCAGAGAGTCTAGAGTCAAGTGCAGAGGCTGCTTCTCCCTTGGGCTCTCTGCACCATCATGCCTTATTGGAGAAATGGGGGAAATGCTAAATGGTTATGAGATGGATGCAGGTAAGGAAGTGTCCCTCAATAAGTAAGCACAATTTCTTCCGTGAAATGTGGGAGCAGCATCCACTTTCAAGGACTGTTGAGTCCAAACTCAATGATATGCACAGAAGTGTTTTGTCAAAAGTTGAGCTACAGACTTTCAAGTCACAGCCAGAACTTAATTATAAGCAAGGAATATGACCTGTGCCCCTTGTGGAGTTTACACCCTGAAGTTGAGGGTAATGCTGCTCTTGCCTCAGCCTGGAATTCTGCTGACTGGGTAAAGGAGCACCCACCCCAGCAGACTGGTCACAGCAATTCTGGGAAGAGCCCCCACAGGTTCACACACAGGACTGTGCTTGTGTTAGTGGTGCTCAGAATCTGCTATCCAGACAAGAGCAACGCTAGGGGACTTTACAAACAGAATGGTAAAGAATGTCTCCTCAGGCACCAGCGAGGTGCTCCCACAAGACTAGGCCGAAAACCAAGAGGGCAGCGTCTTCACAGGGCAGCAACACTCACCTCATGCCTGCCTTACAGGGGAAAAGCAGACAAGGGCGCTCCTGGTACACATCTCTCAGATTCACTCTAGTGGGGAGAGAACGAGACTGAGATTCGGGAGGAGTGAGTTCTAATCTGTGCAGGGACTGTACCGGGAAAACTGTCCACCTGTCCATCCACTCATCCACCCACCCGCCATCCATCCATCCAATCATCTACTCACCATCCATTCATCATCCATCCCTTCTCCATCCATTCACTCATCATCTGTCCATCCATCCACCATCCATGCACCCACCAACCATTCATTCATCAGCCCATTCAACCATCCAACATTCTTTGACTCTTAACAATGCTCTGTTAAGCACACAAGTAAAAGATGAATTAAGACATGGCCCCTACTCTCAAAGAACTCATGATCCAAGAGTCTGGAAAACAGTAAGGACATAAAACCTGTGTCGCACTGAGTCACCTGTCAGAATAAATTCAAAACCCACCTAACTGCCCTGCAGGGCTGAGCTGTTAACCTAAAAGCTCTCTGAACCCTGGAAAATTCTCAGGTTCTCCACACTGAGTTTCTAAAAAACAAAGGATAGAAGACAACGATTCTGTATCTCCCCTGGGCAGAGGACATGGTTCCTAGGTATTCCTCCTGAAATAGCTAAAAACAAAATGTTCTGGGTTTCCAACATCTTGGAAAGTGCCAATATCAGGTCCCAAGAGATGACATCCCATGACCCCCGCATCTCCACTCCCAGATGCACCCTGTCCCGCCTCGGGGTTGAAACCCAGGTCTCGGTGAGAAGGTGGCTGTTAGCCTGTGCCCGACTCAGCTGACAGACACAGACAGGCCCCTCTGAAATGTGCAAATTATGATCTTGAAACACGACTGAGTGGGGAAAGAGGACTTGGTGGCTGCTTCCTGAAAATCATTAAGCACCACTCTACAGCGTGAACCTATCAAGGCCCCCATGGAGGCCTCAAGATGTGGCACATATACACAATGGAATATTACTCAGCAATCCAAAAAGATAAACTCATGCCATTTGCAGCAACATGGATGGAGCTGGAAGGGATCATGCTCAGTGAAATAAGCCAGAAAGAAAAAGAAAAATACCGGATGGTCTCACTCATAGCAGGAATCTAGAAAACCTAAATAAGGGACCAGGAAAAAGACTAATTAATACAAAGTAAAAATCAAAATCAACAAGCAACTATAAACCAGAGCCAAACCACGGGGGCGGGGGAGGGGGGATGGAGGGATTAGGGTAAAAACAAGGGGGGTGGGAATTGTACAGGGAATATAACCAAAATGAAAATGCATACATTGTGCAAAAATGAAAAATGATGTAAGAATTATATAAAATTAAATAAAAAAGAGTTGTTAATAGTTTTACTCTTCTATGACTTTGAGTTAATAAATGCCTCCAGCCTAGGGGGAGCAGCTAACCCCTCCAGCCTAGGGGGAGCAGCTAACCCCTGGACAAGTTCATTTTAAATTAGTGCCAGAACAGGGCTCATCGGGAGCTGCAGGACCAGAGGCCCTCAGAGGTGACACTTGGGGGAAAGGAGCAGCACCAGATGCGGACAGGGGTCCCTTCCCTGCCACTACCACCCGGAGCAGATGGCAGCGCCTCCCAGTGTCTCCTGTGTCCCAGAGGGCGCACCGCATTCCTGGGAGAATGAACAGAAAACAGGAAAGGGCTCAGAGCAAATGGACTGAGACCTGGAAGCCAAAGCTGCCATGGTTAGAATGATGCGGGACACCTCTTGCTGCTTCCAAGGTAACCCCTGGGGTTCTCTTCCTGCCCAGCACACATGACTGCTTAAATCTGCTCATTAATCATTCCCTGCGGGCTCGATGGTGAACTCCTAGAAAACAGGGGTCAGTGGCTCACCAGGAAAACCCGCAGGACTTGGCACCATGTAGGCAAAAATGCAAAACAGAGAACGAGTAAAACTCACACATCACATCCTTCCCTCTGGCACACAGTGGTATCAGACAAGCCCTTGACCCAGAAGGGAACACAGTGGTGGTCTAATGGGCACCACTATTTCACGGCCACCTGACGTCTGGCGTGCTAAGACCACACACCTGGCCTTGAATGGCTTCTCCATCATGGCTTCCAGGTTCGAATGCATTTCTGGGGTCTCTGCTGTCCCCAATCTTATTCCTAGCCTCTGCCTTGGCTTTCAAAGGTTAACTCACTGCCTGCCTCAGTGTGACACCACCACCCACGCTGATCTTACTCCTCCATCCCGGCCCCCATTATCTTACAAACCAAGCGCTGGGCAGTTGCCCTCCTATGACTCAGGTTGCCATCTGGAGCCAAAGCACCGTGGAGAAGCTGAATTTTTATGTCTCCCCATTTATCACATAAAAAGGTTCATTTCAAATTCTATCAAATAGGTCAGAAACCAAGACAGAAAGCAGTGCCTTCTCTTTGTCTTTTCCAGAAATGGTACCACCCTCTAGAGTGAATAGATTCGAGGCATTTAATTTGGCAACCATGTGGCATTCTCCCCCAGAAGGCTGGCGCCTGCCAGTGGCACAGCAAAGGAAGAGGAGGGAAGTAGCAGAAACTCAACAGGATCACTGCAGAGAGAGAGAAAGGACCATAAATCCCCCTCAACAAATGAAGTCCCTCAAGGAAGCCCCGCAGCTTCCTGCACACGAGAAGGGTTTTTATTCCCAGGCACCCCCATCCTGGGTCTAATTCTAATGCTCCTCCATTTATCGTGTTAATAACAATAACTATAATTATGCATCAACATGCCAGGCCACGAAAAGCATCACTCCACTCGGGGCGAAGCAGCCTTTGGTTTGCATAAACAAGCGGCCTGCAGGATGACACTTCTGGATGATTTGGGGTAATCACTGCACCAATAAAACCACAGGGGGCCCTATAATGATAGCTAAGAAATGCTTAGCAGCTGAAGGATGGCACTCTCCCCCAGCTGTCTCTTACCTTTGTTTCATATTCTAAGTCACATCCCCATCCAAAAAAGAACCATTTGCTCTGATCAATAGAATGAAGGGTTCTGGACAGGAATGGAAAACAGATTAATGGAACATTCCAGTTTTTATTGTGCCAAGAGTGACTTTCCCAGAGTACTGTGTTGAGAAGGATTCTAAAGTCCTATCAGGGTCCATGAAAAATACCTCTCTCTGCAATTGGTCCAGCCCCTGGAAAATAGTATGAAGGGTTCCCAAATGTCAAAAATAGATCGCAGGATGACCCAATAATTTCACTCCCAAGCATCTATCCAAAGAATAAAAAAGCACTAATTAAATGGGATATGTGCTCCTATTTCACCATAGCACTATTTACAATAACTAAGTTATAGAAACAACCTCTGTGCCCAGAGACAGATGAGCGGATAAAGGAGATGTGGCATGTATACTTAATGAAATACAATGCAGCTGTAAAAAAGCTGAACTCTTGCCATTTGGGACAACATGGATGGAACTGGAGGGGATCACGCTTAGCAAGATAAGTCAGAAGGAAAAAGACAAATGCTAAATGATTTCCTGTGTAAAAAAAAAAAAATGAAATGCACACAAAGGCCTAACAAAAGTCTTTGGCTCAGTTCTCCACTGCCTGGCAGCGTTCTTCACTATTACTAAGCTTTGGTAAGGAAGCAAGTGCCCTTTATGTTCATTACCTAGGACTTTTGTTCACTGCTGCAAACTGGCTTCATGGGCTCCTGGAGGTGGGAGGGAAGCCCACAGACAAGAACAGCCAGATGACGGATGGAGAGAAGCAGCAAAGGACTCCCCTCCTGAGCCCAGGCTTTCCAGAACAGGAAGCACACTGCTGGCATTTATACAGGCGTGTGTGTGGATATAGTCCATGCGTACACACCCGATGGTACACACTCACTGCACGGAGCCTTCCCCAGCAGCTTTATACTGTAACAAGAACAACTATCTCCATTTTACCAAGACGGAAACTACCGCCCAAACAAGTTAAGTCATTTTTCCAGAAAAACTTGGCCTGCAGATAGCACTGCTGGGATTTGACCCTGAGCCTGTCCTGCTCTGTTGCCTTCAGGCTACACTGCTTTTCTGTCACTCGTGAACAAATGGGTTCTGAGGTGACAGGGCTCTCAGCTCCCAGGACCTCTGTTTCCCAGGGAGAAAGAGAGACAGGCAGGGGAGGCTCAGCTGTCGGGTCTCCAGACTGCACATCTAGATGACACCTGGGAGGTGCCAAGAGCACCAGCTGACTGCCCTGCTCTGCCTGCTTTGTCCCACCACGCGACAGCCCCACACGAGCAAGCGAGTTCCGCGTGCCCCCTCACCGCCTCTCAGACTTTGGTCTCATGTCATTAACTTGGCACCTGTCAGCTCCAGCATGGCACAGTGGACAATGCTCTGGAGTAAGATGGGTTCCCGTCTGCCCCTGCTGCTTATAGCGCCACAAGGCCTGGGGAGCCCCGCGGACCCTCTGCTTCCTCATCTGTGAAATGGGGATAATGATTACTTCTCCTTTTGACAGGTGTGGAGAACCAGGCCCACCACAGGTATTCAGGAACTGTTCCCTGCCTCCTTGAACTCACAGCAGTAGTTTTCCCATGTCCCATGTATTCTGGACCCATCACTGTAACCGGGCTTCAGGCCAGGGGCTGGTAGACCTGTAAGACTTTACCAGCTACCCCATGCCCACCCCATGCAAGGGACAGTAAGCAAAGTCCTGGTCAAAGCTGCAATGAGCTTTTCCCTGATTCCAACCTACAGCTTGGCTTAGGGAGGGCCAAGATCCAGCAGAGAGGTTTTCTAACTCAGCTTGAGGTAAGGAAAGAAACAGGAATGCAACCTGTGGCTTTGATGCCGCCCACAGCCAGCCTTCCCGGTGCCCTTAGAGCCTGCCCCCCAGACAATGAATTTGTTAAGTTCTGTCTCTACTTCCAAATCTCTTTTAATCTCTGATCCACCTAACAATATGGGTGTAAAAATGTCTTGTCTTGGCAAACTAGACCTGAAGCACCTTAAAAGCAACAGGGTTCTATCAGATTCCTTCTTCTATCCCCCACGCCCCAGTGCCACCACTTGATTATTCCCTGCAGTAAATCCACTGTAACCCAGGCTGTCATTGTGGATTCTGAAGGCTACTTTTTAAACAGTGACAATAAGCAGTGCTTTTTTAGCTCCTACTATGTGTCAGGCACTGTTCTAAGCACTTGCCATACATTCAATCTCCCAACAATGCTGCGAACTCGTTGCCATCATGAGCCCTATTACATAGATGAGAAAGCCCAAACTCAGACAGGTTAATCAATTCTTCTGGGGCCACACAGCCAAGAAGTGGCAGACTCAGGATGCAAACCCAGGCCGCTTGGCTTCAGACTTCCCATCCTTATCTACCCCATCTCTGATGCCACCACGGACTTTGGGTGAGAGAACCCCAAATCGCCTACCTAATTAGTCGGAATGTGTTTGGACAATGCATGATTTCTATTAAATCCAATTTCCCTGTCTTTAAAATGGGATGTTTGAGAATTAAATGAAACATGTAGAGTGGCAGTATACAAGAAGCTTTCAAAACGTGACCGTTACCATTCATGTGACGATAACAACATTCAAGCAATAAACTTTGTAATTTATGGAAAATGTGTCCACACAGCTGTGTACAGAGCTGATATGATTATTTAAATGATTACCTTGGGGCCTCCCCAGTGGCGCAGCGGTTGAGCGCTGCATTGCGAAGCTGCCTGCAGCCTCTGCAGCGCCGGTTCGATCCCCAGCCACCAGGCGAGGGTCCCACATGGCGCGCAGACTTCTCCTGCCATGCCCACTGCTCCCCTCAGCAGTGTACTTCATCAGTCTGCCTGTTCTGCTCCCCGCTCTGGCTCTGGTGAATTCTCTCACCCTCCTGAGCTTCTGACTGTACCCAGTGCTTGTATAAATAAATAAATAAATCTTTAAAAAAAATAAAAATAAAAATGAAACTATGGGTGAAAAATTTGGAAAAATAAATAAATAAATGATTACCTTGATCCCTGCCTTAGTTTGGGTTCCCTCAAAATCAGACCCTGACTGGAGACACTTGGAGATAAAGGAGGATTCCAAATATCCAGACGGTGACCGTGGACTACATGATGGAGTGCAACACAGGCCCTTCCTACATGGATTCTCTTTCAAAAATTTATTTATTTTTTACATAGAAGAACTGGGGTGCAGGACTGTTAGAACTGAATGCCTCCCCCCAGGGACTCTGGAAAACCCTGATGGAGACATCCCCTCAGCCAGGACGCTTCCCACAGCTGCTTACCATGGACTCAACCCCTGGTCCCTGAACTGCACCGCTGGGAGGACTGGCAAGAAGAGCCAGCCCTGCGGACCCACAGAGACATCCGATGCGGCTCCACCTCCGACTACTCTATAGTCGGTGTGACCGGTATCCATCATAGGTGTCTGAGTGCTTAGCCCTAAAAGGAGTCCCTGTAGGAGAAACCTTCCTCCTTGAATGAAGAGACTATTATTCACAAGCCAATAGCTCCACGCCTGTCCTTGTAAATAACCTTAGAGTTCCCTGTAATAATTAGCACAGTGATCTGTAGGTGTATGTCAGTGAGTTTGAGAGCTTGTGCATAATTAATTTTCTAAAATAAACCAAAAGACCCCACTTGAAATCTTATTTAGATAATGGATCCGTTAAGCAAAGCCTATTTTCATACAAGCTACCGATGCTCTAGGCCAGGTGATGCACAAAGTCATTGTATGGAGGGGCACTTGGCCCATGGCCCTCATCTAGCCAGGTTCCCTGGCCCCCAGGCCAGCTGAGGGTTCTCACACACACCCCAGAAGGGCAGAGGTGACATGTGTTCACACATCAACCATACAGAGGTCTGAAAGCAAAGACATGAGCAAAGGAATGTTCAAGATGTGCTTTGGGGAACACAGGAGAATTTCCAGAAGGGATAAAGCGTGAGATGGTCATAAATGAAATATGCACATTTATGCAGGACTAACAAAGGCAAGTAGCATGAGTCAAGATGTAAAGTGTGGTTCCAGTTATGAAGAAAAGGAAGCGGATACATTACACATGCACACACAAACACAATATACGCATGCAAAGATCCCTGTCAGAGTAGTAGGAGCAAATACAGTCATTCTCTACAGCTATGGGAAGGGGACTTTGCTCTTGGTATTCTTACATTTTATATTCTTGCACTTTCAAAATTAAGATGTTTGTGGGAATGACTTCTACAATTAAAACACAACTGTAATAGAAAATTGTCTTTAAAAAGGTTTTGCAGAAGCAGGGGGAGGGGAGTTTTACCAGAGCTTTCTTTTTAGATGCTGAATTTCTCCAATGCATTTAAAACGCATTCCATTTTCAGAATCCAGTTTAGCCTTTCAGGTGCTCTGACAGAGAGCGGATCATTTGCATGGCGGGCAGACAAGCTGGGATGTGAAGACACATGACTCATCACACACTTAGGAATCATTAGGTTCTTTTTTCCATCACCATGGCCATGGGGCCTGCGGACTGAGGTTGTGGTGGCCAGAATTCTGAGACTGCTCCTTCTTCTTTTCCCAAATGGCTGCTTGTAAAGAACCCATGTGGGTTGCCCCAGACCAGGTATGGCCACGAAGCCAGAGAATAAAGAAAAAGCTAGTAAGAACACCCGGGAGACTCTTGATAACCCTAATGCCTAAGCCTAATGGTAGGATTGCAGGCACAGAACCACATGGGCACCTCTCAGCCTTTTTTCCTTGATGGTCTTTTTGACCTTCATGACCTCCATGGAACCAACATCACTTATCATGAGGGAAATACAAATCAAAACCACAGTATGGTATCACCTCACACATGCTAGAATAGCTACTATCAAAGCAGTAACGAGTGTTCGGGAGATATGGAGAAAATGGAGCCTGACTGCACTGTTGGTGGGACAATAAACTGGTATAGCCATGACAGAAAATATGCAGATTCCTTAAAAAATTAAAAAAGGAACTACTCTGTGATCCAGCAATCCCCGTCTAGGTATACAGCCAAAAAAATAAAATTGTCCGTGTCAAGTTATCTGTGCAGCACCATTGACAAAAACCAAGACAGGGAAGCAGTATAAGGGTGGATGAACGAATAAGGAAAATGTAATTGATTGATTCACTGATTGATTGATAGATGCATACAAACACACATACATACACGTGGCATAGTCAGATAGACAGATTGAGTCATTCATTGATTCAACTGCCATCTGTGACAACATGGAAGAAGCTTAAGAGCATTACACTATGTGAACTAAGTCAGGCAAAGACAGATACTACAGGATATTGCTTATATGCACACTCTAAAGGAGCCAAACTCACAGCAATGGAGAGTAGACCTGTTCCAGCCATTTCATGTCCAGTACAGTGCCTGCAGTCAACCACGCTGTACTGCAGACTTGAAAGTTTCTCAAAGAATAGATCTTTAATGTTCTCGCCACACGCGCGCACACACAGGTTAACTATGAGAGGTAAGGGCTTTATATGGGTTAGTTAACTTTATCACAGCAATCATTTCACAGTACATGCGTGTATTAAATCATCACTGCACATGTCACCGAACCATCATATTGTCCACCTTAAACTTACCCAACGCTGTCGGTTACAGCTCCATAAAGCTGGGGAAAGAAAGGGCAGCGTCTTTCACTTTGCCCCTCCCCTGTAGGTTAAAAGATTGAGAGCAGAGCCGTAGGCTGTGCCTCCACTCACCCACCTCACTCTGGCCGGCACAGGGATTGGGTTAGAGACACAGTATGTGGCAGGCAAGGCCCACAAACTCCAAGGGTCGCTTCCACCGTCCTGTGACCCTCCCCCCACATCCTAGTCTTGGCCTAACAGCACCCCCCCTGCTCAATCTTTCTGGCTCTCACAAAACCATGGAAATCAAACCCAACTCCCATCTGAAAAGCTAAAGTCTGGCCGAGAAGCTCCCACAGAAGATGGGGCACACACAGTGGGCCCCCATTTAGACTGTGGAACATCTCCCCAAAAAGATGCATAGATTAACCAAAATTTTGTTAACTGTGAATATTTGAAACAAACTACCCACTTGTGCAACTTTTTAAAGGCATTTCTTCCACCCCGACAAGAGCCCTCACACACTGCAAGGTTTTCTCCCCTGAGCACCTACAGCCCCACCCTAAACTTGGGTATCACATCCTTTGCCCCCTAGTCCATTTTTCCATTCCTGAGCAACCCCTGCAGGCCTGGACATGGCTCTCCCTAATATCCATTTATACTGATTCTATTGGGCTGGTAAGTTTGGTAAATTGAGTTAAATGACACATACACTCACGTGGCTACTGGAAAATGTGAGCTGGCACAAGTAGTTTGCTGTTCCCACTTTTAGGGGTGCCACTAGCCAGACTGGAGGGGCCGCCAACCTTTCCTGTAAAGGGCCAAGTGAGTATTTTCCTCTGTCCTGTCCCGCTCAAGTCAGCCATGGGTCACCGAGGCCACCAGACAACCCAGAAAGCGGAGAACCCGGCTGTGCTGCAGCAGAGGCAGGCATGGCCCTGGCTACCATGTGCAGACCCCTGCTTCCCGGCACTCCTGCATGCAAAAGGCCCATTTCTAGAACATTCCTCCTGATACGTTTTCTCAGGAGCCCTCACGTCCTCAGCCGAATCAGGCCCCCGGGGCCCCGCACTCACTTGGGCGTGTGCGCCTCGTCCACGCGGTGGCCCAGCTGGAACTCGTGCGACTTGCTGCGGTGCAGGGCGGTGAAGCCCGGGATCAGGTGGATCAGCTTTCGGGAGGCGGGCGGCGGGGTTCCCGGGGGCTTCAGCTTATTCTTCCTCCTCATGGGCGGCGTGCCCGGCGGGGTCACGGTGGTGACGATGTTGGGGGTGCGCGGCGGGGTGCGCACCGCGTGCCGCTGCCGGGGCGAGGGCGGCAGGGAGCGGGGCCCCGACTCCAGGGGCGGTGGCGGGCACAGGCCGGGGTGCGCGTCCACTGTCAGCCTGTCCTGGGCATTGTGCGCGGGCGCCCCTGCAGCGGGGCCCGCGTGGCAGAAGTGCGGGGCGCACTTGGCCGGCACCCGGGGGCTCTGGGCCAGGTGCGTGCGCACCCAGGGGGGCGGCTCCGGGGGGCACACGGGGTTGTTCTCCTTCCCCGTCTCGGTGGTGGGCCACTGGATGGTCCAGTCTTGCTTGGAGAGGTTGCCTCCTGGGTAGGAACAAGGAGCAGAAGCAAGGGTCAGCCAGGAGAAAAGGGGGCGCTCTAGGTGGGGGGGGCGAACCCCTCCACACACACACCCCTCACGCACACTTTTCGGGAGTTCCAATTAGGGGCCACTTGACTTTGGGAAGGCCCTACCTTAGTACCTTAGCACCTGTTCGTTCTGCAGCAGCGAAGGTTCTAGAAGCAGCTGGCACCACCCCTCTCCCCCCCACACACACACACAAGCCCAAGCTCCTTCCCGGGAACGACTTTACAGCGGCCACGTATTTACTACAGCCTTAGCGCTAGTGAGACTTTACTTACCAGTAATAGCAATGCAAGAAAAACAAGAACGGGGCATGCCAGGCCTGGGAGCCTGGTGGGAGCGCACGGGGCTGGGCGCAGGTGTGTCCACCGGGAGCCACGCCCACCCAGACAACCCAGACTCGCCCAGGTGGAAAGGTGGCCAATCACTGGCCACGAGCTTTCCACCAATCAAAACTGCACTAACTCAAAACCTGATTTGCATAAAGCAGCCCTGAGTGCAAATCTAACCTCTTTTGAGACTAAGCCGCCCCATCCCAGGCTCCAGCACGCAGCTGGGGTGCTGCTTGGGTTTGTGGGCCTGTAGGGTAAGCGAAAAAGCGTCAGGCTTTTCTGTCCTCCGGCCATCAGGATAGATGATGGATCCTTGAGGTCCTGCACGCATGCCTGATGGCGGGCACCTGGAGTAGGGTGTGGGACTATGTTTGAAGAGCATGACGTGGCTACAACATCTTGGTCCACAGTATTGGACCAAGTAGGTTATTTTTTTGGTTGGGAAGGCTCAAAATTTTTTCCATTTTATACCATTTCAGCTTACAAAAGAAATCATAGAACACTCTGCCTTTGGATACCTGGGGGGGAGGGGGAGACCCCCCCAACATCGCACCAGATGCAGATTACAGCATATAGCCCCCACAGCGGACCCCAGGCACACCCCACTGTAACTCGAAGCACATAAAGTCAGCCCCAAAAGGTGAAATGCAGCATGGATGGATTCGAGAGAAGGATGTGCAGTAAAGCAAGTCAGAGCCCAAAGAAACAAATACTGGATGTTTGCATAGTGGGCAAGTCATCCATGTAAAGCAGTTTCAAAATACTAATGGGCATCAAGAAGCACTGTGAGGGCTCTGAGGTTAAGGGGGAGGGAAAGGGAACAAGGAACACGAGAGATAGTGGGGGGGAGGGAATTTTTTGTAAATTAAAACCTAAAATTAAAGGCTATTATCTTTGCCTCTGCAGAGTTTACAATTTGGATGGAGAGACAAACAATATACACCCATGAAATGAATTAACAAAATTGGCATCGAAGCCAGTAAATGCTATAATTCTAAAAACGTAATACTTAAAAAAAAAATCATCCACGCCCACTTGGCCCCTCCCAAACGAGAATGCAGAGCCTTTGTTGGGCTGTTCATGGTGACCCCCATTCAGCAGCCTTGCCCTCCGCTGTCTGTGGTCGAGAGGCCCACCATTCAAATGTTCAGAAAAGCAAAGGCATATTTCTTGCTTTTTGAGCTTTCAAAGGGTCCAGCAGTTTCAAGGGGATTTAAAGGATTTTCAAGAGTAACATTTCCCTTACATAGCAATTTTAACACGGGTCCCCCACCCCCACCCCATGTAAGGTACGTGAATTCTGTGGAAGGCACGGTCACCTCTGGGCACTGCCTGAGCCAGGGCGCATGCCCCCGGGGGGGGTACCAAAGCCAGTGCTCATCCATGCATGCATCCAGCGTGCACTGTTTGAATGAGCCAGGCACTGTGCCTGGAAGAGATACAACAGGCCACACACAGGCCAGCCCTGGTCCCCTGGACTCACAGTCTCCTGAAGGAGAGACAGGATAGACACGAAAACACACTTGTTAGGCTTCAGGTGGTTATTCGCGATGGGAGGCAAATAGATAGAATGACGTAATAAAGAGCACTGACAGGGCCTCCCTGGTGGCGCAGAGGTTAAAGTCTCAGGACTATCAATCTATCGCCAACCACTGTGGCATGAGTTCAATCCCGGGTCAGGGAGCAGACCCACATGGCATGGCAGACCTCTCCTGTCTTGCCCGCTGCTCCCCTCAGCAATGAATTTCAGTAGATCCTCCTGTTCAGTGTGAATCCTCTTACCACGCCCCCCACACACACCTCTGGCCTACATCCCAGTTCTTGTATGCATAAATAAATAAAAATAAATCATTTTTTTAAAAAAGAAAGAGCACAGGCAGGGCCTCCCCTGGTGGCGCAGCGGTTGAGCGCTGGGCTGCAAAGTTGCCCGCAGCCTCTGCAGTGCCAGTTTGATCCCAGGCTGCCAGCAAGCAACTGACCTCTCCTGCCTCACCCGCTGCTCCCCTCAGCAGTGTATTTCGTCAGTCTGCCTGCTCTGTTCCCCGCTCTGGCTCTGGTGAATCCTCTCACCCTCCTGCACTTCTGACTGTACCCAGCGCTTGTATAAATAAATAAATAAATTTAAAAAAAAAAGAAAGAGCACAGGCAATGCTGAATGGTAATACAAACCCAGGAATACGACTCAGGCAGGAAAAGGATGCGGTTAATTATGCTGAACAGAAAAATTAACAACTCCATAATATATTGTATGACTCCATGTCATTTTTTAAATGATAACGTTTTAGAGATGGAAGTCAGATTGGTGGGTGCTCTTCCATCCTCAGGAGTGGTGAGGGATGGCTCCTCCTCCCAGGGGTTAGGGATGGAGGTCACAAGCAGGAGGGGGGTGGGTATGGCTGTAAACTGACACACCAGGGACACTGGTAACAGAATCACCGGGTTTCTTCACTGTGGGGGTGTAACTGTGTAAGTTCCCTGCCCCAGCCCAAGGAAGCGGGGAGCTAGGCAGGGAAGAAAAGCTAAAAAGAAGAAACAGGGTGAAGGACAAAGAGGAGAAGTGGAGAGAGGAAAAAGCAGGAGACCTGGAAGAGGCACACAGAACAGAGAGGCATGTGAGGAAGCAGCCAGACTTGCTTCGTGGCCTTGGACTTGTACCAGGGAGTTGGGGGACATGGAAAGAGACACTTGAAAGAAATGTGGGTGAGAGACCCACCGGGAAATTGACAGTGGCGGTGTTTATCTTGATTTTGCTTTGGCTCTTTTCCTTCCAGACTTGCCTGGAAGTCTTCCTTAGACTTGTGGCAGCTTTGGGCCAGCTCTGCTTGGCTGGACATTTACCCACAAGGGGATGGGTAACTTTGGATACTTGATTTAGAAATTATATTCTTTCTCTCCTGTCTATTGCACATTAATTGATTAAAGTATTTTTTTAAGATTTATTTTATTTATACAAGAGCTGGGGTACAGGCCAGAGGTGAGGGAAGGTGAGAGAATTCACCAGAGACAGAGCAGGGAGAACAGGCAGATGGACCAAAAACACTGCTGAGGGGAGCAGTGGGCGAGACAGGAAAGGTCTGCTGCACCACGTGGGTATCTCCCTGGCCTGCACTGCAGAGGCTACAGAAAGCCTCACAGCGCTGTGCTCAACCCACTGCACCACTGGGGAGGTCCTTAAAGTTTTGGGGTTTTTTGAAGGTCTTATGCACTGGAGTATGTTTTGATGTGGCAGACGGCAGAACCGATTTAGAAAAGGCAGGTTATGGGGTTCTGGGGTGCCCCTCATCTTGCCTGCTGACAGGAGTGGATATGTGAACCCACCCGGTTAGTAAACTTACATAGCACTAAAAACATACACATTCGAGCACAAGGAACACTGGGGAAGTCTGAACAATGTAGGTGGATTGTGTCAGTATCAATATTCTGATAGTGCACCATAGTTTTTGCAAAAAGTTACCATTGGGAAAAACTGACCAAACTGTATAGGGGATCAGCTGCAAGCTGCATATTTGTGTCTCCCCAAAACTCATGTGTTGAAATCCTAACCGCCAAGGTGATGATGGGTTTTGGAGGTGGAGCCTTTGGAGGTAACTAGGTTTAGGTGGGGCCCTTGTGATGGGGTGAGTGTCCTTTTTAAGTCATGAAGAAGCAAGAGCTCCTAGGAAAGCCCACGGGAGGCCAGGAAGATACCGGCCTAGCAGTCAGGAGGGAGGATCTCAACCAGAACCAAATCTGCTGACACCTGACCCGGGACTTCCCCATCTCCAGAATGTGAGAAATGTCTGTTGTGCAAGCCCCTGGCCTATTGCATTTTTGGTGCAAGCTGACTTCCACAGCATCTCTCTGAATCATTGCTGACAGTGCACGGGAATCTACAATGATCTCAACAGAAATTTCAACTGAAAAAATTAAAAAGAAATAGGATGACTTACTTTAGGTCGTGGCCAGCCAGCCTCCTAAGGATGTATCATTTAAGCTGGCACCCAAAGGACCAGAGCCAGCTCGAGGTAGTGCAGGGCTGCAGGCAAGAGGTGGCGCTGGCGCCGACTCGGGTGGTGGCAGCCAAGATGGAGAGAAGTCAGCTGGGGTCAGTGCATGAAAAAGTGGGGCCTGGCAGAGGCCATAGAGCGCACCAAGGAAGGAGATTTGGCGCAGAAATGAATTCCAGCCCGTGGCCGCTGCTCAGTGACAGTGATTATTACTATAAAGGCCATAACGGGAGCTCATTTACAGAGTATTTGACAGTTTACTGAGTGTCATCAAGAACAGTGACTCACTGCCGCATTTTTAATTGAAACAACTTATTTCGTTATTACATATTCATTATAGAAAAATTAGGACATTCGGATAAGGGAAAAGGCAGTATTGTTCTAGAGTCCCACCATCATCCCTACTGACACTGGCTGTGCAGCCTGCTAGGTGGTTTCGGCACATTTTTTAAAAGAAATGTCCCAAGACCTTATTTAATGGTTTATCATCTGCTTTCTCCACTTCTCTTGAGACTGTTTTACATTATATTTCATTTTGTTCTGGCTTCAAAGGAACGCTTTCTTTTTAAAATGTATTTGTTGTTGTTGATGTGTCCATATAACTTTGGGAGGACGTTGCCACTCCGTCTGTACACACGCTTCACTCACCCTCCAGCAAAAGTCAAAGGTCCTTTTCATGTCCACTTTGTAGCATTTTCCATTCATGTAGATAAGGAAATGGATGTGCAAGGGTGAAGATGTGTCTGAGGTGACCACAGAGATGGGATGTGGAAGCCAGGACACAAGCCCCGAGCCCGGCCACCCCTAACCAGGGTACAGGACATCTGTGACACAGAGCTGGACCACCATAGTCCAGCCAAATGAGCACAGATGCTGGAATGCAGGCTCATTTCTGATGAAAGTCCCTCCTTTTTTTCCTTCCATACTTTGCTAGAACAATCTACCCAAGTCACTAGCACTCTGATGTCTATTCTCTTTTTTTTTTAAAGATTTATTTATTTATGCATACAAGAACTGGGGTGTAAGCCAGAGGTGAGGGGGGTGAGAGGATTCACCAGAGACAGAGTGTGGTGCAGAACAGGTGGATCTACCGAAACACACTGCTGAGGGGAGCAGCGGGTGAGTCAGAAAAGGTCTGCCTCGCCGTGTGGGCTGCTCCCTGGCCGGCCGGGGATCAAACTCATGCTGCAGTGGCTGTGGACAGCTTCACTGTGTTGCCTCTTAACCCCTTGCACCACCAGGGAGGCCCCTGATGTCGATTCTTAAATGCACATACACATTAGCCTGGCGATTCAAAGAGCCAGCCCTGAGATCAGATGACTGGGCCTTGGGTCTGGCTCCCCCACTCACTGACAGTGGGACCCCAGCGTTCATCTGACCTCTCTGAGTCTTAGCTGAATTGCCTGTGATGTGGGACAATCACAAGACCTGTGCAGGGAATGGTTACAACCTTGAGGGGAGGTTATGCTGAGGGAGGGGCATGACCAGATGAGCATGTGGAAGATGTTTCTGGTCTTGATATGAAGCAAGGGCCAGACAGGACAAGGTAACAGCAGGAGCCCATCCCAAGGTACTGAAGGCATCTGGCTGGGAATGACGAGGACCTGGGCTACGCGGGGGTGTGGCAGCAGCAAAGACGGGGAGGCGGGTGAATTGACTGGGCATAAATCCCAGAAAGGAGGAAAAAGTAGCTAATATTCATTGAGAACTTACTATATTCCTTCCACTCTTGTTTCAAGTAATTTACTTGTGTCAAATTATATAGCCACACTATGATCTTAGGAAATAGACAAAATGGACACTATCTTATAGATGAGGAAACTCTGTCTTATCGCTGAGGGGCACAGAGAGGTTAAATGACTTGCTTGAAGTCACACCGCCAGGAAGGACTGCTGGGGTTTGGTCCCACACTCTCAACCACAAAATTCAGCCAAGGCTGACGTCCTCATTTTCAGCCTGGGTCACAGGGGGGTGGGGGGAGGCGGCTGTGGCAACAATCACAAACCCAGGGACACTGGAGAAGGCAACAGAGGGAGACACTATCGAGCCTGGGGTCACACAGCGGAGTCTGAGCTTCCTCCAGGACATTCAGAGGCGATGCCTCGGATGCAGGTGAAGTCACTTGTTCTTCCTTCTCCCCAGAATCCTGGAATTGCTCCTCATGAAGAAGATATTTTTCTAGCTCAAGAGAATTGATCCTGACATTCTAAAACCTCCCAAGCTTACCCAAGAGTGTCAGACTCACCTTCGACTTCTATTTCTTACAAAGACATGATGTGATTTAATCACCTTCACCTGTCTCTGCTCCTCACTGATGCCTGCGTCTCCAGAGCAGACAAGCTATGACCTTGGGTTACAGGTGGGGGCAGGAAAACCGGCCACATCTCCCACTGCCTGGCTCCCTCAGAAGGGGGAGAGATACCAATGCATTTGGAAGATGCTTTCTGAACCAAAACAAAAAGAAATAAACAGGAATTAATTCAAACTAAACCTAAAGCAAGGAAGTAGGTGGTTCTTGATGCTCAAAACCACAGACATGGTGATGGCGTGTTTAGAAATTAACTTGGTCCTACCACTCCTCAATGTGACTTAGTTTCTTCATCTGTAAAACGGGAATTACATCAGACCTTTCCCCTAGAATAACTCTAAAGATCGAATAAGACCAAGTATTTAGTACATAGCCTATGTTGCATCAATGTTAATGAAAAAAAATGGAAATGAAACCATTTATTCCAAGTGATGCTGGTAAGGATTAAAGAACTAAAGTGCCTCGGGCTCATGCCTATACCCTTAATTCTGCCAGGTGCCATCCCCTATAGAAAGTAAACCCTTAGGATCAAAAGCCACAGAGCCCTCGTTGTGGTTGACTTGTATCCCCCAGTAGCATCCTGATGTTGAACTAGGAGCCACTGGGAGCCACAGTCTATACTTCCAACACATGCACGCACACACACACACACACACACACACACACACACACAGAGACACGGTTCAAGGAGACACTGAATTGCCACCCCCTCACCCCAGAAATCCTGTCCTAAAGTTGTTTCAAAGTCTAAGAGATGAAAAGAGAGGAAGAAAACCTTTACCCCCTGCTAAATCCCCCCTTCTCCTCAAATTCCCTTCCCCTGCACCCCAACAATGCAAAATCAGAAATTTGGGGGTGAAGAAGCAAAAGCTTCATCTCATTCTCCAAATTGCCAGCTGCTCATAGCCAGGCATTCAGCTCGTCTCTACCGAAGCTTCAGAAGCGGTGCGCGGACGGGCTGCATCACAGCCCTCTCTCGCCCTCTCTCTTTTGATCTTCTTTTTAATAAAGTCTAAGGGAAAAAGGTAATTTTTCATTTTAAATAGGGAAGGTGTGGTAGCAAGGTGCTCCGGGGGTTATTAATCGCAGCCCTCGCGATCTTGTCATCCGTTTCTGGAAAGTCATTTTATTTCTAGACTTGAAATGGGTGGGGAGAAGGGAATAGGTTTTAAGAAATGAAAGGTCTGAGGATTGATTAAAGACATTTCAAGGTGGAGAGGGGTTTCTTTTGACATTCTCTGATAAGGGACTAAGAAATAAAAGCCATTCTCCTGGGAGAAAGTGATTTTTGAAAGTCTGGGCAAGTGCCTAACTTCTTTGTCCCTTCCCATTAAAACGTTATAAACAGGCGAACGTGGGCTTAGCATTTGTCTGAACTTCAGCGCCGGCATGAGAATACTGACGCTATAGCCCTTCAGAGGCAGAAGCAGCAAAGAGCACGCATTCCAGAATCTCCCCTGCTTGTGACTTTTGTGAAGGTTTGAAAGTATTTGTCAGTTAATCTCGTAATTCTCTGGCAAGAAACAGAACTTTTAGATGATGGTTAAAATATATTACGACTGAAACAATTAAAAAATCATTTTTACTTTAATTTTCATAATTGGCAAGAAACAGAACTTGTAAACACTGGTTAGAGATAATTGACTGGAGTCATTCATAAAAGAAAAAAAAAGTCACAATAGCAATTATTATTGGCAGTAATAATATTTACTATTTCTTGAGCACCTACTAGGTGCCAGCTTGTATTCTAAATATTTTCCATGTGTCACTTCATTTTATCCTCAGGATAAAATGGAAGAAATGGGGGGTGATCTGAGGGACTGAGCTATCCAAGATCACACAGCTACTCGATGGAGGAGTAGGGCTTCTGATTTGGCTCTGGACCCCTCCCCCATCGTGGCTTCAGGAGCCTCCGGACCCCACAGGCAATGAGATACCCAGCCAGAAAGTCCTTGAAAAGCTGAACCATTTTACACAGACCTTTTGAGGCACCATCTTCTGACCCTTCAAAAGTCTGCTATGATGCTCCTTTTAATTACAATCCATGAAAAGTAAAATCTGAAATCCAGAAAGAATTTTTGAGCTTCTTGTTTGCAATACTTGCAAAAAAGCAGCAAAGAAGGACAAATGAAAAACTCACAGTTGCTAAAGCAACTCAACATTGGCAAGAATCTCAATCTAGGACTTCACTAATGAGCTTGGCCTCCAGCCAAGCGTGGGTCCCGCTGGTCACTGTCCTCACCCCGGGACGTCCCTAAGTAGAACCAAACTAATGGGCTGACCCTGCTCTGTGCTGGTCATCTGGGAAATGGGACAGGGCAGGGGGCCTGGACTCTGGCTCTGTAATGGTCCCAGGTCCTGCTCTACAAGGCATTTGTGATTTTATGCCCCACCAGGAGATCTGGTGAGCGTGACCTCCAATCATTAACTTTAAGGTACCTTTTTCTGTTCTAACAAAGCTCTTTTGCTTCTTATTTTTTTAATCAAGGTGAAATTAACTATAGCTACTTTTAAGTGTAGAATTCACTGACATTTAGAATATTCTTGATGTTGTTGCTTCTCAAATTCCGGAGTATTTTCATCACCCCAAAAGAAGATCTCATATCCATGAAGCAGTCAATTCCCATTCCCCCTTCTCCTGGGCTATCTAATTTCTGTCTCTATGGATCTACCTACTCTGAATAATTCATATATAGAGAATCAATATGGGGGTCTTTGTGACTCGTTTCTTTTATTTTGCAAGATGTTTTCAAGGTCCATCCATGTTGTAGTGTGCATCAGTACTTCTGCCCTTTTCATGGCTCAGTAATATTCCATCAGTGGCTAGATCCCACCTTGTTTATCCACCATCAACTGTTGGACATTTAGATTGTTTCCACCTCTGGCTATTAGGAATAGTGCTGCTTTGAACATTTATGTACACATGTTAAACATCTGTATTTAATTCTTCCAGGTATATAAGCAGGAATGAAATTGCTGGGTCATATAGTAAATCTATGTTTGACCTTCTGAGAAAGCACCAAACTGTTTTCCGCTGTACCAGGATATAATCCCACTGCAAGTCTCGGAAATCTATATCATGGTCATTATGTTCTATAAAGGGGCCGTGAACACCGACTCAGTGAATACTGTGCCATTGCTCCTAGTGGAAATATGGAGTTAGGTTCCTATAAGCCTCACGTCACACTTCCATCAACTCTAGTCATTCACAACCTTGTTTCATGTGTGCTTCTGTTGAGAGACTCCTTACTTAATATATAGATTGTTGATTGGTTAGCCACGAGTTCACGGAGCAGCACTAGCTCTTGTGCCCGAAAACAGCTTATCAAACACATATTTTCTGTGTCGGGCACATTGCAACTTCTTGCACTCAAAAACAACAGAAAGCACTTCAGCACTACAAACAGGGAGTCATTTTAAATAGTGAAACAAAGACACAAAGTACAAAAATGATGAAGAACATGGCACTAAGTGTAAGACCACAAAAAGGACACTAGGTTATAATATGAGCTGAATCAAGAAAGCAGAGCGTCCCCTGGTTCAATCTCCACTGAGAATGTCAGCACCAGGCTCACATTTTTCAGCACTCTGCTTAGGCAAGTATTGATTTGGGCATTACAAATAAATGTTAGCAAGTGAGAGAATTTGCAAATATAGAATCAAGAATGAAGAAGATTGACGGTATTTATGTTTAATCGGTTATCATCTGTCTTCCATGCTGGAATACAGGCTTGCAGAAGAGAAAGACTGGTCGAACTTTCACCCACTGTGTTTCCCAGCATCTAGCACCGTGCTTGGCAATTAAACAAATCCACAACACCAACACATAACAAATCATCACACTGTATACCTTCAATGTAACCCAATGTTATTGGTCAATTATACCTCAATAAAGCTGGAAAAAGTTAACAAATAGATTTTTTGTCACAGCGGATAAGTTGTGTTTCTTCAATAGATAATGTTGAGTGAATTAATTCTTGAACACTCATAAATTCTAACTGACATGACTGACAATATTATTTGTACCACCCAGAGAAGAATTCAGAGAAGAAATGAGCTGGGAAATGCCCTCCCACAACCAAAATTCTATTCATGCTCCAAGGATGCCCTGGATTGAAGATGTCTTGAGAAATAAAGTCTTGGCAACCAAACAGAGAGGGTGGGAAGGTATCCTTATCTTGATCCTGCCTCCCTCTGGCTTTACATCCTTTAAGAAATTGCTGTGTCTTTCCTCCCAGGGGAACGCTGCAGAAGGAGGGGCTACCTCGTGGGTCTCGGGGGAGGGAGGATGAGATAAGAAGTTGGGGAGACCCATCGGGCCCAGACCAGCTCCCAGGGATGCAGCAGGAGAGAGTTCACAGCAGGAGAAGCACGTGATAGAAGGATGACCTCTGGCTCTCCCAATTCCAGAACTCTCTCTTGCTCCATTACTCTGCCTCCCTTTGAGTGACAGGCATTATATTAGTTTTCTAACCTCCTGTGTTGGCAAATTCAAGAAAGCTGAAAATAGCATAGATGACCTTATGGACTGCAAAGCACTCTATTTTTATCTCCAGACGAGTGACTTGGGGAGTGGGTTTTCCCAATCCTGTCTTTTCCCTTGCCATGCCCACTTAATGGGGTTGGCCTCTGCCCTGATTTCCCTCTACAGAAACAGTACTGGTGTGGCAGGAGGCAAATTTGTTCAGGTTACCCACATAGTCTTGACCCAAAGGCAGAGAGAAAAGTGGATGCTTCCAAAAAAAAAAGAGTGTTAGGTAAATTTTATTACCCTTTTTCACATCATTTACACACATTTCACATCACATAAGGCAGACACCTCCGTGGGCAGCTGGGGGCTTTTCCAAGAGATCTAGATATAGCACCTCCTGAGATAGCTCCTTGCCAAAAGAAGGTCGAACCCAGCTGGGTTTGAATCCCAGTTCTGGCTCTTGCAAGCTGTGTAAATTGCATAACCTTTCTGAGCTGCAGTTTGTACATGTGAAAAGGGAAGAATAAAAGTGCCCGTTCCATAGGGTTGCTCTTGAGAATTCCTGGAAATGAAGCACCTTGCAGGCGGCTGGCCAGCCATCACTCTTCCCACTGCTGCCGCCTTACTTGTGTTCCCTTCCAGCAGGCACTTACGTGAATCTTTTGATTCAACACCCACCATGTACAAGACGCTGGTGATTCTTCCAAAGCAAGTGATTCTTCCAAGCCCATAGAACATATACCTGACATGCCGGTTTATAAAAAGTTGGCATGAAAAACACAAGTAAAATAGCTCATGAATCCTGTCATATGTATGCATAACCTGCCAAGTCATAGCAAATAGGAACATTCTGGTTTCAGATAGCGGGGGAAACCAGTGCCATCTCAGTTCTGGAACAACATGGGCAACAGTAAGTATTTGCTGGCTTGTTATGAAGGAGGCCACAACCTGAATGGGTCCAATAGGTGCAGTGAACCTTTCCTGGCACCCCACCTGCCACTGGAGCTCAAATATCAGGCTGATGATGTTTCCAAAGGATATTTCTGAAGGGAGATGCTGCCAACCCCAGAGATCATGAACATACGCAAAACTAAAAATAGCCCACCAGGTCTAAAGAATAATTAGGTCGTTTAAACGGATAAAAATCGGGCTGAGATGGAACCAAGGATGTCTGTTAGCAATTCACATGCCCACGGTTAACACTGCTCCATCCCTGGTCACTACCCTGGAAGGCAGCCTGACTGATGCCTGTAGAAAAAAACACCAAACTAGTCGTAGCACAAACATTTATTGAGCACTTTTTTCTTTTTGTGACTTTTTTTTTGCAGTAACAATTGATTTACAATACTGTAGGTGGTTCAGAGAATTGTTCATACCTCTGCAGACACATGTTACCACATCACACCCACAGCCAAATGATTAAGCCCTTCTTACAGAACGGCTACTCCTGGATGCCGCGGCCAGCTTCTTGCCAGTGGTATCTGCACCGATTCGCCTCTCTTGAATTTCTGGATGAAGCATGCTCACATTATAGCAGGAAATCCTGGATGGCTTATTATCAAGGGTTAATAAGGAAACCAAAAATTTTCAGGTAGCTACTATTTCATTTTCCTTTTTTTTTTTAAATCTGAGACATAATTGACATATAATATGGTATACGTTTAGGTCAATTATTATACTAGTATGTAAACAAAACAACATAATGATTTGATATTTTATGCATTGTGAGATGATCACCTTACTAAGTCTGCTTAACAGGCTTCACATGCAAGGTTACAGCAAAAGATTTTCTTGTGATGAGAACTTTTAGGATCTACTCTCTTAAAACTTTCAAATATGCAATACAGTCTTAATCCTTATAGTCATCATACTATTTGTATACCATTCCCAGGGCTTATTTATTTTATAACTGGAAGTTTGTGCCTTTTGAGCCCATTCACCCATTTTGCATGCCCCCTACTCCCCACCTCTTGTTACCACCAATCTTTTTTCTTTATCTCCAAGTTTGGATTGGGGAGCTGTTGTTGGTTTTGTTTTGTTTTGTTTTGTTTTGTTTTTTAAGATTCCTCATATAAGTGAGATCATGTGGTATTTCTCTTTCTATGTCTGACTTTCTTTCACTTAATAGAGTGCCTTCAAGGTCCATCCATGTTGTCACAAGTGGTAAGATTTCATTCTTTTTTATGGCTGAATAATATACTGCTGGCTTTGTATATGACATTTTCTTTATCCATTCACCCATCAGTGGAAACTTGGCTTTCTTGCACTTCTTGGCTATTGTCAATAATGCTGCAATGAACATGGGGAGATGATTTTTTTCAAGTTAGTGTTTTGGTTTTCTTCAATAAATGCCCAGAAGTAGACTTGCTGGATCATATGGAAATTCAACTTTTAATTTTTCAAGGCTGCCTCATTTTGATTCTCACGGCAACACTATGAGGTAGGAATCATTATTTACCAGGTACTGATTCTGGGGTTCTAAGCTTACTTGTTTGAAGCTGCACAACTGCGAAGTTAAAAAGCCAAAATTTGAGCTCAGAGCTTCTCCTTATTTCTCTTGTGGTGGAGGATAATAATAAAAAAAGTGGGAGATGTTCCCCTGAAGAAGAAGAAGAAAACTAAGAAAGGGTGAGGATGGAAACAAGACACCCAGCCCCCACCCCCAAGAGAATCCTATGGGCCATGTTATATTACACAGAAATAGCACAGGAACCTAAGATCCCAAGAGAAAACCCATCCCTTTGGATCAAGGAGCGGGAACAGGGTCTGATGTTATCCATATAATGTGAGGAGAATCCACCTTTTATTTTTCATGTCTCTTTTCTCCACCGTTTCACCTTTAGGATGGACTGGTCATGCAAAACTGTACAACAGGGCAGGAGGCTAAAACTTAGAGCAAACCCCACCTTTTGGACCAGAAGAATTGCAAAGAGGAGCCCCTGGGAGCCAGAGAGGTGGAAGATGGCCCTGAATGGGAAGAGCTCAGTCTGTGCAAGGTTCTGCACATGCTCAGAACAAACCCAAGGGAGAACAGCAAAAACCTTGAGAAATGATACAGTGTTGCTTTGTTTTGTTTGCTTTTTTTCTTTATATTTCCCATAGGAGTGAAATCAGACAGTGTTTATCTTTCTCCTTCTGACTCATTTCACTTAGCATAATCCTTTTCAGGTCCATTCATGTTGTTGTAACTGGCAAGATTTCGTTCTTTTTCATGGCTAAGTAGTATTCCAGCCCATTGAGTAATGTGTGCAATCACATACAAACAATCTACCATATCTTCTTTATCCATTTGTCTGTTAATGAACACTTAAGTCATCCCATCTCATGGCTGCTGTAAATAATGCTGCATGAATAAAGAAGCACACCCATCTTTTTGAATTGGTATTTTCATATTCCTTGAATAAATATCCAGTTCTCAGATACAGAGAACAGATTGGTGGTTACAAGAGGAGAAGAGGGTTGGGGGGTGGGGGTGAGATGTGTAAAGGGGGTCAATTGTATGGTAATGGGTGGAAACCAGACTTACAGTGGAGATGACACCGTAATGTATTCAGATGTTGAATTGTAATGCTACACAGCAGAAAATTATACAATGTCTTAAACCAATGTTACCTCAATAAAAATTTATTAGTAAAAGATTATGGTATTGGACCATCACCCACAGAAGGTCAGAAAGAATGGATAGTCTGAAGCTAACTAGATTAGCTGCCTAAGAAAATCAAAATGAAACAAGTAAACAAAAATCACTATGCTCTAAAGGAGATCCAGGATCTCACAAAAAAAAAATTCCCAAAGTCCAGGTGATATTCCCCTATTACTCCAATGTTTATCAACACACACACACACAGAGGAACTATAATATAAAGGAGTAGGAGACCAGTAGCCCAGGCCAAAGCAGACTCTTGGTAAATAATAACACTATATTCACTCTAGCATATCCTGATATCTAAGAAAGGCAATGGTTTGTGAATTACTTTCCCATGGGGAGAGAATGGTTCCAACCATACAAGAGACTTTTATCAACCACAATGCTTATGTCTTTATGAGCATAATATGAAAACCTACTCCTGCCCTCTGGGTCCTTATATTCTAAGGCTGATTATCATCATAATCAATCATTATAAACAATCAGATAGAATTCAAACACTAAAAGAAATGGGTTATAACTATGCAATCATTTCTCAGCTTGAACACCAAGCACCCTCTCCTGGCCACCTTATCTGGGTTGGTCCCCACCCCCTCGTTATTTTCCATCACTGCCTTCCCACTTAGCACAAGTTGAAAGTGTGTAGTTGTGAGTTTTTTCATCATTGCTCTTATATGGATCAATTGTAAGGGTTATGCAGATCACCTCGGTCTTGTTCAGTCTTGGCTCTGGCACCTAGTTCATTCCTGACATGATGTGTGTGTGGAATGCAAGGATAAGTGGACAAATGAGAGGAAGAAGGAAGTCAACTGACTGGTTTGTCAGTCAAAGTGAAGTGCAAATGAGCTTTGGGATGGAAGGGCAAATAGGCCACGTGGTTAGTTGAAGAAGCTTTCAGAGGAGCAAAACTACAGGCTTCCACCAAAACAGACTAATGGGAAAGAGTGTGATATCCCCAGATCTTTATGAATAGACTGGATTCCTGTCTCAGACAGAGGGAATGAGGATAAACTACCACAGAAGATTCTTGAAATACCTGTCAGCCCAATGATAAATGGTCTTGGTAATGACCTCTATGAAAGAAATCATTTGAAAGAAACAATTTCCCAGGACTTCACTAACTACAGAAGTCAGACCATGATTTTGGGAAGGGAGTTAGGGGGAAAAAATCTTGGGACGAGATAGTGGGTGGATAACTATTTTCCTGCTTCTGTCAGATAGAAAAGAAATTAGTCTTGTTCTAGATGATTCCAGGAATCAGAGCTAAAACCAATAGGAGGAAATTAAAGGAAAGCAGATTTGGCTTAGATGTCAAACACTAATAGTTATCGATAGTCCTTCTACAAAGAAGAGTTGAGTGACCTCATAAGGTCAATAACTCCCTGTATCTAGAAGCTTTATAGGAAAGACTGAATAACCAGAAATTTACAGAAGTGATAATCCAATTGATGAGAGATTGGACCAGATCTATTTCCCAAATTGTGTGCCATGGAATATGAGTCCGGAAAAGAAATCGCAGAAAGATTACATGCTCTACCCCTCTACTGGAAATTCACAATGCACATCAGCATATTAAAGGCTCTGACAAGTCCTGCAGAGTAGTTCCTGAGTGGAACTCAGCATTTCTCAAACTTACTTGATCTTTGGGACCTAACTCACCTAACTTCTACCATACATGGATGAAACTAATGTTGAACAGAACACGCATCAAAGCACCTAGACTAGGAGATAGCCATGATCTCCATAACTTGAACTTTCTGATTCTCTCTCCATTAAAGGAAAAGTAGTATCAGATACTGGAAGCTCTAGACCAGTGGATCTCAATCTTGAGCATGCATCTGACTTTTCCTGGAGAGCTTGTTAAAGCACTGACTGTGGACTCCCCCTAAGGTCCTGACTCCTTGGATCTAGAGCAGAGTCTGAGATTTTGCATTTCCCATTAGTCCCCAGGTAGTGTCAGTATTGCTGGTCCAGGAATCTCACTTTGAAAACCATTTGTTTGAGGGCCTCCCCGGTGGTGCAGCGGTTGAGCACTGGGCTGCGAAGCTGCCTGCAGCCTCTGAAGCGCCGGTTCGATCCCCGGCCACCAGCGAGAGTCCCACATGGCGTGCAGACCTCTCCTGCCGCCCACTACTCCCCTCAGCAGTATGCTTTGTCGGTCTGCCTGTTCTGCTCCCTGCTCTGGCTCTGGTGAATTCTCTCACCCTCCTGTGCTTCTGACTGTTCCCAGTGCTTGTATAAATAAATAAATCTTTTTTAAAAAATCATTTCTATAAAAAAAAAGGAAACCATTTGTTTGAGACTTTGAGATTAACCTGAAGTTGGAAATCTCCATGCATCTCACTGTGAGTTAGTCTCCAAGCCCTTATAATTCTGACCTTTTCTTCTCATTTGATAAAGGGGAGATGGAATGGGGAAGGCAAAAGAGGAATCTGATCTTCAAGGATGTAGATACAGTCTGCAAAGCTCCCTATTCCCCTCTCCACCAGTGCTTGTACCGGGAAACTTAGGTAGCTTTAGCACAGGAGGCTGATTATACATAGCCAGCCCTGTTCAGACCTTCAGGTTCAAATCAATCACAAGCTTACTTGTTCCCAGACAGCAAGTAGGTGCTGCCACCCCCACTGACTTGCTTATCCACTACAGCAAGTTTGCCAGGCAGTTACCATGATTACTGCTGGTGAAACAGAGGCTCAGAAAGGTAAAGTGGGTTGTCTGAGGTCACACAGCAGCGAGAGGCATGACTGGGAGTGAGCCCAGATTACTGGAGCCCATGTTTGGAAAACGTTTTTACTACAGATGTTCCTCTGGCCCACTGGCCTGCCCTCCCTGAGCTTCAGTGCCTAGATCCACATTGGCAAGACATACCACCTGAGGGAAGCCACCCCCCATGCCCCCCAGATCTCCTGCCATTAATTCCATTCAGTTCCACAAAGGGTCACTAGCTGGCAGGTACCTGGAGACACAGAGGTGAACAAGACCAGGTAAGCAGTTTCAGCACCAGGGAAATCCCAGCAAGACCCCAATCAGGTGGCTGCGATGCTCAGGTGAGGATTTAGACCCGACTTCCCTTCTCTGAACCTGTTTCCTCAACTTTAAAATGGTCATAGCACCACCCACTGTGTAGGAGCGTCCTGAGGGTCTAAAATCCCCATCCCAGTGCTGGTCTGGCCACGATGGAGTAAACCCATCTTAGAGATCTATCTTTCCCACTGAAGGTGGGAAAGATCAGTACCTGAGAATTCAAATCAGCTCCCCTACTGGGGCCAGAGCTAAGACAATTGTCAGATAGTGTAGGGTGTCACACACACACAGCACATTACACACACAGCGAGAGAGAGAGAGGGTTTCTGGGAGGAGATGACATCTTAGCCATATCTTAGCTGGAGGAAGGTACACTCTTCAAGCAGAACCCTGGGTCAGTCCCTCCACTGTACCCCTAGGGCCCCCTCAACTTCCCTTGCTGAAGCCACACACAACATTCCCATGCACTTGGTTGCTTGGGGCCCCAACTTAGGATCTATCTTTGATGCAGCTCTTTCCGCCCCGCCTCACAGCAAAACCTACCCAAACCATCCCTACCCACATCTTGAACCCACCTACTTTCTCCATCACCACTGCCATTGCCCTGTCCAAGGTACCACTGTCTCATGACCCCTGACTGGTCTCCAGGCCTCCCCCTCCCCACCCTGCCCAGCTGCCCTACAACCCATTCTCCAATTGATTTTTTATAATCATATAAGAAACCTTACTTCCCCCACCCCCCTGTAAGCCCCCTAATACTCTTTGAAGCCAAATTCCCTCCTGGTGCCTACAAGCCTGTCCCTCATCAGATCACAGCCCACATCTCTCCCTCCTCAGCTCCCACTCCCCTTCTGTACTCCCTCAGCTCCTGACACAGTGACCTTCCCTCTTTTCTTCAAACTCACCAGCTCACCTCAGGGCCTTTGCACCTGCTCTGCCCTGTTTGGAAAGCTCTTCCCTTCAAGAGCTGTCTCCTCGTTGCAAGATCATTAGCTCCCAAGTCACCACCAGGGAGGCCTCCCTTCTCCTCCCAGTCACTCCCTATTACTTCACAGTTGTCTTTTCTTCACAACACTGAGTCATTTGCCAATATTTTCCTGTTTGTTCATTTGCTGTCTGTCTCCCCTAGCTGGAAAGTAGTAAACTTCCTAAAAGCCTTGTTTATTGTCCTTCTACCTAAAGCTGAAGAACTTGATACACAACAGACCCTCCAATAATTATCGAACACATGGCAAAACAAAACAAGCCAACAAACAAAAAACCCCCAAAGTATCTCGGTGTTACCGGAACATACAGTGTGAGAACACTAGGCTGGCGATTCTAGGCCAGGAGTGCCACGATCAGAGGTACTTTCTAGAAGGATCACTCTGGCAGCTGGTGGAAGAGGGTGGAGGGACAGGCTTCCTAGCAAGAGGGCCATTTTGGAGATGACAAGGAAATCGAGCAGAGAGATGAGAGCTACAGCTTCTGTCATGGGGAGGAGTGACACTTATCGACCCAAGGGACAGACAATATGGCATGGACAGCAATATGGGGAAGAAGCTGAGGAAAGGGACTCTGGCAGGCCACACCCCTAGCCCAGGGGCAACAGATACCAACACTTTGTCTCCCTATCTCAACTGTTCTGTTTATACAAATCGGAAACACCCTCCACCTCCAGGAGCTCATTCTCCAGGCTTGGTGTCCCCAGCAGAGACATTATACACCTGTGGAGCCTATAAAAAGGTGGGGGACAGGCATTCCCGCTACAAGGCACTAAGGGAGCAGTGGCTAAGAGCCGGGGTGCTGGGCTGGGCAGAACGGGTGACCTGCCTGCAGCTCTGTGGGGGCTGCTTCACTTCTGTGCCCTGAGACCTCCTCTGCACACAGGTCAATGGAAGCCACGATGTCAGAGAACCCCTGCAAAGGGGCCCCTCCCCGCAGAGCTGTGCACAGGGTAGCCCTTCATCGAGGGAGCTGCTCTGACGACGCTTGGTCTCTCACTCCCACCAGCCCCTCGGCCCTGTCCCTCCAGCATTGTCCCTGCGTCTGACTCACTCTGCTCTCGATCCTCGTCTTGACAGCGGTTGCCTCTCTTTCCCTGGAGCTGGGATATGTCATAATGTGACTGATGTGCCCACACGTAAAAATAACCAGTTATTTTGATGTTGGGTGCGTCATCCCTAAAAATAACCTGGTGTCTTGGAAGTGAAGGCGCCACAGCAAATGATGGGCTGCATGGAGCACACACACATGCACACACACATACACACACATACACACACAGGCTCACACATGCACATGCTCCAGGCACTTTAAATGGGATGGGTAAACACACCAATGTTTACCCAAAGGGGAAGAATCTCTCCTTGATGGCTCTAACTGTGGGTTGAAGGCGGTGACAGTTTATTAGGGGACTTTTGCCGGGAGGGAGCCTGGATGGGGACACAACGAGGCTGTCTAACCACAGGGTCAGAGAGCAAGTCCCCTATACAGTTCCCCCAACTGCCGCAAAGTCAGGGCTTCCACCTCTCCCCACCTCCCTGAACTTCATTTGCCAGAGAGGACACTTATTCTAAGTCTGTGCCACCCTCCGCTCCGTGTCTTTAGTGGAGAAATGGCCCCCAGGCCTATGCGAAGCCTTGCCCCACAGAGACATGACATCATCCTTCTCCACTGGAAATGCATCCCTTGCCACTGCTGAAAGCTGCAGGAAGCTGGGAGTGGAAGAAATTTACTCTCTCACTGGGACCATTTGCTTCTCTCCCGGGCCCTCGAGGGGCTAGAGGCGCAAGGTTCGAAAAATCTAGACTTTTTGGAAAGTAATTGAAGCGCAACTTGTCAATGTGTCATCCTTCCAGCAACACCCACCTCCCTGGCCCCTGTGTGATGCCCCCTCTAGCCAGCAATGGCCCCTGTCTGCACAGGGCTCGGCACACCCAGGGTGTAGCAAGGAGGTTGGGAGGTTTGCATTATCCATCCAGGAAGATTCTCTGAGAGTAGCCAGAATGTTCACAAATGCCCCTGGATTCCCAGAGGATAATGTCCACCTCCAAGAGGCTGGAAAAAGGCCAGCTAGCTGGCAGGAGAACATGGAGGTAGGATGGGTGGAGGAGGGGCGGAAGCTGCATTTGAGTTCAAGTTCTGCTTCTTCATAGTTAGGCATTTGCGAGCAAGAGCTGCATGAGGCTCGGTATATCCATCTATAAACTGGGGAGAATGTTATCAGTAAGGTGGTGGGTGAGCACAAAATGATAGAAAAGAAGCCACTCAGCACTGTGGCGGGCAGTGCTAAGACTGAGTCCTCATCATGGTCATCACCAGGCTCATTCCTTTGGACAAGGTGTGGTAAGGACAGAAGCTGTCCTGCACATTTCAGACACATGTGACTTTCCTGTGATCAGTGAAGTTTCCTACACAGGCAACATCGTGGTGTTGGACAAAGGTGTGGTTTTCAGAGTCAAGTTGCCCTGGGCTGCAATTCCAGTCTTGCCATGTGCCAGGCATGTGCTTTCATTCCCCCAAGCCTCGGTTTCCTTGGCCGTAAAATGGAACCAAGAAGTTGATCATTCCCAGAGCAGGTGTGAGGATAAATAGAGTTCCTTGTTAGGTTCCAGGAAGGTGACCTGCGTCCCCCCAGCTCCCCGTTTCAAAGTAGTTTAAGGAAGAGGAGAAATACCATGACTGAACTTGACTGTCCAGATCCCCAGTCTAGCCCCTGTGCAGACACAGCCCACGGCATCTGAAGTCACCGACATGCTGCTCAGCCCTCTAAGCACCCACAACCACAGTGCACAGGAAGAGCAGCCTAAAGTCACTTTATTCACCACTAGCTCCTTTAGCAAGTATTTGCTGGGTCCTCAAGGTATGTCAAGTTCAGAACCAGGGGCTGGATCCAGAAGCAGAACCAGGGCAGCCCTTGCTCCCCAAGAGCTACCATATAACAACGAAATAAGCCATCACACAAGGACAGCATTGTGGCACCTCACAAAGGTAAACTTAGCAACCCCCCAAGTTTCAGGTGTGTATACCCCCAAATGGAAAACAGGCGCTCAGCCAATCTTTGTATACAAATGTCCACAGCCGCATTATTCACAATAGTCAAAAGGTGGAAACCACTCAACACGTTCGTCAAAAGATGAATAGATAAATAAAATGTGGTGTAACCACAGAGAGTGGTACATTACCCAGCAATGAAAAGGGCTGAAACACTGACACATTCACTCTATAATAAGACTGAAAGAAGTCAGGTGCCAAAGAAAAATACTGAGTGACTCCACTTCTAGGAACTATCCAGAGTAGGTAAATCCCTTGAGACAGTAAGCAGATTAGTAGTTGCCAGGGACTGGGGGGAAGAGGAAATAGGAAACAGACACTTAATGGATACAGAGTTTTATTGGGAGAGGAATAAAAATGTTTTATAACTTGATAGAGGAGGTGGCACAATATTGTGGATGTACTAAATGAATTTCATTAAAAAAAAAATATGCCAAATGACGTATAATAGGAGTCAGTGCTTGGAAGTTCCTGGTGCTGTGGGTAGCACAGGGCAGTCCTGCATCACTCACACTGTGGCACTCGTCACAATATCCAAAAAATGGTACAACAGCCTAAATGCCCAGCAGTGGATGAGTGCCTAAATAAAATGTGTCATCCATACAATGGAATAATTAATTAGTCATAAAAAGGAATGAAGTACTGACACAGGGTAGACCGTGAATGAAAACATGTTAAAAACATGTTAACATGTTAAAAACATGTTAGAAAACATGTTAAAAACAGGGCCTCCCTGGTGGTGCAAGGGATTAAGTCGCAACCTTTGAAGCTGTCCACAGCCACTGCAGTACAAGTTCGATCCCCAGCTGGCCAGGTAGCTACCCACATGGCGAGGCAGACCTCTCCTGTCTCACCCTCTGCTCCCCTCAGCAGTGTACTTCGGTCCATCTGCCTGTTCTGCTCCCTTCTCTGTCTCTGGTGAATCTTCTTATCCCCCCCCGCCCCCGCACCTCTGGCCTGTACCCCAGCTCTTGTATGCATAAATAAATAAATCTTTTTTAAAAAAAGAAAACATGTCAAAAACAAACATGGTATGATGTTCCCTTTCTATGAAATACCTGAAACAGGCAAATTCAGAGAGCAGGTTAGTCAGTGGCTGGGAAGGAGAGGGTGGTGGAGAGTGACAACTTCATGGGTGCAGAGTGGCTGTCTGGGGTGATGAGAATGTTTTAGAATTAGATGATGGTGATGGTTGCACACCACTCTGGAAGTAACTAACACGACTGAACACTTAAAAACACTTAACAATAGCCAAACTGGCAGGTTTCACAATCTATGTTTTACAGTTTAAAAGATGCTTTAAAAAACCATAAACAATGAGCAGTCATTGACACTATTCTTCCTAAAAGCAAAATTTAGAGAGTTGATATCAAGAATCAAGCATATTGGTGTTTGCAGATCAGGACAGCCATTTCCAAGCTGTGTGACCTTGGACAAGTGACGTGACATCTCTGAGAGTGATTCCTTGATCTATGATAGTTCGTGCTGCCGAGGGCTTCTATGAACGTGGATGCTAATGACAATGCTTGACTCTTGTGCTGAGCATGATGATTGTTAGAACCAGTGGTACCTAAAGTTCTGGGAATCACAAGTCCAAGGAGCTGTGCTCCTTCTAGGGGCTCTGGGAGAGCATCTGTTTGCTGGACTTTTCCAGCTTCAAGGGACCACCTGCATCCCTTGGCTCCTGGCCCCTTCCTCCATCTTTAACTCCTTCTCTCTGACTCTCACCCTCCTGCCTGCCTCTCTCTCTTGGAAGAATCCTTATGATGACTTTGAGCCCTGGATAATCTCCCCAGCTCAAATCCCATAACTTAGTCACATCTGTAAAGGGTAGGGTCACGTAGGCACAGGCTCCCGGGGTAGGGCGAGGACATCTGTGGCAGCTGTGATCCTGCCGTCACAACCACCAAGTTCCTTCTTGCGGAGCCTCAAGTTTCTCGCCTGTAAAACGGTGATAACAATAATGGCACCAATGGCCTGTTCATGTGACGATAATGGCAGGAATGGATGGTCTCTGAGCACAGCCCCAGGGACAGAGCAGCGTGTGCGTCAGGCAGCCACCACCCCCTTCTCCTTCCTAAACCTGCTCTTTATCAGAAACACCCAGGAGGCCAGTTGCATCTTGGGCATCAGGCTTTGTCCAAATCCTCTGTCCAGGCCTGAGGCTCAGGAGGAAGTTACATCCTGACTCCCTGGCCCAACTCTGACAAGAGGGTATCATTCTTCATACACAAGTGAAAAATAGATCTTCACACCCCCTGATCCCCGAGTAATAGGATTTTTCAGGCAGGCTTCATTACAGTGCCTCTGTGCCATTTGACTGATAATTGCATTCAGAAGCCAAAATTGATAAATTGTCCGTGCATTGTCATTACTGGATGTTTACCTGGTCTATTTGATGAATATTAATTCACCAAAAAAAAATAATATTTCCATTCCCGAAGCATATCAAGGCAAAATGATGCCTTTCTCCCTGCCCTCCCCTACCAGCGACTGCTGAAACAATGTGGAGAGTTAAGGACTAACAAGGCCTTGTCAGGGTGATTTATGGGGCATAAAAACAGAGAAAAGGAAGCAACACCTAGGGGAGGAGCAGGGCCTTGGTTTCCAGGGCTGGGAGCAAGCCCACAGTGGGAGGTGAAGTTTGCAGGTCAGGGAGGGGAGCACTGGGCCAACATATGGCACCCCTTTGCCAGCACACCCCAGAGAAGGTCCAGGGTGCCTCCTAGGCACCCCCCACCCACACCAGAAAGCTTATGGGAAGGTTAGCATTTCCCAGCATTGGCTAGGACTCAGGCTGTCTGTGTGAGCATTTAACCCTCACAACTTATGACATTGGCTGTCCATCGCCCCTGTTTTGCAGATGAGCTCGCTGGAACTCACGAGAGATCAAGGTTACCCTTGCACTCTGGCAGAAAGTGGCAGAGCCGGATCTGACCCTGGAGTCTGACTTCCAAAGACAGTTCTCTTTCCTCTATCCCAGGGGCCAGCAAACTTCAGGCCCAGGTCCAAAGACCGATGTTTGTGAATTTGATTTAATTGAAACAAGCCTTTGTCTCTTATGGATTGCTTACGGCTGATCACCCCACAACGGCAGAGTGGAGTAGTTGCAGCAGAGACAGGGGACCTTCAAAGACTAAGGTATTTACTGTCTGGCCCTTTGAGGCCCCTGCCAGTGCGCCCACTGCCATCACATCCCCATCCACTTGGAGACCCCAGACCCCCTAAATGGTGCCCAAGATCATCATCTCCTTATCGCTGTTGCTACTTTTTTATTACTGTTCCTTTTCTATGGCTTTGACCATCTTTACCTCCTTGAGAAAGACAAACGCATTTTTTCCTCCTACCCCATTAAGCAACCAGCCTTCAAGATTATAAGTTTGTTTCCTGCAGCAAATCATGATCTCCTTTCACCATTTAAGGCTGCGTAAGTCTCTCAACATTTCCAGGTTCTGAATGAGAGTTCAAACTGCCACTGCATCCTTCAACAAGCTCTGCTTCTGGAGGAATAAGCTGCTCTCCTTCCTCGCATGGAACAATTCCAGGGGTGTGGAAGCCACATGGCTGAAAAAGGCCAAGGCCAGCCCCAGGTGGAATGGTCAGAATAGGGGGCTCTATAGACATTTGCCCTGCTGGCCTGGCAGCCTTGCATTCTCAAGGCCATGAAAGAACCCCCAGATCTAAATCAGGGGACCCATCATCCCATGGGATGTTCAATGCTAGAGCCAGACCCACACGCTCTTCATGGACTGGTTTGGCTGGATTTGGACTCTCAATATCACCTGGGCCATTTCTGAGCCATCCTGGACCAAGACACACAGGTGTGGCTCTCCCCAGCCTCACCTCTAGCACCCACCGAGGGCAGAAGCTGAGCACACTGCTCCCCACCCCCACCCCGGGGTCTGCCACTTGCTGGTTTCATAAGCAAGGGCAAGTCATTCCCTGCCTCTGAGTCTCAGTTTTTCATCTATAAAACAGGGTCAAATTAATTGCTTATAGAGAGGATATCAAGATTAAAGGAGTGAATGTGTGCAATGTAAAGAAATAAAGCAAATAGGGGCCTCCCTGGTGGTGCAAGGGGTTAAGTCTCAGTGCTATCAAGCTATCGGCAGCCTCTGCAGCACAAGTTCAATCCCCAGTCAGGGAGCTGACCCACATGGCGCAGCAGACCTCTTTCTCTGTCTCGCCTGCTGCTTCCCTCAGCATTATAGGGGACACCAATAAAGAGGACATGTCCCAAGAAGCTGTTCCACTCAGTCCCACCCAGACTCAGTTAGGGCGGCCATGACACTCCCTTCCCATGGAGGGCATCTGCCCTGCTACTGGGAGGTCCTGCCGAAAGCTGACGGGGAAGGAAGCTGATGCCCGAGACCGCATCACTGTCCCCGACACCCTGGGACAGAAAACAAACCAGGAGAAAAAGAAGCAGACAATTCGTGGGCCTCCTCTCAGGAAACCGAGGCTGCACCGTCTTAGAAAGCCACCTGAGCACAGGTGTCATCCCCACACACCTGAAAGCCATGAAGGGAGGGCTTGTGTATGGCATAAGGGGAGGCATGCACAAGGAGCCACTGTCACCCTAGAAGATTCCCCAAACTGGTCTCCAGCAAAGATTCCTGCTCACAGTGCATTAAGGGGCATCATGGGGAAGACCAGTTCTAATAAGTTTGGGGATTACTGAAAACCTGCTCCCCTTTTAGAGATTCTCCAAGCAAGTCCTCAAATTAAAGGCTCAGAGAAGTCCTGCAAAATAATTTTTAAAAAGCCCTATTCTCTCTTTTTATTTAATGCGTCTGGACAAGAAATTATTTCTCTGTGTGGAGAGGGCAGGGAGACCTTCACCTACAAGAAGATCTTAGAAGTCCCTACACATTTTGAATTCTTTGTTCTACACATGTTTATGGAGAACTTAGTCTGTGTCAGAGACGATCTGAGGGACGGAGGGTGTGGTGGTAGAAAAGACAGCAAGGAGCCCTACACCCGAAGAGCATCCATTCGTGTAGGTGGGGACAGGTAAGTAAATAAGAACACCTGAGATCCACTCTTCCGAGGCTTGCCTCAGCGATCTGTTCATTCGGCTCTTTCCAGCCCCCTCTGATCCGGGGGGACGTCTCTGTCTCTGAGCGCCTGCATGTTTATGGCCGGCACCATTCGGGAAGTAATTAATTGTGCTCTGCCTCTGACAGCTCCCAAACAATGATGTTGAACTTTCCTAATCTCGTGGGTTGTTCACATTCCCTGTTTTATGTCTTGTTTTCTCAGCCACATTGTAAACTCCTTTGGGAAAGGAAAGGAATCTCTGTGCATCCTCCCCCCGATCCCTGGCCCACCCCCCCCCCCTCCGCTCCGACCCTGCGTGTGGAGCTGCAAGGCAGCCTTCCTCGGAGGAGTATGACCAGACTATATTGCATGCAAGCCCCTCTCCCAGGGACCGCCCCCACCCCCAGACCTATCAAGCAGAACCCCAGAGATGGGACCCAGGAATCTAAATTTTAGCAAGCCTTCCAGATGATTCTGATGCCTACTCACGTTGGAGAATCACAAGCCCAGGCTCTCCAACATGGCGTTTCAGATTCCAGAATTCAATCCCAGGCCCACTCTTTATTAGCTGTGTGACACAGAGAGCTGGTGACCAGATTAAGTGAGACTTTCATGGAAAGAGACGTAGCCCTGGCTGAAAACACAGCTGAGCCCCACGGCCGGCTAGATCCCACTGGCCATTATTATTAAGAAAACAGGGGGTGTCTATCTAATTGGATCTCAAACTGAGACCCCTGCCCATCTCTGCAGCCTCAGCTCCTACATTCTCCTTTCTCCCACCCATTCCAGTCCTGGGGAGCTCCTGCTGGGCTTGTTGCAGGGGCTGTGCTGTGCCTGGCTAATTCTGTGCCCCCCCCCCAGATGCCAGTAGCACACCCTTCTATGTTATGATAGCCAAACATGCCTCCAAGAGTCTGTTGGGGATGGGTGGCAAAGTCACCCCCAGTTAGACTCACTCTGCCTCAATAAACAGCTATTGATGAATGAGAGGTGCCAGCAATGGGAAAGAGACCAGAGTGGGGATTAGAACTCAGGGGAAGGATGGCCCAATGAACTCAGGGCTTCAAGATGCATTAGGTGATTTAAGTGACCGGCAAGAAAGGGTAAAAGTCAAGTTTGTAGACCGTGGGGTATTTGCAAGGCTCAATTATCACAGCTCTGTCGCAGCAGCTCCCAGCTGAGAGGAAGTGGAGGCCAGACTGAGTCTCGGCAAGGTCACGCTTCTCCAGGACTCCCCCCCAGTGAGCTACCAGCCCCAGGACCCTGACAAAGGGATCTCGCTGCAGTTGGTCAAATAACAAAGAGTCCACAGAGCTCAGCAGGGAGACCCCATTCATCCTGACTCGCAGTATCTCTATCAAACATCCTCTCTCCAAATGAATCCTCTCTCCATTTGAGATGGCTAAACCGTATTCAACACAGATTGGCAGAAGCGAGGACTGACACCCGTAAAACATGTACCCCAATCACATACCCTAAATCAACACTACCTCAATCAACATAACTTAGAAACGTTCATAATGAAGTAAGAAACCGTGGTCAGCCATCCCAGACCTTCAGCTAGTCTTTGTTTTTGGTTTGTTTTGTTTGGGGAGTGTGAGTCTTGGTTTCTTTTATAAAAGGGAAAACAACAATGAAAAAACAAGTAAAGTTAATGAGCTTATACAAGCATAACTAAAAATGAAAAAAAGAGCAATAAAATTTAAAACACTGTTACAAAAATTAAATAAAAAATTTAAAAATATGTCTTAATAAATTGATATGTCTTCATGGAACCTACCAAAGAAGAAGGAATTTTCTCCTGCTTTCCAATCCATGTCAGGTCTCTGCTCAAACCTCTCGGCAACAGGTACTTCTAAAGTTTCTTACAATGTTGGGCAGCCCCAGCTAATTGAAGGTTCTGGGCAGGGTCCTGCTGGGGATCCTAAGTTTGGGTTCGGTGGGCAGGCATATTCCAAACATGGAATATGTCCAAGTCCCTAATGTAACAAGTTTCTTGTTCATACTCACAGATATTTGCCTTTGAGAGCTCTATCGCTGCCCTGTCCCATCATAGGACTACATTAAACTGCAAAGTTTCTACACATGGAGAGAATCAACAAAATGAAAAGCCAACCTACAGGATGTGAGAAAATATTTGCAAATTACATATCTGAGAAGGATTTACTATCCTAAATATATAAGGAACTCATAACCCAATAGCAAAAAAAAAATCAAAAACAACTTTGATTTTAAAATGGGCAGAGAACTTGAATAGACATTTTCCCAAAGAAGGCATACAACTGGCCAACAAGTACATGAAAAGGAGCCCATCACTATCACAATGGAAATGCAAATCAGAAACACAAGCTATCATCTCACACACATTAGAATAAAGATTTCAAACAGATATGTAAAGGTAAGAGATACTGAACGCTGGTGGGAGATGGTTGCATGTTGGTGGGGATGTAACTGGTACAGACACTGTGAAGAAACAATATGGAGATGCCTTAAAAAATGAAAATAGGGGCCTCCATAGGGGTGTAGGGGGTTGAGCGCTGCACTGTGAAGCTGTCCGCAGCCTCTGCAGCATGGGTTCGATCCCAGCTGGACAGGGAGAAACCCACATGGCACGCAGACCTCTCCTGTCTCACCCGCTGCTCCCCTCAGCAGTGTATTTCGTCAGTCTGCCTGTTCTGTTCCCCACTCTGTCTCTGGTGAATCCTCTCACCCTCCCATGCAGCTGACCTATACCCCAGTTCTTGTACAAATAAATAAATAAAAATCTTTAAAATAAAAAGAAAGAAAAATAGACCTACTATGTGGCCCAACAATTCTGCTTCAGGGTATAATTCCAAAGGACATGAAAACACTATCTCAAACATACATCTGCAAACCCATGTTCATTGCAGCATATTCACCAACCAATATGTCCACTGGTGGCTAAATGGATAAAGAAAATGAGAAAAGAGATAATGGATAGATGGATGGATGGATGGATGATGGATGGATGGAAAGAAATACCCTGGAATATTGTTAGTCACAAAACGAAGGAAATCTTGCTGCTTGTGGTGACATGGAAGGAAGTTGAGGGCATTACATTAAGTGAAATAAGTCAGAGAAAAACAAACACTGTGCGATCTCACTTATATGTGAAATCTAAAATTATTAAACTCTAGTGGTTATCAGGGACCAGGGAGAGGGATGCAGGAAATGGTGGTTAAGGGTACAAGTTCTAAGATAAAGCTCCAGGGATTGATGGACAATATGGTGACAGCTGACAGCTCTGGTGTGTGGACTTGAAAGTTGCTGTAAGAGGATCGTTGTTCTCATCACAGCCACGACAAAGTGTGATGACATGCGGTAGGAGAAGGTGTGCTGAGTGTATCGTGGTAACCACTCACAACGTATACACACACATCAAATCAAAACCTCATTACACAATTTTAAATGTCAGTTACACCTCAACGAAGCTAAAAAAAAAATGAATGTTGCCGATTTTTTTCCTTTATTGTGCTACTAGAAGATTCTAAACTGTGTGTGTGGCATGGAGGGAGAAAGTCCAAGCAGCTTGTGCGGAGCACCTCTGGGGGCCCTTGAGCTCTCAATCAATAGTCAGCATCAACCTCAGGCCTGGGAGTGTGGGCGACTTTCAGACAATGCAGCTGCCATGGAGCAGGGACAAGCCACCCCCGCTGTGTTCTGTCTCAGGTGCTGACCCACAGGATCCAGAAGCAGAATGAAATTGTTGCTGTTGAGCACCCTGATGTTCGGGGTGGCTTGTCACACAGCAGCAACCAGAACAACTGTGTTTCCCAAGTGTCCGTGAACTGGCTGTCTTTTCTTTTTTTTTTTTTTTTAAAGATTTATTGATTGATTGATTGATTAATTGATTTATACATACATACATACAAGCACTGGGTACAGTCAGAAGTGCGGGAGGGTGAGAGAATTCACCAGAGCCAGAGCGGGGAGCAGAACAGGCAGAAGGACCGAAGTACACTGCTGAGGGGAGCAGCAGGCGGCAGGAGAGGTCTGCGCGCCATGTGGGACCCTCCTCCAGTGGCCAGGGAGCAGCCAGGGATCGAACCGGAGCTGCAGAGGCTGCGGGCAGCTTCGCAACCCAGCACTCAACCGCTGCGCCACCAGGGAGGCCCCGTGAACTGACTGTCTTTTCTTCACCATCGTGGAAGCTTTGGTAGGCCACAAGGGTTGAGGGGGTGGGCTCTGGACACAGCCAGAGTAACTCTTCATTCTGTCTCTGTCTCCTCCAGCAACCTGTGTGCGCCTTAAACTCAAGGTCCCCGATGTGGTCATCCTTGTCTCCCCACCTCCCAGCAAAGGAACTGGCTGCCTTCGCAGTGCTCAGTAGGGGCCAGGACTGAGCTGACTGGCTCCACTCAGTTCCATTATGTCAGCTAATTATTCAGTTAATTTGCACCACCCTGTGGCACAGGCACGCCCGCCGCTCTGCACATAAGACAACAAGGCTTGGGCCTGCCCGGTGGCGCAGCGGGTTGAGCACACACTGTGGAGCTGGCCACAGCCTCTGCAGCGCGGGTTCGATTCCCAGCTGGCTGGGGAGAAACCCACATGGCACAGCAGACCTCTCCTGCCTCGCCCGCTGCTCCCCTCAGCAGCATTTTCCATCCGTCTGCCTGTTCTGCTCCCTGCTCTGTCTCTGGTGAATTCTCTCACCTTCCCACGCCTCTGGCCTGTACCCCAGCTCTTGTATAAATAAGTAAATCTTAAAAAAAAAAAAAAGACAACAAGGCGTAGAGATGTCAAGTGAGTTTGCCTGCAGTTCAGCAGCTGGTAAGTGGCAGAGCAGCTGTCCTGCCCTGAGCGGCCTGGCTGGACTTACAGCCCCACTCTGAACCATTTGTCATGCAAACAGCCTAAAGAAGCCCCCCAAAGACACCCCGCCAGATGGAAACATCTACCTGCAATGGCCACGCCCCAGAGGACAAAGCCCTTTTGCCACATGAGGCCCCAAATCTCCAAACTCAGCTAACATCTAAGCTCAGCTCTTACTCGTGAAAGTTCTGACAAGCCATTTAAGGGCTTCCAGAGCACTTCCCTGAAAGTCTCTCTTCCTTCGGAAGAGAAAGTTTGCTGACAAAGAGAAATCCCTTAAGACCTACTGTCTGTTCACATCTGATTTTCTAAACCATTCTAGCAAAACTTCATTAGACTCGGAGTGTGGCACAAGAGATAATGATCTGATTTCTTCCTCCCTCAATCACCCTCCCTGTATTCCCAAATAGAAGCGGCAGGGAAATTAGATGCTCTAATTAATGACTCAATAAATAGAGAAGAGGGGAAAAGGTTGGCTCAGCACTGGTTGCAGATCACAGCTAGGCATTGTGCTCCGAGACGAGTTACACACCCACAGCTTTCTACAGAAAGGCACCCATCTCAGGATCCCAACCTCCCCATATGTGTGTGCCCACAGTGCCACCACCCATGGGACCTAGAGGGGACCCCAGTGGACTATGGCGGTAGATAAAAAAGGACTCTTTCTCCCTGCAAGGGTTGGGATCTCACCCACCCACTCTCCTTTCCTCAAGATGTGCCTCCAAAGAGGAGGTGGCACAGAATGGAAGATTAGGAGAGACTGCTGGAGTCTGGGATCAAATCCCCACACTGCTGGTGCCAAATCCCAATGTCACACTTTGGCTTTGGGGAGGTTCACTAGCTCCACCAAACTATCACTTCCTTACCTGGAAGGCAGGAGCCACAGCAGAGGAGTATAGTGCTGAGGGAATCCAGCCTCTAACTCTAGGACTTTATCCTGGCTGTGTGGCCTGGGGCAAGCAGCTGAACTTCTCTGCACCTCAACTTCCTCATCTATAAAGTAGAATAATAAAAATACCCACCCCATGAGGCTGCTATGAGAATTAAATGAGAAAAGAAACATAAGAGCTGACCACGGGATGGGGCCTTTGCATAGTCTGTGCTGTAAAAAGTTGCCTCTTGTGGGCCTCCCTGTGGTGCAAGGGGATAAGCACAGCACTATGAAGCAATCCACAGCCACTGCAGCAGGAGTTTGATCCCCAGTCAGGGAGCTACCCACATGGCACAGCAGACCTCTCCTGTCTTGCCCGCTGCTCCCCTCAGCAGTGTATTTCAGTAGATCTGCCTGTTCTGCTCCCCACTCTGATGAATCCTTGCCCCCTTCACACCTTGGCCTGTACCCCAGTTCTTATATGCATAAATAAATAAATCTTTAAAAAGAAGAAGAAGAATAAGACAGAGGGCAGAATTCAAACCAGAAAGGGAATGCTGTCCTGGGGGCCCAGTGTGAGGCGGCTCTGGGGTGGGACAGGAGAGTAAGCCAGCTGTGGGGTGTGCTGGCCTGCTGGGGAGTGAGCTCCCTGCCCATTAAGGTGTGCATGGCAGGCAGACACCTACCTGGGTTAGAGTGTTAAGTGGTGACTCGCTATAGAATTTTCTAGAAGGGTAAGTCCTAGGGTGTGTCCCTGATGCCGAGAGGGGACCCAGAGTTGCTGAGAGCCTCCCAGACCATACAAGGCCATCTCAGAGAAACGAGAACCAAGGTGCTCGAGGGAGTTAGGAGTGACAGCTACGTTCACTGTGATTTGTGGTGATGCTTTCATAGATATAAATTAAAAATCACTAAATTGTGCATTTGTTACATGTTGGTGGTATAGTAACAGGGAAGGGGGCGGTTCCAGATACCCTGCCCCACCCTAAAGAAGGAACGAAAAAGAAGCAGCAGCAGAAGACTGGAGGAGGCACATGGAGCAGAGAGACAGGTGAAGAAGCTGCGCTAGCTTCTCAGCCTTGGGCTTGTACCAGGGACTTGGGGGACATGGAAGGAGATACTTGAAAGAGTCAGAGAAGTGGGTGAGAGACCCGTGGGGAGGCTGACAATGGCAGCCTTTACCTTGACTTTGTTTATGCTCTTTTCTTTCCAGACTAGCCTGGGGTGACAGCTGCGCCTCTTTCCTATGTGTCCCCCACCAGAAGGTGCCTTAGACTTGTGGCAAGCTTTTGGGCCTCAGATGCCTGCCTTGGGCCAACCCTGTTTGGCTGGACATTTACCCACAAGAGGATGGGTAAAGTTTGGGTGTTTCATTGGAAATTATTTTAAACTGTATCCTTTCTCTTGGCTCTCACACTAATTAAAGTTCCTTTCTATTGAAAGTCTTACACACTACAGTATGTTTTGTCTTGATACAGTGGATGGCAGAATCTTTTTAGAGCAGGTAGGTTTGGGGGTCCCTCATTCTGTCCACTAACAAGATCTCAATGAAGTTCTAAAAACAAACCATCTTTAAAAGAAGTAGCATGAGACTAGGTGATGCAAAGACCAGATGACATGAAGATATTGAGGGGCAGAGTGTCAATAAGGGCAAAAGCAGAAAGCGTAAGACAACCAGACACCCGTCGCTATGAACGTCACCACCTCCGTGGGAAGAAATAGGGGGTGGTGATTAAAGGCAGAGATTTTAAAAGCTAACTAATGACAAGGGCAAAAATCAAAATAATTGCATGAAGGAAAAAGGATATGACAGTCTATATAATTTGATATTGTTTCTGTTTTGCTTGGTGAGGGGGGTGGAAAACTGTGAATTATCCCAATTCAAATGCAATCCTGTGTCCCTTAGATCATTTTGAAAGTATTTTTAAATATTGAAAGGACCCACTATAAAGTGTGGAAAATCATGAGGGCCATTTTGAACCCTTTCCAGGTTTTTCACAAGTAAGTGATTTTAGCTAGCATCAAAAAAAAAAATATATTGCAAAATAACCAATAAAGGGTGTGTAGGTCTTCTCTCTATAGCAGATCTGTGGGACAGAAGATACAAATGAGTATTAAAATGAGGGTGACTTTGTCTCCCTAAAGACCAGCCCCCCACAACACCTTCTAACCTCCAGAAGCAGGTTGGGAGGCACGGAGGTTGTGGGCAGGCAGTGGAGGATACGCTGCCTAACACAGATGCCGATTGGATTAGGACCTGGTTCTGTTTTCCTCTAAGTAGATTAGGCTTTTCTTGAACTCGCTCCAATGGGTCCCGGAAATTCAACCCAGGACAGTCCTGTGGTTCATTTTCAGAGCTCACTGGAATATGTTTAAGCATGTAATAAATACATTTATGCCTAATTGGATAAATCACTAAATCAGATCGTTATCTTGCAATTGAAAACCAGGCCCTGACTCCAGATCCTGTGGGGAAGGGAGGAATAGGAAGAAATAGACTTTGGGCAGACAGCAAGGTCACATTCCTACTCAAGACCCCCCAACACCAAAGGTAAAGAAAGGCACCCCACCACTTCTGCCCAATGTCATGCGTGGCAGACTGGCCTCAAATATTCAACAAGATTTGGCAGTAGTAGACTAAGTCTGAAAAAAGATCTAGATGCTACCTGCTATTTAGTACCTTTCAAAGAACGGCAGTGCTAGAGTCTCAGGCATGGTTTATCTGATCTACCTCCCTGCCCAAAAGTGAAAGGATTATTCAAGTTCTCAGCCAAGACCACTGGAAGACCAACATAACATCAACCTTTTTCAAGTATGGAAAAGTTACTGAGGTTTTGTTATGCCAAAGCCCAGGAGGGTTGAGGTTAAGAGGCAAGAACTCCAGAATCAAACAGATCTAGGTCTAAATGCTAGCTTCGTTGTTAACTCCACGTGAGACCTTGGACAAGTGACATAGCCTCCCTATGCCTCAGATGCTTCACCTGTAAAACAGGACTAGTAATAGCTCTGACTTCACAGTGCTGTTGGAAAGATTAAGAGAGATCATGTGTACAAAGGACTTAGTACAACACCTGGCACAGAGCAATTAATCTATGTTAGATACTGCTTTTGTATTATTTTCATAAAGCTTCCTACTTAGTATATTCTTTATGTATAGAGACATACAATATCTATAAGACAAACTCCTGGAGGGCCTCCCTGGTGGTGCAAAGGGTTAAGTCTCAGCACTATGAAGCTATCAACAGCCACTGCAGCACAAGTTCAATCCCCAGCCAGGGAGCTGACCTACACATGGGGCAGCAGACCTCTCCTGTCTCACCTGCTGCTCCCCTTAGCAGTGTATTTCAGTAGACCCGCCTGTTCTGCTCCCCACTCTGTCTCTGGTGAATCCTCTTACCTCTCCGCACCTCTAGCCTATACCCCAGCTCTTGGTTGCATAAATAAATTATAAAAAAAGACAAACTCCTGGAGAGCATTTTCCTTTTACTTTAATAAAGATTAACTGAGAGCGAGGCTCTGGGAGAGGTGAAAGGGAGACAATAATGAACAGAACAGAAATGGTCCTTGGCCTCAAGGAGTCCTACAATATCCTATAACAGATGTTAAACAAATAAGCATAAAAATAAACATGTAATTAAAAACTAGGACGTGCTACAAAGACCAGGGTATCCCAAGAGATAATAAAAGGATGCTATTTTGAGTTGGAGGGACAGGAAAACTCTCCAAATGAAAAAACTTTTAAGCCAGAACATGACAGTTCACTAGGAGTCAGCTAGGGAAAAGAAGGAATATTCCAAACAGCAGATACTACCTATGCAAAGGTCCTGAAGTGAGAAAAACTATCAAGGATCTGAACAAAAGATGTGTATGGTTGGATAGTTTGAGAAAGAAAATAGGAAATTAAGCTGTTGAAGTAGGTAGCAATGGACCTTGTCTTCTAAATATAGGGTTTTAAGGAGGGAAGTCACATGATTTGATTTGGGGCATTAAGAGATTAATCTGGCTCCGAGTGGAGAAGGCCCTGGAGAGGAACAAGTATGAAAGCTAAGGAACTAGAGAGCAGGCTGCTGTGGACATCCAGGCAAAAAGTCAGGGTGCTGGTGGTGAGAAATGGGCTTATTTGAGACACATTTAGAGACAGAATGAATATGACCTGGGGACACTCCATGTGAGCACTTAGCACATGACTGGAATGCAGGTGAGTCCCAGGTTTTCAGCTTAAACAACTCAGGAGATCGTGATGCCATTTACTAAGAAGTAAAAAATCTAGTGGAAGGGCAATTGGGGGGAAGAAAAGTAAAGTTAATGTCAGGCATGAACGGGCCATGGAGGCAGGAATAAAAATGGGACAGTGTGTCTTCTTAGCAGCCAAGGGAAGAGAACAGTTTCAAAAGGACTCAGTGGTTGTATACACTGCCAAGACAGCAAGGAAGTGAGGAGAGATCCCGGTTTACAATAGGTGTCAATGAACATTTGTTGGACGCATCAATGGGTGGATGCGTATGTGATATGCACACGGTACATGGTTGGATGTCTTCATGGACAGCAGGTGAGTAAAGGGATGGACCAATGGACACATAATAGACAGATACATAGATGGATACATGAGTGCATGGGTGGGTGTATGGAGGAATGGGTACATGGGTGGGTGGGTGGGTATACAGATGGCTAGGTGGGTGGATAAATGAGTGAGTACATGGATGGGTGAGCAGGTACATAGATGGCTGGGTGGGTGGGTACATGGATGGCTAGATGGATACATGGATGAATGAGTGGGTGCATGGATGGGTGGGGAGTACATGGATGAATGAGCGGGTACATGGATGGGGGTGGGTACATGGATGGGAGTGGGCACATGGATGGGTGGGTGGGTACATGGATGAATGAGTGAGTACATGGATGGATCTGTGGCCAGATTAGCAGATGGATGTAAGGATGTGTGAGTGGGTGGAGGGCGTGTACGTGGATGACTGAGCGGGTACATGGATGGGTGCATGAATATGTGCCTCCATGGACGTGCACATACATGTAGTGGTTCAAGCCACAGAGCACTCTGGTTAGTTTCTCAAGCAGGAACTAATACCCCCCTCATACAACATTCCCTCAGAAAGAACTCTTCCTGCCACTTCCTGTCGCCGTCACATTCTTCTTAGTTCAAATGCTACTCCTCTCAGAGCTCTATCTGCCTACTCTAATGTGGCTCTCTCACTACTTCAGTGGTAAACGATTCCCAAATCTCATTTCCTTATTTAATGGTTCATTGTCTCTCTCCCTCATTACGTGGTTTAGTCTGCAAGGGCAGAGGTCTCGGTCATCATTTCTCAGTCTCGAGCACACAACAGTTTCTGACACAGAGACTGGACAGGTTGCCTATAAAATAGACAGATGAGAGGGGTGGGTAGAGGGACAGATGGATCAGTTGATGGACAGACAGGTGGGTGGACAGGTGGAAGGATGGGTGGGTGTGTGGGTAGATGGATGGGTGGATGATGAAAGGAACAAAGTGGAAAAGGATGGATAGGGAAGAGGGTGGAAAGCAGGGAGAGAGAAAGAATGGACGGATGATGAATGGATGCATGCGTGCACCCCCACACCCTCTGATCGGGACAACAGCCCCCTAGACCTGGCCTTGCTCTGTCTCCGCTCCGCCACAAGGTGGCAAGGCCCACAGTGCTCACAGAGAAGATGTGCAGTCCTCCAGGTGCTAAGAGACTTAAATTCTCATGGCAATTCTGCTCTGCAGCCTCAGCCAGAGCTGTGCCAACATCCCGTCCCTGGGGGTTGACGTTAGCTTGTTCCTGTTTTACTGTCTTAGATCAGCAAGGCAGGGTCAGGCTGCCGGGCACCAGGCAGGAGGAAAAAGGGCGATTTTAAAAGACAAGGAGGAAGAAAACACTGCAAGAGACAAACAAACAACAATAAAGCACTTTTAAAATATACTGCTTCTGAGGGAGGGGGTCAAGCCCCCCACTCTTAAAATATTCAGGAAATGACAAGCAGGAGACATATGAAGCCTGAAGGGTGACCTCCATGAAGCACTGCCTGACATCAGCAGAGGCAGGTATTAGCATTTGGCAAGATCTTTTTAAAAATACACACACACAAAGAGAGAGAGAGAGAGAAAGCATGAACACATCAAGGCTCCTATTTCCCTACATTCAACTTAAACACTTGTGGGAAATAGCTCTTTTTCACAGATCTGTTCTCAGGGCCCTGAACTTGACATCTGACTTCAAAAAGCCATTAAAAAGTCTAGAGACAGGAAGAAGAAGGAGGATCAAATCTGCCTTTTTGAAAGGGAAAAAAGAAGAACACTAAGCTGTTTCCAAAAGTCTGAGGAGGAAAGACTGGGCCTGGGTGGTTTGGAAATGGTAGACTGAACACAAGCAGCCCCTTCGCGACTTCTGCGCTCCCCTCTCCATACACATCGTAAGCTGGACCTCTGCCTGGTAGACATGGCCTCCCTCCCTAACAGTCTCATCCACACAGGGATGGGATGGGGCAGTAGTTAAGATCCAAACACTGAAATCTGTACACCCAGCTTTAACACTTACTGCTGTGCATCCTTAGTAGAAGCTTAATGGTAAGCCTCAGTTTTCTCATCCGTTAAATGGGTTGATAATAGTAATCACCATATGAAGTCACTGTGAGGAATAAGACATTCCACATGAAGTGTCTGGCATAGAATAAACAGTTGACCAATATTGGTTGCTATTATTACCATTGCTATTGATTGTTCTTTTATTTAATACTTACAAAAACACTTAAGACAGTTCAGTGCTTTATAACTCATTATATTCTCATAACAACCCTATGAGGAAGCATAGAAGAGGAGACAGAGACCCCAGAGAGGTTAAGTAACTTGTACAATGTCACACAGCTAATTGGTAACAGAGCTGGTACCGCCCTGACTGAGTCCAAGGTCTGTGACCTTATGATTCTCATAATGTGATAATCACAATTCTGACATTATGCTTTAAGCTGACTCTTTCACACATCAGTTTTATTAACCGCTGCTCAAGCCAGTTACCATATGATCTTTCCAACCTCTTGATATGATAAATGCAGCAGGGATTCTGATTGGTAGGTATCACCCCAACACCAACTCTCCCCTTAAACAGCATCACCAAAAGCCTGCTTGGTGAGACCTTGTCTCAACACATGCTCAGTATAAATAGGGAGCCACAGTCAAGTTTGGATGGAATCCTTGTGTTTCAAGTAAAATCACAATGATCAGCAACTCACTAACTATACCAAGAAATCTCACAGGGGGGAAAAAACCTGATTTTTTTTTTTAAGTAAAACCTTTCAACATTCTTTTGAAAATGCTGCCTTGGATGGAAACTTAATCACTAAGCCATTTTATTGAATGTTGACCATATACCAGATACTTGCATTGTATACTCTAACTCATTCTGAAGATAATCCTAAAAAGATAAGAATTAGCCACTTTTCACAGATGAGGAAGCACAGATCCCTAAACCCCCTTATGCAAGCAAATGTACAAACCCTGGGCTTGCCCTTGTGATCAGGCTGACCTAAGTTTCAAGGGCAGCCAGTGTCCAGTCAACCAGACACAGCCTTGCCAACGCTAGGGCCTCTCAGCCCTGATCTCAGGTCCTCAAAGGGCACTCAGGATGCAGACCACACAGCTGTCCCTCTGGGACTTGCCCAGAGACTGGATGGAATGAGCCAGCCTGCAGGTCCTCTTCCCCTTGGCTCCCTTCTAACTGCCATCTCTACTCCACGGTGAACACAGGAATTATGCATGGAGCATTCTAGTGCTGATATTCCCACAGGACCCAGGTGGAGGGAAGTAAATGCCAAAAGGATGAAGTAGTTCTGAAGGGTCTTGGATACATTTAAGATACTGGAGATAGAAGATACAAAACTGGAAAATCAACCGGGACTCAGGTCAGCCGGCCCAAAAGCTACCTAAAGATGGGGTAACCCTGAAGTACCTGCCAGTTTGAGGAATCTAGTCAACCATACTCTGCTGCTAAGCTGCTGCTTGGAGCTAATCATCAATGAACAAAGAGTCACCATCCCTTCCTCAGAGAGCTCCAACACAGCCTCTCACTTATCTCCTAACCCAACACCTTCCTTCAACCCCCAAGTCCTCTGCCAGGTTGACATTCATGGACTGGCCAAGCATATCACAACCACTTGCCTCTCTCTTGCTGCTCCCATGCCTGGGAAGTCACAGCCCCCTAGACACTTGGTAAACTTGGTAACTTTCCATTTTTATACCCATCTCAAATGTCCCCTCCCTTATAAAGGTTTCCCTTGCTCTCTTCTATACTCAGCCTCTAAAACATTCCCTATCTCTTCCTTCACATCCCACTGCAACTGACACCATCCTCAGTTTGTACATGATCATACTGCAATCATTCCTTCAAGACAAAGAATACCCCTCGAACTTAACAAGGGCTTTGCACCAACTGTTCCTTAAGAACAGACAAATTAAACTGAAATAAACTCTAGGAATCTGATTGTAGAATCGAAGCTACAGATGAAGAATATGGGGAGAACTAATTGGGGGGCCCAGTGGTCTATGGTGGAGGGGACCTTGATGTGGGTGTGGTACCAACACACATCTGAGCAGGTGTGAACCTCTATCTCTGAATTATATACAGCGTTGTAAACCAATATTACCTCAATAAAAGTAAAACAATAAAGTTTTTTTAAGTATTCCTTAAATGCTAGTGATTGAATAAACTATCCTCCTTGTTCACAAGCATACTCCAGCAGGAAAAAATGAAAAGCAATTGCAGACCACAGTCAAGGACTGGAACAGAGATCAGCCAACTTTGTAAAGGACAAGATAATAAATATTGTGACTTGTGAGCCAAAGGATCTGCTGTTACAGGGCAAAGGCAGACCCAGACAGTACATAAATGAATAGGTGTGGCTGTGTGCCAAGAAAATTTTATTTTCAAAAGCCAGCAGCTGGCCAAATTTGGTCTATGGGTCATCATTTAATATGGTTTAAACTTAAATTTGACCTGTGGTTTAGTTTATTTAATACATCTCAAAGTGGCTGAAAGGCTCATTCTTAGCAAGTCATTCTCTATTTCCCCCTCTACCCAAGACAACCAGCCAGGCTAGAATAGAGAAGGGACAGAAAAAAAGGGAGGGAGGGAGGGAAAAAAGGAAAGAGGGAGAGAGAAAGGAAAATATGCCATCTCCTAAGAAAGGCTGAATAGTTTTGGGATGATTAAAATTTTCTCAGAACTCTCAGACCTCAAGGTTCCAACCCTTGAGGCAGGCACAGGCAGAACAAAACTGAAGTTAGTTAGAAGTGAGTGGCAGATCCCTCCAAGGAGACAGATGTGATTTCAGCCACAAACTTAAGGTAGCAGAGGATGTGGTGCTGTTTGGGCTCTATTACCATTTTTATTGTTATTATTACTAATACTGTCATTTCTATTGATAAATTCTGCCCTAGCTGACATCTTGGGAAAGAAAGAAAACAGAAAAGAAAATTAGCTTAAGGAAAAAAAAAAAAAACCAAAGTCAAAGGAAATTTAATTAAATAAATAGATTTCTTGACTGTAAAAGAAAAGAGATGTGACGTGTGCCCAAATCCAACTTCCTCCCTTGCTCCTCCCATGCTACCAGCGAACTGGCAAAGCAGGAAAAATCCAAATACTTCCCCCTGAGCAAGAAACTCCCCACTTGGATTATCAATACCTTCTGGTACTGTTAAATTATGTCTGTCCAGATGGACCTGTTTCATTTTCTTTGTCTTTCCCCTTCCCAATAAATGCCCTTGAAAAGAAAGTTCTGGTTATTTCTTAGTTCTTTTCTCTGTCCTGCTTTTTTTTAATTAATTTTTATTTTCTTACATTGTTCATTTTTGTACAATATTTGATTTCTCCCATCAGACGTAATCCCCATAAGTTGCCCACCACCACAGCACCTGTGAACCATCACCAAAGTCCCTGTGCTCTTGTTTGACCCTCTCTCTCCCCTCTCCCTGTTGGATATCTCAGATCTATGGTCTGCCTGCAAGTTTTTGCTGACCCTTTGTTTGGTTCCCCTATATTCCACCTATAAGCAAAACCATTTTTCCTTCTGACTTATTTCACTGACTGTAATACCTTCCAGCTCCATCCATATTGCTGCAAATGGCATGAGTTTATCTTTTTCATTGTTGAATAATATTCCATTGTGTATATATACCACATCTTCCTGATTCATTCATTTGATTGAGGGCATTTGGGTTGTTTCCATATCTTGGCTATTGTGAATAGTGCTGAAATAAACATAGGAGTACAAGTTTCCTTTCAAATTAGTGTTTTTGTGTCCTTTGGCTAGACTCCTAGGAGTGGAATCTCTGGATCATATGGTAGATCCATTTTTAGTATTGTCTTCCTGCTGTGTGGAGGATGATCTCCCTACCAGCAGTTGGTGAGCAGAAACTTCCACCCTGGCCCCCTCACTGGAGTGGGGATGACTCCAGGGCCTCCCATGCTGTCTCTCTGAGACGTGCACTTTCTTCTTTCTTTTTTAATCCTTTACTTAGGTAACATTGATTTACATTGTTGTTTGTGTTTTAGACATACAGGATCCCCCCTTCTTGGTTACACATACACCTACCACCAAGGCACCCACAATTCACCACCATAGTCCATGGTGCTCCATCCCTGCTTTGTTTTCACCTCTCCCCTGCTTTCCCACCCTGGGTTCCTTAGATCTACAGTCAGCTTTCAAGGGACAATTTTTAAGTGTGGCTTTATCTGACTCTTTGTTTGGTTTCTCTATATTCAATCAGTATGGAGATTTCTCAAAAGATTAAAAATGGATCTGCCATATGACCCAGCAATTCCGCTCCTAAATATCTACCCAAGAACACAAATACACTGATACAATGGGAAACCTGCACTGCACCATTTACAACAGCAGAGCTGTGGGAGCCATGTAGGTATGTTTTATTCCCCATCCATGAATTAAGGCCACAAACCCCAGGCATCTGATTCAGACAGAAGGCAGGAAGGGGAAATGGAGGGCAGTGAAAGAAAACTAAAGTTCTAACGTGGGGGACTGCCAGAGCATCATGAGATCAGACAGGTGACGAAGCCTGAGAGTGACATCAAGGATGGTGCTGCGTGACAGGAAGGCACCAGGTATCCATGGTGATGCCATGCCAGGCACTGGGCTTCGAAGTCTTTTTCTCATTTAATCCTCAAAAAAACCCAAGACAGAGGGACAATGATGATCCACATTTTCAGACCAGGAAATGATGGCTCAGAGAGTGCTGTGTTTCACCCCAAGTCACAAAGTGGGCGCCTCGCAGGCCAGGACCACATACAGCCTGCATTTAGTAAATGCTGGTTAAAGCCGAGCACACAGGTGGGGACACCTGGAACAATGGCCTCCTCATGATGGCCACAGTCTCTCAGGAAGTATCCTGGCTCTGTTCCCAAGCACACACAGTCAAAGACACAAGAGTTTTTCTAGAGAAGTCGTATCAAGTCTGAGAGCACATGTTTGGGGTAAGCCACCAGCACCCCAAGGAGATCCACAGAGAGATTCAACCTCCTCTTTGCTAATAAAGGCCTTCAACGAAGCAGGTACCTATTACCCGGGCATCTTCAGTAAAAGTGACCGTCCCTTCCAGCTTGGTGCTGGATGGTTTACAAAGCACTTTCTGGAAGTGCCAGCCTTGCTCACAGGTAAGTAAACAGGAAGCACCCTTTACTCTTTTAAAAAAAGAAGCGAGGTTTGGGTGATGTGACCTCCTTAGGTGACCTGGAAGTCAGAGAGAGGGGTCCTGGGCCCCACCCAGGGCTCTACTCTGAGCTGAGCTGCCTTTCTGCCCGCAGCCAGCATCTGGGAGCAGGCTGTTGGGTCAGAGAGAAGCAGAAGCTGTGAATCTGCCATCCTGAGAGCAGCCACTGGCTTTCTGCTAGGTGGCCCTCCCCTGCTCGCTCCTGTGGAGCCTCGGAGTACAGCAGAAGCAGAGGTTCCAGCACACAGTCCCCAGTGCCAGGCTGATTCCATGACTTTGTAAGCTGCCAGCCCTAGCCAAATCCACCCAGCTCTCTGAATCCCACTTCCTCCCTTTCTACAAGGGGAGAAGGCCGCACGGACCTTCCAGAGGTGTTGCAAGGACCCAAGGAGGCCACCCATGGAAAATCCCCCAGACAGCATGACCAGCACATTGGAAACAGGGAGCGGAAACAGGGAGTTGTTTCTGATGCCACAGAAACAACACACAGTTGTATGCGGGAACACACAGGGTGGGGGGTAGGGGGTAGTCCTTCCCCACACTTATTGGCACCACGAATATCTAAAAAATCTACTGGACACCTTCACAAAGAAAGCTCCAACCCCCTTCACCCCAACCTTTTCTGGCCTCACCCTGATGTCCTAACTCCCCTTTGCTGAAATCTGGCGTCCTGTCACAGAACTGGCCGCCGCAGGCACCTGAATGACCTTGCAGAACAAACTGCAGTCAGGAGTTAGGAGGCATTTCATTATTTTGCTCTTTCACCTTCTGGTCATTGGCACAAGCTGAAGGAAAGCGGGTGCAGTTGGGCAAGGTTCTGGCAATGTGATGTGCGCCCTTATTTCCAAAAAAACTAAAAGTAGCTTTTCCCAGGACACACGCGCTACTGACTTCAGCCACTTCTGCAGGTGGCTTTACAACACAGAAGGGTCCAAAAAGATATTGAAAAAAAAAAAAAAGCCCAAAAGATATTGGAAAAAAAAAAAAAAAAGGTTTTGAGCTACAAGATTCAACAGGAAAAAACAACACTGAGCAGACTTGAGGTTTGGCATTTGGTGGGCAATAAAACAAAATAAGCCACCCAGGAAGCAAGCAAGGAAGCACAGACCCAGCCCAGGATCTGAGGGCTCACGGAGCTGTTCCTTCCTCTGAGAAATGTCCTCCAGCCCCCACGCCACCCCATCTAGGGACAATAATGATGGCTGACAATCATGCTAAGACCATGTATTCGAGCACTTTCTAAGGTCTTGGAGCGAGAATAACCGTGAGGAGCCAGTGAGCAGGAAGTGTTGCAGGCAGCAGGAATATCAAGTGCAAACGTGGGAAGTAACTGCTTGTGCTCAAAGAAGCCAATCCAGGGCCTCCCCTGGTGGCGCAGCTGGTTGGGCACTGGGCTGCGGGGCTGCCCGCAGCCTCTGCAGTGCCGGTTCGATCCCCAGCCACCGGCAATGGTCCCACATGGCTCACAGACCTCTCTTGCCGCGCCCGCTACTCCCCTCAGCAGTGTATTTTGTCAGTCTGCCTGTTCTGTTCCCCACTCTGGCTCTGGTGAGTTCTCTCACCCTCCTGCTTCTGACTGTGCCCAGTGCTTGTGTAAATGAATGAATAAATCTTTTTTTTTTAAAAAAAAAAAAAAAAGAAGCCAATCTAAGCTGCCATGGGGGTCGGTGCGATGATGATGATGATGATGATGATCACGACGACGATGATAATGATAGCAGCAGCAACAACAGCAATCAAAAGGCAGTCTGGGGACATGACTACTGTTCTCAGTTCACTGGCATGGCCCGATATCAAACCTAAGAGATAGAATCATGGGGTAGGGTTTCTTGACCATCTCTCCCGGGCATTCTGCAGACCAGACCACGAGCTTGTCCAGGATCCCATAGCTAGAAAAGTCTGGGCAGGGCAGAATCCTCAAGCCTGGCCTCCAGCCCTGAGCTCTGTCCACGCCGGGTCCCTTTCACAAGTGTATCTTCCAGGAAAGGGGTGATTGGAAGCTCTTTACCTGCAAAACTGGCACAAGTTTTAACGAGGTTCCTGGGAAGAAAGGGAGAGATTGTGCATGAAAGTGTATTGTGAGTGGGGATGTGTGTGTGCGTGTGTGTGATTGCACATATTTGCAATCAAGCCTCCTTGCTTTCATCTGGTTCCTGTAAATTTGACTAAAGACCCCTGGGAAAAGCATGCTCTGGCATGATAAGCCAAAGCCCAACTCAATTATGGTTCTCTGTGCTTTTACAGAGCCTCAGTCTTCACAGAATCTCCTGGCTTTCCTCTGGCAGCGGAATGCTTAAGTTGTCAGCATCATCACGTTCATCATGGTCATCAGCAGAGCTGGGCATCGTCCGCTCAGTGGAGCCTGGAGCACTTGGGATAAATCAAGGCAGCCAGTGGTTCTCATCTGGTGCAGACAACACCTGGAGGCATTTCCGATTTCATGACAGGGGGTGATGCTACTGGCATGAGATGGTAGGCCAGGGATGCCGCCCGACACCCCACAGTGCAAAAGACAACCCCCCACGCAGCATTCTCCATGCCCAACCTTGGCCAGGACTCACATGTCCAAAGATCCAAAGTGCTAAGGTTGAGAAACCCTTTACACGCTCCCTTCTGAGACCCCCCAGGAAAGTCTCCAGGGGCTGAGATCTGAGACCCTGGCTTTCACAATGACCACTGTTCTCAAGCCAGTGCCCCCAGCCCCCAGCAGCCTTGCCATAGTCTGCAGTGAAGAAGGAACTCACACACCCACCTAGCCGTGCCAGTAAGGACCAGGGCAGCCGGAAGAAGTCTCCCAGAGCCCAGCCCCTTGCCAACTGAGGCCCAAGTCTTTATGTGTGGGGCCCAGTGGGGCCAGACAAAGGCTAAGACACTGATTTGCACTGAAGCAAGTCCTGCTGTTTCTCAGCATGGTTGTTCAATTATTAACATCTCCCATCTCCAGGAGGGCTCCTACACAGCTGGAGTCACCCCCAATCTGGAGCCCTAGCACTTTCCAGATGTGCACCAGGGAATGCAACCACCCTCTCCTGGCACCTCCCTTTGCATCTCTGCTAGTTATCACGTGCAGCCCGCATTTCAAGGTTTTCTTCTTGAAACTTCATTTTCTTCTCTGGACTGGTCTTGCAGCGTGGCGGGGAGGTGAGGGGAAACCTACCCCGACTCAGCAGGACCCAGCATGAACCCCTGGAGGCTGCAGGAACCGTGAGCCTCAGCCTGCCCAGAGTGCTCTGCCTATAACTCAGAATGAAACCCACACTTCTCTTACCCCTCTCTGGCACTCAGTTTTTCCCTCTTTGAAAGTTGAAGTGATAAGATCCAGGTTCTCTCCCGTTGACAAAGTAATGCCCACCTTCGCTGGGCTTCAGTGCCAGCCAGGGTTATCTCAGCCAAAGATGGTCGTGCGGCGCCCCCTGGTGGCCGTGGAGAATCATCAGGACGTGGTCCAGGTCAGATGCCTCCAAGGCAAGACATACCAGGAGATTATAAAGCATCCGCGTGTCTCCAGCAGACCAGATATTTGACCCTAACTTTTGTCAAGTAAGAAGCTTCGGGTTAAAGCAAAAATACAGCCCTGCCACTCAGTTCTTCCGCCCACCATGACAATGAAGGCATAAGGGCTTTAGAAGGTAGAACTTGAAAAACAATCTGTCAGCTCCAGTCACCCAGGCCTGCTGGTATCCGATTACAAAGCTTCTCCGCCTCATTTCTCCTCCACAAAGTACCAGAGGGAAAAGGGGGGAAACAAAGGCGCTAAAGAAAGAAAACGATCAGATGATGAAGCTAAACTGAGCTCAGCTCCCAGGACAAGCTGATGCGGGGGTGGGGAAGCGCCAATTCCCCCCTCCCCCAAATTCAGCCAACAGGTCCTCTGTGGCCCTGGGGGATGGTTTCCTTTTCCAAGTGAGGAATAAAATCAATAGGGAGGTACCCCCATGTTCCGAACCCCACTGGAATGATGGGACACAGTCACTCACAGACAGCCACACATTCCTAAAGGGGAGTCTCCCTCCTAGGTCGTCCAGGGATGAGGAGATGTGGTCCCCGCCCCCCAAAGAACTACAATCTGGTAAGGAATAGACCAGAAAAGTCAGCAGGTAGGACACTGCACAATGAAAGCCTGTGTTTGGGTGAGGCTGGTGGGTTTGGGGCTGCATTCTATCTGCAGAGCTGTGTGACCCTGGGCAAGTTACTTAATCTCTCTGGGCATGTGTATCCTGCCTGCCATTTCCCCCTTCTGCCAAGCACTTAGGGTAGTAAGTGCTCAATAAATGGCAGCAAACAGTAACCCACCCTCACCACGCAGTGCCCCCCAGTCCCTTCATGTACTTACTCCCCTCCTCCCAGAGTTAGTTCTTCTTTATATCAGGCTGAGATCTGTCCTGGTTTGGAGCATCTGTGGATCCACATGAGCTAACTCAGTATTTCTTGCTGGGTCTTTTACAAGGGCTAGCAAGCTTTTTCTTTAGCAAAGATAGTAAATATTTTAGGCTTTCTGAGCCAGGTGGTCTCTGTCACATCCCTGAGTTCTGCTGAGAACAGCCATAGACTATAAGTATAGAAATGGGGTGGAGGGGTTCCAATAAAACTTTACAAATGCAAGCAGAGGGCCAAGTGGTTGATTGGTGAGTGAGCTATAGTTTGCCGACTCCCATTTTAGAAAGAATCCTCTCTTATCTGCTCATTATCTCTACCACACCAGCCCATGGTTGAAATTGGATAGAAAGTCGTTCTTACACTTCTCTCTCCTAGCGCGAATCTAAAAATGTTTCATCCTTCCCCTTCAAGGGCATAATTTCCATGCTTAAATTATGACACTGCGCTTATTTGTTAATTCATTCCATGATACTGTTGCTACCGTGCTGAGTGCTTTGAGGGAAGCTGGGTGTTAGGAGCCTGTGGTAGCCTGAGATGAGTTCCCTTTGCCCCGCAATTTACTGCCCATGTGACATTAGGCCATTAGTTTTGCTTCCCTGTGGCTTTCTTTTCTTATCTGAAAGTCAGAGAACACGCTCCCAACCTCTTGGGGAAGTTCTGCAGCTTATGTGATATTATTCCTACAATCAGCTACAGTCAGGACAGTGCCTGACACACAATATGCTTTTAATCATTTACTGTTATTTTTGTTGTTACTAAGAGATGGCTCCCACTATCTAGGATTTTATAGTCTAATAGGGGGGATTTATATACCAAAACAACTACACGATAACTGCCCGAGGAATAACACCACATTTGAGCAGGGGCAATCCAGGAAGGCTTCCTAGCAGTGGTGGCATTTACATGGGTTTTTGAGGCATGATGAGGAGATGCATGAAACATGGAAAGGTTTAATTTAGAAAGATGCAGCCCAGGAAGTTTTCTCATTTGAATAGGTGCAAAGAGTTTAATCAATGAGAATATCACCCATGTATGCAGGGTCTGATCATCCAGTCACATTAGACACCAATGGTAGGAGGATAAACAAGGTAAACAAATTGGGTCAAAGGAAGATTGTTTCCCTTCAAATGTTTTTCATTTGCTACACAACTACTTGTTTGTGTCCAGAAAGACAGAAAATGCAGACAAGCAAAAAAGAAACAATTATTACCTCTTGTCCATAAAACAACTACGCTAAATCTCCAAGTGTGTTCTTTCCTTCTAGATTTCCCCCTACTTATCCATTATTAAAATACTAAGTAACTTGCAAATTTGGTCAAAACAATGCTTTTTTACCCCTTCCCCAAACAAAAGCTTGGGTATTTCTCCTGCAAGACTGCAAATTGGTAATCAGGAAAATAATTAAGCAAAGCCAAAGGCCACCTGAGAAAGCAGCAAAAGGATAATGAGCTGGAACCATCTCTGAGTTTTCAGCAAGACTGTGTCACAAAAAAAGACTGTCACAAGACAGGGACACTTTGTGGGGAGGGGAAATAATTTGTTTCAAATAATAACACCAAGTAATAACACTTTCTCCATCCTCCCTGCCCTTCCTGCCTTCCTCCTGAGCATTTACAGAATTTTTCAAGTACATTCACAGACCCCAGGAAGCCTCCCAACCTAGGAAAGGCAGACTCAGTCTGCCAGCACAGGGGGGAGCTCCAGGAGCTCCTGACCTTTTGATCTTGCCCAGCCACACTCACCTGAGGACAGAGCTCCAGAATCACCTGGAGGGGAAGGCCAGCTCTGCGGGACTCTATGAAAGTCAGAGCAGGCCTCTCTCCACCTCAGTTTCCCCACCTATGAAATGGGGACTCATCCGGGTCTGCCCATCAGCCAGCCATTGTGAGGATCAACTGAGGTCATCAGCGCCCCAGGGCTCCCTGAAACCCTAGGTGCTCTGCAAGCATGCACTACTGTTATTGGGTATTTACAGTCTTGAAATAATTTCTTTTTATCTGAGTTCTGGTTGAAGTTGTTGTAATCTGCACACCCCCAAAGGGTTGCTCCCCCTTCCCAGCTCAAACTAAGCAGATGGAAGCACGCCCTCCCCAGAGTTCTGGGGGGAAAACTGTCCCCACCCCTCTTATGTGGGGGGAACCTTGGCTTCACAGGATTAAGGCTCACCCAGGTTGAAATGCTGCTTCTGATACTCAGTTGCTGTGTGACCCTGGGCAAGGAGTCAGCCTCTCTGGGTCTCAATTTACTTTCAGAAAATAGAATAACATATGGACCCCATGAGGCTGTGCAGGGTAAGGAAAAAATGTTAGGCTTTTCTGCCCTCCCGCCATCAGGATAGATGATGGATCCTTGCGGTCCTGAGTGCATGCCTGATGGTGGGCACCTGGACTAGGGTGTGGGTGGGCATAGGTAGATGGGATTCACCTGGGTTGAGACTGGGCTTTTTAAGGGCGGCGTCACGGGGATGCCAGTAGAAGCCGAGCAGAAGCCGAGCAAGAAGCAAGAGAAGCAGAAGCTGAGAGAAGGTCAGAGAGCCCACAGAGTGAAGACCTGCTGGGGGCTGGGAGGCCTGCCAGCCTCCCGGCCCCCCAGCACCCCTGCCTGCCATATGCCTGGTGAACCCCAATAAAATACCTGCAAAACCCCTGAGGGCTCCAGAACTCCTCCTTTATCCGGTCTGCATGGGATCCTAGAAAACCTTCTCAGTGGCCATTCCTGCTCCCTACAGGCTGTTAAAAGGATTAAACAATCAAGAGCTGATGTCAATTGCCCGGCACGGCACTTAGCCCAGTAAGAAGTCAGTATCTACTATTTCATCTTCATGGACTACCATCATTCAGTCATTTAATCATTCAAAAACTATTTCCTGCACTCCTGTTCTGAGCCAGGCACTGGGACAGTTCCAGCACAGTGCTTCTCAAAGAGCAATCCCCAAGCCCACAGCAACACCACCTGGGGCACTGTGTAAAATGCAGATTGTGGGTGCCACCCAGACTGGCTGACACAGGACCCCAGAGGGGACCCCACTGGGGTTGTCATGCATGACTGTAAGATGAGCAAGACTGCAGCCATTTTGAGAAATAACTGTCATCTCAAAAGGGCACAGCTAGTTTCGTTTCGGGGCAAAAACCACAAGCCAAGGGTAAATGAAACCTAGCTGGCACCATGAGAGCTATCCAATAAGGGTGATCCCTGCCCCAGGTGTGAAAAGTCCCCGCATCCTGTCAACAAAGTACAAAAACAGCTGGTTGCTCTGGGAGGGGGTCCCTCTCTCAATCTGATGAGATTGCTGTGTCAGTCCTCCAGGCAGAGTTGGGCCCTAGCTTAAGCTAGCAATAAGGCCTTTTTGCTTTTGCATCTCTGGCTCCGTGTGGACTTTGGGAACCCTGGATGGAGTTTAGGCGCCAACTCCTAACATGATCACATTGGGGAACCACTGTTCTCATGAGAAGGGCAGAAAAACAAATGAATAAATCATTTTGGATGTGATCGGGATGAAAAGCATAGAGCAGAGTGATGCTGTTGCAGGGCAACCCCAATATAAAACAGGGTGCCTGACTGTGGGTCCTCACCCTCAAGCTTAAAGAGGACTTAAAGTGCAGGCACATACAAAAGGTTAACAAAGGTTTATTTACAAGGGAAGGGGAAATGAGGAAATGTACAACTCAGGGAGAAAAAGAGAGAGAGAAATTCTTAAATGCGTCCCACCCTTTCCGCTGACCTGGAATCCAAAATGATCCGCCAAGACCAAACCTGCCTGGCGGAGAACACAAGCCAAGAGAGAACCCACTAACATGCCTGGTTATAAACACAAGCTCCAGAAAACGGCTGCTTAACTCCGCCCTCAGGTCCTTGCAACCTCCCTTTGGGGATCATGGGATTTGTAGTTCCCAGTGTCTTGATGGCATGGGGGTGGCATCTACAAAGCCTGTATGGAGTTTGCTCAGGACATCCTTTCCCCTAACAACGGGACAGGGAGAGACTGAGGAGGAGTTACGCTGAGAAGGTGCATTTGAGCTGAGACCAAGATGACAAGGGCAACACGGGTCTCCACACGAGGCCCACGGGCGTGAGAGGCAGTGGCCTCTCCACAGCCGCGTGCCCCACGGGGACTGAAACAGAGATGGTCGATACGTAGTGACCAAAAAAGCCGTGTGTGCGTGAGTGGGGTCGCAGGGGGGCTGCCACAGGCCATGGACACGTGGCGGCTGCTATGCCTGTGCCCGGGATCCCTGAGAACCACAGGAGGGTCGGCAGGAGGAGACTCCAGGGAAGGAAGGGCCCGAGGCTAGGGCGCAGAGCGCTGCGGGAGGGGGGCTCCTCCTCAGCGCCCTCCCAAAGTTAGCACGCCGAACAATCGGGCAATCAAGCTGGCTTTACTCTTTGTTCTGGGCAGAGGAAGGCTGTGGGGGGGGGAGGCAGGGTTCTGGGGGGCTTCATTCAATGCCCAAACTGGGAGGAAACCAGAGAGCATCTGAGGCTGTCCTATTTTGGGGCCACTGTCATCCTGCTTTTCTCCGGCTGCCAGTTCTCCCCGGGGACACTCAAGAGGAGCTGGAAGGGTGCGGCCAAGTAAGCTCCCCAGAGCGTGCCTCACTGGCCAGCGGGCCCCCTGGCCTCTGCCCTCCCCCAGCAGGGTACCCTGCCCCTCCCTCACTTCTGGCACCTCTCCCTGAGCCCTCCATCTACACCACGGCCAGGGTTTGCTTGAACACCGGACGATGGTCCAAGTGTCTCCTTCTGGAAGCCCTGCAGTGCCGGCTCTGTGCCGTGGCCCCACGGGGATGGCCTGGACCCCTCCACCAATCTCCCAGTGGGACAGGCCCCCATCTCTCCTGGCGGGAAGGCACCAGTTCCCTCCCGCCGCAAGGCCCTTCCAAGTGCCCCACCAGGCCCCAAAGTTCCCTCCACCTTCCTGAGGCTCAGGAGAGTCCCCAAGCCCTGGGAGTCCTCAGTGCTGGAGGCAGAGTGAGGGCTGGACAGATGTGGAGGGAAGGAGGGGGGCGAGCCAGGTCTTCTGTTATCTGGGAACTGCCTTTTCCTTGGGAAAGTGAAGATGCAAATTACCAAGCATTTTCAGGCTGAAAACAATAAAGAAGCCAAGAAGCAGCCTCAGGAAAAGGCAAGACACAGCCACAGCCCTAAGAGCTGAGCCCCGCCCCGCTAGGCTCCCCCCTGAGAAGGCAGCAGTGCTGGAGCACAGACGTGGGGAAGGGAGCCTGTGTCTTCTTCAGACCTGAGGCCCTCCTTGGGCTGGGCCAGAGGGACCGCCCAGCAAGAACATGCACGTCCAGTAGCCAGGTCAGATTCACCTCGGAGGGCAGCTCTGCATCGAGGTGGGGAGAGCGGCAGGGAGAAACTGCTCGTGATTTGGCTTCAAATCTTTGGTCAGGGCAAGGTGGGCCACCGCTAGAGAAGAACCAAGCCAGCCCGAGGGGGTGAGGAGTTATAAAGAAGAGGAGAATGTGGCTCAGAGGGAAGGGGAATCAGAGAAAAACAAAGGACTACAGGTAATTAGAAAACTGAAGACCAGGGGCCCTGTGGAGAGAACCAGAGGGGTGGGCGGAAAGATGGAGGGAAGCAGGATGAGGCAGAGAAAGGCTAGAGGATGCTGGTGACGATGTGATGAGGGTGGTGAGGGTAGGGGCTGTACTGGCAGTGATGGTGATGGTGGGTAAGATGCTGATGACAGTGATGGTGGTGATGATGCTGATGGTGGTCATGATGTTGAGGGTCGTGATGGTGATGATACTGATGGTGGTGATGATGTTGCTGGTGGTGATGGTGATGGTGTTGATAGTAGTGATGGTGATGGTGGTGATGATGCTGATGGTGGTGATGGTAATGATGCTGATGGGGATGATGGTGATGGTGGTGATAGTGATGGTGGTGATGGTGATGATGCTGATGGTGATGATGGTGATGATGTTGATGGTGGTGATAGTGATGGTGATGATGGTGATGATGCTGATGGTGATGATGGTGATGATGTTGATGGTAGTGATAGTGATGGTGATGATGGTGATGATGCTGATGGTGATGATGGTGATGGTGGTGATGGTGATGGTGATGATGGTGATGATGCTGATGGTGGTGATGGTGATGATGTTGATGGTGGTGATGATATTGATGGTGGTGATGGTGGTGATGATGACGAAGGTGGTAAATATGGTGATGGTAATGATTGTGGTGGTGAGGACAGTGGGGAAGGTAGTAATGATGGTGAGTGAGTAGTGATGGTAGAAATTGGAATGGAGATGGTGTTGATGGCAGTCGTAGGACGGGAGTGGCATGGTGCTAACGATGTGATGGCGACCACAGCAGCAGTGAGAGTTACTGAGGATCCCTACTCCAGGCCGGTCCCTGTGCTTTGCCCGCATCCTGTCATGTGATCCTCCCAACAACCACCGTTCCCTCCTGCTGCTCGGAATCCCAAGACACCCTACTCAGAATCACTTAACTAACAGGTGGCGAACTCAGAATTGCAACCAGAGTTTATCAGCCTCCAGACTCTATACTTTTAGCAAATAATTAAGGACTGAGAAGGAGACAGCAGCAAGGAAGACATAGGAGGTTGGAGGTCGGCGTTGCCCACTCTATTTAATATGGCCATCCACCCCCAACCCTGGAGGGCACAGCCTGCTCCACTTTGTCTTTTATCCACGGCACTTACCCGGGCTCCCGATCTCACATGATACGTCCAGTAATGACAGTGCATCCTCTGTCTCCCCGCCACCACTCCGTAAACTCCATGGGGACAGGCCTCTAAGCAAGTATTTTCAGGAACGAGAACAGCACCTGCCATATCTCAGGCCCTCAAGAAATGTCAAGGGTGAATGAATTTTTCCGTGTGTCAGGACATAGCCCATATAAGGGAAGGTCAAGAGAGCTCAAGGCTTCAGGTCCCTTGAACATGTGGATAGAACAACTGAGTTTTCTTTGGCTTCAGGGTAAGACCACTCTTATAATTTGTCAGAGAGAAGGAAGGATTATGCCTTCCTACCTCTGGGGCTCCTTGGGTGCTAGGAAATAAAGATAATCCCGAATCCAAGGAAGAAACTAAGTGGATGACTCAAAAATATGGTGACTCCTATTTCTAAGGATGAGAAGGGAGGAGCAGGGGAGAAGGGGGCAGGCCGCGCATATAACGTCTTGGCCGCACATAAAGACAGTTTCTCAGCACAATCTGCATTGCTTCAGTCATTCAACAAATGGCACGCTGAGTCCCCACTACACACCAGAATTGGCAAACCTATTTCATCACCGTAGGAGACTCCAGATCCCTGGTCCAGAGCTGGTGATACCAGGAAGAAGAAATATAATAGGAAGGAAGTCTGGTTACACACACACACACACACACACACACACACACACACTTCAGTCCCTTAGCTTAGGATCACATTTTTGGGTAAGGTGAGGGTCAGAAAATGATGGCGCCATCCATCTTCCAAGACAATTAGAAGCTTCAAAGCGCCAATGATAGTTTTTGAAGGTAGGGAATTGAAACCAAGCAGCGCTCAGGGTGGCTCACTGCTGCCCCCTCGTGGAGATGAGCAGCAAGCACCGCATTGGGCTTTCCTCCTGTCCTTCAGCAGAGACGGGAACCAGGGAGGACCCAGGTTGTGCTGCACCTGCCCTTGGGAAGGTCACAGTCAGACCAGGGAATCAGACCAGGCAACGGACAATCACTACTCGGCATGCTCAGCGGGTGATAAAGCGTTTGTTCATTCATTCTGTCTCCATCGAGAGTGATTCAGAGAAATACTCAGTCCCCACTGTGTGCCAGATATTGAGTGGGGAATAAAATGGTGAGCAGAAACAGGCTTGTCCCTGCTCTCCGGCAGCTTGTAGTACAGTGGGGGAGAGAGGCAGCCATTAAAGGAAAAAAAAATCCCTTCCTGTGGGATCCCCAGCCCTCTTTGTTCTCAGGGCTGCTCTCAGGTGCCCAGGGTTCCTGCTGGTCGGGCTACAATGCAGAGGCAGGCAGGGGGCCCCTCACCAGGGCCTCTCATACCAGAAAACCAGGATCTGCTGAAAGCAGCTGGAGGACATTATGGCCAGATTAGCAAGATCAGCTAAATACCATACTTGGTTGGAAAGCTCAGCAGAACGTTAGGTAAGAATTGGGATTAGAGACGGTGTGTTTGATTAGTGGGAACTATGGAGCCCCCCAAGCAATGGCCCCTGGTCACTCAGCCTAGCTTGCACCAGATGGTAACGCATCCCTGAGAACGCACCCCCACGATGTACATTCCTCCACATACCTGCCCACCTTCTCTGAACCTGGGTCTAGATAAAAATGGGACTTCCCAGAGATTGGGCAGCACTTTTTTTTTTTTTTTGTGGACCCTCACGGCGGCCAGGGAACGAACCGGCGCTGCAGAGGCTGCGGGCAGCCTCACAGCCCAGCGCTCAACCGCTGCGCCACCAGGGGAGGCCCTGGGCAGCACTTTTTAAGAGAAAAGCCCCTCCAGGCCTCTCTCCTTGGACTCAGTATTCTTTCAACCTGCGCTGCTGCCACAGCAAGGCAACACTCCCCCCCAAGGTTTAAATTAAAATTAAAATGTGGAAAGTGTCACTGCTCCATACGGGAAGGGCAGCAGTATACACTCAGGGAAAGTCAGCGCTGAGCGGGCCAGCCTTTATGAAGACATCTGAGCCAAGCTGCTTTCCCTGCTGACCTCCGGGCGCAGAGCTGTAGGGACTAGGTGAGAACTTGGCCTCCGGGTCCCTGTGGCTCCGAGGCTGGTCTCTGTGGCCAGACACAGCAGGGTCTGAGCTGCTGGGGAAGGTGGGAAATAAGCCTTGGGGGACCCAAATCCGAGTTTTTTAAACCACGGGGCACAATCCATAAGTGACGGGTGGACACGGGACTTGGTAAATGATATGGAACAAAACAGAAATGGTGTAAAATGTCATCATAGTAAGAATAACTGTTGCAGGACGCTTAGGTTATGTGTGCACATGTGTATATGTGTATGTGGGTACATGCATATTGTGTACAGGGTTGTGTGCACGTCTGCATATTGTGCGTGTGTGTGCTGTGCACAGGGCTGTGTGCATGTGTTCATTGTGTGCAAGGTTGTGTGTACACATGTGTGTTGTGCTCAAGGTTGTGTGCACATGTGCATGTGTGTATTGTGTATAAGACTGCATGTGTGTGTGCCTGGTTGTGTGTCCGCATGCACGTATGTGTGTACAAAGTTGTATTGTACATGTATGTATGTACAAAGTTGCAATATTAATTGTTTCTTTGTGATGGTCAAAAACATTTGAAAAACCCCAGGTGAGAGAGAGTCCTCAAGGCCTGGCCCCGCAGGACAGTACCAGGGATGGCTGCGGTGGGCACAAGGCTGACATAAATATCTCTGGGACCAACTGACACCAACCAACTCTTTCAAGGGCTTTGCCCAGCTCAGCTGCGTGACTGATGCGAAGGTACAAACAATCGAGAGAACCTCACATGCTCACGCTCATGTATTTCAATAAGGGGCTGCAGGAGCCGGAGAGGCAGATGTCGGCAGGCACGTTTGGAGGGCAGTAAGGCCATGCTCACCAGAAGCCTTTAAATATGCAAACCCGAGGCCACCTATGAATCCACACCAAAGAAATAGCCAGCTCAGAGCCCTTCAGGGCGGCTCGGCTGATAACAAGGAAATGTGAACACAACCCAAATGTCTGAAAATAGGAGGCTGGCGGAATAAATAAATAGACAGTGGTGGTGTTCAGGCGCTGAAATGAAGGGGGCTTATTGTCAGAGGCGTTTATGATACAGGGGAGCTTGGTGCGATTTTTTTAAACTGCTTACCCCCTGGTAATTGGGAGACGTCGCCTCGGAGCAGATTTTTGTCATACTGAGTGACTGAGAGGCCCCTCTCAAGCACACAGGTGTTAGCAGAGTCCACAGCACTGGGCTAAAGAATAACATGACCTTTCGTCCGCTGGGGGTGAGTCCCTTACCCCGGCGGCAGGAACATTTGGAAACATCCAGAGAGACATTTGTGTGACGGGGGCTGGGGAAGGGGTGCTACTGCCCTCGGGTATGAAGAAGCCAGAGATGCTACTAAATAAATATCTTCCCGCGAAAGGACATCCCCGAGTCAGGAGGGCCTTTGATGAGGAGCAGCTAGACAGCGAGAATACAGAAGGGCACGCATGGGGATTCCCGGCCAATGACCTCTTTCACATATGCTCCCTTCTGTTCCCTGCCGCAGCCTCAGTGCTGCCGCCAGGCAGTCACTCCAGAAGTGTGTGTGCAATGCTGCACGTTGCATGCAGCCAGGGCTGCTGGGGCTGGGGCTGGCACGCCACAGTAACGCCTTGTGGCGAGAACCCAAAGAACCATTGATGTGGCCCATGACCGCTCTTCTGTGCCTGGCTGACTGACCCCTTAGGACGGAAAGGACCCCAGACTTTGTGGGAAATCATGAGGCTGGAGAGAAGCCATGAGCCAGAAGAGGACGATATTTGATGTTCTGATAAGAAAGGCAAACAGGGATTTGAGTAACGAGAAAGAAGGAAGAGAGATGATAATATCTTTGGACACCGAACAAGTATAAACAAGACACAGAGGTTATTTTGTTAAGTTAAAAAACAAACACAAGTGTGCAAAGATGAAAAAAGATGTAAGAATTATATAAAATAAAATATTTAAATAAAAAAAAATCTACACAACGAAACCCACCAGGTATCCACATAGTATGTGTGGATAAGCCTCGTTCTCTTGTTTAGAGAGACTGTGCACACACCCATGTGCCGGAAAGGATACCGAAATTAGGCCAAAATGACAGCAGTAGAAGGGGGGGCTGGGGTAGCTATTTCTTCATCTAGTTTATGGTTTATTTTACGAGTGTATACTACCTACATAAAAAATAAGTTAGACGTTCACCCAAAGGCTCTTCAGAATACATAAGGTAAAAAGACCCTGGTCCCCGACACACGTCCAACATTTATATATCTGGACCCTAAATCTCCAGAGCCAAATGCCCTCCAACCTCAGGCGTCCCTTAGGCAAGAGCTCCGCCAAGCAGCCTTGCCCACGCCGGCTTCCAAATCCCAGGCCCTCTGTGCTCTGCTGCTGAGTGGAGTTTGCCACCCAGAGGCGACCCTGTCCTGTCCGGCCTGCAGCTGCGGACGCAGACATCGCAGGAGCGCATGTGTTGGAGTCGGTCTGCACCCTCCCCAGCGCTCACCTGACATATGGACATTCCGGAGGCAGGTGAGGGAGGCATTGAGGCGGGCACACTCCTCCCTGTTGGCTCCGTACTTCTCCACGGTCTCACACACCTGCTCATCGGTCATCTCCAGGAGGTCCTCCAGACTCAGCTGGCCGGGGGTGATCTCCTAGGGGAGGGAAGGGAGGCAGGTCAGGGGAGCATGTATGCATTCTAGGGGTCCCAGGGGCGCCCGCACTGCGTGGACAGCTGCTGGGCATAAGGGAGGGTTGCGCCTCTGACTCCGGTCAGACGACCTCAGCTTTGCCACTCACTAGCCAGGCGACTTCGGGCAAACCGCTTAACCTCTGTGAACCTCACCGAACTCACCTGCAGAATGGGGATCTTAGTGCACATGCTTTTAAGTCATACCTGTGCTTAGCACAGTGTGCGACAGCGGCAATTATCTGGCCCTGCCTGGCCCCTCGGCTCTGCGGAACCCCTAGGGGCAAGGCGCTCTCCCACTCGGTTGGCGGCCTCCGTCTGTCTCCCGCTCAGCTGCAGTGACTTGTCCCAAATCAGGGGGAACTCGGAGCAGAGCAAACTGGGCAGCCCAAGCCCCCCAGTAGCTGTCTGCCACTCTGCTTCTCTCTTCTCCAGCCACAGATCTAGGGTTCATCTTGGGGCTTCAGGGACCCTGTGGGGAAAGGATCTGGAACCCTCCATTGGGTACAGGAGTCTGTGACTTTGCATCCTGATACAAAGCAGTAAGGCTGGGGCGTAGCATAGAGGGAAGAATAGGCACCTCTGAAAAGATGGCTTGGAACTGAAGACATAGGGTCCCCAGATGTAAATGCCTGGGGTCCATGTTCCTTCACCACCAGCAGCAAACTTTCTCCCTTTTCCAAAATGATGCGTCCATAGACAGTTACAACATGGCTGTGTCTTCAAATCTCTCAAGCTTCTAATTTATGCATCTATAATAACAGAGGCTCCCTTTTATAGCATGGAGTGGTGTCCATCATTTTTTACATTTATTATTATTATTATTATTATTATTATTATTATTTCAAAAAGAATGTTAAGACACCTACGCATGGAGATTCTGGGTCTACACTGTGGTGCACTTCTGCCCTCCTGTGGCCATATGTGTGTATTACAACAAAATGGACACTTCCATCCCATCCCCATTAAACTGGCAGCCAGAAAGGGGCAAACTGCAACACAAAAACTCCATGGGGGTGAGGGGGAGGAGATTCAGTGCAAAAGCAAAAGCTGATCAGCGCCTGTCCAATTCACTGGGCCAGGGGGCAGAGAGAGAACAATAATGGAGTCACTTAGAGGCTTCCTCAAATAGGGACACGTGGCAGGTAAGCCCCACTTCAAGAAAGGCATTGGACCAGCATCTGAAGGTACAAAAAGAAACCACATTTTTAGAGGGGCTCATTCACAACACAAAAGAATTTTCCCGCTGCGGGATCCACGTGTGTATATTAATCCTATAATTTATTTCCCCAAATATTTCATTTGCGGTGAAGCTTAGGGTCACCAAAAAATCACAAAAGTTAATGACACTGAGACTGGAGAAAGTCTTTAAAAACCTGGGTTGAAAGAGCAGGTGCACTTCTGTTAGAGCAAATAATAATTTAAAACATGGATGAAGTCCTGTTTTCAGCACTTTTCATGGATTTTCTCTTAATGTCACAAAGAACATAGAAAGCAGGTATTTTTATCATCATCTTCTGTCTGTAACTAGGGCACTAAAATTCAGAGAGGTTAGACCCCTTGCCCAAGGTCACACAGCGAGTAACTGTGAATCCAGGCAGTGTCACTTTGGAGCATCCTCCATGCTCCTGGTCCCCACACGGAGAGAGGACATCAAGCCCAGTGGCCTTGGGCTCCAGAATCTCACAGACTAAGAGGTGAGCAAAGCTTGCCAATAGCAGGCATTTAAACATAAATCAGGTGTCTTTTTAGTTCTTTTGCCCATTTTCTGACTGGGTTGTTTGCTTTGTTTTTGTTGAGTTGTGTTAGTTCTTTGTAGGCCTCAAAGAAGGAATGCAAATGGCCAACAAGCATATGAAAAAATGTGCATCATCACTAATTACCAGGGAAATGTAAATCAAAACCACAATGACGTGCCACCTCACGCCACTGAGAATGGCACATATTTAAGAAACTGGAAACAACAAATGCTGGAGCGGATGTGGAGATAAAGGACCCTCTTACACTGCTGGTGGGAAGGCAAACTGGTCGAGCACTATGGAAAGCTGTGTGGAGGTTCCTCAGAACCTAAAAATGGATCTACCATATGATCCAGTGATTCCACTCCTAGGAATCTACCCAAAGGGTACAAAAACACTAATTCAAAATGAGACCTGCACCCCTATGTTAATGCAGCTAGATGTGAAAATAACCCAAACGCCCCAAAACAGATGAATGAATCATAAAGTTGTGGTATATTTATACAATGGACTATTACTCAGTGATCAAAAAAGACAAACTCATGCCATTTGCTGTAACACAGAAGGAGCTGGAAGGGATCATGCTAGCCGAAATTAATCAGAAGGAAAAAGCTAAACACTGAATGGTCTCATTTATCTGTGGAATATAAAGAAACCAAACAAAAGGTCAAGAAGAACTCAAACTAGCAAGCTGACGGAAGAACTGAGGCATACAGCAAAGGAGGGGGCAGGAGGGGGTGCAAAACAGGGAGGGGTAAATACAAGGTTATGTGGTGATGGTTCGGGGTGATACGGTGGCAGAACCATGGGAGTGTAAGAAAAAACTTAACAAAAATATTTTAAAATAAACTTGAGATTTGTAAAAAAAAAAATTAAAATAAAAATAAATGAGTAAAAAAATGCGGGATCCTGAGGGGTCCAACAGGGTGGCCAGATTCAGTTCATCACCACCAGTCAGGATCTGAGTTCCGGGTAGTCAGTTCTGATTTGTCAAGGGAAGCCTGAGATCTGGTCTTTTTATGCAAACTCCCCCAGTTTCCGATGTTAGCTCAAAAAGTGTTTTTGACACTGTAATAGTCCAAAAACAATTTACATCCGATGATGACTTGGGGGCCAGCAGTTTCCAAACCCTGTTCCGGAAGATTTCTCTCTGCCTTACTTGCCCCACTTAATAAATAACTTGTCCCCAAAGCTTCTGAAAAGTACCAGACCCTGCAAATAAAATGTATGAGACCTCTCGTTCTAAGGATATTCACACTTAGCTCCCAGGCCACCCTGGGGATGCAGTAAGGGAATACACTTATCAGTGTCCCGTGTGCATGTGTGAGCTGGGGTGCTGGTGAGGGGTGGAGCCATGTGGGGTGGGGGAGATGCACCTCGCCCCGGGTTATTGCCTGTGGGTTCAGGAGACATCACTTCAGGGCCTGAAAAAAGCAAAGGTAGCAGAGATCTTCAAGCAGAAAGCGGGGAAGATCTTGATTCTACAGGCAAGGGGTCACCCCCCCCCCACCTGCTGGGGGAGACCCAGCAACAGGAAAACGAGAAGCAAGCACAGTGTTTCACACCCTGGGCTGGGAGTCCATCTCAACTGGGGTCTCCTGCCAATCCTGCACACTCCTCTGAGCTCGGGTTTCCTGCTCTGTAAAGGGGCGACGCAAGGACCCTCTGTCCAAAGTCACTGCAAGCATCTGAACAGCCTGGGTGGTTTTAACTCTTAGTAGGAAGCCTGGAGCCCACACAGAGCGTGCGAGGGGCTTCTTAGGAAAGGCTCCGCCTGTTTGTGGCAGCGGGCGACCGGATTCCAGAGGATAAGGAAATCCCATGGCCTCCGGACCTAAGGATCTGGTCCACTCCTTGAAAGAGGAACAGGCCAGCAGGCATCTGGTCTCCTTTTCCCACTGGACACTCTGTTAGTTCCAAAGTTTTCCACAACAGCAGCAGCAGTAATACTAAGCTGACACTGGTGCTTGGAGGGGCCAGTCTGCGGGGACGGGGGGCAGTTTCTAAGGAGCATCTCACTTTACCAGCCACTTAAGAGGAGACAACGCTGGCCCTGCTGGCAGGAGAAAAGCAATGTCCTGAGCGTGGTGGCCACACGGTGGCCACGGGCACATTCATTACCATGAACTACAAGGACAAACGTCGTCCTTCCTGCGCAGCGCTGACCACAGTCTACGAGCTCAGTAGCTCACGAGGGCGCAGAGGTAACAGCCTATTTCCATCACAGAAGGAAATCCTGCTCCAGCGCTGCTCCGGGGTAGAAAGTGATCTGGCCAAGGGGACGCAGTTGGTCAGTGGCAGCTGACAGAGACCTGACTCCAGGACCCCCTTAGCCACCCATCAGACCCTGCCTTCTTCCCATGCAGATTTACTGAGGGCCAACTATGTACGAGGCACAGCCCCAAACCCACTGTCCCCGGGGCTGGCTGGGGCCCGGTAAGGGCCGGGGGCGCGGGCGGTCACCTCCAGGACTTCCTTGCGCACGTCCACGATCCGGAACCAGTGCCGGAGCTGGGGGAAGCCTTCCAGCTCGGCGTTGCGCTCCTGCAGCGCCACCTTCTTTTTGCAGGACAGCTGCCGGCTGAAGTACTTCACCAGCTTGCTCTGTGGGGACACAGAGGACGGGGGTCAGTCTCAGAGGCGCGCGGCAGCGAGCAGAGGCAAGAACCTCCCACCGCCCCCTCCCCGCCCGAACCCCATCCAGCTGAGCGTGGGGAAGACTGGTTGACTCCACAAGGGGCACCCGCACTGACCACACAGACCGGGGGTGAGGGTGGGAGTGGGGGGACTTTGGAAGGTATCTGTCTACATTTCCACGCTCGTGGCCTACAATATCCCACTTGTGGGGACTCATCCTATAGACACCCCAACTGTGCAAAATAGCTGCATAAAAGGGTATTTATTACAGCATCATCATCATCATTATTATTATTATTATTTGCAACGGCAAAGGGAAGACAGAGTCTTCGAGGGTCCCTCAGCAGATCGTAAATGAAGGTGCATGGACACAAAGAAGCTATGCTCTGCAGTTATAAATTAAAATGAGGAAAAATAGATTAAAACGAGGAAGCGTGCTACAGATTAAAACAGGACTGACTCCAAGATGTGGGGATAAATAAAAATAAATACTCCTTTCCCCGACTGTGTGGGGAAAGTGTGCATTTAGATATCCTCGTACATGCAGAGACTCTAGAAGGATTCTCAGCTCTCCCGGGAGGGAGGCAGGAAGGTGAGGAAAAGAGGTGGAGAAGCATTTTATTTAGACCCTTTGGGAGCATTTGAATTATCCGTCACATGCAAGTGTTCACAAATTAACACATACTTTTTTTTTTTTTAAGATTTATTTATTTATTTATACAAGCACTGGGCACAGTCAGAAGCGCGGGAGGGTGAGAGAATTCACCAGAGCCAGAGCGGGGAATAGAACAGGCAGACTGACGAAGTACACTGCTGAGGGGAGCAGCGGGCAGCAGGAGAGGTCTGTGTGCCATATGGGACCCTCGCCCTGCGGCTGGGGATCGATTCAGCCCTGCAGAGGCTGCGGGCAGCTTCGCAGCCCAGCGCTCAACTGCTGTGCCACCAGGGGAGGCCCTTAACACATACTTTTCAAATGAGATGGACCAAAACCCAGGCTTCTGGAGGGAGGCCAGGACATGAGAAAGGAAAGCTTATTGTTGTCTTGATTACAAATATTTTGTGACATTAACACAAGAAAGGCAAGACATGCGTGGATGAGCAGAGAAAGAGGCAAGGGTAAAAGACCTCCAGACTGCTCGCTTGGGGTGGGGAGACATGGGGCGAGAAAAAACTAGTTGTGTTTTTTATATATATTTGCTTTGTTTCCATAGTTACTGAAAGCATATTATCACATTTGTAATTTGAAGTATATTTAATACTTAGGTACATACAAGGGGTGGAGCTGAAATGGATAGATTGTACACCAATGGTGAATCAATAAAACATTTTAAATAAAGACATTAAGTAAAACAAACATAAACCCATTTATATGTAAAAGCCTTTAGCAGTTCAAGGCACTGTCAACCAACACTGATCAAGGAGATGCTTCTAGAATTCTAGGACCACAGAATTCAGAGTTGGGTGGGTAATGAGGTTCAGGCAGCTGTTGCTTCTGTCCAGCTGATCTCCATTGCAACTTTTTCTGAAAAGATCATTTTAACTCAACTCTCTTTTGGAGCCCCTTCTGTCCTTGTGGTAGCCCGTATGGCTCAGGTGAGGCCGGTCTCACAACACACACCCACACGTGGGCTGCAGGGAGCACATGTGCCCCAGCCTGGGTGCACTAGGGAGCCAGTCTAGGCCCCAGAACCGCCCAGTTGCACCTCCCCAGCACTCTTAAGACAAGTCATCAGGGTGTCCCAGAGCCAGGAGCTGCCAGCAGGAGAGCCTCTCTGAGAGCCAAGCCCATTTGGAAGGAATCAGAGCCAAGGGAAGGAGCTGCCTCCCTGACCACACCTGCTATTTAGATTTGCACATTTCTGGACTTTAACTGTGATGTGTAACAATTAATTCTTTTTTTCTAAAGATTTATTTATTTATTTATACAAGTACTGGGTACAGTCAGAAGCACAGGAGGGTGAGAGAATTCATCAGAGCCAGAGCAGGGAGCAGAACAGGCAGACTGATGAAATACACTGCTGAGGGGAGCAGCGGGCGGCAGGAGAGGTCTGCGCGCCATGTGGCGCTGCAGAGGCTGCGGGCAGCTTCGCAACCCAGCGCTCAACCGCTGCGCCACCAGGGAGGTCCAACAATTAATTCTTTTGTTGCTTAAGCAGAAGGGAGCTGGGTTTCTGCTGCTAAAGCATCTTGATGCATGGAGAAGTTGAAGGGCATCTGGTCCACCTTTCTACAGGGACACTTAAAATCCTGCTGCATTCATTTCCTACAGCATGGTAACAAATCACTGCAAGTAAAGAAGCTTAAAACAATACAGACATATGATCTGACGGTTCTGGAGGTCAAAAAGTCCAAATCAGTCTCACTGGGCTCACATCAACATGTTGGCAAGACTGGTTGCTCTGGAAGGTCTGGGGAAGAACCTACTTTGTTGTTTTCTCTGTTTCCTGACACTTCACTCCAACCTCTTGCTTTGGTTGTCACACCTTTGCTGACTCTTACACACATATACCCCCGTCTCCCTCTTCTGAGGACCCTCTCGGGATGACACTGGCCCCACCCAGACATCCAGGATAGTCACCCTGTCTAGTGATCCTTAGCTCAGTCACATCTGCAAAACCCTGTTAGTCATGTCAGGCAACATAGTCACATCTTTCTAGGATTCAGATACAGACATATTTGGGGATGGTTATTTGGTTTACCAGGCCTGTGCCTTTACCCTTGGTAAGTGGTTCAGCTCTACTTGAGTCACCAAATATGTCCTGAGCCCTACTGTTAAGAAGGTACTAGCATCTAGACAGGCCATTAAGGAACTAGAAGTGGTTCTGAGCCCTACAGGGCACATGGTGTAACAGTGGAGAAAGACAAGCAAACAAATCAATGCTGATGAGGGTCAGAGGAGTCAAGGTCACAGAAGTGCACAATAAGTGCATGAGAAAAAAGTCCTGGGAGCACCAGCTCCCAGACAGAAACTAGCCCATGAGCACATGCTATAGGTCCTAGCCCATGAGCACATGCTGTAAGTCCACTGGCATTTGTCATTTATTGGAATTAGCTGCCAACATTGTTTTACATAAAATAACAGTATCTTACACAAAATCCCAAATTTCTGACTTCTCTTGAAGAATCTGAAGTTGAGGCCACATGGCAGGGACCCATATTCCAGGTGGATGAGCCTGGGCAGATGCCCCAGACATGGAATGTATGTTCTTTTACCACAGTCCCCACCAATCCCTGTTGTCGTCCTGCTGTAGAGGCCAAGCGTGCCTGTCATTTATCAATGAGCTTCAATGATGGTTTCTAAATATCCTATCAGGGTTCCATGGAGAAACTCTGACTCTAGGGCTGGGGCAGGAAAAGATAAAATGAGTTTGGAAATGTTTGTTTCTGCCAAAAAGTAAAGAAATGCTCCAAGGATGATGGGTGCATGTAAAAGTCTATTTTTCGTGTGGTCTCTATAGAGAAAGTGATGAAAGATGAAAATAAGGCAGAAAAATAAGACTGAATGGAGAGTTCTAGAGGTATTTTCATGGAAAGCCCCTGTCTGCAGAATCCGTAGGTCAGACCCTATTCATTCAGGCGTAAAGGAAAGAAAAAACATATTCTTTTTCATATCTTCTATTTTAAAATTCTCACTTGAGATTCCAAATGAAAAACGTTCCAAGTCCATTAGCCTAACGTGACTGTGCAACCTTCATGGCCAGGGAACAGACACCTATCCAGAACATCAGCTTTCTTTTGCCACTTAAATACATGTAACTTTGCCTGCAAGACCATTTTTCAAGTTTAATTATGTTGTTAAATGTGCTCAAAAGCATCTTTTTTTTAACAGATCCAGAATGTGATATGGTTAACCCCTAAGATCTCACTACAGAAAAAGATCCTTTGATTCCATCCCCACATCTGAAAGTCAGTGCATTTATTTATGTAAATTCCTCGAAAGTCATAAATGAATCACAATAAACTGTGCATTATTTATCAGAGGAGAACTCTGAACGGGGTACCTCTTGAGGGATGGAGATACCCCCCAAAGGGTGAGGGTTGAATTGCATTCATTTTGCTGAGGCTCCTGAGATAAAGTTCATTCACAACAGCACAAATTCATTGTCTCAATCTGGAGGCTAGAAGCCTGAGATCCAGGGGCTGGCAGGACCTTCTCCCCCAGAAGACCACAGGGCAGGCACCATTCCAGAGCTTCCTCCTAGCTTCTGGTCCTGCCGGCACACGGGCAGCGTGTAGCATGCAGCATTCCCTCCATATGCGCGCCCATGCCCTTACTTCCCCTACTAACGGTGACCTGGTCCTATTGGACTAGGGGCTCACCCTGCTCTGGTATGACCTCATTTGAATTAATTCCATCCTATTCCCAAATAAGGCCCCATTCTGGGGGTTAGGACTTCAATGTATGCATTTGGGGGGAACTTAATTCAGTTCATGAAATAGATCTTTGAGAAACACCAAGCAAGAACGAATCAGTAACCATCGAAAGTGGATGTCGATCTGGAAGGACATGTGTATCCACCCTCGCTCCGGGCATGGAGCCACATTTCCCCATCTCGGGGGCATGTTGAGGGGCCATGGCTGGTAGAGTATCAAGTCCTTAAAACAGGAGTCACCTGGGGGCAGATGCCAGTGATTCACCATCTGCTTGTATATCTGTTTCCGACAAGAAAGTCCACTGGTCCATCGGGTCATAACTTCATTTGTTATCCTTAGCTTTTCCTGTGCCCAGGGGGTGCTTTCAAAGAACATAAGTTTAAAACCCCTAACACGAGTTGCCTTTAATCTTGAATTTGCCAGTGAAGCCCCAAATCCTATGTCCAGGCACATGCCTAGTTCTGTTGTGGTTTCACACACTGAGAAGTGGGCAGAGAGGGGCACGTTCTCTATGTCCGGTGTCCAGAATGCTAGTCTAGTCCAGCCGAAGCTGGCAAAGCGAGCCTTCAGGGATGACCCGGGAAATGAGGAATTCAGATTTGATTGAACTCAAATGTAAGGATGGGCAAGCAAAATCTTTTTCTGTTAAAAATCACTTTATTCAGGGCCTCCCTGGTGGTGCAAGGGGTTAAAGCTCAGCACTATGAAGCTATCACCAGTCACTGCAGCACAAGTCCGATCCCCAGCCAGGGAGCAGGGAGCAGCAGACCTCTCCTGTCTCGCCCGCTGCTCCCCTCAGCAGTGTATTTCAGTCAGTCTGCCTGTTCCGCTCCCCACTCTGGTGAATCCTCTCTGGTGAATCCTCTCACCCCCTGCACCTATGGCCTGTACCCCAGTTCTTGTATGAATAAATAAGTCTTTAAAAAAACACTTTTTTTTTCTTTTTGCTAGAACTACAGTTTCTTTTTGTTTCTGTTTTAACTTTTATTTGCATCTTTTAGGTTGTATTTATTCCAGGGTCATACGTCTTTGTTCCTTTCATTTCTCTGGGATGTCTTTTTCTTCTGTTCAACTCCCTCTTCTGGAACCATCTGCCCTTTGTCAGCCAGGATCATCTCAGTGTGGTAGGGAGAGCTAAGGTGGGCCTCATCTGACCACGAGCTCTGTAAGATCTGTGAGTATCTTGGCAGCTGGGTTCAGTTGGATGTGCTTGATGACTAGAGGATCTACATTCACACCCTTAAGTTCAGTGCGCCTCTCTGCAGTATTAAGAACGTGCAGTGAAAATCCAGTGCTCTTTTTGGGCTACCGACCTGTGTCCAGCCCCACTGTTTGGCCCAGGGCACACTGCCAGCTCCGCCTTTGCAGCGACTAAACGCCTGCAGCACTTCTGCAGTCTGGCCCTGCAGACGCCTGGGTGGCTTTCGGGACATGCATGCCCTGATGGTCTGGATGGCTTCACCAGGGTCCTTAAAATGAATGCGATGGTTTGAATCTCTTGGTTTGCATGGCTTTGTAGGGATTTCAGGGTCAAGTAAGGAATTTTCAGAGACCACTGCAGGCTGCTGATGGGAAAGCTATATTTCATTTCAACCTTGAAAAGTTCGCATCTGTTTTGAGATGTGCTCTAAGTGTAAAGACACACTGGATTTCAAAGGTTTAGTAGGAAAAAATACCCCATTGATATTTTCACACTGATTACATGTTTAAGTAATATTTTTGCATAAATTGGGCCAAATAAAATACAGTATTTAAATTAATTTCATCTGTTTCTTAATGTGGCTACTAGAAAATTTAAATTACACATTTAGCGCACATCTGTTGCTCTTATTGTATTTCTAATGGATAACACTGCTCTGGGGTTTTATCCTAAAGAAATAATTAAGGATATTCATGAAGCTTTGCTCCAAACTGAAAATAGCTATGAAAGATTGGAAACAGTCCAATTCTTCAACAAGAGGGGATGATGTTCATAAATGACACTGTATTTGTGTACTGGCATACTCTTAAAATAACACGGTAGATGGTTTCATAAAACCATTTGTGCGTAGATACATTGGTTGGATGGATGGATGGATGGATGGATGGATGGATGGATGGATGGATGGATGGATGGATGATGAGGCAGGCAGGCAGGCAGGCAGGCAGGCAGGCAAAATATTAGCAATAGTTTCTCCAGTGATAAGATTGTGGGTGACCTCTTTCCTGTTTGCTTTTCCACCATAATATTAGAAAATACAACATATATGGATTACCTGCTTATTAATGGAAAAATGTGATAGTTTTAAAAACTAGGTTTGGATAGACTCAGGATTTTTTTTAACATTTATGCTACCCAGTGTCATGCAAATTGAGAACTTTTGAGAATGCCACTAGAGGACAATTTGATTTGGTAGTGTCAACATTTCAGTACTCATGCACTCCGATACAGGAACCTCCTTTGTAGGAATCCACCCTATAGGAATACTTACATGTGTGTACACTTACAGAAAAGCTAACTATGGAGGAGTTGCAGCACATCCATTGTATGAAATACTATATAACTTTTAAAATTAAGGTATACTAATAGATACTTATTTGGGAAAATATCCATACCCTTTGTGATGTGACCTTAAGGCTAACTTGCTAAAGATACAGAATCCGTGCTGCACCTCTTCAATGGGGTGACCACATGACTTGCCTCTGCCAATAGAAAGGAGTCTTGTGTGTTTCCACTTGCTCTCTGGGACCTCTGCCATCTCCATGAGCATATGCCCAACTCATTCAGCTGAAGGATGAGGGCCCACAGAGTACAAAGTCAAGTTTTTCCAGGTCCCCCTGCCAAAGCCATCCCAGCTCAGCCAACAGCCAAGTGTTGCCTGGCACTTGGCGATGAGTGAACCCTGACAACTTCAAAAGAGTTACTAATCTACAGTTGATCTCCAGATGCATGGCCAATGCATGTGATGTTATATGCGGTTAAGGATTAGTGTTTGTTAGGCAGCATTGCTGAAACACAAAACTAGCTGATACACAGCCCTGTTGACTCACAGAAACCTGACTTTTCCCCAAAAGTCCATTTCAAATGTCACCTCTCCAACTGGTCCTTATTTCTCCCAAGGCTTTTTATTTGTAAATACTCTCAGCATAAAATGTGTCATATGTTTTCTTGCATTATAATTGGCTGATAACAAAGACACTGAATACCTTAAAGGGTGAAGGAACCCTTTCTGGATTTGGAAGAGTATATGAAATCGGCATAATGGTGATAACACAGAAAGACCAAGTTTGAGCACTCCTGTGTGCCTAGCCCATGTTGGTGGTCTACACGCCTCACGTCACTACAGCCTCACAATCCCACACGCTAGAGGTCATGAAGGGCTAATCTTTACAGATGAAGCAATCAGGCACAGAGAAGCTACATCATTGGCTCACAACCATACAACCAGCTAGAGAAAAACTAAGATGCAAACCCAATTCTGATAGTAAAGACCCATCACAGCAAAAAGGATAACTTTTAGTTTGCTTTAATTATTTATTTTTTAAAAAGATGTATTTATTTATGCATACAAGAGCTGGGGTACAGGCCAGAGGTGTGGGGGGTGAGAGGATTCACCAGAAACAGAGTGAGGAGCAGAGCAGGCAGACTAACTGAAAAACACTGCTGAGTGGAGCAGCGGGAGAGACAGGAGAGGTCTGCTACACCATGTGGGTCAGCTCCCTGGCCTAGGATGGAACTCCTGCTGTAGTAGCTACCCACAGCTTCATAGTGCTGAGACTTAACCCCTGCATCACCAGGGAGGCCCCTACTTTAACTATTTAAAGTGAAACACATGCATGTATTTTCCTTGTGAAAACATCAGAACATTTCAGATAAGGCCAAAGCTCCCTTTAACCATTCCACTAATGATAGCTCCCTTCTCCCTGTGGGTCATGGAGGTCACCGCTGAGATTGGTTAGGAGTCCATCTTCCCAGACCTTTCTCCATGCACAGTCATAGCTACACACATGCAGAAACGCCACAGTGTGGCTGCACATGCAGGCCTGTCCTTTTTCACATAACTGGGCAGGCATTATGCATTTTTCTGCAGCTCTCTTTTTTCACTCCTAGTAACCCTCGAGGATCTTTCCACGTTGGGTCCCACAGATCCGCCTCATTCTTTTCAATCTTCCACATGAGGGATTCCTTTGGTATCAGGTCAAAAACCCATGATGGGAGCAGTTGTGTGATGTCTGCTGGGGACACCTTTGTCGGGCGTGAGAAAGCACTTTCAGGAGGGATGCCGGGAAGCAGGCCGCGTTCTCTAGGCACTGGCGGGGTGCCTGGCTTTGAAAGCTCACTTTTCATCCAAGCAACAAAGCCGGGCGCGAGGCTGGACTTCTGAGCCCATTCTGGGAGTGTAGAGGTCAGATGACTTGCCCGGATCTCCCGAGGTACTCGAGGTGCTGGGGCGGGGAGGCAAGGTCAGATACCGAAGCTCCCTTCCTTGCCCCGGATGCTGGCGGAGTTGCCCGGGCATCCCCACCGAACTGGAAATGCAGAAGTCAGGGAGTGGGTGGGGGGGCGGAGGGCGTGTGGACACGCCTTGCAGGTATTCCAGGAGTTTCTGAGTTCCGGCGTTGAGGGTTGAGCAGTGGCTTCTGGTCCCAGAACCTCCACTTTCCCAGCTGTAAAGTGGGCCCTTGTCGCCTTTCCTCACAGACCTCTGAGCATCATGGGAGATACCGTCTGTGCAGGTGGAAACAGCACCCCCTCCCACAACACTGTGTCCTAAGTAGTCACTGAAGGAATAAATGTCTGGATTCATTTTTTTTAAAAGAATTTATTTATTTTTTTAAAGATTTATTTATTTATGCATACAAGAGCTGGGGTACAAGCCAGAGATGCGGGGGCAGGGGGAGTGTGTATGAGAGGATTCACCAGAGACAGAGTGGGGAGCAGAAAAGGCAGACTGACTGAAGTACACTGCTGAGGGGAGCAGGGGGTGAGCCAGGAGAGGTCTGCTGCGCCATGTGGGTTGCTCTCTGGCTGGCCGGGGATGGAACTCGTGCTGCAGAGGCTTTGGACAGCTTCATAGGTTGCAGCTTAACCCCTTGTGCCACCAGGATTTGGGGAGCCATTTCCAGGGTTACCAGAAAATCTGCCCAGCAGGGAGGAATTCAGGGCCTTCACCAGCAGGATGTATTAGGAGTGGGAGAGAGATGGGGAAGGCGGGTGGGGGGTGGAGAGCCTATCTGGTCTTCCCTTTGGGGCCAAGCAAAGGAAGAATCACCCCTCTGGCCAGAACCCAGAAAACTGCCCAGAGCATGAGGCCAGACTAGGCAAGGATGGAGCTGCAGCCCCCAAATCTGAACCCTGGTGATCAGCAGTTTTCCTACCAGGCCCCCAGGACTAATGATGCAGAATACCCAGCTGCCAGCCAGGAGGGGTTCTCTCTGAGCTGACCGCTGTGGCAGCCCCCCCGCCCCCCGGGGAGCTACCTATTTAATCCTCACAGGGGCACGGAGTTCCCATGAAAACTGAGAAAGTCAAGACCCAGGGTCAAATTGTAACAGGGTGGTCCCATTCCCTGCCCCTCCATGGAGCTGAGCAGGAAGAGGAGAAGCTAAAGAAGAGACTGAGGAAGGAAGCAGGATGGAGCCAGGAGACCTGGAGGAGACGCATGGAGCCTAGAGACACGTAAAGAAACTGCGCTTGTCTTTTGGTCGTGGACTGGGTGACACAGATGTGGGTGAGACCCGTGGGGAGGTGACAATGGCAGCTTTTATCTTGATGTTGATTTTGCTCTTTTCCTTCCGGGCTTGTCCAGTTGTTGTGACCCTTTTCTGTGGGTCTTAACTGGAAGATGTTTTAGACTTGTGGTAGGTATTGTTTCCTAGTTTAATTAAAGTTCCTTCCCATTAAAGTCTATGTTTTGTGTTGATGCGGCGGATGGCAGAACCCATTTAGAATAGGCAGGTTTGCGGGGCTATAACAAATCCCTGGCCCAAGGTCACCGGCTGGCAGGTGGATGGATCAGGGTTTGAAACCAAGTCTAACAAACTAAACTACCCCTCCCCTTTTTTTTAACTCTAATTGTATTGATTTACCAGTTGTTTACAAAACTATTTAATTTCAGGAGGACAGCGTCACACGTCGATATGTGTATCTGCTTCAATCACCCAGAGAAGTTCTGGAGCAGTCACGCTCTCAGGCGGACCCCAAAACCCACGGAGCGCCGCCTTCCCTTTCCTCTCCGGTGACCTCCGTATTTTTCACCAAGTCTAAGAGCTGTTTTGCTGTCAAACTCTCATTTACTGGCACACAGAGTATGTCACGATCTACTGCCAAGGAAAACAGCACAGCAGCCACATACCAGGTACAATGTAATTCCATTTCCTGGATATAACATGCACACACACAATGGAAATGGCCCAAACACAGCTGCATCTCTGGGTTATTAAAGGTGAGATTTATTTGCTCATTCCTATGTCTGTGTACATTATCATTCTTTCCTAAGCTTGAATAACCTACATGATGAGTTACAAACCTCACAAAGATCAGAAACTCACCAACAATAAAGACACACAGGTTGCAATCAATGCCAGCAACTCATTAAATAAGTTTTAAAATACTTAGCTATGTGACAGGCACTTAGTATTATTTAATTTAATATTATTTAATTTAAATAATTACATCATTTAATCTTCACAACCTTGGGAGTGACCCCATTTTCCAGGTGAGGAAACTGAGGACCACAGAGCTTAAGCAGCCCTCCTCCCAAGGCACTAGACAACTTTACATGTCAGTTCCCTCTTCCCCCAATCTCCTGAGCGGAGCATCACCTGCAGGTGTCTGTTAAAAGTCAAACTTCCAGGCCCACCCATCCTCTGGACATTTTGATTTGGTGGAGGTGGGGAGGGCCCTGGCAGCTGTAGAAACACAAGCACCCCAATGACTGGGAGGGTCAGTCAGCATGAGAACATCCCCTACCAATGAACGTCTGAATTATCTAAAGAAGGTACTTTGCCTCTCAAACAAGCTTGAGCATGAGGATTCTTGGGCAATAAAAACAGAGCAGAAACCCTGTTCTGGAAATTGGGGTGCATGACCTGGGCAAGCAGCAGCACCCTTCAAGGGCTGTGGGTTCAGTGCACAGCAGACTTGCATGCAGCAGCTGAAGAATGAGACCTGCTCCAGGGTCCCAGGAATTCAAACATCAGCCAGCACCAGTGCAGTGTGCAGGGGCTCCCAGGGTGGGGGTGGAGGGCAGACAACATAGCCACAAAAACACAGCTCCCAGGCACAGGAGCCAGAACAGAAGGGCAGCAGGGGTTCTACTGGGCATCGCGGATGCAAAACGAAGAGACAGCCTGTTAAAGAGCAATGTTCCAAGATCATAGAATCATCTCCATGCGAGTTCTGTGTTTATTCTAAGAGAAGCAAGGCCTCTCATTCATTCACTTAAAGCTCCTACTAAGAGTTTTCTAAATACAAAGAGCCAGAGATACAAACTCAATTACAAGCCCCCCACCCAGGCAAGACTATTTTAGACAGACTTGAAAAGGAGGGTCACGCATGCTCAGAGATGTTTGACAAAGTAATGTTAGAATTGCTGAGTCTAATTTCTTCAAAATGAGGTTTGCATTTTGGAGGGCTTTGGGGTCTCTTTCATTTTTCTGGTAAATCATCCCCTCTCCCATTTTACAAAAGTTTTGATGACAAAATAGCAGGAAAGAGACAGTGGATCCTTCACCGCCGTAGGTGTAAGGAACTGGCCTCAGCACTCAGGGAACTTCAGGCATTGAAACCACAAAATAAATCACTTTCCAAAAATGGTGCAAAGACACTGCCTTCTTTGATCATATTGCAGTGGCCTGTTGTTACCAGCATTCTACAGTGGGGAAACTGAGGCGCAGAGGTTAGGATCCTGTCCAAGCTTACACAACTAAAGAAGCCCTGGTGGTGGGATTTGAACTCAGGACCCCTGCTTCCCAGCCCCAGGACTTCTTCACCTCCTTTTCTGCAGAAACGGAGGGTCCAGGCAGCCTAGAAGTCAGGTTGAGATGCACCATGGCACAAGGGCTTTTCTACAGCCTCGCCCTGCAGGCGTCCTCATTTATTTTTAGGTCACCCTCAATTCAAGTCCATGCAGAGCTGAACTGCAAAAAGTCCAAAGGTTCTATCTTCCAGTGAAGAAAACGGGGCTCCTGGAAACGGCACATCCAAGCTGAGCCCACCTGGGCGACAATGTCCAGGTGCAAAGTAAGGTCGGCAGGGCTGGGCGTCCGGAGGAGGCCAGACTCTGAGAGCAGAACCCAGAGGTGCAGGTCTCCCTCTCCGCGCCAGGGGGCAGCCTGGCACCTCCCACTGCAGATGGAAAAATTGTCAGCGCCTCCTGGATCTGAGCATCGTCAGTGCCTTATTACTGTACTCCATATTAGCATGATGGTAAAATTAGCAGCATAAACAAAAAAAATTAAGTCAAGACATGTGACAGAGCTATAAATAATAATGTCTGAAACGAATGTGGAACCGGGGACTTTTCACTCATAATCTAAGCCAAGATAAACCCAATGACCCATAGGCAAGCCGCTAGGGGCTGGGTCGTTGTGCCCCAAACCATCCCCCTAAGATGCTATTAAAAAAAAAAAAAAAAAAAAACCCTAAAGCAGAGACCATGAAAGCTGGAATGGGGTGTGGTAGCTGATGTAAACCTCCTGGTACCCAGGGCGAGGGAGTGTCCCACCTCCTCCCATTTTACACAGGGGGAAACTGAGGCTCAGGAATGAACCCTGAGCGCCCTTAAAATCACAGGGATCAAAGAGGCAGGCTCCAGAGAGCCCCCCACCCCCAGGGCTGCCTGCCAGCAAGCACCCCATCACCGCAGGCTGCTCTGGAGCAGCAGAGGCCTCCAAGCTGCTACCCCTCAGCCTGCCCTTTGCACTTCCCCCGCTGCCTCCAGGCCCTCTCCCTCCAGCTCTCGGCTGAAATGGCACCTTCCAGGCCTTCAGGTGTCACCCCTTCCCCTCCCCACCCCCTGGGTAGCAGTTATCGCTTATCCCTCCAATTAGCCTGTTTATTGGTTTCCATGGTTACGCCCCCATTGCACCCCCACCGCACACACGCCCATCAGAATGTCAGCTCCACAGAGCACAGGCTTCGCCTGTCTCCCTCCCTTTGCTCCCACCCCCGGCGTTGGGATCAGGGCCTGGCGCACACAGTCGGCGCTCGAGGCATTTTTCTTGAACATTCGATCAACCAGCATCTTTGGGAGTGGGGACCAGACGCGGACAAATCGGCCCCAACCCTCGTCCAGCGGGGCGCGCCGCCCCAGCTCTGCGTGCAGCCGAGGCGCTGGGGTTCTCCCAGCCCGTCGCGGAGGTACTGAAACCGCAGCGCCCCAGCTCCCGCCCGACGCCGGCCTGCGGTTGCCAGGGCGACCATTGTCATAACAGCCCGCGCTGACGGGGCCGGCTGACAGGGGAGAGAATTATTTGACTGGCGAACGTCTCAAGTAACCCGCCCGGTTTGCCTCCGCAGGCAAATTCCCTGCTGAGCCTGCAGGCCTGGGAGCCTCGCCCTTCCTTCACCCCCTACCTGGGATCCCAGGTGGAGCTGGATTGCTTGGGGCGAGCAGACAGCACTCCCCAGGCTGGGGCTGACCCCCCCACCAGATGCTGCAATGCAGACCAGCAGCTTCTGCCGGCAGCTGCCCGCTGCCCACTGCCCACCGCTTTGAGTTAAAGCCCTCGATGCTGCTGGAGGTTTTTCTTTTTCTTTGCATCATTACTGCTCGTGCGTACTACAAACACCAGGAGGGAAAGAGCTCGTAGATTTAATGAGCATTTGCAGACCCACTGGTAACTTTTTCACAGCATCATTATTTTAATTTTTATACTGGTGCTCTATCGGTACAGGACGCTATCACACAGGCGAGGTGTGTATAGATACTGTCTAGCCCGTGTCCAGTCAGAGATAGGAATTCATAGACATGGAATACACGGTGTCATCTGAACCATAAACACGTGTGTACCATGTAACAGCTATTGATAATAAAACTGACTTTTGTCCATACTGTTTATATGCCAGCCCTGTGTCCACTGCTTCAGTTATCTGAAGAATGATGCCATTATTCATAAACTATTATACAATCATATTTGTAATCAAAAGCAGTGCCAGGCACTGTGCTAAGTGCTTCATGGATGAGAGTGGACAGTCGTATATATCCAAAGGGCTCAGAGCCCTGTCACCCCTAGTTTGGAGACAAGAAAATGGAGGCATAGGGTGACCATGTCACTTGCCTGACTACACGGAGGGCGAGCAGGGGCTGAGGCTGTCCACAAGCCTGTCCTGCTCCTCACCTCCACACCATGCTTTAAAGTTATCCAACCTCTGCTTGCAACAGAACCACCTAGGAGCTCTAGTTAAAAATATATACTATGGGGGGGGGGCCTCCCTGGTTGCCTGGGGGCTAATTCTCAGTGCTATCACAACAGCCTGAGTTAGATCCCTGGCCAGGGAGCTGATCCACATATGGTGCAGCAGACCTCTCCTGTCTTGCCTGCTGCACTGCTCAGCAGTGTATTTCAGTAGATCCACCTGTTCTGCTCCCCACTCTGTCTCTGGTGAATCCTCTCACCTCCTGCACCTCTGGCCTACACCACAGTTCTTATATGCATAAATAAAATATATCTTTAAAAAATACATATATGCACACACACAGAGCCCTGCTTCCCCTAACCCACCCTACAGAATCAAACCCTCTGGGAATGGGGCTTCTCTTCACAGCTCTTTTAAATGAGGTCCCCAGGTAGTTCCAACAGAAGCAAAGTGTCCAGAAACACTGCCGTGCAGTTCTTTATTAGTCATTACCTGATGTATCAATCAGATTAGATGAAGCAGCTTGGGGCACTGCCATTCTGGACAGGGCAACTTCAAGAGATGTACGTAAGACCCACAATCCCAAAAAGGAGGAGAGGCAGTAGAGGGAGTAGTATGGAGATCCCCTCAGACCAGCTACAACCACGCCCAATCTCATTGGAACAAGGGAGACCTGCATGGAGTATAATTAACAAATTTTTTGTCCAGGGCTGGATTTAGGGGAGCAAAGTCAATGGTTCTAAATTATATCCCACTACCTACCTTCCAGCACTCTCTTTTAATCACTCACCAGAAACCAAGCTGTAGAGAGAAATATAAGCTTCTAGGTGGGGGTCCACACTTTGCACCTACATTTTGAGCCATGAGACCTCCCGGCAAGTGAAAGATAAATGGAGTTACCAAGACATAAAATGATGATGATGATGATGCCATCGCCAGTGGGGGGGGGGGGCACTGCACTAGAGGAGACATGGCTGGGTGGAGGAGGTATAAATTCTGGAAGCCATAGCTGTGATCCCTCGGCAGCTGGGGGTGGGAGGGTACTGACAGCTAGACCCAAAGGGCAGGCAGATGGTGAAAGGTCTGTTCCAAGCAATAGATTGCCTTTTTATCCATTGCCTAAATTGCGGGGAGCACAGAACTAAGATCCCAGGCAGAAAGTAAGACCAGAGGAATCAAGACAAAAATCACCAGGCGCGCACAGGCTGAAAGCAGGTCTTGTGTGGGCAATCGGGTCACGGTGACCAGGGAAGCCAGTTCTGTCCAGAACTGATCTGCCAGCCGAGCACCCACTCAGCACACGTAGCTATTCACACCTACATTGACATGAACTGAAAGCACATCAATAATCCACAGAGGGAATGAACAGGATTAGGGCATCTTAAGGACACCACTGAGAAAAATGCAGGAAGCATCCCCATCAGCGTTAGGTGACGCCAGGCAATCAGAGGCCCAAAATCTTCATTAGTGTTTAAGCTTAGAATTATGTGAGCAAAACGTGTTTCCTTAATAGGTGGACATCTTTAAATTCTGGGGAAATCCAGTATGAATAATAGGCATATTTGAGAAAACGAATCTATCATAATATAGGAACTCAAGAGTGTGTGTTGCAGTATTTATTTTACATTCTCTTAATATTTTATATAATCGGGCCACTCGGAATAAAGCCACTTTTTAAAATTCTAATGTGAAATGTGTATCTGAATAAACGACTTAACATTTTAAGTTCAAAATGTATTTACTTCAGAGTATCTCTTGAAAGATTTACTGAGCAGCTAATATGAGTGAAGCAGCTCGTTCGACTCTGGGAGGGACAGCAGTGAACACCATAGGTTCATATATTTCCTGATTGTATAAGAACTTGGATTGAATCACATTTACAACATGCAGAGCAAAGAGAATGAATCTGGGAGAAAATGAAGAATGACCAGCACAGAAACCCATGGACTTTCTGGAGAAAGAAAGCATGTCATTCTTCTATTAATACTTGGGATCCCCATGGTAATGGGACAGAGGCTCTGTTTTCAATAGCATTTGACAAACATTAATTATGTCAAGTGATTCTTGGTTTAATGAGATCATAACTAAGATCATAGGCCCAAATACCCCAAAACAGATGACTGCATCAAGAAGACGTGGTATATATACACAGTGAAATATTACTCAGATATCAAAAAGGACAAACTCATGCCATTCACAGAAACATGGATGGAGCTGGAAGGGATCATGCTCAGTAAAATAAGCCAGAAAGAAAAAAAAAAAATACCAGATGGTTTCATTTATAGGAGGAATGTAAAGGATCCAAATAAGGGATCAGGAAAAAAAAAAGTTATAATAAAGTGAAAATCAAAATCAACAGGCAACTATAAACCAAAGACATTCTGCAGCGGGGGAGAAAGGAATAGGATCAAAATGGGGAAGAGCACAAGGGACTAGGGTGATGGTACACAGGTGAATGGGTGGTGGGAATTTCATGGGGACTATAACTGAGATGAGAAAGCATGCATTGTAAAAAAAAAAAATGAAGAATGATGTAAACAAAAAAAAAGCGTATTCACTTTATGTACAATATTAAGAAGTGACGTGAGGTCCAGCACATTTCTAAGTTTGATGTTTTAGATTTCTATGTGCTATGTAAAGTAGAGGGAAGGCTTGGCTGTCGACGATTTAGAGTGGTTTTTAAAAATTCCTGCAGACCAAATTTATAAACACAATTTAAAATGTTTAAAGCTATTTAATTCACTAAGGCTGTCAAGAGAAGCCAATATTATGCAAAATCCCTTTCAATGTGATCGTTAAAATTTGTTGGACTTCTATGAATAGAATAATACTGTATGTGAGTTGCATTCAAAGCATCAGGAAAATAAGGGTATTAGGTTTTTTCCTTGCTTTAATACACTAAATGTTAATTTCTTAAACCAAAGAATAATTACTTAGAGTGCAAATTCAGATCTTCTGTTGCACTCACCATGTTTCAAGGACTCAGTAGCCATGAGCACCCAGTGGCTACTGTCACGGACACAGAGAGACAGAATACGTCCATCCATTCTCAGGTTTAATTTTTAGCTGATCTTTTAGGAAATGAACCCTGAAAATCTTTTTTTCCCCAAAAGAGACAAAATAACCCTTTCTGACACCTTCAGGATTGCCCCAGCAGCAAAATGCAGGATCTGGAAGGAAGTGAGGCGGGAAACAGAGATCCAGGGAGGGAAAAATGAACAACGCAGGGCCCACAGGTGGTGAAATTTACCCCAGAACGAGAAGAATCCATTAAAAACCTGCAGGAGGAAGCACAGAGGCTGTAAACACCTTTACTAACCCTCTCCATTTTGTTTGATGATGAATTTTTGCCAAATTCTTGGTGTTACCGCCACCCTGACCCTGCCTCAATACTGAGCCGCTTTGGATGGGAAATCAGGGATCGGTGGGATCAGTTGCATCGGTTTTAAATTTTTTTCCCCATGTAGTACATTTCACACACAAGCTAAAGGATTCTGACTCAAAAATACAGTTGGAAATTTTCAAGTTAGCCAGAAAACAGTCCAGCTAAGAGGAAACAAGTTGCATGGCAACTTTGAAGAAAAACTACAATTGGAGTCAAATGTCCTGCATCCCTGAAGTCGGCTCTGCAAGGAAGAAGTTGCCGGACCTTAGGAGAAGTCACATAACCTCTCACAGGCTCATGTTGTATCTGTTAAAGGAGAGGTTAAGAAAAGTAGCTACTTGGGCCTCCCTAGTGGCGTAGGCTGTTGAGCTCCGCACTGTGAAGCTGTCTGCAGCCTCTGTAGCGCGAGTTCGATCCTGGCTGGCTGGCGACAATCCCACATGGCGAGCAGACCTCTCCTATCTCGCCCGCTGCTCCTTTCAAGTGTATTTTGTCAATCTGCCTGTTCTGCTCCCCACTCTGTCTCTGGTGAATCCTCTCACCCTCCCGCGCATCTGGCCTGTACCCTGGTTCTTGTATAAATAAATAAATCTTTTTTTAAAAAAAGTAGCTACTGTCCAGAGCGACTCCAAGTTCAATAACTCCAAGACTATCCTTGGCAGTGAAGCTGAAGGGGAGCTGTCAGGTGCCCCATAAATGAACACACTAGCTCGGCTTTGCTAGACGAAGAAAGCCAGTTCTGTGTCTCCTTGGGGTGCTCTTGGGCTCCTGGCAGCAGCCAGTGTTCTGAGTGCTGCCCGGACAGGTCCGGCTCAGGGTGGAGGCTGAACCTCCTGGCCTCCCATGCAAGCAAGCAAAGCAGCCGCAGGGAGACTTGGGGGCACACAGTACCACCCACGAGCAAAGGGAGAGGTCATGGGGCAAAAAGAGTTGTAGGCTCAGAGTGGTTCAGTCAACCAGCATCCCATCTGGCTCTCTCCCAAACAAATGGACAGACCTTCAGCATATCACTTGAGCAAGTACTTCCTGTGATGATGGTCAATGTTCTGTACCTTACTGTCCAAGGTGGTAGCTGCCAGCCATAGTCAGGTGTGGCTTCGGAGTCATGAAATGTGGCTACTATGTCTGAGCAGCTGAATTCACCATTTTATTTAATGTTGATTTAGCTTTAAACAAACACATGTGAGCACTGGCTACCCATCTAGCTGTAGCCCTTCCTCTGTGGTGTTTCTTCTCCCCATTTTCCTCTCCATCAAAAACTGTATCAGCTTTCCAGGTATAGGATTTGCATAAAGGTTTTAGTATGGAGGGTGAGGGTTTAATGAAAGAACTTCCCTTCATGGGTGTGAAGTGGTACTGTCCGGTGTGTGCAGGACAGTCACCTACTCAGATCTTGTGGATGGAGGCCCATGGTCCTGAGACAATCACCCAAGACCTTCCTTTTCCGTGTCCTTAACTCTCTGCACTTCTGTTCCAAATGTGTATCTGCTTGATGCCCAATGCATGCTGAATACCATCTAAATGTACCATCCAAATCTACCCTGACCTGAAACTCTCCCATTGTGAGCCCCAAAAGCCTTTATTCCAAGTCTACAAGAAGGTTCTTCCACTCCTCAAATGAGTCAAGCTCACTCCTACCCCAGGACCTTGGCATAGGCTAGCCGCTCCACCAGGAACCCTCCCATACACATCTGGCCAGCTCCTTCTCATCCTACTTAGCTTTGCTCATGGGTAATGTCCATCCCAACTGAGCAGATCAGACTCTGCTCCATTATTCTCTCTCTTATCACCACATGCCTTTCCTTCCTAGCACTGACCATAGCTACCAACTACATTTCTCTGGTGTTACTTGCTCAACACACTTCTCCTGGCATCAGTCCTTTTGTCCTCCTCTGTACCTCCAAAACCTAGCATAGTACCCGAAACACGTATCAGTAAACATTGGTTAGAGGAAGGAGTATGTGCAGAAACGATCTCTTCTACTCTCTCTGCTCCATGATCTTCACCAGGGTTCTCAAAGTTGCGCTCCCAGACCACAGGTCCATCGATACCATCCAGAACTTGTCAGACATGCAAATTCTTGGCCCCTACCTGAGACACACTAATGAAAACTTGGGGGTAGCACAGGTGTTTTTTATCGGACACTTCTGATGCACGTTTAAGTCCAAGGACTTCTCTGGAATCTTCTGTGTTTCTAAAATAACCTCATTACCCTCATCCTCCAAGTTCTAGCTCATATGCCCATCCTCCAAGTTCTAGCCCAGGTACTCTCTCTCCTCAGAAGACTTCCTTCTCTTTCATCCAAAGTGTAACCTACCACTCAATTCCAAAACCACAATGTTCATGCTTGACAGCTAAAATATATTCCTTGTTCTAGAGAAGTTCATATTTGGTCTTCATTCTTTCACCAGATTTTAAGTATCTGAAGAGCAGGGAGTTGTGTCTTCATCATCTTTACCTTCTCCCAACAACACAGAGTGTGTGTGTGTGTGTATGCGTGTGTGTGTGCATGTGTGTGCACACGTACAGGGAACATTTGAATGACAAGCTATAACACGGGAAATTTCACTGTTTCCTGGCTTGGATACCACCACCTCCAGGGAGTTTTCTTGGATTTTCCCTCCCAACATTTAGATGCTCTGGGAATAAGTAAAACTATAAAATGGATGCATGAATAATGAATGATGTGCAAAAATGAACAAATAAAAGATCTTCTCCCTGCACAAAAACCATAGCTGCCTAATCGGCCCTGAATCAGATGCCCAGCCTGAACCCTGATTGTTTATTTGTTGTTTTGTTTATTTGAGTTTCTTTTGGGGTGTGGAGGGGGTTTGGTGAGTAAGAAATACAAACACAGCCAACTGGCAAGTCCAGCCATCTGCTGCTAACCTAGGGAGGAGGTTGTTGATAGCAGTGGAAAGCTATTCTCTCCAAAGAGAAGGAGAGAGAAGGAGAGACACTTTTGGTCCCGTGACCCTCTTTATAATAGTAACTGTCCTACCACAGCTGCCCTACATCCTAGCACGCCACTTCTCCCAACCATCCCAGCAGCTAATAAGTGACAAAGCAGTCTATTTCTCAGGCACTTTACTTATATTCTCTCAGATCCTTAGTGCCAACCTACAGAGCTGGCCTCACTGTCCCCATTTTACAAATGAGGAGAACAGGGGGCCTGGTAGTCGAGTCAGGCAGCAGCACAGCTGACCCCAGGGCTGTGTGACTCTCAGACCATGGTCTCTTCACAAGTCATGGTGGCCGGTTGAGAGGGTGAGAGTGAGCCAGAGGGTGAGGCTGTGGCATCAAGTCCAGCAGAGACTGAGCGACTCTGCATCTTAGCCCAATTAACAACTCCAGGTCATGAGAACAGAGAGAAACAGGAGACTGAATGGCTTATGGCCCCTCTGCCAGTACCACAGTCCTATTAGGGTCCTCTCAGGGAAATTGGGTGTGTCCTGTGCATGGGATGGTGGAGGCACATTTCTCTGAAATCCCTGCAGTCATAGGTACACAGGGCCAAGTGTGCTGCAAAGATAGAGAGGTAACTGTTGGGAGGGAAAATTCAAAACTCCCTGGAGGTGGTGGTATCCAAGCCAGCAAACACTGAAATTTCCTGTGTTATAGCTTGCCATTCAAATGTTCCCTGCATATGCATGTGAGCACAAGTATATGCACGCGCATGTGCGCGCACACGCATGCACACTGACTTCCACCTGATCAGAGGGGAGTGATATATAGGTGGGGATTAAACTGGATAAATCTTAAGTTTCCTCCAACACTGGATCCTATAGTTGCAGAGATGTGGAACCTAATTATTCTTCTATCCATCTACCACCCATACATCCAAACATCCATGCAACTTTATTCCATGTAACCATCCATCCATCCATCCATCCACCCACCCATGCAACCATTCATCCAAGCAACCATTCAAGCAACTGTTCATCCAACCATCCATCCACTGATGGCCCCTGCCCTGCACCATGTATGACAGCACAGGGAAGCCAGTGTTGACTCCCATCTTGAAAGCCAATGACATCACATTGGGCCTATCATGCTATGGTGCATCTGTTACATATAAGTGATAGAAATGTCTATTGCTACCCTTAGTGATAAAGTTTGTTTATAATCAACCACATAGAATAGATAATGTTTTAAAAGTGCTTCTCATAGTACTGGGCATATAGTAGATAATGAATAAAAGTTGATTTCCTGCAAGTGCCAACCAGTGTACTAAGCACTGAAATAAAATGATGAGCAAGGCAGATTTAGACCTGTACTCCTAGAACTCCTATTATTCTGGGGAAATAGAGACAACCAGCAAGCAATAAATACGGTAACCACGGATTGTGATATGGGCATGGCTACAAAAAGAGCTTAGAGCACATAATAGGAAAGGATGCTTTGTTACCTACCCCCCACCAGGGATCAGGAAGTCAAGCACAGCATGTGCAAAGGCCCTGGGGTAGGCATGCACTTGACATGTTTCAGGAACTGAGAATTGAAATAACATGTAAAAAGGGAAGAGAAGATGATAAAGTCAAAGATGCAGTTTGGGGCTAGATCATGTAGGGCCTCTTACAGTTGTGGTAAGGAAGTAGATTTCATTTCTAAGCAATAGGGAGACATAGAAGTTTCTGAAGTAATTGATGACACTACCTGATGTAACGGTTAGCTAGTCTCATCTGTCCTGTAAAGCAACCTTGTGAAAAATGGGACAACCAGTATCACTATGCCTGTTTTACAAATGGGGAAACTGAGGCACAAGGCGATTAAGGGTCTCCTCAGGTGAGGATCAATGACTCTATAACCCACCCAGGCTGGCCATTTGGGCCCCCTCTTGGAAGGAACAGTGATGTTCCTTCTACAGATCACACAAGGTGCACAATCCCCAGTCCCAGAACAAAACAACACAAACAATAGGGAGAGAAAAGGAAAGCATGACACCAAGAACGAGGGGACCTACTGTCTTGCATGCATCTCAGCACAGCAATCACGTACTTTAAGTGAACACACATTTTCAGCTCAGTACCAAGAGGCAACATTCTGAGCTACGGTCTTCTCAAAGGGAAACTGGTGAAATTTTATTACTTGCAATAGTTTAAAAAAAAATGCCCGGGAACCTCCCCCCTTAGAGCCAGTCCCACGGATCAAGTTTCCACTTAAAGGTGATCCTCAAAAGAAATGTCAAAAACGCAGCCTTGAGACGAGGAGACACAAGCTTATATTTCTGCTCCGTGTGCAAGTCGTTCTATCTTTATGAGAAGCAATCTAGCAAGAGCTATTAAAAACTCAAATTATACATCCTTTGACCTCCGTGGCTGTTGTTGAGTGAACAGAAAGGAGACTTGCAGAGAGAAAATGCCGCACCACTGAACAGACCTCTGCAAACACCAATTTGGGGCACGAGAACTAGAATTCACCAGGCTTGGGTTTCCCTGGTGGTGCAGGGGTTAAAGTCTCAGCGCTGTCAAGCTATCACCAGCCACTGTGGCATGAGTTCAATCCCCGACCAGGGAGTTGACCCACATGGCGCAGCAGACCTCTCCTGTCTCAACCACTACTCCCCTCAGCAGTGTATTTCAGTCAATCTGCCTGTTCTGCTCCCCACTCTGTCTCTGGTGAATCCTCTCACCCCCTGCACCACTAGCCTACACCCCAGTTCTTGGATGCATAAATAAAATCTTTAAAAATAATTCACCAGCCTTTGCTGTCTCTTCCTCCCCTACTCTGTGCCCAGTCTTTCTCTTTAAGTCTCTCTCGCAACAAGTAGGGACAGAGGCAGCCACAGTATCTGCCTTCTAGAACACTGCATTAACTAACCCCTCTGGCTTCCTTCCCAAGTAATGCCAAGGTGGCATTACTCATGGTGTGACCTAGGACACATGACTTCACTCACCCCAGGCTTCTGGGGACAAAGAGGGTCAATGCTACGGATAAAATTTACCACAGATCAAAAGTGTGTTCTCCAAATAATACAGCTGACCCTTGAACAACAGGATTTGAACTGCATGGGTCCACTTATACTCAGATTTTAAAAAATAAGTACAGCTGGCTCTCCGTGGCCACGGTGCTGCGTTCACATCTTCATTTAACCTATGGTGGGCTGGTGGGATCCACAGATGCAGAACAGGTGGATACAGACAGCTGACTTGAAGGGATTTGAGCATCTTGGATTTGGGTATAAGGAGGGGGGATCCTGAAATCAATCCTCTGAAGCTACTTAGGGACCAGTGATATTAAGTTTGGGGAAGTCAAACATTATAAGGGGATTTTCTTTTTTTTTTAAGATTTATTTATACAAGAACCGGGGTACAGGCCAGATGTGTGGGGGGTGAGAGGATTCACCAGAGACAGAGCGGGGAACAGAACAGGCAGACTGACTGAAATACACTGCTGAGGGGAGCAGCGGGTGAGACAGAAGAGGTCTGCCACACCATGTGGGTTGCTCTGCAGCCGGCGGGATTGAACCGGCACTGCAGAGGCTGCAGACAGCTCCACAGCGCTGTGCTCGACCACCTGCACCACCAGGGAGACCCCAATAAGGGGATTTTCAATTGCACATGTATCAACACCCCCAACTCGATTCAAGGGTCAACTGTATCTGATTCCACATATATGAGGTATCGAGAAGAGTCAAATTCAAAGATTTAAAGTAGAATCGAGATTGGGGAGCAGGGAGTGCTGTGGACTGTGTCCCTGTCCCCCTAAATTCCTGAGTTGAAGTCCTAACCTCCATGTGGTGGTATCTGGATGAGGTCATGAGAATGGCTCCCCATGATGGGAGGAGCACCCCACAAGAGGGAAAGCCCAGGGACCCCTCCATGTGAGCACACAGCTACCAGGCAGCTGTCCAGAGGGATCCCCACCAGAACCTGACTGCGCTGTACCCCAATCTTGGGATCCCAGTCTCCAGAACTGTGAGAAAGTTAATTAAGGTCCCAGTCTGGGGCACTTTGTTATGGGGCCAGAGCTGACAGGCGGCTTTTGTTAACTGGGTAGAGAGTTTCAGTTTGGGATGAAGACGTTCTGAAGACAGAGAGAGGTGATGGTGCAAGTGAAACTAACACACTGAATTGTACACTTAAAGATGGTAGTTTATGTATTACCTATGTGTTTACAACAACAGCAAAAGTATGTTCCCAGGAAGCCACAGGTACTCTAGTGCCCATTTTACAGAGTAGAAACAGAGGCCCTGGAATGGCATCTCCCAAGCCAGTCAGCAGTGGAGGCAGAATTAGCCCCATGGGCAACCCAACAGCGGGGCCCATCCCAGCTGATGCCTCTTCAAACTCGGGTCACACGTAGAAGAAAATACCCACCCAGAGAGCAGAGCTCCTGCGGTTGATTATTAGCAGGGGAGTGGGTCGGTGTGCAGGGCTCAGATGCGGGGCTTCGGGGGAGGGGACCCCAGTGAAGTGCAGAGGCTGTGAGCTCTCGTGTATCTGGCCAGCGAGCGCTGCACTTAGGGTGACCTAAAACTTTCCACTAAAATCCCCACTTGTAGCTACGTTGCTCTTGGGGGAAAATTAACACGGTCCCCAGGGCCGAGATTTTCCATGTTTAGCTTCAACCCAGAGGAAAATTTTGTTCGAAAGTTTAAAGGGTGTGACTATTTTTAAATAATGAGACTCTGGGCCACAGTGTCAGTACACGCGCAGAAGTGGGAGAGGCTTGCAACTTGCCTCTTCTCTCTCTTCTCTTTCCTAGTACCAGTCAGATGACTCAGCTGCAGGAGAGTCAAGAAGTTAACACTGGGGGCCTCCCCGGGGCCAGGAACTTGCTTTGTCCTAAACCAGGGGTGCTCAAAACGGGGTGATTTTGGTCGCCTTCTTGGAGACATTTCTGGTTATCACAACGTGAAGGGAGAGGGGGCACTACTGGCATCTAGTGGGTGAGGCCAGAGATGCTGCTTAACATCCAACAGAGCTCAGGACAGTCCCCACAGCAAAGGGTTACCCAGCCCCAAAGATCAATTTTGCTGAGGTTGAGAAATCCACTTCTAGGGCAGCGGTTCTCAAACTTGAGCACGCTTTGGAACCCTCTGGAAGGTTTGCTAAGGCAGGTTGCTGCTGCGGGGGCCAGTGTCTGTTTCAGCAGGTCTGGGGCAGGGCCAGTTGTTTCTGACAACCTCCCATGTGCTGTTCATTCTGGGCGGAGGCCTGTCTTGGGTCAACCTCCAACAGTCTGGAAGCCTTGACTCTGTTCCTGCCATCTTTTTTTTTTTTTTTTTTTAAGATTTTTTAAAATTAATTAATTTATTTATACAAGCACTGGGTACAGTCAGAAGCGCAGGAGAGTGAGAGAATTCACCAGAGCCAGAGCAGAGAACAGAACAGGCAGACTGACGAAATACACTGCTGAGGGGAGCAGTGGGTGTGGCAGGAGAGGTCTGTATACCACGTGGGACCCTCGCCAGCGGCCGGGGATTGAACCGGCGATGCAGAGGCTGCGGACAGCTTCGCAGCCCAGCGCTCAACCGCTGCATTACCAGGGGAGGCCCTGTTCCTTACGGATTTGAGACTGAAGACTCTGAAGGAGACCAGCATTACCCAAAGCCACTAGAGTTATTAAGTGACTGAACCAGTTTTCAACCCAGATCAGTTCCATCTTTGGTCTCTGAGCTCTCTTTAATGCTCAGCCAAGTGTCCCAAGGTCCCAGGCTACCTTCGGGAGGCATTTTCTCCAACAACTGCCATTCTCTGTCAGTGGAATTTGTGAGTTTCAGACCAAGGCAACCAAATTCAGAATTGCAGGTAATAATCTGTAAACATGGCTGATAAATCTAATATTTTAAGAGAAGATCACGATTTAAATGTTCTCTGTGTTGAAATCTGCAGTTTCTAGAAACTTTTACAGAAGACACATTTAAATCATGTTCTCATGCCCCATTTAGTTTGTGTCACCGCCCCCCTGGTCCCCATGCTTTGTTCATATCCATTTCATTGCATTGAAGTTGTTTATAGATCCATAAACCATTGTTTTTCCCCCTTCCCACTGGGATCCACCACGGGGCAGTTTTCTGCCAAACCTTGCATCACACTTGAATGGTGTAATGGAAATAATCTCGGGTTGGGAGCCAGGAGACTTGGGTTCCAGCAGATGGGAAAAGGAGATCTCAAGGCGGAATATTGCCACAGCCTATCTTCCACCTCCATGGGCCGTGGGAGTCCCCTGATGACGAGGGACACCACAGGGCCACGCTAGCATGCGCTGAAGCCCAGCCGTCCCTCCCGTCAGGAAGATACGATCATTCAAAGGTCACCAGAGAAGGGTGAGGGGCGGGGGAAATAGTAAGGTTCCTAAATTCTTAGCCCTCTACCTCCAACCACTCACACTCATTTCTTTGATTAGACAAGTCTTATTATATCTAAAATGAGCTTTGAAAAAATTGGATGAGAGGTAGGGGATGAGGAGCTGTTAACCGGGCAGGATGAAATTGCAGTTACCCGAGATGGGTAAGTTCTAGAGATCTGCCGTCCAACGCTAGGCCGATGGGTCTGACAATACGAGTGTGCACCTGAAAATCTCGGAGACGGGAGTTCATGTTAAAATGTTCTTGTAATAAAAAATTTCTAATACTTTTTAAAAGGCAGCTGAAAGGCAGCTTATCTGTCCTTTTTAATACATCTGTTCTAATCTAGCAATACACTTTTTTTCCTATTTAAAATTTAAGAATACATTAAAAGTCACAATTTTTTAATTGTTGGTTTGCTTATCTGTCTATCTACATGTCTGTCTAGCTATCCACCTATCTATCTTTCTCATCCCCCTCATGACTTCCAGACAGAGGGTCCTCACAACACAGTATTTCTGCTCCTTGTATTTTTTCCTTTTCAAATTCTTCTCATTGCAGTCTTTCAAGGTTCTGTCTTCCTAGACCAATTTCAGACTTTTCCAATTTCTTTTTCCATCCTGGCTTCTGGTAGCAGGCACACTTTCCTCTAGACTGAGGAGCAGCAAACTATTGCCCACAGGTCTTCAGTCTATTGTTGTAAATAAAGTTCTATTGGCACTTGGACACACCCATCGGTTTACACATTCTCTGGGGCTGCTTTTGTGCCACAACTGCGAAGTAGAGTCGTTGCAACAGAAACTGTATGACATGGGAGGTTTAAAATATGTACTATCTGGGTCTTTATAGAACAGTATGCAGACCCCTGATCTACATGCCAGGAAAAAAAAAAAAAAAAGAAAATCAATTTCATGGGAAGTTGCTTGCAAAGTGAATTTGTATACATCGTACTACATCTCTCCTCCTGATGTAAGACTGTGGTTGTCTTGTTCCCTGGTCCATAGTCAATAAAAGATAGGGTTATAGCTGGACTCAGTAATCATTTGCTGAACCAAGTAAAGGAATTGCTAATGAGATTTAAAGGGCAGCTGGAATGAGAATGTCCATAAACTAAGAAAACCTTTTTCCAGAAAGTGCACACATCTCTGTGAATTAGCAACTGAAGACTCATGTTTGCATCAGCATATGGCGACTGGTGCTTTCTACCCTTTGCACTTTGCAGGGCTCATTGAAGCTTGTGAACTTGGACAAGTCAGACACCCCTGTAGGCAGCAACAGCACAAAAGTGCCAGGCACAAAGCATCTTCTCTGGGTCCAAGAAGATGCTTCTTGCGGCCACCCCCTCAGGGTGGCAGTCACCCCCTGACTGTGGCAGCCACCCCCTGACTGTGCACCTTGGCTCTTGTCGCATTCTCTCCCTGACCCTGTCTCTTCCTACATCAACAGGGTTCTATCACTTCCTTCAAAGGCTTGTTGTGAGAATTAGGTGCAATAAAATGAGATCACAGTGAGCTACTAAGAGTAACCAATGCCCAATCGGTGCTTAGGTTTCACAAGACAGTCACTCGGGGCTCGATGAGGGGCTGAGACAAAACAGAAGCCAGAGAGGCTGGGCCGTCCCGCTTTGGCATGTCTCAGCTGTGCCATCTCGATGTTGGTGCAAAGGCAAAATTGGCTGACAAGGCATTTCTCAGAACATGCCCCGTAGGCTAAGCGCAGGTGGCTGTATCTGGAGGTGACTGGAGGCTGGTGGAGGTACATTGCGGAGAGGGGTGAGGAGGGAGGCATTCATAGTGGGCCCCAAATTTCAGGAGGCACCCAAAACGCAGTACGCAAGATGAATTAAGTTTTAGGTAAATAGCTTAAATTCAACAACTACAAAAAAAAAAAAAAAAAAAAACTCATGGGCCTCCTGGGTGGTAAAGGGTGGCACAGGGGTTAATACTCAATCCCCAAACAAATAAATAACCAGAGCGGAGAAGAGTGGGGATGTGTGGGCATTTGATGTGAAGACCACGTCACACCCAGCAGGATGACTATCGTGGAAAAGACAGAAAGAGCAAGTGCTGGTGAGGATGCGGGAAAGTCAGAAACCTCACTCATTGCTGGTGGGATGTCCAAGGCACTTCATCAAAATCTAAATACAGAATTACCACGTGACCTGGGAAATCCCACTCCTAGGTCTATACCCAGAAAAGTGAAAACATATTTCATCCAAAACCCTGTGGAAGCATGTGCACAGCAGCACTATTCACCACAGGCAAAAAGTGGAAAGAGCTCGAATGTCCCTCACCTGAGGACTATATAAACAAAATGTGGCCCATCCATTTGGTGGAATATTATTCAGCCATGAAGTAGGAAGTGAAGTAGTGAGACATGTTACAACAAGGATGAACTTCTAGAACATGGTGCTGAGTGAAAGAAACCAGACACAGAGGCCACACCCTGTGGATTCCATTGGTGAGAAATGTCCAGAATAGGCAAATAGAGAGGAGATAGAAAGTAGATCAGTAGCTGTCAGGGGCTGGTGGAAAGGGGTATGATCGCTAATGGATATGGGGCTCCTTTCAGGGTGATGAAATGTTCTGGAATGACACTGATGAGGGTTGTACAACCTTGTAAAATGATGGAACTGGACACTTAAAGGAGAAATTTTGTAGTATGTATGTGAATTCTAATTTATGTCAAATTTTACCAAAAAAAAAAAAAAAAGGCTCCTAGCTCATTCTGTCATGCAGTCAAGGAACACCTCTCCATCTGTATAAAACAGGGGCTCTGGTATTTGCCCTGGTCTCACCAAGGTCAAGACACCTACAGCTCAGATTGGGAGAACTTGTCGGGGCGGGCGCTGTGCCCAGCAGGCCTGCCAGTTCCTCCTCTCATCAGGAGGCATCATCGGGGAGTGAGCTCTTCCCCTCTGCCCTGTCCCTCTCAACTGGGACTAGGGCTCATCTTGAGGGGCAACAGCACCCCACTTTCGTTATCAGGAGTTACTGCTCATTAGCATCCCTCCCATAAGCTATGGCAGATGCTAGTTTCAAGCCACATTATGCACAGCAGAAAAGATCTGGAGGGGGAAAAAAAAACCACCAAAGCCTGAGAGCCAAGGAAATACACGCCGACTAAGAATAGCTTTGGCGCTCAGCATGCTGTGTGGAAAGGTGAGAAGGTTGCTTTCCCTGACCCAGCAAGTCTGAGATCTTGGCTTCTTTTAAAGGAAAAAGCAAGCACTCCCGTCCACCCAGCAGCCTCCATTATCAGGAGGCATGAAAGGTTGACTGGGAAACCACATCAGCTTTGCCATGTCCAAAAATACCATCAAAGCTTAGTGGTGTCTCCTGTGAGCCCATGCAAGGGGCCACATTCTGGCTTCTTCTGTCTTCATGCTGTCCCCATTACCTGCCTGAACAGACCTGCCTTTGAGGTAGTAGCAATGGCCTCCAGAGGGGAGGAAAATTCGCCCCCAGTGGAAATCCCCTTTGTTACAAAAATAAGCACCGGGTTGGTAATTTTCCTTTTTTTTTTTTTTTTTTTTTTTTTAATGTGAGCTAGGTAACTTGGGTGCTAACTCTTTGCAGTGCAAAGAAACCTGGTGATGCCAAGTCATTAACACCCCAGAAACCTCCAAGCAGATGCCCTACAAATATAATGGGCTCAAGGCCCCAAATTGTTGGGAATATTGTTTTATTTTGAAGTCTCTTACGAAAACACCCCCACAGAAGTTTCAGTTGGTTTGAGAATATAGCCACCCACACGAAAGGGTTGGCAGCTTGCTGTACACACCGTGTGTGTGCGTATGTGCGCGGACCTGTGTGTGTGTGCGTGTACGCTCACGCATGCAGGCAGCTATGTATTACACTCCACTCAGCAACTTACTGCCTCTGCCAGGTGGCTTCCTGTGGACCCTGCCTTGCGCACATCAACCTTCTTTTACAAATTAGCTCCCGGTCTTGAGGGTTAGGAGATGCAAATGCACTCAAGAGAGTGAGAGTATTGCAAGCACATTGCAAGCACACCACTCCGCAGCACAGATTCCCCCCCACTCTCAACTACCTCCTCAGTGCACAGCCAAATGCAATCACACTTCAGAAGTCCTCCAGCTTGAGAAGAGGTTACTGAGGCTCTTCTTTTTCCACTCTCTTTAAGAAAACAGTAGATTTTTATGGGGGTGTTTGGTCTCCTGGTTGGTTTTTGTTTTGGTGGGGGAAGGACTAAAGTAAATTCCAGCTTGGAGGCAGGAAGCAGGAGTAGCTGACCTCAGCTCCTTATGTCTATGTAAACTACTATTTACAGTCTCTCCCACTCATGGGGTCTCGGTACTACAGATTCCAAGATCTTATAAGCACAGATAATCTCAGTAGTTATGTGAAAGTTTTGGGGCCTCCCTCGTGGCGCAAGGGGTTAAGTCTTATCACTATGAAGCAATCCTCAGCCACTACAGCACGAGTTCGATCCCTGGCCAGGGAGGTGACCCACATGGCGCAGCAGACCTCTCCTGTCTCGCCCGCTGCTCCCCTCAGCAGTGTACTTCGGTCAGTCTGCCTGTTCTGCTCCCCACTCTGTCTCTGGTGAATCCTCTCACCCCCAACCCCACACCTCTGACCTGTATCCCCACTCTGTATGCATAAATAAATAAATATTTAAAACTAAATAAGTAAAAGTTTGACTGGCATATCATGGATATTTAGCATGTAGAAAAAAACATGAAAATCTCAATTTATTCCACGGTCATACTTCTAGCAATTTCCCAATCTTCGGGATACTCCATGAAATCAACTATAGATAAAGTCTTGTGAGAAGTTAAATAGTTCTCACAAATCCCTCGCACTCACATCTATCCAAGCATTTTCTTCAAGGAGGCTGTGTAGACAGGACTCTCAGGTGGCCCCTGCCCCTGCGGTTATGCCCTAGTATGCTCATTGCCCTTGAGTGTGGGCTGGACATGCGACTTGCTTCCAGCCAACAGGTGATGACAAAGGTGATGGGATGTCATTCCCTTGCTTAGGTGACATGACATGTCAAAGGTAACGAGCTCCCACACCATAATTAGGACTCATTATATGAAACTCCATTTTAGCAGACTGGAAAGAAGGCATTCCTGACTGACCTTGAGGAACAAATAGTCATGTGGTGAGGAGCCTACAGAGATAGCCATCTGGCCCAAAAACTACAAGTGACTTCCAGGACAGGAGGCTGTGACCTCTAGTCAACAGGCAGCAAGAAGCTGGCACCCTCCGTCATTGAACTGTGAAGAAATAAATGTGGTCAACATGGATGAGCTGAGAAACAGTTTTCTCTAGTCAAGCCTTTGGGTGAAAGCACAGCCCAGGCACCCCTTGCTTGCAGCCTTGTGACTCTCTCAGTGGACCCAGTTACGTCACGCCTGGACTTATGGCCCCTGGAAACCATGAGATAACAAACAAGTGCTGTCTTAGGCTACAGTGTTTGTGATCATTCATATGCAGCAAGAGGAAACTAATGCTAAGGTCTTTGACCATGTGGAGAGGTATAACTACTCTTACACAATATAAAAATGTGAGTGTATATTTTTCTAGAACATAGCTAGAAACATAATACTAGAAAGACATGCCCATCAGGGAGAGATCCTAGAAGAAAGAGATTCTTTGACAGCAGCCAAAGGCACAGTCATCAGTATATACTACATGTGGATACTCAAAGAACATTCTAGGGTGCATCAAATTTTCCCTTAAGTATGCATCAAGGAAAAGGGAAAACCACCAGAAAATGGACATAAAATTCAGAATAACAATGAGTACCACTTACTGAAATTCTACCATGTGCCAGACACAGTGCTAGAAACTGTATACATTTTATCTTCCCAGCAAGAAAACAAGTTGTTTATTATTAATTATGCTTTCTACGTGTTATATACAGGTAAGCCCAATTTATGCCTTGTAACTTACTGCCTTTTATTACCTCCCCTATCATAGGAACTTCAGCACCATGACCAAGGTCTAGGTTTAAGGATGCACCCAACTCTGATAGAGTATTGAGTCAACTGGCATTAGCACATGCTATCAGCTGTGAGAAACAAAGGTGATGGCCAGTGTGGAAGGTGGACAAGCTCTGAGATGCTTGATCACCAGCCTCCAAACCAACAGTCGTGTTGCAAAGGCACCTTTTCTTTTCAAAATGTTCAAATCACTAAGACCAGAAGATAGCTTCATCTTTCCTAGCCGAAACCTGTTGGTGTAATATACTCAGAAGCATCAAGGGCTCTTCAAAAGAAGTCATCTAGACATTGGTGAAGAGACTAACAATCTGACAGATGCTCAAGAATGAATGAGCCAGCAAAGGGGTGACTGGCATGGAGGGGCCAGGGCTTGGGTGCGGCAAGTGAGGCACTTTATGTTTAAGGGGTGACGGAAATCTCAGGAACATATCATTAACATAAATTAAATATAAAACACAGTACCAAATGCCTACAAACAGGTAATAAAAAGTGCAATATTTTAATGCAACACTTAAAAATCAAAGTCAACGAAAAAAAATTCTTGATGAACAAAAATTCAAACTGTTTAAAAAGGCACACTGGGTTTGTTTAGGTTAAGATCCTACATTATTGTGCAATAGAAGTAGTCATTTCCAGCCATTTCACTATTCCTGGACCCATGAGGTTATCAAGTCCCCCTGAGCAGGTTTATGAGGGTTGACAATGGTGTGTGTGAACAGATTGGACAATGCAGGGCTTTAGATAGAGTCTTTTTTTTTTTTTTTTTTTTGGTTGTAGAGCTTATAGTAACTTCCCACTTGGCTCAGAAAATGGTAAGATCTTTTGATAAGGATTTATAGGGGCACATGTGTTTCCTTTCCCCTAGTACCACAATATGACAGTTCACTGGAAGACACTGTCAAAACCACCTTCCCCCCAGTCAGCATTTACCTGTCAAAATTTCCATCTTCATAAACACAGCATGACCAAATGATTTCTAGGTAGATGAGCAGAACTCTGAACTCTATTAGAAAATTCTTGATGTGGCAAAATATGCCTATGCGTGCTAAAGGGGAATTGCCAAGAAATGAAAAGGGAATCTTTGGTACAAATGTCAGTAGACTCCTATTTTAAGATGTCTCTACTAAGTTATCCCCAACAGAATAATTCCTCCGAACGTTCCAAACGTTTTATTAATGGAGTCATCACTAACATACACTAAACAATGCAGGAAGATCAATGATCGTCTCTGGAATCAGACCGCTTCGATTTAAATTCTCTCTACCACTTACACAATGTGTGACCTTGGGCAAGTTCCTTAACCTCTCTGAGCCTCTAAAGATGGAGGGCAATTGCCATCTCTCTTTCATAGGGTTGTTGTGAGGAATCAAGTGATGGATACGTTTAAAGCATCTGGAGTCTGGCAAATGTGAGTCACAATAGGGGCAAAAGTTTGTTTTCCATACTTAATACCTACTAACAAGGACACTTCCATTTGATTTTCTTTTCAGTTGTGACAGAATTATGGAAAGAAACACTACAACTTATAAAGCACATCTAAAAATAAGGGTTTGACCTATACTTTATGACCATCTGGGGTCATAAATCATGGCTGGCCAACTGCTGACCCTAGGTTTACAAGTTAGGCATAGATCTATATCCAGCAATACCATGCCAAATAGCATAGAGCCACAGAGCTGCGTGATTTTAGCAAAAGAAAATAGAGAATATACATTAAATTTGAATTTCAAATAAATGCATAGTTTTTCTTTAGCATGTACCCTAAATATTGCATGGGACATGCTTATACTAAAAATTATTCACTGTTAATCAAAAAAAGATAAACTCATGCCATTCACAGCAACACGGATGGAGCTGGAAGGGATTATGCTTAGTGAAATAAGTCAGAAGGAAAAAGAAAACTATCAGATGAGATCACTTATAGGAGGAATTTAGGGGAACTGAAGAAAGGGCCCAAAAAAGACAAAACTACAAAACTTGTAGGCAACTATAGATCTGAGGCTTAATGCAGGGGAGGGGGAGGAAATGGAATCAAAACAGGGGTGGGAAGAGCACAAGGGACTATGGTGATGGTTCCCAGGTGACATGGTGGAGGGATCCTTACGGGAACGACACCTGAGGGGAGAAATCAAATACTGCACAAAAAAGAACAACAATGCAAGAAAGTTAAAAAAAAAAAAAAGAAAAGAAAAGAAAGAAAGAAAAATTATATGCTATTTTTTCAGACTTAGTTGTGCATCTGATTTGTTATCTGATCGCCCCACCTAGGGACAGACAGCTCAACAATCTCAATCTAATCCCTGCAATGTCACCGCAGGAGAATGTGTCTGATACCCACATGGCTAATAATGATCAGGACAGTAACTAGAAGTTACATAGTTTGTTTGGTTTTTTTCCTATTGATGGTGGCAAAAATATTTTTTTTTGAAATATGGACATTAAAATTTTTTTTCCTTCGAATGCTTTGTCAAAAACAGTTCAACATTAGTCCCTGAGGGCACAGGTGACACATGTCAGGGACAGTCACTTACAAGGTGCACTGAGTGTCCTTGACACTGCACAGGGATGGGCACATTGCAATTGCAGGACCCCAGTCCCCCCAGGGAAGGCTCCGGTTGGAGGAGCTGCTTCTGGTCTAGTCACAACAGTTGAATGAGACTGAAATTCTACAGAGGGTTTTAAGGGAGGGTCCAGCAGATGGTTCCGTCGGTTCTCGACCAGCCACGTGGGACTGGATGACAAGAGAATTGAGAAGTGCGGTCTGTGCCATTCAGATTTCGCACATCACACTCAGCTTAAATGCAGACCATCTTTGAGAAACTAGGAAACAGATTTCAGGACATTCAGCCTCCTTCATCCACGAAACAGGCTGGATCCGCACACCCTGGGTGTCTGCTGAGGTTGGCACTGGCCAAGGGTTTTGTACACATCCCCTCACTTCATCCTCTCCACGACCTTGGGAGGAAGGAAATATACTGTTCCCCCTTTGTAGATGAGAAAACACTTGCATAAGGACACTTAGTGGCCAAGGTCACAGAGCTGGTGTGTTGAACCCCAAAGATGATGCTCTTTTTTCCCTGTGCCAGCATCTCCCAAACTTGTCACCTGCACAGCGCCTTTCCGATGCTTCCACGGGCATGGTCCTTGAGGATGAGACACCTTGGATGCTAGGGAATCTACAAGTGTCAAAACCAATGAGGGGGGAGCAGGCACCCCGAGGAGGGAAGACAGGAAGCGGTGCAAACTTCTACCACCGCCAAGGCAAACAAGCAAAGAAAAATGATGTGGGACTAGGAACTGCTGGGCACACGCTCTCCCGAGAAGGGCACTGCAGCAGAAAGCACGTTACACAAAAAATGGGGAGGCAGGGGTCATTATCACAGCTCTGCCTTAAGCCAGAGGATGGGATGTGAACAATGGCAAGAGATGTGGATCAATCACACCAGCTCCCCCTTTCCTGATCTGACTGCATGACTCAAAAAATAGAAGGCAGGGGCCTGGTAGCACAGGAGTTAAAGTCTCAGCACTCTCAAGCCAGCCACTGCATTATGAGTTGGATCCCCAGCCAAGGAGCTGACCCACATGGTGTAGCAGATCTCTCCTGTCTGGCCTGCTGCTCCCCTCAGCAGTGTATTTCAGTAGATCCACCTGTTCTGCTCCCCACTCTGTCTCAGGAGAGTCCTCTTACCCCCTGCACCTCTGTCCTATACCCCAGTTCTTGTATGCATAAATTTTAAAAATCTTTAAAAAAAAATAAAAGGCAGAATGCAACAACTTGTAACAAAGACGATAGTGTGATCATGATAAAAGTACAGTTCATTTGTTCCTTTATTCCACAGTTATTGAACACCTACTATGTGCCAGGTGCTGGGACACAGGGATGATATACACTGAAAACTCCCTTGCCTTCAGGCAGCTCCTGTGCTGGGGAAGTGTAAGCTTCAGCTGTGTCCAGGATTCTCTCCTAACAGCAGGAGCTCTCGATATTTAGTGTGCCTCAAACCGTCGCCCCACCCCAAAGGCTTGTTAAAATATAGTGCCCTGGGCCTCAGCCTCAGAGTTGCTGAGTCAGTAGGTATGGGGGTGAGACAAGACATCTGCACTCCTAACAGGAGCCCATTTCACACCTCAGCCAGGGACCCCATGGGGAACTGCTGTCTTAGCAATTCTATGAGGTAGGGACATTTATGCTTCTCATTGGACAGATGGGGTTGAGAGGTGTCAAGTTACTCATTAGAATGAACACAGTCCCTAAGTGACGACACCAAGACTCACACCTGGTCCTTCCTGACCCCAGCGCCTCTGAGATCAGCCCCCACGATAAACTGGCCCAGTTCAGGGTGGGAGCCCAGTCATGCTGATTCTGCAGAGATGGAATCGATGCACTTTCTTTCGGCCAGGATGGCTAAAATTCAAAAGAAATGAGTCCCCATCCTGAGAACCTAGAGGTGCCGGGTCTGGGAGCTCAAGACGATGCTCAGCAGGTATCTCAGGTGAGATCTGGTCTCTAGGTGAAGGCACAGCAGCTGCACCCCTCTCCCAGCACCCTCTGCTAACTAATCTGAGGGCTGGATTGACGTCAGCCACAATGGAAACTGCTCTCCTGCCCTGACCTGTTTAGAGATTAAGAGAGCACAGAACAGAAGGGGGGTGGAGAGAATACAAGAAAAAATGAATGGAAAAATCTGCCAGAAAATCAACCACCTGTAAGAGCATAAGGTTAAAGTAAGTGAACCTCACCCTGTTTAGTCATGAAATCCAAATGAAAAGATATTAATGTGATCACTTTCCAGAAATAACTGGAGGGGGAATTGTAGCCACATCTTTTTTTTTTCCCCTCCTTTTTTTCTTCCTATCACGCTATGTAATGCTGGCCCGTAATAATCCTTTCACTGCCCCTCTTTGGGAGCTGCCAACTTACTGAAAAGGTATTCAATATAATCACACTACCTTTCTTCTAGAAAGAAAAGAATCAAGTGGAAGTTCCTTGTGAGTGCTGGAAAATACTGGAAGGTTCGGGTTGCGTCAAACTAAAGTGATAATTAGTTCCCAAGAAGGAAAAATGTAATAAGAAAAAGAAATCTCTGGGGTGGGTATTTGCAAGAGAGAATGGCTGACAGCAATCCCTTTACAGACTGGCATCGGATCTCCAATTTGTGCTTCAGGTTGAAATGAAAACAATTCATACGCAAAAAGCAAAGCACTGACTACGTTTGAATGAACTTGCCGTATATTCGTTTACATCCATTTCCAAATAGATGTCAGGGAAAAAATAACTAGAAGACTCATTAACTTGGGCTCCAAGCGTTTATGCTATTTTGCAAGACTAATTATTGACTGCGTTGGACACTCTTCGGGATTACATTTAAAAATCCACGGCCGTATTTACTGAGAGACCGCTCTGTGAGCAAAACAAGGCTCCTGAAATCAGAACAAATGTGGAAACACACACAACCCTCCTTCCCCCTTCACCTTTAGGGGACTGCATCAAAGCAAAATATTCCTAAGCAACCAGCCTTAGGAGCAGAAGTGCAAACAGAAGAACAATTCACAAACGCAGCCCTTTACCTGAGATGTCTCCAGTTTAGCTAAGTGTCTCTATGACACAAATACAGACAGACAACACCCCTTCTTGGGATCTAAATAGAGAACCCACAGAATTCTGAGGTAAGGAGACTTCAATGTGCTGTGGCTCTTGCAAGAACAGGGGTGCAAGGCAGGTGAAGGCATATACAGTCATGTCCCTTAACGATGGGGACATGTTCTGAGAAATGCATTGTTAGGCGAACGTCAGACCTTACACACCTCAATGGTCTATGGCCTGCTACACACACCCAGGCTATATATAGGGGCCACCACTAAACATACAGTCAGTTGTTGATTGAAACATCATGAATGTTGATCAAAACATGGTGAATGTGGAGCAGGAGTATATTACAACTGACATTCCAACACAACAGTTACATATTATGTTATGTTCTTCAAAGAAGTCATACTTGAGTTTCCAAAGCAGGCTGCAGGGTATACTTTTGAGTTGTTCAGGCAAAGGGGTAATTGGGCAATGAAATGTCCCATTCAATTCCAGTATTTAATTCACTGTAATCTGTCACTGTATAGAACATTGAAACCGAAAGGAAGCCTTAGAGGACCTCTCATCCAATCTAATTATGCAGGGGAAAAGACAAAGAAGGTTCGCAGGAACAAAGTCAAAAAGCAAGCCAGACCTACCACCAAGACTTAAGCTCGGTTCTGACTCCCTAAACCAATAGTCTTGTCCTTACATTGTGGTTTTCAACTGGGTTCAATGGAACCCTCAGGGGTTCTATGCTGAGTTCTAATAAACAGGGTTCAAATATACCTGACAGCTTCAACCCAGTAACTTTTGCCTACTTCATCTATTAAAGTCTTCAGCAGGATTTCACTTGAAAAATGGGGTTCCACTGCCTGAACAAAATTTGAACGCTACGTTTCTATGCTTGTTATTATCTCCTACAAGACAAATACTCTTCTAAGACTGTTTCTATACCTCCATGCATCAGTCATGCCTGATGAACTTCTATGCATCCTTCAAAACCCAAATCAAATTCATCTCTGTTAAATTTTCTGTATGGTTGATTGTATTATTGATCTACACCCCACCAGGGTGTAAGCTGCCTGATACTATTTACCAAAAGGACAGTGGTAAGGTGCAGACCATGCTTTACTCTGCCTCTCTAGTTGCCCTCCCACTGACCCTTCAGCTCCAATGTCCTTCAACTAGCTATATCCTCCGGCATAATTATCTAAGATACTAGCTACCAAAGTGAGGTATGTGCACACCTGCTAATATTAGGGCCTATTTCAGCTGGAGTATGCACCCAGCCTTAAATAACCCTGAATCACCTGGTATGGAAGTTACTCCCTTTTTTTAGTTCTTTTTCAGTGATGTCAAGATTATACCAGGAAAGTCTCAGTTTGTACAAATATACCCTTAACTCCCCAATGCTTGCTAATCTCCTTCCACCAAGACGGAGCCTCTGTTTCCTCGTTTGTAGCAAGAATACTTGCCTCGTAGGATGGCTGTGAGGTTCAAATTAGACACTGCATGAGAAGAGCTCAGCAGAGTGCCTGGCATCGGAACTAGTCAGGGCTGGCTCAGGGGAGTCTAGCTTTGTACCTGTTCCTGAACTGGGCTTAAGAAAGAAGGGGTGAAGAGTGCCCCCAGGCTCTCAAAGGGCACACCCCCTGCTATGGCATAAATTTTCAGCTATGAACACAATAGAAACTTTCTTCATTTTTAGGGAAGCTTCCAGGGTTCACAAGACCCTTTGGAGACAAGTAGAGAAATGCTCTGAGCAGCACGGGCAGAGCTGGAGCCTCAGCTGCATCCTCTTATGCCAGCCCACAGTGGCACACGGTATCATGGGATTCCTGGAAAGCGGTTGTGGAGTGTGCTGCTTTGGGAACGCTTTGTCCAAATGTCAGCTCAGAAGTCAGGTGTGAGGCTAGCATGGAGCACACCATAGCGTGGTCCCAAGAAAGGGCATCTGTGTGCTCCTCTGTGCTGCTTTGTCACTAGCAAAGAGGACATCCCTCACCAGGACCAAAGGGCTCAGTGCCTCTCACCCTGATCATGTTTAAAATTCATTCCCAGACGCTCCTGCCAAACACGCTGTGTAGGACCTGCTAGAGCATACAGTTGTGCTACTCCCTATTTTGCCTTTAAGACATCATGTGTTTCTATACATCCATACATCAGTCATGCCTGATGAACTTCTATGCATCCTTCAAAACCCAAATCAAATTCATCTCTGTTAAATTTTCTGTATGGTTGATTGTATTATTGATCTACAGAAATCTCTCTTTCACACACATACACACACACACACACACACACACAGGAAAGGAAAATAATCCTGTGAATTCCACTAATGGTGAACTTTCTCAGGTGGCTTGCTTTAGCCAATGGAATGTGAGCTGACATGAGGTTTGCCACATTTGAGCAAATGGCTGGTGTGGTTTGATTCTCGTGCTCATGTGATCTGTCATAAGAAGAGGATGTCCAGATAGTGGCTAGTCCTACATGCAGGAGCCAGGATTAGAGTCTCATGAAGCAGACTTGAACCACAGCACACAGCAGTGCCGCCGCGGTGACTATGAACTAAGGAGCAGGAACAGAGTGTTGATACTTACGGCGAGAGGTGGGGATTATTTGTCCCTGCAGCAAATGCTGGTTAATACACTTCCCAAACAAAACCTCCCTCCTCTGCTGTGGCAGCCCCTGAGCATGTACCAAGGACTGCTTATCCTGCTTTAAATTCTTTTCTTTACAACCTATGTCCTTCTGAGACAGTTACCAATGTGAGGGCAGGAACCACATCTCTTCCAGCATCTCCTCTGGCAGGCATTCAGTACACTTGCTGAATAAATTATCATGTTGACCAAATACCACAACTCATGATGATGACAAACTCGCAGTCACTACAGGCATAAGTCGCCAACACAAGGAAGACTGCAAACACCCCAACAGATTGCTTGGCAAGAAGCCAGGGCTGAGGCTTCTTGGACCAGGAGGACCACTGGTCCTGAGGCTCGAATCCAGAAAGCACCTCAGATTCCAACATCTGACAGCATCTCAAAAGGCTCTGAACTACTCATCATTGTACCGGGGGCACCCACGTGGAATTTCGAAGGGAAAACATGTAAAGCACATTATAATTCTGTTCTGGTCTCTCCTTACTTTTTCATTTCCAATGGAAGGGGGTCTGATCTCTCTCAACATCTGCAGGTATCGAGATAAGAAGGACCTTGCATCGTCACTGCCCCTATGGACTGTATATGAAAATTAAGTTCTCCCAAGATCAAGTGAAGTAGCGAAGGTGAGAGAGAGCAGCTACTTTCCTGGGGTGACTGTTAGACTCTCTAACCCTGCTCAGGCTCTGTCTTGACTTCCTAGCTAAAATAAAAATGAGATTAATACGACTCCAAGGACAGTGTGCTATATTCTTCTGGGAAACACTCAAATACACCTGGAAGAGCAAAACCTGGGCAGTCTCCGAGAATTGTGTTACCACGCACGCCTTGTGGAAAATGACAGTTCTGGAGTTCACGGGGATTACAAGTTGCATGAGAGTTCTGAAGTGGCAGAAAAATGCTAATAACATCAGGTCAAGCCAGAAAGCCCAGCCACCAAGCCTGACAGTCAGGTGACCCCAATACAGAATGGGGGGAAAATACCCAAAGTGAATACTTTGGAGGTGGGAGGATTATGGAGCTGTTTCTTACGTCTTCATGCTTTTGCACGCTGTCCAAAATGCTCAACAAGGAGCCAGATTTAAAAGTATTAAAATAGAGGGAGAACACAGATTAAATAAAAGGAAGAGTGATTGGAGCTTAACACTTCAGAAGATGGAGTTTTCTCGGATGGCGGCTGCTAGGATGTTATATTTCAGGGAGACAGCTAGCGGGGATCTGTTAAGATAGTGAAATGCCAGCTAGGGAGGCTTGCCTCCTGGAAAAATATTCATTTGCGGTCAGTCGCCCCAGGGCAAACATTGTTTCTGAAAACAGTTTGTTCCACATTAACCTTTGGTGAGAGTGTCCAGGAGGCCCAGAGGTGAGAGGCTCTCACCCAGGTAGGGGAGCAGGGGGTGGAGGTGGAGAAAGCCAAAGGCCTGTCTGTTGTTCTCTCCGGCGCTGGCTTCAGAAGCAAGTGTTTGAGCCCCAGGTGACCCAAAAGGAGAACCATCCTGGGATTTGTACACTGAGTTTCTAGACCAGAACTCGGGGACCTGGTTTCTTTTGGCTGTGAGTTACTGATGTGCCAGGAGGTTGGGGGAGTTTGGAAAGTGCCCCCCCCCAACACACACACACACACACACACACACACACACACACACCAGGGAGCACCCACCCCGCTGGGTGCCCTGGAGCAGTAATAACTCAGGTCCTGTCTCCCCTCTCTTCCATGCCCACCACCTCTCCCTTTCCAAGCCTATGGGTACTACTCTATCGGGTGGAGTGATGACTCCCCATCCACGCCCCCTGAGACCACAGACCTTACATGGAAATAGTGTCTTTACAGACATAATTAAGGTTAGAATTTAGAGATGATACTAAGTGGGGATGGGTCCTAAAGCCAAGAAACAGAAGTAGCACCCACAGAGAAACACAGAGAAGATGAGACTGAGGGGTGCTGTCACAAGCCAAGGGGCCTCTGGGGCTCCCAGAAGCTGGAAGGGAAATGAAGGATTCTCCCCTATGGTTTTAGGAAGGAGCATAGCCCTGCTGACACCCCGATCTCAGAATTGTGGCCTCCAGAGGAGTGAGAGAATGCACTCCTACTATAATTAAGCCCCCCCCCCCGAGTTTGTGACATCTTGTTATGGCAGCCCCAGACAATTAACACACCTACCAAATCCTTCACCCTCGTTTCATGGACCCAGTTCCCACATACCACCCTCTCCAGTGACTCTCCATCTCTGACCTTCTTTACTCTAAATGGGGCAACTGAGTTCTGCTGCTTCCTGCTGTGTTAATACATACATGCAATGGACACACGGATACGTCGTATATCAAACTCCCTGCATCAAATTTCCCATCTGAAAAGTGGGAATTCTAACACTCTAGGTATATACCGTTGTCAGGACGATCCTAGAAGTAATCGTGCAAAGCATTAGAGCACAACGCCTACCTCTGGGGAAACACTCAGTGGAACTTATCTGTCATCATCAATAATGCTTTTTCCTCACTTTTGAGCCCAGTGTATTGGCACTTCCTCCTAAGGTGATCTCCACAGCCTTGGATAAAAGTGGAGCTGAGAGAATGTTGAAGGATTTGGGTGTTCTGGGAACTGTGCAGAAAAATAAATGGTTGCTAAATGACAAATTGCAAAAATTGTACCACTCTACAGTTTGCCAATGATATACACTTGTGATCTGTTTGATTCTCACAATAAATTTAGAAAGGAGGAGTTATGATCCCCATTCTTGATGTTCTAAAGGGACAAACAGAAAGTCAGCTGACAAACCAGGTAGAGAGTTCTGATTTTTCACAAGTCAGAACTGTAAGACTACAAAGAGATGACAAGACCGCTGATTCCTTTTCCTCTCATCCCTGTGTCTCCATCCCCGTGTCTCCATCCCCATGTCTCCATCCCCATGTCTCAGCGCCAGGCCTTACAAGTGAGGGATAATACTTTGGCGAAGGTGCAAGTGCTAAGTTGTCATATATATAAGCTAAATAAAGACTGTAAATCTGGGGACCTGAAAGCCTGGAGGGCTGGAGGAACCAGGGTTGGTGGAGCATCTCAGAGAAACAAGGTCAATAAAAGAAACATTTGTTACAGTGAAGGTCAGTGACACCAAATGTCAGCTGGGAGACGAGATCACCTAAGGCCGTCACTGTACCAGCAATGGCCTATGTCTACAATGACTTTTCCCCCCCAAAAAATCAAGATTTGAGGTCTGGCAACACCCAATGCACTAAGAAGACCATGCACTTCCTTTAGCTGGTATTTAATGACATACTGGTATGTAGCATGGAAGCAACTGACATGTAGCTTCTGCCATGAGGCTGACCACAAACTACTTGTCCTGGAAAAGCCAATCTGCACCCTGACAAGTAGAAAAGAAGCTTTGACTTAAGATACAGCCTAAAAATGCCTCCTGGTTTTTAAGACCCGATTCCAGTATCTTCTTCCTTGAAGCCTTCTCCAGGACTCGAGAAAGATCAAAGATGTCTTGTCTGTATACCCAGAACACTGTCCCCATCACCTCTCCCACACCCAGAATTGCCAAAACCCTCTCTACCGTGAAGTGGACTTGGAGGAAATGGCCGATTCCTCATTCTAACAACTGACAGATTAGCGAGTCATCCACTTGCATGGCCTGCTTTCTTCCAAGAATCCAGGCGTCCTGATAGTCACATCGATGCTCCTCACACAAGGATACGTGAAATCTTGGGTGTCCTCACATGAGTTCATGGGGAGTCTATATATTTCTGACAAGAATTTTTAATTTTGAATGTTACTTCAAAGGTAATGTTGTTGTTTTTGTTTCTCAATGAAGCATGACTGGGTCGTCTGGATGCCCACTTCATTTTTTAAAAGATTTTTTTTCTTTTTATTTATTTATGCATGCAAGAACTGGAGTGTAGGCCAGAGATGCAGGGTGAGAGGATTCGCCAGAGACAGAGTGGGGAGCAGAACAGGCAGATCTACTGAAATACACTGCTGAGGGGAGCAGCGGGCAAGACAGGAGAGGTCTGCTGTGCCATGCGGGTCAGCTCCCTAACCCGGGATCGAACTCATGCCACAATGGCGGGCGACAGCTTGATAGTGCTGAGACTTTAACCCCTGCACCACCAGGGAGGCCCCTGGATGCCCACTTTATAAAACTGGTCCTGCCTGGATATTTCAGCGCCTGTAACTTACAAGCATTTTGGTACCTAAGTTTCCCGCTTTAATTATCATAGGCTAATCAAACAGAACTGAGGCAGATTTAACACGTAAGATAATGGTTCCCCTAGTGAAGGGCAAACAAAGCCACCGCTATCTTGTCCTTCTCTTGTCCCATGGGGTGTGCATGCTGAGCAAGGCATCGTGAAGCAATTCACCTCTGTGGCCGTCACAGAATGGGCATCTGCAGTGAGCCTCCTATACACCGCAGTTGTACAGAAAGACCATCTCCATCTATATGGTCCAATGTTGGCCAAAATGTCATTACGTGGTGCATGGGTAGACAGAATGAAGCCACTAAAGCTATGTGCTTAAGGCTCAATGGAGATAAAACAACCCAGACAGGAGCACGTGGCAGCCCATGCAAGTCGGAATGAGCAACCGATTTGCAGTAAAGTATCACTTGCTGCACGGAGTACCCACTGGAAGGTAATGGGCTTGCAAAAAGGCTTGTCTTGGACATCCTACTGATTGGGAGAAAATTATCTGCATGCCATATGACAGATAAGGAACTGATACCAAAGATCTATAAAGAGCTCACACTCTCAACAAAAACAAAGCAAACAACAACAACAAACAACACAAACAAAAAATGGACAGAAGAACTAAAAAGACACTTCTCCAAAGAAGAAATGCAAATGGGCAACGGGTATATGAGAAACTATTCAACACCACTAATTATCAGGGAAATGCAAATCAAAACCACAATGAGATATTACCTCGCTCCAGTGAGAATCGCCCATATTAAAAAAACTGGCAACAACAAATGCTGGAGAGGATGTGGAGCTGAAGGGACCCTCTCACACTGCTGGTGGGAATGCAAACTGATCCAGTCACTCTGGAAAGCTGTGTGGAGGTTCCTCAGAACACTAAAAATGGATCTACCATATGATCCAGTGATTCCACTCCTGGGACTCTACCCAGAGGACACAAAAACATTAATTCAAAAGGATACCTGCACTCCTGTGTTGACTGCAGCACTATTCACAATAGCCATGATATGGAAACAACCTAAATGCCCCCAAATGGAGGAATGGATCAAAAGGTTGTGGTATATTTATACAGTGGAATATTACTCAGGAATCAAAAAAGGCAAATTCATGCCATTTACAGCAACATGGATGGAACTGGAGGAGATTATGCTCAGTGAAATAAGTCAGAAGGAAAAAGATAAATACCAGATAGTGTCTCACTTATATATGGGATAGAGAGAACACAAACAATAGGTCAAGAAGTCCAAACTAGCAAGCTGCCCAAAGAACTGAAGTAGACAGCAAATTGGGGGCAGGGGTCAAGGCTGGGAAGGGGGAAGGAAGAACACAAGGGAATATGGTGATGGTTTTATGGGTGTTGTGGTGGTGGTTCATGGGTAATATGGTGGTGGGAAAACTACAGGGCCTACAGTGATGTAAGAAAATTTAAAAAAAAAAAAAATTCGTCTTGAGGCCAAACAGTGGCTATCATCATAAAGAGGCTTTAAGAGACGTGTCCAACTAAGGTGGTTAACTTACTGGCTTTGGAGTTCAGTGACTTAGATTCAGCCACAGACAGGCTGTGTGACTCTGGGGAGACTGCTGCACCTCTCTGAGCCTCGGCTTCCTCGTCTGTGAAAGGGAGATTTGGGGACTACCCTCTCAGAGCTGCTCTGAGAACTACATCAATATAGAGCAATCAATGTGAAGCTCTTATGCCTAGCACATAATAAATGCTTATTAAGTGACATCATTATGAGCAACTAAGTCACTGCACTAGATTCGCTTAGTCCTCGTTTCTCGGCACAAATAATGTTATAATGGCATCCATAAGAGTGTGCATAGCTATTAAAGTGGTTTGAACCTTTCAAAATAAAAAGTAATCGGTAAATAGTAAATGTTCTTCTTATATATATAAATGCAAATCCCTGAAGAGTTTAGCAAATGTATGTTTCTGTGACAGCTATTTATGGAAGCTGTATACTTTTATTTGCCTAGAATTTGATGCACTAAATGTAAACAAAGTATGATGAAGAGTCTTGTAGAAACAGTCCCCAGACAGAAGCCAGGGCTCCTTCCCAAGCTCTCTGGAAGCTTAGCTGCTTTGCAGGCATGTTGATGTGGTATATTTAGGCTGCTAATCACACCCAGAAGCGTTCCCACCTATCTGAAGACAGGGCAAACCCAGCAAGTCTCAAATTAGCAACATCCTACAAAATCTCATCAGCCAATCTAATGCAAATGGTTTAGCTTCTCAGAGAATTTCTGTGAGAAATTCTCCCCATCAGGATAAAGTTCACAGCTCAAGATCAGCTGTTAAGGGCAATATAAGGAGCCCTTGGTCAAAGCCTGGATGGGTTGGGAGAGTTACTGTCAATCAGCTCCAGGACAGGGAAAGTTGGAAGGCATGAATTAGCAGACTTCCCTATTTAAAGAAAACCCAAGCAGATCATGGGGGGGGGGGGCGGGGTGAGCAGCAGGCACAAATAAAGCACTTATGAAGCTTTGTATGTGCTTGACCTCATGTAAGATGTTTCTGAAGACCCAGAACCAACAGAATTGAGAAATTTGATGGCTGATGTACAAACCAGGGCCTTCCAGGAGAAAACTGCCAACTCAGAAGAATGCAAATATATCTAAAGCCTATTAACAACAAATACTTCAACACAAATACTTAGATTCACAAAGGAACCCGCCATTTTTGCTTGGGGACTCACCCACCCATCATTACTAAGTTTCCCCCAAGAACAAGGCACATACAACATGGCTTCTCCCCCACCCCCCATGGAGTTTCCAACTGCATGCATGATGGGGGAGAAATGAGGAAAATAAGCAAATAGAATACAGTGTGTCCTCCTATTATAGATTTGCCAACTTGCTCAAATTTTTTTGGAACACCAAAATCAATCTTCATGAACAGTAATTTCACTGCGTTGCCCACTGTACTTATCGCCAACGGAAGGCCAAGTGACACTCCTCTCAGCTCTCTTTCAAGCAAGCATCCTTTCCATGGTTTAGCGTGAGAGGCTTGTGTTTTGGGGGAGGGATACAGGATTTCACTGTTTAAAGTGGCCCCCAAGCTCTTCACGCCCATTTTCCTTCCCCTCCCCAGCTGAATGTCTCTGATTTATAGTTTGCCTGCTAGTTTTGTCTTTTTTTTTTTTTCTGATCCCTTCTTTGTTTGCCCTATTTCCTCCTATAAGTGAAACCATCCAATATTTTTCTATCTCCTTCCTACTCATTTACTGAGCAGAATCCCTTCCAGCTCAAATCAGGAGGCGGAAGAGCAAGGAGACTACAGTGACAATTCACGGGTGTCTTGGTGGTGGTAATTGTTTTAATAATTTATTTATTTATATATATTTTACATCATTGTTCTTTTTTTTTTTTTTGGTGGTAATTTTATGGGGATTATACCTGGGAGGAGACTGAAACAATGATGTAAAACATGTATTTTAAAAAGTAGGTAAAGGGTTCACAAATAAAATGTCAAACATATGTAAATAAATAAACAATAACATAGCCCCCCAAGAGTAGGGCTTCAGAGCTATGTAGTGTTCTTGGGTATAAGAAGGCCGGGGTGTGCCTTATGGAGAAAGTCCATGCATTAGCTAAGTTTCCTTCAAGCAGGAGTTACAGTAGGGTTGGCTGGGAGTTCACTGTTAATATACATTAAATAAGGTGTCTTTAAAAAGAAAAAAACACTTAAACAACGTTATGTATCAAGCAGTTGGTGAAAATGTGACCAGAGTTTTTACAGGAAAGTAACTGCCTACCCTCCGTGGAGTGATGGTTCAGATTCATTAATTCAGGGATGACTCTACAGGACAGAGCAACCATACACGAGAATCGACTGCAATTCAAATCTATAAATGCAACAAAGAAAACAGTGAAACTGAAATAGAACTAAACAGGGTGTCCTACTTTACATCATTGGGGCATAGAGTATATATAGTACTTTCCTTTCAGGTAAGAAATGGGGTAATATTAATATATTTTAATAGATGTTTGTCATATATGTATATATATTTACCTTTTAAATGAAGGTTAAAACTAAAATACGTTTTTAAATGAAACAAATGAACCTATCTGCATATCCAGTTGGTGACATAACTGAACAAAAACAAATTTTTACGTGCCCTTAAGAGATGGTGTTTTAATTATATATAGTAGCAAGCTACATATACATAGTAAGACTAAATATATGTAGTAGACCGTATCCTAATAAAAGAAGTGCAAAAAATCTTAATTATATTCAGTGTTCTTATTTAATAATAGCAGTTATAAACATCATTATCTTAAAGTATATTTAATGTTTAGGTCAGTGGAGTCAGAAACCAAGATTCTTAGCTTAAGAGAAAAGATCACAATATAAAATCCTAAGTCCTATCATCTTATATTTGAGCTGGAAATAGCACTATGAATTCATTTCTTGCTCTCTAAAGAACATGTATTTTCTAACTCTGATATGATAACCCAGTTGCAATGAGCGTCCCTGTGGCTTCTAAAGACCAATCTCTCTGAAAATAATCGGTTTCTTTGAGAAATGGCTGATTCTGGATCCAGGTCCAGGAAAATCATCCCGGGACAAGTTGCTGTGCCAGGGCCACATGGAAGCCTGACCAGACAACAGACACCATGACCAAAGAAGCCCTTGAGAGGAGAAGGGGGCTTCCACTGATCAAAGATGCCGTCTCTTGAGCTTCAAACAGAGTAAGGGCTGCAATGGATTGAAACATTAGGGCCTCCCTGGTGGTGCAAGGGGTTAAGTCTCAGCACTATGAAGCTATCCGCAGCCACTGCAGCACGAGTTCGAATACCAGCCAGGGAGCTACCCACATGGTAGCAGACCTCTCCTGACTCCCCGCTGCTCCCCTCAGCAGTGTATTTCAGTAATCTGCCTGTTCTGCTCCCCACGCTGTCTCTGGTGAATCCTCTCACCTCCACACACTTCTGGCCTACACCCCAGCTCTTGTATGCATAAATAAATACATTTTTTTAAAAAAGAAACATTGCAAGTACATTTTCTTAAATCCATGAGTTCATAATAATATTCTTCAAAATCACTGGTCATCTTTGGATGTTGCTAGGATACCTATTCTATATTTGAAAAACTGGTAAGTGAAGGGAATCAGCATTTATCCTGCCTTTCCCTATAAAATGGATTTCAGAGTAACCATAAAGGTGATAAGCAAAAGCTATTTATAAAATAAGTCTAGCTAAAAATGCAGAAGGAATGAAAGAATGAGAGAAGCCTCTGATTGCAACCCTTGATGGAATAAGGGATCTAACTGTGGTCATCAGAGGATGCCGGCCTGCGGGGAAGGCTGTGGGGACACGTTATAATAGGGAATCAGGCTGCCAACACCTGCTCCTGTTCAATTCATATTAGCATCACAAGTGTGGTATCCAGATCGTCTGTGTGTTTTCTGGTGTGATCATTACAAAATGCACAGTATCACCTCTGATGTATTCTTGCAACAGAAAAAGAAATGAACCTGAATTTAATCGAACATTTACAGATTTAGCTATCATTTGACAGGAAATGTGGGGCTAGAGGAACAAGTTAAACTAAACCCCAAGGAATCAGGAAAATTCTACAGGACAAGAGGCTCTGTAGGTAATATCTTAAAAGGGAAGAAGGAACTAGGAAGATAAGTGCTCAAGACACATATAAACCCAATGTAATGGGAGAAGTTCTCAGGTTCAAAAAAATTGAGTGTTTTTTTTTTAAAGACATTTTTTAAAAACATCTGGAGAAATCGGAACAAGGACTATGTATTAAATTATATTAAGAAATTTGCTTTTTATTTTGTAAACTGTGGTAACAGTTTAGAGATTGTGTTATTTTTAAAGGTCTGACCTAAGCATATTAAATATAACAGGTGAAAGTCTACAGTCTTTGGGGTTTGCTTTAAAATGTACACACACACACACACACACACACACACACACACGACAGGCTGCAGACAGATGAAACAAGATTGACAAAATGTTGATTACTGTAGAATCTGGGCAATAAGAGCATAAAAGTCCATTATACTATTTTTTTCCTATTAAAAATTTCCATATAAAAAAGACCTTAAAATCATAAATTGTCTCCTATTGACCTTACTCCTTAAAGGGGCAGATGGATGATGCTGATCATTTTTAACACATGATGGTATTTTACATAATAGTAATTATATCATGACAGCAGCAGTAGCTATTAATATTATTACTTCCTACATATCTGATCTAAGACTAAGCATTTTCTATGTATTAGCTCATTATATTCTAACCCTCAGAACTAGATCCTATTATTATCTATATTTTTGCAGTTGGAAAAACGTAGAAACTGAGTTATTCAAAGACACGCAGCTAATGGAGAGCAATCAGAGATTTGAACCCAGGACTGATTCCAGAGAGAGAGAGAGAGAGAGAGAGAGAGAGAGAGAGTGTGTGTGTGTGTGACTGTGCACCTGCGCACTAATCTACTACCTGATACTGCCCAGTGCAGCCTTTTCAGAGCCATTGCTGCCTGCTGATCTTTCTCGTGTAATCTAGAACCAAACAACAGAAGAAAACCCAGCTCTCTCCCCATCCTAACTTCAGTTGTATTGTATAGGGATGCATGCAAACCTGGACTAGTCCCCCTTATTCTAGCCCCCCTTATTTTCTACTGCAAAAAAAGACGTCCTGAGAACTCACTGACAGGGATGCCACATCCACGGGCATCATGTGCAAAGTACTCCCAGGATGGTGAACGCTTTGTAATCCCTAAAGAGCATCTCCCAGTTAGGAATCCAGGTGCTGCTGTTTTGGAGGTGAATTACAAGTTTCATCTGCATACGTCAGAGCTGCTTTGAATGGAGGAACCAGTGGTTGCCCAGGGGAGGAACTCGAAGGCGCTGTTTCCAGGAGCTCTTTCCAGCACTGAGGAAGATTCCCTGAAATCATTCTCCATGTCATATGTTTGGACCCACTCAGAGAAGCGAAATCACTCAGAGGCCACTGGCCATGAAAGCCAGAGACTGTCCCTGCTCTTGGCGGAGGTGACCCAATGGCCTTCACCACCCACCTTCTCCCGGCAGCCTGGGGGCATGATGATCAAAGGGGCCCCTGCACAATGACCTCTACAGCATGGCCTGTAGGACAGCAGATCCTGAGACTCTCAGCTCCTGCTGTCACCAATTACTAGTGGGGTGTCCCTGGGAAAGTCATTTCTCTCTGTTTTGCCATGTGTGCAGTCTAACGGCACCTTCCTCCCAAGGGGCTGTGTGGATGAAGGCAGGCTAATGGATGCAAAGTGCTTCACTCAAGCTCTGCACTCTGCCAGCAGCCAGTAACAGTGCCCATGCTTTCTGGGTCGTGATTTGTATCATCACTACATTATAGTTTTAAAAAGGCCCAGGTCTTTTTCCCAGGCACCCATGGAACACTGCTCTGTGAAAGCAAAGTAGTCAGAGCATTCCGGTATAAAGTGAGCTCCTGGAAAAATCATTCTTCCCTTCCTTTTCCTCCTTATTTTTTATATTACAGGAGAAAATACATAAATATGTACCAGCTTAGCCCTTGTCAAATGGACAGTTTAGCATGTCCATATTGGCATGTCCCCAGACCCACCATCCATTAGCAGAGTGTTTCAGCTCCCCAAATGGGAAAGTCAGCCCCTACTTAACACTAAAACCCACTGCCCTCTCCCCTGGCCCGAGGCAAAAATTCGACCTCCTGCATCTCTGAATCTGACTGTGCCAAACACCTCACTCAAGAGCAGACAGACATCAGGTGTCCTCTGCATCTGGGTGATCTCACTGAGCACCCCAGTTTCAAGAGTCACCCATTTTGTAGCCCATGTTAGGACTTCATTCCTTTTCATGAATGTTTGTCCATCCATGTTCACAGCAGTATTACTCACAAAATCCATGGAAGCACCAACTTATGCAACCATCAGATGAGTTGATCAATAAAATGTGGTGTGCATCCGTGAGTGGAATATAACTCAGCCATAAAAAAGGAGTGCAGATATGGGCTACAACATGGATCACCTTTGCAAATACCATGCAGTATTTGACCACTGGGAATTATCCAGTGAAATAAGCCAGACACAAAAGAATAAAGAGTTTCTGGCTCTGGAAACAGAAAAGTGGAGTGGAAATTCCAGGGTCATAAGGAAGAAGAGAGGGAAGTTATTGTTTAAAGGTTATAGAGTTTTTGTTGGAGATGATGAAAAAGATGTGGGTATAGGGAGTGTTGCTGGTTATACTTCATTAAGTAACATGAAGCAAATGCACTTAATGCCACTGTATTATACAATTACAAACAGCAAAAATGATGAATATCATGTGTATTTTACCGTGATGGAATTTTTAATGGAGTTAATAGTACTGGAATTGTTCTGAGGATTAATATGCACGCAGACCACCTGATTGTTTCAAAATGCATTCTGGTGAGTGTGGGCCAGCGCCCAGAATGATGCATTTCTAACCAGCTTCCAGGTGGCACCGATGTGGCCTACAGGCCATACTCTGGGCATCCAGGTACATGTAGGATACAATACACACCAGGTAAATGCTAGCTGTGGTTACAAGACTAATGATGGAGACTTCTCAAAAAACTTTGTCTTTCACTTGAAAAAATGCTCATTTCGGGCCTCCCCGGTGGCGCAGCGGTTGAGCGCTGGGTTGCGAAGCTGCCCGCAGCCTCTGCAGCGCCGGTTCGATCCCCAGCTGCTCCCTGGCCACTGAAGGAGGGTCCCACATGGCGCACAGACCTCCCCTGCCGCCTGCTGCTCCCCTCAGCAGTGTACCTTGGTCCTTCTGCCTGCTCTGCTCCCCGCTCTGGCTCTGGTGAATCCTCTCACCCTCCGCGCTTCTGACTGTACCCAGTGCTTGTATGAATAAATAAATAAATCTTAAAAAAAAAAAACTTTAAAAAAAATGCTCATTTCAAGAACAGAGAAGCACATTTTGATGTGCCTCTGAAATTTTCGTAATCCCCAAGCAGTCTTTTCACAGAAGGCGTAAGAGTCTAAGCAGAGACTAAACGGCTGTGAGCGTCTCCCATAGTCACCTGAAAACATTTCTCTCAAAGCAGCAAATGGATAGGACACCAAGTCCATTGTCAGTGGTCTCAAGCAAAGAGATGCATCCACAGCACACGGGGGGACCTGAAACTCCCCTGCCCACACCCTGTTCCTTGGGTACCCCTTGCCATTTCTGATGCCTCAGGAGTCCATTTGTAAGTATCCCAGCATTTGCTGAGGGCCTTCAGGTGAGGGACTGAAATAGGAACTGGGGCTGCAGAGAATGATTCAAAATGGAGCACATCTCCATGGCTTGAATTCCAGTTGCACTTCTGCATCCATCTCTCTTGCCCAAGAGGACCCCCCAGCTTGGATTGGTGGTCAAACCTGCAAAAAGCACACCCACCAAACTGAGGAACATCACTATTAGAATTACGTTCTCCAAAGAGCACCTGCACCCCTATGTGTATAGCAGCACTATTTACAATAGCTAAGCTTTGGAAACAACCCAAATGCCCAAAAATAGATGACTGGATCAAGAAGATGTGAACATATACACCATGGAATATTACTCAGCATTCAAAAAAGATAAACATGCAATTTGCAGCAACATGGATGGAGCTGGAAGGGATCATGCTCAGCGAAATAAGCCAGAAAGAAAAAGAAAAATACCGGATGGTCTCACTCATAGCAGGAATCTAGAAAACTTCAATAAGGGACCAGGAAAAAGAATAACTATAAGAAAGAAAATATCAAAATCAACAAACAACTAGGAACCAGAGACACTCAATGGGGGGTGGGGGGTGGGGAAAGGAGGGTCAAAATAAGGGGGTTGCAATTGTATGGGGAATATAAAAATAAAATTTAAATTTAAAAAAAATAAATTTTTATGATGTTGTTTAAAAAAAAAAGAATTACGTTCTCCCTGCCCACTACCCCATCTCTCTCCACTTCCTCCAATTTGGAACAGAAAGCTGCTGTAGCCATACATGTCAAGATCCAAGACTGTGTCCTGTCATTCTGCTTCAAGGGTTCAGTCTGCTGGGTGCAAAGCCCAGACTGGAACAGCTCAACCAGAAAATTTCCAAATAGAGCTGAGAAGCTAATTTGGAAAACCAAACACAGATTATTCTAGACCAGCCAGATTGATTTCTATAGCTCGATGGTAGCTGCAACAGCTAACACGTATGGGACACTGGTTCCATGCCAGACACAAGCTAAAGCGCTTTTCACATAACAACATTATGAAGCAAGTGCTAGCAACTTCTTGTTTTTACAGATGGGGACACTGAGGCATGGAGAAAATGAAGACCAGGGTTATGGCAAGAAGAGACATCATTAGTATCCAAAACTTAAACCTGGCTTTGAATGAGAAATTTTAAATCTGATTTGATAGCACTGACATATGTATACAGTGAAATTCAAGAATTCCAACTTAGCCATAAATCCATAGTCAAAAATAAGGACAAACAGTTCATTCAGATCCAAACGATACACACTAGTGATATGTACAACTTGGGCACTATTCCTGGGACTAGCATGAAGCGGTAATCTGGGATTAGTTTTGAGTGATCAATAATAATAACACATTTCCCTTGTTATTATCACCTTGTGCTGCCAGATTCAGCAAATAGAAGGATATTTGGATAAATCTGGATGTCAGATAAAAAATAATAACATGTTAGTATAATTATGTCCCATGCAATACTTGCCCATAGTTACACTGAAGAATTATTTGCTGTTTATCTGAAATTCAAGTTTAATTGAGCATCTTGGTTAAACGCTCCTCCTAGTCAGGAGCAATTCAGTAGGGCCCTGCCTGGTGGGTCCACAGTTTTCCAGACACTTTGAAAACCTCTCTTTTGATCCTTCCAGGATCCTCTGTGGCTCAGAAAAGTTATGTAACTTGCCCAGAGGGCAAGTCGAAAGGGTGGCAGAGATGGAGGTCAGAGAAGTGTGTTCCAGTTCTCTATCCACTCACTGTCCCCCCAAAAAACTCAAGGCCCATCTTGAAGAAGAGTCCAGACATGAGAACACTCTGGAAGCAAAGGCTTCTGGCTCCCAGAGTGGACTAGTCCAGGAAGGCTATTATGTAAATACCACTGGCGCTGTGAAGGCTGAGCTAAAACACCTCCAAAACAACTATTCCCAGCCATTGTTCTCTGCCATTCTGATCCTCACACCCTGAGAAGTTTCTGCATTTGCTAGAATTCTGGATTAAAAACTCCAGAGACCAGTGTTTCTTCTCACCAAGTTTATGATCCTTTGGTAACAGCATCCCAGCTTCATCACTCCCTGCTTGGTCCATGGGTTTTGGGAAGGGCTAAGCTCCTCCCTGGCTACAAAACTGACCCAGGAGCAACCAGTGTCCTTCCGACCCTGGAGTAGAGAAACGAGCCAAGCCAGAGCAGTAAACAAGATGCCCCAGACATCAATGAGCCACCTGGGAAGAATCACACTCCTCCACAGCTGCTAAGGTGCTGGAGGTAGGTGTGGCACCGCCAGCCACCACAGGAAACACCTGAATGACACTGACACTGAAAGAAAGTGGAGTCGAGACCCGGAAAGGTCCTTAACCTATATTCCTTAAGTCGCAGAATGTAGTCACGCCGAAGCTGGTGCTGGCGCTCCCCATAAATTTCTCTTACGTAAGCCACAGAACTTCTACTTACTGCTTAAGCAATGTGAGGCAGGTTTCTGTTGCTTGCAACCCAGCGTTCAGATCAATACAATCATCAAACACCATTTTTTTTTATTATTATTTTCATGTCCATCAACAGGCGAGGTCAAAAATATCTGGGGATCCTGTTTGCTGCAATCTCTAAATACATCCCCAACCCCACCGCAGCTCATGGATCTGGTGGGAAGCCTCATCGCCTCTCCCTGCAACAGTCCTCTCACTCGGACCTGCATCGACTCCTGCCCCTTAGCCTGTTCTCACCCCCAGCCAGAAGGATGCTATTAAAATTCAAGTCAGCTCGTGTTACTGCGCTGCTCACACCCTCCCGGGCACCTCCTTTCACTTAGTAGAAATCTTCATCCTGCTCTAAAAGGCCCTACTGATCTAGAACCACTTGGCAGCTATCGCCTGATCCTCAAGTCTCCACCAGAGTCACACATGGTCCCAGCTGCCCCCCAAGACCACAGGGCCTTCAGGGGTCTCCCCTTTGCTGAATCTCTCTCCCTCACCCCAGGTACCTTCGGGCCACGCCCTCACTTCCTTTAAGTCTTTGCTCAAATCACACCTGATGCACGAAGCTGGCTCTGCGTCCTCCTTTTCCATCATACTCACCACCGCGATGCTCCCTTTACTTGTTTATTGTCTGTCCCCCCAACTAGGATGTGAGGTGCCCCGCAGCAGGGCTCTGACTGTGTATTCACGCTGTATGTCCAACACCAAGAATACCACGTGGCCCGGTGCAGGGGCTCAGCGCTGAGAAACCGTGAGCTGGAATGAAGCAAACCCAGGAAGAAGGAAACAGACTGGAAAATACAAGGGCAGAGCCAGGAGGCGGGACAAAGGCTGGGGCACAGGAGTGTCCAGGAATCATCCTCCATCGGACTCCATTGGACTCAGCTCCATGGTGGCATCTGGGCGCAGCCCAGCTCCTGGTTCTACCTTTGCAAAGACCCCTGTTCCCCTCTGAGCAGACAACGAAAGGCAACCGGCCAAGAGCAAATGTGATTATACATGTATGACTGCATAGCAGGGGGTAGGGCGAGCCCGCCTCTTAATCTGAGTTAATTTAAGACTGCTCTCATTATGGTTAATCTGATCAAACAATGACCAGCTTCTCAGACCTGTAGCATGCTACTAATGAATTTTTCATAACTCTGCAAAGACATTTTCTGCACTGCTGTTAATAATAAGCCACAAAGCAGGGGATTTAAAATGTATTTCCATTTCACCACCTCTATCCCCCCCGGCTTTATTTTCCCTCCCTCTGCCTCAACCTTCTCAAGGTCTTGTCCATCTGTGATGAGCAGGATGATGATGGGGTGGTGGGCGCCATCCCGTAGTGCAAAGCACCCTGCCTCCCTCCTAGAGGACCGATCAGTTCAAGTTATGCTTTCAAATCATATATGAGAAGTCGAAATCAGAGAGTGCTCTACTCAGTATGGCTAAAGAGACTGCTATTTTTCTATACAAAAGAGGAGAGGCGGCAGGGAAAAGATACCAAGGAATCAGTTCAGAGAAAGGAAAAAGTGCAGCGCCATCCCCTGGCCTTTAAACAGGGCCCGGAACACTCTATACTCGGCTCACACGGAACTTCACTTGATTCTCTGACTGCCCCATGCTGCTGCTGCCTCTGGGCTGCCTCACACCCTGTCCCTCCAATGCGAACAGCCTCTCCTCCTCTCTAGTTAACTGCATCGTCCTTGAGGACTTAGCTCTAACCTCGCACCACCAGATCCAAAAGCAAACAAATTCTGTGTCCCAGGGCCTAGCACAGTGCCTGACATCCAATACAGCCTGGTCTACCGAGCTCTGTGTGGGAAGACTTTCTCCCAGCCAGACATCTTTGCTTGTTGAGTGCATTTAACACAAGGTGGAGTGGAGGAAGGGAGGAGAGAGAGGAAGGGAGGGGAAGGTGAGAGGAAGTGGGTTGATGTATCTGGCACTGGGGATGGCTGGAGACACTAAAGCTGAGACTCTACTACTCTGAGTTGCTTTCAGATGCATAGGCCGCGGGGATATCTTCAAGGGCAATACGTCTTGTTCTTTGACAATGAACTCGACTATTCACACACTGTCAGTGAACACAAGTCATGGGGACTCAGTCAGTGGCCATAGTGAAAGTTGCCATTTGGGGCCCCCCAAAAATAAAGGAATTGTTTTCTTGTAGAATGACTCTGAAGACCGTTTTCAAGAAGGTTTTAAGTAATGCTGGCAGTTAGGGCAAGGCAGAGAAAGAAAAAAGTGCAGCCCCAGATGTCTTCACAGGGCTGCTTGGAGAAGTAAAGTTCTCTGTTGGGTATATTTTCCTTTGTTGTTGAGGGAAACACCGGGACTTGTTGATGTGATATCGTATCTGGTTGTGCTTGAAACGGAGAACTTAGTATTAGTTAGAAATACATATTGAGATATTTTAGGATGAAACACTATGACTAAAAAGAATTGCTTCAGAATAATCCATGGAATTGGTGGGGGAGAGTGGACATAATTTGATCATTGTTGAATTTGTGATGAGTAAATAGGGTTCATCATGCTTTTCTCTATACTTTTTGAAGTTTGAAGTGTGTGTGTGTGTGTGTGTGTGTGTGTGTGTGATTGGCCCCAGTCACATGCCTTACTTGCTTTCACTGGAGGCTGAGAATAGGCACCCAATATGCAAAGATCATAAAATCAACTGTTAATTGACTCGTCCATCTTATCCATATGAACCAGAACGGCCTTCATTTTATTTTAAACAGGGATAGGTGGGATTCGGGGGAGAGGGAATCTGAAACAGAAAACAGCAAAGCATTATGCTCACAAATGATTTCAGTAGCATTATCTGTACCTTCCATTTCCTCGTGGAATATCATTAAACCATATAGACAGGCAATTTGAATAAAAGGGGAGAATGTTGAAGCCCTTGACCAGATAATAACGAGTCAGGGTGTACTTTTTGATTTCTGGGTTCTATTGGAAACGTGAATGCCTAACAGTATTTGGCCCACCCCCTACCCACTGCCCTCGCTGACATCTGGGGCTGTGACACATGCTCTTCATTCCCCCCTCCCAAGCTCCCCACCCCTGGCCTGTGTTCCTTCTGTGAGTTTCCTATCTCATCCTGGAAAACAATGGGTTGTAACATCCCCGGACATCAGAAGTCCCTCTCTGTAAACCTCACACCCTTTTCTGATATTATTTCAGAAAAATGTCATCTGAAATGGGGCTTCCTTGTCCCTGAGATGATTGGAGCTCTCTGTTTATTTCAACTAAGAGTGTGCAATTGAAAAACCAAGCTGGCCCCTAGTTTCTTAGTTCAGCACAAGTCAGTTCCCAGAGGTAGGAAGTGGCTTTCCGTATTTTTTATAGTCACCAATTTATCCAGAGCATTTACCCCTCACAGTTTGTTGTTCCTGAAGAGGCTGAGCCTCCAGCTCTACTCTGGTCAACTCCAACAGGGCCAGAAATGGGTACACTCTGTCTTTTCTCGCAAAAGAGAAAAAGCCTTCTCAGATTCTTATCCTGAGTATATTTCTTTTTCTTAAAGATTTATTTCATTTATTTATGCATACAAGAACTGGGGGGTAGGCCAGAGATGCGGGGGCAGGGGAGGATTCAGGCACAGTAGGGAGCGGAACAGGCACATCTACTGAAATACACTGCTAAGGGGAGCACCGGGGTGGAACAGGAGAGGTCTGCTGTGCTGTGTGGGTCAGCTCCCTGGCCAGGGATCAAACTCATGCTACAGTGGCTGGTGATAGCTTGACAGCACTGAGACGTTAACCCCTTGCACCACCAGGAAGGCCCCTGGGTATATTTCTGAAGAATCCAAATAAGAATACTATACAAAGATTTCATTTCGAATGTAGCCAGGAAGGCTATGCTGAGAGAACAAACCCAGAAATAATCCAGACCACCAGAGCAGGTAGGCAACTCAATTTATCTTTCCTCTGGTGCTGTTACTAGTTAGGGTGTTACTAGAATGTTACCAGTATTTGAAGAAATGGGTTCAACAGGGAAAGATGTGCATGTCTTAAGTCAACATTTAAGGAGAAAATGGGAGCCTATAAAATATAATAAAAATAGTTCTTCCTAAAAGTCACATAAAACTACATGTCTACAGGAGGTAAAACCTGTGAGGCCCTATACAAGGTGCTAACAATGTTCGTCTGTGGGTGGCAGAATTATGTTTGTTCATTTTTATTTTGTATTAAATGCATACTCTATTTTTTCTATTGTGAATATGCTTTCTTTAAAGCTGTGTTTTTAAAGTGACTTTTACTTAATGACATCCATTTCCATTATCAGCGTGACCCACTCAAAACCTGGCACAGGTAACCCGAACAGTCAACCAGGCACCTGTGAGAGTCACAGGGAACTGTCACATAGACCACAGGAGCTACAACAGGAGGAAGGAAGAAGGGCCAACCCTAAAGTCCCTAACTGCCACCAGCCTGAACTCGGGGATGTCTCTTTCATTGTTGGCAGAGGAAAAATATTTTCCTCCAAAATGCCCCATCCTCCTAGCCAAATGTCCATATCAGCACTATTCACAATAGCCAAAAGTTAGAGACAAGCCACTGATGAATTAATTTTAAAAAAAGGGGGGGAGGTATGCTTATATGATGGAATTTTATTTGGCCTTAAAGTGGATTAAAACACTGAGATCTGGGCCTCCCTGGTGGCACAAGGGGTTAAGCACAGCACTGTGAAGCTATCGGCAGCCTCTGAAGCACGAGTTTGATCCCTGGCCAGGGAGCTGACCCACATGGCTCAGCAGACCTCTCCTGTCTCACCCGCTGCTCAGCAGTGTATTTCAGTGGATCCACCTGTTCTGCTCCACACTCTGTCTCTGGTGAATCCTCTCACCCCCAGATCTCTGGCCTGCACCCCAGTACTTGTATGCATAAATAAATAAATCTTTAAAAAACAAAGCACTGAGACCTGCTACAATGTAGATGAACCTTGAAAACGTAATCCTGAGTGAAAGAAGTCAAACATGAAAGACATATTGTAGGATTCCATTTACACAAAACATCCAGAATAGGAAAAACCAGAGCAACAGAACATAGATTAGTGGTTGCCAGGGAAGGGAGGGCAGGGAAATTGGAATTGACTGCTAACCAGTACAGGGTTCTTTCTCTGTGTGTGGAGATGGAATTGCTCTGGAATAGATGGGGTCAATGGTACGTTTGATATAAGTGAACTTAATTTCAATTTTTAAAAACCTAAAAAAAGAAAAGCTAGGGTGGCTCTATCAGTATCAGAGAAAATAATTTTCAGAGAAAGAAAAATTACCAGGGATAACTGGTTACTTTACATAATATAAAGGTCAAGTCACCAAGAAAACAACCATCCCAAACCTTTATAGACTTAATGAAAAGGCTCAAAATAAATGAAGCAAAAACTGTTGGGACTATCAGGAGAAATGGACAAATCCACATTATAGTAGGACATACTAACACTCCTCTGTGATCAATAAAACAACTGGAGAGAAAATCAGCAAGGACATAAAAGATCTAAACAGCACCATCAACCAACTGGATCTAACTGACATTTATATGGCATTCTCCCCAGTGCACAACCTTTCCAAGTGTAAATATTACATTCACGAAGAGTGGGCTTCCCTGATGACTTAGGGGTTAAGCCATCACCTCTAAGGCCTTAGAGTTCGATCCCCGGCCAGGGAGCTGACCCACATGCCACAGCAGACCTCTCCTGTCTCGCCCGCTGCTCCCCTCAGCAGTGCACTTCCATCAATCTGCCTTTTCTGCTCCCCACTCTGTCTCTGGTGAATCCTCTCACCCCTGCACCTCTGGCCTGTACCCCAGTTCTTCTACACATAATACACACACACACACACACACACACACACACAATACATTCATCAGAGAGAACATAATCTGGGCCATAAGACAAATCTTAAACACTTTAAGAAAACTAAAACTACATTAATTGTGTTCATTGGCCATCACTGAAATAAATTAGACTAGACAATGATGACAATGGAACAAATACAATATAATAACAAAAAGATAACAGAAAATATCCACAACACTTTCAAACTAGACAGCACACTTCTAGAGAATACAGGCATGGAATAGGAAGCCTCAAGGACATTAGAAAATACTGTGAACTGAAAAGAAATGAAAATATAACATATCAAAATTTGTGGGATGCAGTTCTTGGAAGAAAATGTATGCCACTGTATACTAGAAAAGGAGAAAGGTCTCAGTAAGCCCCCACTTCAAGAAAACAGAAATGACGAGCAAAACAAACCCAGAGCAAACAGAAGAAATAATAGTAATAACAAAATGCATAAAATTGGAAAAAATAAACAAGGGGAAAATAAATGAAGCTAAACCCAATTCTTTGGAAAGAATTTAAAATTATAAACCTCTAGCCAGACTGACAAAATGAAAAAGAAAGACACAAAGTGCCAATGTCAGGAACAAAAGGGGACATCACGGTGCATCCCACAGACACTACAAAGATAACAAGAAACTGAACGCATGTCATTTAAAAAATTTAGATAGGGCCTCCCTGGTGGTGCAGGTAGTTGAGCACCGCACTGTGAAGCTGTCTGCAGCCTCTGCAGTGTGGGTTTGATCCCGCCAGCTGGTGAGAATCCCACGTGGCAAAGCAGACCTCTCCTGTCTCGCCCGCTGCTCTCCCCAGCAGTGTATTTCGTCAGTCTGCCTGTTCTGCTCCCCACTCTGTCTCTGGTGAATCCTCTCACCCCTTGCACCTCTGGCCTGTACCCCGGTTCTTGTATAAATAAATAAATCTTTAAAAAAAATTTAGATAAAGTGCACCAATTCCTTGAAAGACACCAACTACGAAAATTCACTCAAGAATAAATTCAGGGCCTCCCCAGTGGCGCAGCGGTTGAGCACTGGGTTGCGAAGCTGCCTGCAGCCTCTGCAGCGCTGGTTCTATCCCCGGCTGCTCCCCTGCTCCCCGGCCACGGGAGGAGGGTCCCGCATGGCACGCAGACCTCTCCTGCCGCCTGCTGCTCCCCTCAGCAGTGTACTTCGGTCCTTCTGCCCGCTCTGCTCCCCGCTCTGGCTCTGGTGAGTTCTCTCACCCTCCCGCGCTTCTGACTGTACCCAGTGCTTGTATGTATGTATGTATAAATAAACAAACAAACAAACAAATAAATAAATAAATCTTTAAAAAAAAAAAAGAATAAATTCAAAGAAATTGAATTTGTAGTTAAAAAGCTTCTGTAAAAAAAAATCTTCAGGTTTAGATAGTTTCGCTGGTGAATTCTAACAGAATTTAAAGTACTTAAAGAAGAACTAACACCAAGTACATACAATCTCATCCAGAAAGTGGAAGTAGAGGAAACATTTTATGAGGCCAGAAAGTATTACCCTGATGTTGAAACTAGATAAAAACAGTACCAAAAAAGGAAACCACAAAACAATGTCCTTTAGGAACAGAGATGTACAAATCCTCAACATACTACTAATGAATCAAATCCAGCAACAATGTTAAGATAATAACACAGCAAGAAGTGTTTATCGCAGGAATGCAAGTCTGATTCAAAATTTAAAGATCAAACAGTGTAACCCTCCACGTGAATAATTTAAAGATAAACTGTACAGCCTTTGGTAAGATGCAGAAAAAGCACTTGTCAAAATTCAATATTTCACTATAAAAATCCTCAATAAGCCAGGAATAAAAAATTTCCTTAACCTTACAAAGACCATATTCACATCCACGCTAATATCATACTTAATGGTGGAAAAAGTGAATACTTCCCCCCCCCCAAGATTAGGAAAAAGGCACTATCTCCACCATAGCAGTGAAAGTTCTAGTCAGCAGAATAAGACAATAAAAATAAATTAAATAAAAGATACAATTGTCCACATTCAGACAACATGGACTATATAGAAAATCCCATGGAATCAAGAGAAAAGCTCCAAAAGCTTCTGTGTTTGTTCAGGTCACAGGATACAATATCAACACAAATATCCTTCATTTGTGGATGGATAAGTAAAGTGCACACAGTAGAGAGGTACTTGGCAGTAAAAAGGGATGAAATATTGATATATACAACAACTTGGATTAACCTCAAAGGTAAAGCTTTCAGTGGGAGAAGCCAGTGTTAAAAGTTACATGCTATGTGATTTCATTTATATAACATCCTTGAAAAGAATGATGTCCACTACTACAGTGATGGAAGACACATCGGTGGCTGCCAGAAAGTAGCAGCAGCGGGAGGGATTCTCTACCAAGGGGAAAGGCAAAAGAATTGTCCTGTATCCTAATTGTGGTTATGTATCTGAGCTCATAGAACTGTAGGGGCCACCCTGGTGTCTTAGGGGTTAAGTATCAATGCTATCACCTCTAAGGCTTGAGTTTGATCCCCGGCCAGGGAGCTGACCCACAAAGCACAGCAGACCTCTCCTGTCTCCCCACTGCTCCCCTCAGCAGTGTATCCATCTATTCTGTTCCCCACTCTGTCTCTGGTGAATTCTCTCACGCCCTGCACTTCTGACCTATACCCCAGTTCTTCTACGCAAAAGAAAAACCTCATAGAACTGTACAAACCTCCACTCCCCCAAAAAAGTCAAGATCCAAAAAGAATACATCATGTATGATTCCACTTATGTGCAGTTCTAAAACAGGCAAAACCAAGTTATGGTGGGGGAGATATAAAACAGAAAATTGGGTGATGGTGAGGGTTAAGTGCAACGATAGTAAATATTCTAATCTTAGAAGTTTGCTTTTATCAGAACTCAGTGAATGTACACTTAGGATCTGTGTTTTCCATTGTATGGACTTTTTATATCAGAAACACATGAAATCTAATTGATGACACTTATGTTGAAGCATTTAGGGGGAGTCTGCAATTTACTTTGAATATATCAAAAAATAGATGAATTCATGGATGGAGAGAGATGGATGGGGTAGAGATGTGATAAAGCAAAATATTAATGGTAACAGGTGGTGGGTGTACAGTGTAGACTATCTGCAACTTTGCAGTATGTTTGAAATTTGTTAAATAAGGGGGAAAGCAAAACTATTTAGCTTCACTTCCAGTGCAGGTTACTGGGAAGAGTGTGAGAATGTTAAAGGAACTACCCACCAAGCAGACATTTCTGTCCGAGAACTTTCTTTGGAGCTGAGAGTAACTAACCCAGTCCTGCAGGTACTTTTACCAGACAGTGTAGATTTTAAGCATATTTGCTTTTTGGGTTTACCACAAAACACTGTTTCTCCAAGTAAGAGAAGGATTAAAATACAAAAAATGGCATCTAAACTTGCCCTGTGTCCTAACAAGAACTGAAGGTCCCCTGGGTGTCCCACAAATGCGCTCTTTACCTATTTGCCTCACTGCCTGTTCAGGCCATATCCCTGCCCAGGTGCCACCTGGTACCTCTGCAGACAGGCACATAGAAAAACCCTCCTCACTATTTCTGATTGGTGTGATACTCTGAGTAGGGAAATTCACCACTGCCGATAACCTCAGATTCTCAGCCAAGTTCAGGATGGAGATGGGTCAGGAGTCTGTGGTATGGTTACCTCTTATCTCCACCTCGTAGGTTCCAGATCTAGATGCAAACTCTTCTCAGTCAAAAGGAGATTATTTTCTCAACCACATCCTCTCCCATATAGGGTATAAAATCAAAGGCAGAAATCATCAAGGAGCAGCTCTGACTCAAGAGATGGAGGATAATTCTAACCACTAGACTCACCCAAATCAAAGGCTGCCTTGTGAAAGGACTTGCACAGACTTCTGTCCAAAGAAGATACACACATGGCCAATAAGCTCATGAAAAAATGCTTAACATCCGTAGTCCTTACGGAAACATAAACCAAAGCCACAATGAGATACTAGTTCACACCCACTAGGATGGTTATGATGATGACAACAACAAAATGGAAAATAGCAAATGTTGGCAAGGAAGGATGTAGAGAAATTAGAACACTGATACATTGCTGGTGGCAATATAAAATGAAGCAGTCACTGTGGAAAATAGTATGGGAGATCCTAAAGAGATTTAGAATAGAATTACCATATAAGCCAGCAATTCCATTCCTGGGGCTATACCAAAAAAAAAAAAAATGGAAGCAGACACTCAAGTAAATATTGTACATCAATGTTCATAACACCATTATGCACAATAACTAAATGATGGAAGCAACCCAAGCGTTCATCAACAGAAGAATGGAGAAGCAACATGTGGCATCCATGCAATGAAATATTATTCAGCCATCAAAAGGAACAAAGTACTTGTGCTACAATGTGACCCATCCTTAGAAAAATGCTAGGCGAGGCAAACTAGACGCAAAATTATAAATATTATAGGATCCCACTTACATGCATACCTAGAATAGTCAAATTCATAAAGACAGAAAGTTGAATAGAGATTACCCTGAAGCTGGAGAGAAAGTGTTACTGTTTAGCAGGCACAGAATTTGTCAACTGATGAAAAGAGATGGGCAGTGGGAATGGTTGTCCAACTTTGTTAATGGACTTATGTGACTGAACTGTACATTTAGAAATTGTTAAAATGGTAAATTTGGTTATTTTTCTATTCTTCCACAATAAAAAATGGATTTAAAAAGCTGCCAGGTGAGGTCATGTCCATCCTAAATAGCCAAGCCAAGGCTGGACAGTAGGCAAGAGGTGGACCTGGACAACCACATAAGGGACCTCCTCCTTCTTTGAGAGTCTATGCTTTCCAAGCACTTGGATATCACAGCTTCTGACTTTTCACCACTTAATCTGAGGACACGCTCAGAAGCTGTAAGGACCAATAGGTACTTTGTTATCCAACCTAAACTAAAGCCTGCTAGGCACTGATGGGAAGTGAGTCATCTGTGGGCGAATTCAAAGATCCAGACCTGGCATGGGAATCCTGTTCACGTCTGTCACCTGCAGCTCAGCAGGAGTGCCATTATGCCCCAGAAGGCTTCAGTGGCTTTCGTCTTCTCACACGTTGGGGGGTCAGTTAATATTCAATGAATAAATGAATGACACACTCAAGCATGGCACCTCCCTGGATGGCTGAAATAGCCTACCTCCCCTAGCCAAAGGACAGGGAGCATGATAACCAATTACACCAGCGATCACAACTGCAAAACATCTACCATGTGCCGGGCACTCTGCGGTGCTCTTTAATGGATGAATCAACTCCCTGTAAAGTTATCCTGATTTTACGGGCAAGAACACAGAAGTTCAGAAAGGAGAGGTATTTTGTCCAGGTTGACCTCATACTGGACCCCAAGTAGTCCTACTTTGGAGCCCAGGTCCTCTCAACCACTAGGCTACAGCTTCAAGTACCCACCTGTAGGGTAAGGAAAAATGTCAGGCTTCTCTGCCCTCCCGCCATCAGGACAGATGATGGATCCTTGCGGTCCTGAACGCATGCCTGATGGCGGGCACCTGGAGCAGGGTGTGAGCGTAGATAGATGGGATTCACCTGGGCTGAGACTGGGCTTTTAAGGGCGGCGTCAAGGGGACGCCGGCAGCAGCAGAAGCCAAAGAGAAGCCAAGAGAGAAGCAAAGAAGCAGAGAATGCCAGAGAGTCCAGATAGAGTGAGGATTTGCTGGGGACTGGGAGGCCTGCCAGCCTCCTGGCCCCCCAGCACCCTTGCCTGCCATATGCCTGTTGAACCCCAATAAAAGACCTGCAAAAACCCACTGAGGACTCTCCTCCTTTACCTGGTCTGCATGGGATCCCAGAAAACCTGCACTGTGTCCATTCCTGTCCTTACACCACCCAAATTTCAAGGGACTCAGTTAAGCTATTATTTGTGAGTCTTCAACTCACTTTTCTACTGGTACAGGGAAGTCACGGGCATCCCTTTCTGGAGCACATCCACTGCTCTAATCGAGGGCTGCAGAGGAACGCTAGGGGACCCAGATTTTCCGTTTCCATCAAGAGTTCTATTATGGCAAAATAGAGAAATCACCTCAATGCTCAAAAGCATGTTGTCCAACTGGACCATACGTGTGGGGGAGGGGCAGGTAAGAAGGCACAGGTGAAACTAATTTGAACATATTTTAACTCAATATAGCTAAATATAGTACCATCTCAATATAATTACTAAAAACTTATCAAGGAGTTCTTCTGCATTGTTTTCTTCAGACCATGAGTTCAGAAGCTGGTGTGTATTTACACCATCAGCACATTTTGATTACAACTCACCGCATTTCAACAGGTCAACAGCCATGTGTGACGTCTCAGGTCTAAAATGTTTCCCTCTTGGGCTTCCCTGGTGGCACAAGGGTTTAATTCTCAGCGCTATCAAGCTATCGCCAGTCACTGCAACATAAGTTTGATCCCCAGCCAGGGAGCTGACCCACATGGCACCACAGACCTCTGCTGTCTTGCCCGCTGCTCCCCTCAGCAGTGTATTTCGTCAGTCTGCCTGTTCTGCTCCCCACTCTGTCTCTGGTGAATCCTCTCACCCCTGCACCTCTGGCCTGCACCCCAGTTCTTATATGCATAGATCAATAAAAATAAAATCTTAAAAAAAAATAAAATGTTTCCCTCTCGGTCTCATCCTCCCTCAGCTCTGCGGACGCCCACTTTGTCCGCATCAGTCCTGTATTTCTCTTTGGTCGTTGTCATCTCTCAGTCACCAGTGACAACATCCGAGCGACAAACATTCCATCACTGTGGTTCCCATTCACCCCACAGCCATCACCAGAGTTGTCTGTGCTCCCCTGCCCTGTTTGCTCCTACCTCCCTCGCTCCCCTTCCTGGCCGGGCCACCTTAGGGGAAGCCAAGCAAGAGCTGTCAACCTCTTTCTGGATCTGTGGCTGCCGCCATCTGCAGTCTGGGTGAAATCAGTGACTCTAAACTTCAGTGAAATCAATTGTAAAACAAACAGTGGCCACAGTTTGGTCGCTACTGCAGGGTAAGGTAAAAAGTATCAGGTTTTTCTGCCCTCCCGCCACAGGATAGATGACGGAGCCCTGTGGTCCTGAACACATGCCCGATGGCGGGCACCTGGAGTAGGGTGTGGGCCTAGGTAGATGGGACTCACCTGGGCTGAGACTGGGCTTTTAAGGGCGGCGTCACGGGGACACCAGCAGAAGCCGAGAGCAGCAGAACGAATGAAAGAGCAGAGAGAAGGCCGGAGAGCCTAGAAAGAGTGAAGACTTGCTGGGAGGCCTCCCAGCCCCCCAGCACCCCTGCCTGCCGTGTACCTGGTAAATCCCAATAAAAGCCTGCAAAAGCCACAGAGGACTCCAGGACTCTCTCCTCCGTTACCCCGTCTGCTGGGATCACAGAAAACCTGCTCCGTGTCCTGTCCTGCCCTTACAACTACCCGCCAGGGAGGCATTCCAAGGGCCACAGAAACTGAAGAAAACCCTTCACGCTGACTTTCACTCTCCTATTTGTCCATTTTCTCTTCTCACCTCTCAGGCTCTCCAACCTCCTTCCTGGCTGCCCTGCACCTCTCCTCTCTCTCTGCTCCTAATCACCTCCCCACCTCCTAATCACCTCCCCACCTCCCCGATACAGCGCAGCATGGAGGTGGGGGACCAGGAGGAGGGTTCAGTCCTGTAGGGTAAGGTAAAAGTGTCAGGCTTTTCTGCCCTCCCGCCATCAGGACAGATGATGGATCCTTGTCCTGAATGCATGCCTGATGGCGGGCACCTGGAATAGGGTGTGGGCCTAGCTAGATGGGATTCACCTGGGCTGAGACTGGGCTTTCAAGGGCGGCGTCATGGGGACGCCAGTACAAGAAGCTGAGAGAGAAGGCTGGAGAGCTCAGAGTGAAGACCTGCTGGGGGCCCCTGCCTGCCGTGTACCTGGTGAACCCCAATAAAAACCTGCAGAACCACTGAGGACTCTGACTCCTCCTGTCCCCGGTCTGCTAGATCAGAAAACCTGCTCTGTGGTCTTCCTGACCCTACAAGTCCCCACACTTGTGGCCTGGTGGGTGGGAGCCCAGAAAACGACTGTTGTGCAACCACCCCAGGCCAGGTGAGTTCACTTTTGGTCCGCGCAGATGAAAGAATTTGGAGCCCACAGTAGACTTTACAGGCCTTTAATGCTGTATCAGAGGACAGACCACAGGTGAGGAGGCAGCAACTGGGCCCCCAGCCTCAGAGTGACGCAGCACTGATGGCCAGAGCTGAGGAGCCCCTTCCAGGCCCCCTCCGCCCAGGTGTCCATCTGGACATAAGTGCACGCCCCGAGCTCTGGCTTCTTGGCCCTGGTGTCCGCGAGCCCCGCGCTCACGTCCCAAGCACCCTCCGCCACAAGGCGTTGTCACGTGTGGGCAACGCAAGCTGCCAGCGAGCGAGACCACAGGTGCCAATTAGAGAGGCTAGTGACGGTGGGGAAAAGCCTGATTAGCTCCGTTTTCCAGACTGTAGGGTGAGTGAATACATCAGGCTTTTTGTGCCGCTAGCCTCCGTGGCTATCACCCGCGGCCTTGATCCTGTTCGTGCAGGAGCTTGGAGGCGTGGGCGCGGGGCACACGTGCCTGGCTGCGGACGCCTGGAACATGGGTGCGGGCATATGTAAGCGTGCACACCTGAGCCTGGAGGCCAGGGCTAGGAGGGCGGCATCGCTCAGGGAAAGAAGCTACGGGGGGACAGGGGACCACAGACGCAAGACCACAAGACAAGGCCAGGAGAGCCCAGAGAAAGAATCAAGATTCGTGGGGGGCTGGGAGGCTCCGCTGCCTGCCTGCCTCCGGGTCTCCCGCCCGCCTGCCCGGTGCCGAGTTGCCCCTACACCTGCAATGACCCAATCCTGGGAAGGGGGTGCCACAGTTTTCTGCCTGCTGGAGGAGGAAGGCTACCGAGCTCCCTAGTGGAATCTACTCCAAAACCCAGAGGGGTAAGGAACCCTTCAGAAATGGCTTGGCCCCCGACTCAGGGTCACCCCCACCCCCACCCCTGTCTTCAAGAGAGCAAGGCAGAAGGAAGAGGGGGTCTGGCCGGCTGGCCATTTGGTATAGAAAACCAAGTTCTCTTTGCACAGATGCTTCCCAACCAGGACAGCGAGGGTGGGATCCCAGCCTGAGGCAGCCTCCTCCGGCCCCCTGAGCTCTACATCATCAAATAACAGGCAAGCAAAAAAATAAAACATCCGCCGGTGCTGAGGTAGGAAAATGGACCTGTTTCCACGCCACTGGGGAAGGGGAATTCAGCAAAACCTGGCAAAAGTCCTGCAACTTGGCATGGCCTTTGCTCTAGCAACTCCACTTCTAGAAAGGAGGAAAAGACGAGGATTACTCTGAGGCGCAAAGGCATTTACTAGCATTTTTATAATACCCACATCTGAAAACAGAATTTTGGTTAAGTGATGTATAACCAGTAACACTCTGCAGCCATTAAAAATAATATTTAATAATATAAAAAGATGTTCCTGACACATTAAGTGAACTTCCTGTCTCCAGCCTGGGAGAGCTCCAGGCTCACAACCCAACTGTCCACTTGACAAATGTAACATGTCCAAACAGGACTGGACTGTCAAGTCCAACCTACTCCGCCCCCAGTCTTGACATTTCAAATAATGGCACCACCATTCACTCAATTCTTAGCCCCAACACCCAGGAACAAGCCTCCATCTTTTATGTTCCTTCACCCCCCACATCCGATTCATGAGCACCACCCACGCACTTGACCTTCTGAATCCAGTCACCTCCCCAGCTCCCAACCATCACAGGAGCCAAAAGCACAGTCATTCCTGCCTTTGACTTCCCCGATAACCTCCCGTGCTTACCCACGACCGTCCATTTTCCCTGAAGCTATCAGAAGGGTCCTTGAGAAATATAAATCAGTCATATCCCCCACCAGCCCCATTCAAGGAAAATCCAGGTACCTATGCAAAAACCAACAAAACCAGGTACCTCTGCAAAGACCTCTGTGCAGAGCCTGCTTCTGGCTCCTACTGTGCCACCTTCCTTTCCCACCTACTCACTCGGCTCCAGCCACAGCCCTGTCCTTGCTGTCCTAACAGCACGTCAAACACATTCCTACCCAAGAGAAATCTCATCTACTGTTCCCTCTGCCTGGTGCATTCCCCAGAGTTTGAATCCTTAGGTCAGGAAAGACTCCTTAAGGGGCTGCTGCTGATCACCCCATGCCCCTCCATCTCTTTCCCAGGCTCTTGTTCTGTCATTTGCTGTGGTGCATTTACATGAGATTGTTCACTGGTCCGTGATGAACCATGTCTGCTGGAGTCCCCACCCTGGGGCAGCAGCCATATTGACTGGGCTTATCCACAAAACTTGCTTTGGTCAGTGGGACAACAGCAAAGGTGCAGGGGCAGACACTTAGGAGGAGATGGCTCTGGGACTTGTTCTCTTAGAACATTATTGCTGCCCTATTTACAACAGCTAAGATATGGAAACAACCTAAATGCCCCAAAACAGATGACTGGATGGGCCTCCCTGGTGGCGCAGGCAGTTGAGCGCAGCACTGTGAAGCTCTCTGCAGCCTCTGCAGCACAGGTTCGATCCTGGCTGGCCAGCGAGAATCCCACATGGCGAAACAGACCTCTTCTGCCTCGCCCGCTGCTCCCCTCAGCAGTGTATTTCGTCCGTCTGCCTGTTCTGTTCCCCGCTCTGTCTACGGTGAATCCTCTCACCCTCCCGCACATCTGGCCTGTACCCCTGTTCTTGTATAAAAATAAACAAATCTTTAAAAAAAAATCAGATGACTGGATCAAGATGTGGCATATGTACACAGTGGAATACTACTCAGCAATCAAAAAAGACAAACTCATGCCATTCGCAGCAACAAGAATAGAGCTGGAAGGGATCATGCTCAGTGAAATAAAAAATAATAAGAAGAAAAATATCGTATGACCTCACTTACAGGAGGAATATAGTGTACAAAAAAAAAGACAAAACTTGTAGGCAACTATAGATCTGAGGCTTAAAGAGGGGAAGAAGAGGAAAAGGGATCAAAACAGGAGTTGGAAGAGCACAAGGGACCACAGTGACTGTTCCCAGGTGATGTGGTTGTGGGATATTTACAGGGACTACACCTGAGGGGAGACATCAAATACTGTACAAAAATGAGCAGCAATGTCAAAAATTTTTAAAATTAACAAAGGAAAAAAACACGATTGCTGCCACTGTGTAAGAAATCCCCACTGTCCTGCTGGAGAGGCCATTTGAGGAGAACTGAAGTACCCCAGAAAACCACCAGCCATGAGAACAAGGCAACCTTGGGTCACCTGGCCCCAATCGAGCCATAGGATGACCACCCACACAAGTGACCCAGGCAAGATCAGCAGAACCATCCAGCCCTAACTGGAGACTCATGTGCAAATAAACGAGTGGTGTTTCAAGTCACTAAGTTTGGGGCCGCTTGCTCTGTAGTAACAGACCGCAGAGATGATAGCTTCTCTTTAGTAGTAGCTGAGACAACTAGGCAGTGAGCAAACTCTTCTTCCTAGGCCATTTCCCCTCCTTCTAGAACTGAAGAGGCACTCTCAGGGGTGAGGCTTTTGAGGGGCTTTGTCTTCTCCACTTTTCTGCTTTCTGCAGACAATGCAAACAATGCCAGTGTTGCAGAACGGAAGAGGCCTGGAGCTTGAGGGAATGGCAGACCCACCATGAATACACATCTTGGACTTGAACAAGAAGAGGACTTGTGCTATTTCACAGCTATTTCATACCTACAGATGTGTTCCTCACAGTCTATCATAATTGATACAGCCAGAATTCTCTGTCCACTTGTCTGTCTGCCCCACCCACTCTGACATTCATATTTAAATGCAGGCACCATGAGAGCAGGGGCCTCACCTGCCTATGCATCTGAAACAGTGTTGAGCACACAATGGGTTCTCACTAACTGTTCACACCTGTCATAAGCTAACTATGGCCACAAATGCTTTGCTGTTCCTCCCATCAGGAGCCAGAGTCTATTTCTGCATCATCTAAATCCAAGCTGGCGACAAGACTTAGGTCAACTCATAAAATGCAATGGCAGTGACCCGGGTGACTTCCAAATCTCACGACACCTTACAACTTTGTTCTTGCCCTCCTGAATACTGGGGGCACGTAAGAAACCCAAGGCATCCCGCTGGCGAGATCTCATGGAAAGAGAGACTTGACCATTGGCCACCAGCCCAACCACCAGCTGAATGTGGCCACGTGACGGAGCCCAGGCAAGACCAACAGGAGAACCGCCCAGTCAACCCCAACTCACAGAATCATGGAAAGTCTAGAGTCTGAAGTCTAAGGCTTCCCAAATATAAACTCTGAGCAAGGTTTGCTACACAGCAATCAAAAACTGAGGCCGAACATAGGAAGATCCGATCATTGATAGGTACTACTACGGCAATGATGTCTTTGCTAGTTAAGGACATTCTGTACTTATCCACTCCTCGTAATTTCCCTCTCCCTGTAATTTAGCTGAAACAGAGCCCAGCTCTGAACACCTGCCCCCACCAGTCCTGGTGTCACTTCCTCACCTTTCCAACGGTTTCTGGGCCTCCAGGGTCTTTCCCATTCCAGCCACCAGATAGCTCAGCAAGCTGCAGCCCCCAGGCCAAATCTGACCCACCCCCTGTTTTTGTAAGGCCTGAAGTCTAAGAATAGCTTTTACATTTTAAATATCAAAGAAAAAAATCAAAGAGAAAATATTTTACAACACGTGAAAATAAGATCAATTTCACTACTCGGGATCCATAAATAAAGTTTTGCTGGAAAATGAATCGTCCATGGCGGCTGCATGCCACATCAGGAGTCAAATGGTCGTGATGGAAACCGTGTGGCCCACAAAGCTTAAACTACTTACTGTCTGTCCCTTTACAGAAAAGTCTGCTGGGCCCTGCCGCAGGCTGCCTTCAGACAAAACCTCTAAACAGCTTTGAATTCACTCTAAAGCCTCTGAAGACTTCTAGCTCCTCCGCCAAAGGAATGAAACTTTGTTGGTCTGACTCCCAACAGGCCAGTCCTAAGTCAGGTCCAGGAGTCAGTGGCCCAAATCCGTTTCCTAAGACACTCTTATCAGTTCTCTCCATTCTGGGCAAACCAGAGTCTCAGCTGGCCCAGGGAGGCACGAAAACGCTTTCACCAGGTGACCTGTTCCCGTGCGTGAGCTCTCCCCACCTGCTGTAATGGAAACCTCTCCCATCCTTCATTCCCTTTGGGGCCCCAGCTCTGGACCACCCGCCCCCCTGCACTGCTCTGCCAGCTGTTTCCCTGGTGCATTCAACCAAACATCAATCTCAAGAGATCTCCCTGGGAAAAGGAAACACGGTAAACTCTCCCGTCTCTTGGAGTCCCAATGCAGAGTGGCACACGGAAAGGCTCTGAGAAGTCCTGCAGAAGAGGGGCCGCCTTTGCGGACCTCAATCTTTCCCAAACATATTCCCCAAGTCTTCCCAAACCACCTTTTCTGCAGAATACCTGCTGCCACCAGCATCTAGTTCACTGCCTGGGTTCCAGCCTTTGTTGAAAGAATGAGAAGTTAACAGCCCACAGAACTAGGGTTGCACAGAACCTCCCTAGGAAAGGTTGCTCAAACTTGCTCTTCGCTCACTCTGATCCACGCCGTCCCCTTCCATGTGGTCTGTTCCACACCAGGTAATGCCAGTCGTCATCAGCCGAGCTTTGTTTATTTAGCACCTGCAGGGATGTTGCAAGAGGCAGCACCAGACCCTTGGAAAGGTCATCTCTTCTAATTCTCACAAGCATCTCTGAGCTAGGTGATGTTATGCTGTGCCTGCCATTTTGCCAGACATGCACCTGTGGGTCAGACATCTAAATCACTAGCCTAAGATAGACAGAGAGTACACCAATAAACCTAAGATTCAAAATGACATTGGTCTAACTCTAAAGCTCATGATCTTTCTTCTCCATCCAAGGATCTCTGATAACATACTGTCAGCGAGGCTGCTGGCTGTCCGCTCCGATGCCTTCGTGTCTCCCAAGTTGGCAGAACGCTGATTGTGTAGGGAGTGGCACCAGGTCAGCCCTGAGAATGGATCATGACTTGTGCTAGCTTTCACCTCCCAGCCTTGCAGGTAGGACCAGTGATTTGATTGGGTTCTGGCCAAGATGACATAATTAAACATCACCTATGGTGTAGGGAGGAGGAGGCGTCCCGGGCAGTCAAACAAATCTATGGACCCCGTATCCCTTCACACTCTCTCGGTCCCCCTCCTCACTGCCTTGACCCAGTGTGTGATGGCTCAAGTTTCAGGAACCACCTGACAACCCTAAGGAAAAGGGCGTGAGAATTCATAAAGACCTCACCCCTGATATTCTTAACCTATAGAACCAACCTCTAAATTTTTCTAACATGAGAAAAAGAAATTACTATTTGCTTAACCGCTGTAATTGGATTTTCCATTTCATGCAGTTGAACATATTCCTAACGGACCCACGTGCTGTCCCCATATTATGTTTGGATTTTATCATTATTTCACATACGCCGGTCTCCCTCGCTATCTAAAACCAGAATGTTCCTATGAAACCTTTCCTAAGTCAAAATGGCATAAAGCAAAGAAGCAACTGCGATTAATTTGTATTTTTTGAGCATTCCCAGACCTCAAAATAACCTACTAAATCATACCAAAGAACACGCAAAACCTAAAATAACACTCACATATAGCACACGCAGGAAGGCTATGATAAATACACAGCCTGTATAAAGTCGTTCCCAGCTTGGCGGGTCTCTGGTGCTGGTTGGGGGGGCTGCGTCCCCTAGAACAGCAGTTGCAAAATAAAAGCTGAACACGATTTGTGCTTTTCCCCTTTCGTGGCAGATAAGCAGAAATCCTCTTCTGATTTCCTGCCTAGTTCATAAATTTCCTAGGCGTTTCATAAAGACAAGTGGTATAGCTCAAACTTTCCAAAAAGTGAAGGAAACCTGCCTATTATTTGCCTGTCTCCCTAACCAGGGGATGCTTTCAAAGGAGGCTCCGTTCAGCTTACTCCTTTCTTTACTGTTTGTGAGCGCTGTCACCAGCGATTGTCTTCATAGATTAGCACAGAAAGTGTCAACATGAACACATGCATCAGAAACACCCCGTACTGCTTGTCAAATGCAGATTCCTGGGCCCCGGCCAATTCCAATTGAAATAGAATCTCTGAAGTTAGAGATGAGAATGTGCATTTCTAAAAAGTTCCCCTGAGTGGTTTTAACATGCAAAATTTAACAACTGTTGGGATTAACAAAAAAGGAAAACCCTGTGGAGGCAAAGCCTTCCTGAAGTTTGGCAGGTCTTGGCTGGACCCCAAGTCACCAGGGCCTCCCCAGTGGCCCCATGCTACCCCAGAGATCTGGAAAACCTTAATTGGCAAAATCACTGGAAGCCCTTCCCTGGACAATATGGATAAAGAGGTTGGCATGCTCTGTGACATATTGGGACTAGAAAACTAACAGATGCAACCACAGTAACAGCAACCTCCCACCTTACCAATGCCTCCAGCCCCCAGTTTAAAGAGAAAACCACTCTGCAGAAAAGCAGCAACAGAGATCCAGGTCCCGCAGTCTCAGCCGCCATTGTCCAGGGAGTTAGCAGAGGACGGGGCAAGTTGAAAAGAGGACAAGAAAATTGGGGAAACTTTCCCAGCAGTGCACAGACTACCACTTGGGACTCCTGACTCTGAGGAACAGGAGACCTCAGGTGGCCCTTCTGGGCTGTTTGCATATTTTCTGCACGCAGTTCTGAACAGAATCTTATCTTGGGCTCTGCTCAGACACACACAAGGCTGGGCCAGAGCATCCCACACTTCTCCTCCCAGCAGAGAGTCCTCGCCTCGACTGTGAGTCTCAGAGCGCAGAGAAAGAAAACATCCGTGCTCCCTGCAGAATTCCCACTCCTCTGACAGCCACCCCGTTCCCCCCCCCCATCATCTTATGTCACTGAGGCTCATTTTCCCAGCGGCCAGTGCACACAGGCATGCATTCTAGGGTAGCCCAGTGCATGTTAACACACACGAACTCCACTTTCAATCTGCTGACCTCCCTGCCTGGAGGTAGAGCTGGACAGTGAATCAGAGAGAGGTGCTCATCCAGGCTGGGAGCGGGCAGGAGGGCTTAAAAGACCGGGTCAGGGCTTAAGAGGTCAGGCCTTGGACACTCATGGGCTGGAAAGAGTGACCACCGCCCCCCCCAAGCCCCGTCTCGCACAGGCCCGCTCCAGCATGGGAGCAACCCCTTTCCTGCCTCCCAGCTCCACGGCCACCTCTCTCCGCAAATGCCAGCTCATGGGAGTTCCCGAATTGAATCAAGCCCAGGGTACAACGGGGCAGGGTGGCAGGAGGGAGGAGAGGCGAGCCCTTCGGGAGCTTCCATCAGCGTGGACGCCCAGGGGTTACGTGGATGCGGGCATTTCCGAGGGCTCCTGGGCCCATCCTCCTTTGCCCAGATGCCTTCAAAAGAAACCGTCTCTGCCATCTTCTTGGAGAGTAACTTTGCCTCCATCCCACCCCCCTACAAAACTGCTTCAAACTCCCCCTCAAGTTCTGCAGGAGAGAATATTACAACACACCAAAGATAACTCCTCCTCCAGACCCCTTTCCTCACAGTACAGATCAGAGTATTTCCCACACCACCTGTGTGTGCTGATCCAGGCATATTTCTGAAAAATCTTTTTGCATGGGTTAGGCCTGCATCAGCTCCCTGCATCAAAATGACTGGCTTGGAAAGCGGTAGTTCCATGGGATTGTTTTTTCATGCATCTTGCCTCCTGACAGGTATATCACTGGGGAAAAAAAAAAAAAAAAATTCCAAGGAGCGAAGGGGGTTGGGGGTGCCGGGAAGGAGGCCAAGAGAAGAGGTCTATATTTATAGGCAGCCCCATTCTGCAAGCAAATAAATGCCACCTTTTGACCACCTGCAGAATGCGCAAGGTCACGTGGGTTCTCTGCAGCGCCTTAATGTCTTACCCAGCACACAAGACCCCGTGGCATATAAACAAATCCACAAGCGGAAAAAAGAGAGAGAGAGAGAGAGAGAGAGAGAGAGAGAGAGAGAGAGAGAGAGAGAGAGAACTCCCTCCTCGGAGGGGAAGCAAATGGTACTAAGAGCCGCCAGAATAATAATAAATAGAGAATAACAATGATCACTACTACCACCACCACCCAGCCAAGCGCAGACACCACCAGGATAGGACCGGGACCTCCAGGGCGGGTTTTGCAAGAAGATAAATCACCAAAAAAATCACATCGTGCAACCCTCGGACCCCCCCCCACCCCCCAGCCCCCAGCAAACAGAAGCGGTGAAGGGGGTGGTGGGGAGCAAGGAGAGGGAAGGTGGATTTGCTCCGATCCGTAGGCAACACCTACCTCCAAGGTCCGGATTTCTTTTTGTGTGAGGTCGTTGGAGGTAGCGCATTTGGTCCTAAGCCCTTCCAGGTTGGAGATGCTCAGGTCTATCATGTTTTGGACCAATTCGCACTGCTGTAAGGCTTTTTGCAAACTCAGAGGCTGCTGCTCCTCGCTTTTCGTCATGTTTTCCTCATCCATCGCTTGCTCTGCAAGCCCCTTCCCTCCTCCTCCTCCCAGAGAGAGAAAAAAGGGGGGCGAGCCGAGGTAGAGCTCCCCCGCGCCTCTCCGACCACCGCGACTCCTCGACACCGTCTTAGGGAGAGGGAACCCACATCTCACACGGGGCTGAGGGGGTGGGGCGGGAGGAGGGGGCGAGAGCCAAAATTTATTATTTTATTTTGGGGTGTCAAGCGGGCTCCATCAGAATGTCTCCTCTGGCGGAGGCTCCGGTCCTGGGGAGGAGAGAGGCTGTTTCTCAGAAGCGAACCAGGTGATGCGATGCTGTCTGGACACTTCGGGGGGAGGGGGAGCCGGGGGGCCGGGGGGCCGGGCGGGCGGGCGCGGGAGCAGGAGGACCGCGCTCGCTCTGCGCCCCGGCTCCGGGGAGGGCGAGATCGTGTGTGTGGGGCCGGCTGGCTTTGCTGTCAGGAGAAATCCGCTTCGCCCCCCTCCCGGCCGCAGGGACGCGGCATCGTCCGCCGCGCGGGGGCTCCGCGCGCGCTCAGGCCGCCGTCCGCGCGGCCCCGCGGGCCGCCTCCTCCCGGCGCTGGGGCTGCTGTGGCGGCCGCCGCGGGCGCCGGGCTCCGGGGTGACGGCGGCCGCCCGCGCCGCCGCCGCGCTCCGCACCGACATCTTGCCTGTCAATCACGGGGGGGCGAGGCCGCGCGGCGCGGGCTGCGGCGCGAGCGGGGGGCCCGGCGGGGCGCGGGTTGGTGGAGACGCGCCGTGCGCGCATCCGCCCGCCGCCCCGGCCGCGCCGCGCCAGGCCCGGGAGGCGCGGGGAGCGCGGGGAGCGCGCGGGCTCGCGCACCTGGCCGGCCGGGGCGGCTCCCGCGGGCCCGGGGGCGGCGCGCGGGGGGCGCGGGCTGGGATCACCGCGGGGCGCGCGCGCGGGCGGGGCGCGGGGGGCGCGCGGCGGGGAGCGGACCCGAGCGCCGAGCCGGGCGCGGGGGCGGGGAGCGGCGCGGGCGGGGGCGCGGGGGGCGGGGGAGGGGGCACCACTACCGCCCGGCTCTCGCGAGACGAGGCGGGCGCCCGGCCCGGCAGGTGCGCGGGCTGCGGGCAGGTGCGCGCCCAACTTCGAGCGCCCGGCGGACCCGGCCTCGGGCTCCCGCCGCGCGGGGCGTGCCTGCGCCCTGGCTTTCTGCTCGCGGGCCCTGTCGTGTTACCGGGGGAAGGTGAACCTGGTGACCTGAGCGCCCGCGGGCTGCGGGCGCTGCCTCCCAGGAGGGGTGCCCGGGGCGGTGCCCGGGAGGCTGGCCCTCCATGGGGCGCTCACGGGTCCTGCACAGATTTCCCGGCTGGTGTGAGCCGGGCCTGCCGGATGGAGCATGTGTGAGGAAAGTAACACACGCCCGGCTAAAAGGTCGTTTAGACATTTTAAAATAGTTGGAAAAATCAAAAAGAGTGTTTTCTCACGTGTGGAAATTATACAGATTTTAATTCCAGCGGGAAGTGAAGTTTTATTGGCACACGGCCACCCCGTTGTTGATCGTCCGGGATTATTTTTGCTTTGCACGGCGGGACTGAGCAATTGCAACAGATACTGTCTGACTGGCAACGCCTCGAATGCTGACTGTCTGGCCCTTTCCAAAAAAGTTTACTGACCCCCTGATTAAATCACCAAACACACTCTTGCTGCAGTGCCTTCCACTCAACGACCCCTCTGGCCTGACCACGTCCCCCCTAATCCTCTCCTGGTTGGCTCCTCGCTGCTCAGCATCAACTCAAATGTCATCTCCCTGACCACCTTGTCTCATGGAACTCCCAGCACATTGTCCGAAAGATGTGTTTAGAAAATCAGCAGAATAAACCTCTTTCTCCAAGTGGACGGAGCTCCATGCCAGGGAACTAAGGCAGAGTAGACTCAGAACTCATGATACACTATGTCTCCCTGGCAGGACTCTACTTGAGAAGAGTGACAGCCATAGCAAACTTTTTTTTTCGGACTGTGGCCCACGGGGAGTGTAGCGCTCATACAGAGCTGAACCAGAGCTCCCAGTCAGTGCGGGGCACAGATCAACTGTCTTTGCTCTCAATCTTCTGGATTGTGAGGTTTATGGATTCCAATTCTCTTTCCATCTATTTTCTCCAACTTTTGCTCCGCATATCTTGAACATAATGATCATGGTTATTTTAAAGTTCTGTATTTTGTGACTATTTTTCTTCTCGTTTTCAGTGATTTGGTCCTGTCTCTTGCCAGATCTTGTAAGTTGTGTTCAATGTCAGACATTGTGTGAAAAATAGAGAGAGATCCTTCAGGTGGTGAACTCTGCAGAAGCCTCACCTTTCTCTGCAAGACAGATGGCCTGGAGACTGACCGTCTTAACCCAATCAGGAGCAGAACTGGGTGGAGGCCAGGTTGCAATTTTGTTGAGACACCATTTAACTCTGGCCCCCATCTCTAAGGCTTTGCCTTTCAGGGATTCCAATTGTGAACTTTAGATTGTTCTCTAGGCCCCTAAACCCTGATTGTGAGCGCTAATCCTGGTCCCCATGGCATGGCAAGGCTGCTGAACTCTCTTCTGTGTTTCATAGACCTTCTGCCTGGATTCATAATCTCTGGGCCTGCACTGTTTCAGAATTTGCTAAAGGCCTTGATGGAAAAGCGGCCATTTTCAAGCTCATGTTTCTCCCCCCTCCCTTCAGTCTGGGATCTGCCTTTCAAGTTTCCAACTTTGTCTCTCTAGCCCTAACAGACTGTCGAAAGTTCTGCTGGTTTCTTCATCCCCCAGCAGTAGGCCTCTTGGCTGGGGAAAGTCTAGATTCCCTATGCCCAAATTTGCAAATATTCCCAGGGGAAAAGTGGCTGAAGAGTGTCAGCTCACCTCAGTATCTTCCACCAGAATTTTGGTCCTGCTAGTCCCAGTTGCTTCGGCAGCTCTCTAAACACCTTTAAGCAGATGATGATGATTTGATAGTTGTTCTCAGAGGAAGTGGAAATTTAAAGGAAGTAGCCCAATGGTCAGAGGTCATCAACTGACAGGGCTGTAAACCATGTCCATTCTGTTTCACCCAATCCCCCATTCTGTTAGTCGATTGCTATCATGGACATCAGTTATGCTTTGCAGCTACCACTCCTCCTTTAAATACCCTTCATATGATTGGAAAATGCCCACAGTATGAGTCTCACCTCTTCTTAAGAAAAAGTAAAGCATTTTTCCCAGAACCTTCATGCAACCAGGTCTCATGTCATCTAGGCTCTGACATCACCTGAAATTTCCATGGGTAAGTGAGCAGTAGCCCTGATCGTGAACATGGCAGCCTACTGAGCATCTTCCTGGGGTCTGGCCCCTGTATAAGTGTGGTGAGTCTTTTCACATAGCTCAAGTCTCAGCACATTCTGGGAAACAGGGTACATCTGTGCCCAAAGGCCCACTCTTCCGCACCCTGCCCTCATGGGCAGCCCCAGGCAGACTTCAGTGGACTGTGAGACGCCAGCCACCCCCACTGGTGCTCTCGGGCTCATAAGTGATTCTTCTATGAACCTCCTCTCTTGACTTGGAGACTGGAGAGAAGAAACACCCTGCAAAGACCTATTAGCGAAACCTCCCAGGGCTGAAGTGCTGACCTTGTCTCACACAGACTGGAGTTGATGGTGACTGATGGTCAAGGACTAGTCTGGCCACCTCTTACCAGGAGGAAGCAGCATTGCTACCCACTGCCCTCACCTTTGAAGCATTAGCTGACATTCTGGGTCAAAAGGCTAATTCCACACCCTGTTATCATAGTAGAGCTCGCCCCAATATTTTCGAAGCTACACTGTGAATAGACTGGGACATTACAGAGTCGGAGGTAGAGGCGTGGGCAATGCCCCTGCAACTAAGCAAAACGGGCATCAACTTCTCCTTGAACGTTTCCACACACTGCTTTCCTGGGCATTTCATTTTGTTGTTCTTTCCCCATTTTTCCTACTGATTGTTTGAGGGGCTATATCCGAATGCTGCCTCCCAGGGTCTGATCAACTCTTCCATAGTTGCAGGAGGATTTTTATTGCTGCTCTAACTCACTGATCCTCAAAACATAAGTGGCTTTTTAAAAATACCTTTGAGGATGGCAGGCAGATGATCCTATCTTTAACCTTGTGAGGTTTTTCCAACATCAGAAAACTGACTTTCCCAGCATTCTCCTCTTGGCCTTTTGCCTCGCTGTCTCTTAATTTTCCATGCGAGCAAAACAACGAGCTCACTCACTTGATGGTGAGATAATTTGAGCTCATGGTAATGGACGATTTAATCCAGTGATTGATGTGCCATGAGTTCTCATAGATGGTGCCCTGAGGACAGGAGAAGGTGCATTCCGTGCCGCTCTCCAAGTACTTAAGAGATGCACAGTGAAGGGATATCATCAAAACTTGCAGTAGAGAAATGCATCAGTCACACTTGCTTAGTTCTTACACTGCAGCTTGTCTATGAAGTTTTGCATTAGCCCAAACGGTGTCTTTGTGTGAATCAGAAAAAGGGATCACGACGGTGGGGGGGGGGGTGGAGCGCACAGCTGGACGCAGGCTTTTGCCTCTGGGCACCTTCCGAAGGAAACGACTTACCTGCATCCACTGTGGGCGCTGTGGGCGCCCTGGTGAAGTTCCTGATTCCCTTGTTTTTATGATGGCAAAATCTAAACAATAAAACTTACCACTGGTGCAACCAACGTGCCCGTGGCCCTGGTGCAAGAGAAGCTGCTGGCTCAGGAAACCTGGGTGCAGGACCTGGGGTACAGGATGTGCAGCAGGAGTAGGATTGCCATGGACATCTAGCACCCAGGCAGTGATTATTATTTTTCAGTTAACTGCTGTTGGCGACCACAAGAGACCATGGCAGCGCATCTGCCATCCCGGGCTGCGCAGATTTCAGAGCTCAGTGCTGGTGAGGCTCCCTGTGTGACTTACCAGAGCGCTCTGGAGGCTTCAGATGATGAGGGCTTGGCCCTAACTGAACTCCTGATAAGGTATCTGATCTAAAGTGAAACCTTCCCGGCACTTCCAACCCAAGCTAACATCAGGGACAGACAGAGCAGGATAATGGAGCAGAAAGCAGCAGAAGTGGGCTGCTGGCTCACGATGGGCCGGTTCCTTAAAATATCCAGTGTTTTGCTACCCCTTGTCAGGAACAGGTTCCATGATCTTTTTCCTTTGCTGCTGCTTCAAGTCCTATGATACTTTCCTACAAGGCACATCAAATCTAAGCTATTATTAGACTTTTTAAAAATTAGACAACTTTTACTAATGACAACTACATTTAAAATGTGTTTTAAACCCAAATCCTCTCACCCCCTGCACCTCTGGCCTGTACCCCAGTTCTCGAATGCATAAACAAATAAATCTTTAAAAAAAATGAGAGAGAGAGAGAGACCTGTGCATTGGAAAGAACATCACACTATGCTGAAAATCTTGCAGTATGACAATACGCCAATTGATAGAATATAAGTTAAGAGAATTCTCAACATTTTCGAAGATGATATTAAGGTCAGGAATTTCACATCTATGGCAGCATATGTGGAAGGGCATTATGAACATGAGGTCTGTCCCTATGAAACTTACAAACTTACAAATGCCCACTAAAAACTTCTAGAATTACAACCAAAAGTGTCACATCCAAAGAATGTGACAAATCCGTGTCCTGTAAGTCCTCCTTCTAAAATCGTCATGTTGACTTTCTACTCCTTGTCATTTGCTAGTACTAATCCATTACAAAAGAGAACGGGAAAAGAAATGCTGCTACAGAAATTATTGCTACTATAGCTCACTACAAAGCATTTCTGTACAATATCATATGACCTTTAATCATGAAAAATCAGAACACAGCTCTTTAGTGACAGAAGCCTCACAATCATGTACAGCGTTCACATGGCAACATCAGTCAGTCAAGCCCCCAGTACCCAGAGTTGTCAAAATGTTGCATGGACCAGCATTCATTTAAATACATCCTTCCATCCTAAAAATAAATAAATAAATTAATTAATTAATTAATTAATTTTAAAAAATACATCCTTCCTGTAGAGGGAGGAAAGAAAATTTGTTTCTAATAGAAAAATGTGCAGGCTTCCCCTGGTGGCACAGCGGTTGAGCGCTGGGCTGCGAAGCTGCCTGCAGCCTCTACAGCGCCATTTTGATCCCAGGCTGCCAGCGAGGGTCCCACATGGCGCGCAAACCTCTCCTGCCGCCCGCTGCTCCCCTCAGCAGTGTACTTCGTCCATCTGCCTGTTCTGTTCCCCGCTCTGACTCTGGTGAATTCTCTCACCCTCCCGCACTTCTGACTGTACCCAGTGCTTGTATAAATAAATAAATAAATCTTTTTTAAAAAAAGAAAAAGAAAAATGTGCTACCCTGTGTTGTAATACGTATACCCTGTGATAATACTCAACAAAGTTAAATCCAAATCCGAAATTATCCATTAAAGTTACATCTTCATGTATCACAGTTTCTAAAGTTGAAACACACCCCAATGAAACTAGATGTGATCGTTGAACCAGAAGAAAGCATGATAATCCTTCAGTGTTGGGTGGTGATAGTGTTGCTTGGTTGTTTCATTATTTGAGGACTTGTTTTGCCAGAATAATGGCAAATATTTAAAAATTTTTCTCTAAATATGTTCGAAAATGAAATGTGGGAAGAAAAGCTTTAAAGAAATGCATTATTATCTTCCTTTGCTTATTTAGCGATGTACCTGTTTGATCTTACTAAGAAAACTTTTGCCCTGGTTATAATAAAAAAGGAATTTTAGAGGTTGAGTTTTTTTAAATATGCAAACATGTCCATCCAGTGATTTAATCGAACAGTCTGAGCAAACTTTACATCTGATAGTGAATATTCTGCTTTCTGTAGAAACAGCCACTGCTTTGGGCATGTGTGCTCGGATTTTTAACTTACTGGTGCCCCATTGCGCAGTAGCATTTTATTTAACTTTTAAGATAAGACTCAGAGAGTATCGCCCAACTAGTCGGTTACATGATTAGGTGGTACCTCAGCTTAAGTTTTAATTCACACAAAACACCTTTGGCTTGCTTCACTTTCTGGTGACACTTTCACCTGCATTTGTTTTGTTTCGTTTCTTTGGGGGGAGGGGGTTGGGAAGGGTCTGGGTGGTGGTGGTTTTTAGAACCACAGAACATGAGAATCCTTTTTTGACAAGCCTTGGAAAACTCACACCCACTTCTCTTTTCCTCCCACTGGAAGAAGGATATATTTAGAGTGTTTTAGGAGGAGCTGCTCACCACTCACCTGGTTTTTCCTAAGAAGTGCAGTTTTGGAGATGACACTGTGGGTCAAGAGTCCCGGGTCCTTGCTTCTGACTGACACTGCCGTGTCTGAGCTGCGTACACAGGGGAACTGGTCTCCTGCATGTTCCTCATTCATTCCTCATGCAAGCAAATTTCGTGAGGTTGTATCGAAGCTTTAGGGCCTCCAGAGGGTGTCAGTTTTCTTCAGGGTCTTCTAAAGTGACGAACTGCTTTCCAAATACAGATCTTATCCAAATTCATATTATTAATAAATCTTAGATTGCCTAGCTATTATAATCATCTTTTTATTTCTCTTTTAGGCAAGGGAGTTTTGTTTTTTCTTTTACTTTTCATATCTTGATCAGTCTCAGCTAGGATTAAAAAAGGTACCCAAAGACCCTCCACAGCTGGAAATTTTAAGTAAGACATTTATGGAGCATTATTGGGTGTTTTATAGAAATATTAACTTGGCATTTGATTTTTTATTCCATATACTTTATGTATGTACCCTTATAAATTATATATATAATAGATTACATATAATAAATTGTAAAATATATATAATATATACTATGTATTGTATATTGTATATATAATATAGTATGATATATAATTATATATTATAATATACTAGATCTTATATGATATATAAAATAGTAAAATATATAATTATATATTTAATATATAATTATATAAATATATAAAATAGTAAAATATATAATTATAATTAAAATATATAATTTTATAATTATATAATTATAAAATATATAATTATATATTATATATAATATATAAAATAGTAAAATATATAATTATATATACACTCCTGAGAACTCTGTCTATGGCCTGTGCTAGGCGTCTGTGGAGTCCCTGACACCCAGGGTCTTACACATACAGGAAATACCAATATTCACTCAATGGAGGAAAGAATATACTTGTTCAACATGCTAAGCATCAAACAGACCATAGTTTTCATAATACCTTATTAGTTAACTTAAAAGAACAAGATCTAACAGCTATTGCATTCCCTTTTTTTTAAAAAAAAAAAAAAAAAAGCAGGCCCATATTTAACTTCAGGCTAATACTAAAACAGTTATAATAATAAATTATGATAAAAATCCCAAGATGTTAAAAGTCACAAAATTACTGTGGGGGGGGGCATTCGAGACATGCACAATACACTATCCTCATCATCCCAAAAGAAAACCCCATCCACATGCCGCAGTCACTCCACAGCACCCCCTTTCATAACCTCTGACAACCACTAATCTGTCCTCCCCCCATGGATGTACTTATTCTGAATAGTCCCAACAAATGGAATCATACACTGCTTAGTATTGCACCTGTGCGTCTAGTGTCTCTCAGTAGCGTCAGGTTTCAAGGTTGGAGGGAAAATGGAGGGGCTGACTCTTTTTCTCCTTCCCACCACCAACCTCTACGGCTACCACCTGTGGCCTTGCTTTCCTCCCAGGTTTCATTGCTCATTCATGATATTGTGTTGGTGCTTGGGAGTGTGAATACAGGACATGTGCGCCCGTGATTGCAGACACCCAGGCCAAGAAGCCAGAGAGCATGGGGCACACGTACCTATCCGTGGGGCGGACCAGAAGAAATCATTATGAGATGAGACTGAGACGCAGGAGATTGAGAGCAGCGGGGATTTGTGGGGGGGCAGGGCGGCCTGGTTGCTCTTGGTCTACCTGTGAGTCTGCCCGTTGCGGTATTAAAGGCACGTCAAATCTACCCAAGGCTCCAACGCTCTCTTTTCATCTGCCGGAATCAACAATGAACCTGCCCTCCCTGGGACGGTTGCACAACAAAGCTCCATCCATGTTGTAAGATGTATCAGTTGTCTGTTTCTTTTTTATGACTGAATAATAGTCCATTGCATGTATGTGTAACATTCTGTTTATTCATCTGGTGGAGGATATTTGAGTTTCCACCTGGAGAAGAAGGCTCTATCCATGGAAATTCAAGTCTCCAGTGATCCAAGGAAGACTGGGTTGGAACTGCTCTGTCACTAGCCAGAGAACTTCGGCCAAGTCCACGTTGCTTTGCCCCTAACCAGCCTTTCAGCTAGTAAGATTTAACTGCTGGGTTTCCTGGTCCCCCAAACGTATCTAATCTCTTTTCATTTATTAATCATAGAAGGAATTTTGAGTTTATCTCCTCGCCAGTCAAACTGTAACAAAGCTGATTTCTCAGGAGCGCTGGTGTGCTATCTGGTCTGTGCATGTGGGATGAGGGCGATTTGCTGGATAACAGCAACTTCGGGAGGAGGGTACAGTGGCTCCTTCCCTTTGGGGTAAAGTTTTTCTGTTACTCTCAGCTCTCCTCACCCCCACCTTCTGATCCTTCCCTCGCCTGATGTACCTGTCTGATGCCCAGAGGTGCAAAGAGTAGAATTTCCAATATTTGCCCAAGACAGCAGAAGGGAGTCAGGTAAGAAAATGTGGCAACCAGGAGAACTAGATGATGACTTCTGTTTTTATTCCTTCGCAAATAAGATGTCAGTTGGTGACCATTTCCCCCCAAAACATGACCTTTGAAAAAGGAGGCTTGCTTTCACAGACACAGCAGAGCCTGGAGCAGACTGTAATGACTCCTAGCCTCAGCTGCACATGGGAATCACCTGGGAAACTTTAAAAATATTGACACCTGGGTCCTTCCCCCCAAGGATTTATCTGGTCTGGATGCAATCCGGGCATGGGGAGTTTTCAAAGCTCCCAGGTGATACTAACGTGCAGCCCAAATTGAGACCCAGGGCTTTCCAGCTGCCTGGCAAAGAGCTGCCCCTAATTAGCTTCAGATGTCACCAACCGAACCACACACAAGTTGAGTCTTGATAGACTTTACCACGCTCTCTTGAGTTGTTGTCACATCTACCCTTACAGACACATTCTAGCCTCGATGGCCCGATGGCCATCTTGACAGATATAAGAAAAATAGCCCATTTCATCAGGAAGACCCCGGAAGCTGCATTTTAAACAAGCATCCCCCATGATTGTGATATGCCCTAAAGTTAGAAAAGTATGAACAGAATTAAGAAACAGCCCCAGGTACTGCCCTAAAGGACTCATAAAGTGGGGCTCCAAAACCTCACTAGAGTGCTATCTTTTTTCACATTTTGTCCAATTATTTTACAGTCTGTATCAGTGTGTGCTTATTATTTTCTGTAAAGTGACTCACTGTTTTTACAAAAGTAGATTTATTTTTAAAGAGAAATTAATTTCATTAGAGCACATGAAAAATGGTTATCTTCCCATAATTAGATGATAACTACTAAAGTAAATATAATTTTTTTAATGATGTTATTCAATTCTACCTAGACACAGTTATTACCTGCTCAAGCTCTGAAGCTATGGCAGCATCCTTCTTTAAAAGAAAAAAGTGCCTTTCAGCTGAACCCCCATCTTCCAGTAAGTTGCCAAAATGACCAACAGAGGGGAAGAGGAGAGGCACCGACTCTAGGCCTTTTAGAAAACATGGAGTCCTTCCTTTGGACACATACATGTGAATCTACAAGAAAGGTGATACTCTAGGGGGGGCCTCCCTGGTGGCACAGGGGTTAAGTCTCAGTGCTGTCAAGCTATCACCGGCCACTGCTGCATGAGTTAGATTCCCCCAGCCAGGGGGCTGACCCACATGGCGCAGCAGACATCTCCTGTCTTCCTGCTGCTCCCCTCAGCTGTGTATTTCAGTAAATCCACCTGTTCTGCTCCCCACTGTCTCTGATGAATCCTCTCACCCCCTGCACAATACTCAGACACTAAAGAGATGGGCACTGTCCAAGAAGCGGGGCCCTGCAAATGTTGCCACGGCAAACCGGTAGAGTCTCTACTGTTACCCAGCACACATTTGGCATTGTTGTAAACACACAAGGGCAAGATTCTTGCAAGAGAGTTAATGTTCATATTGAGCATATTAAGCACCCTAAGAGCAGAGATAGCTTCCTGAGACCCATGAAAGAAATGATCCCCCCCCAAATGAAGTCAATGAGAAAGGAACTCAGGTTCAGTTGAGGCGCCAGCCTGCTCCCCCGAGAAAGCGCACTGGGAGGGAACCCCTGGGAAGGAGCCCAGCTGCTGGAACCTGTTCCCTGTGAATTCATGACATGACAGGTGTGGAAAAATAAGAGGCCCCTGAACTATCAAAATGTTTCTCTGAATCCAGTGGAAGTGTGTCCCCTCTCCCAAAAAACATTTAAAGCAAAAATCAAAGAACAAAAAACAAAAGCCAGCAAGCGTTAGAGAAGCGCCGGGGAAGGACTCGCGCGGCAGAGGCTCTCCCCTTGACAGATGACTGAAAGAGGACAACTTCCCCGCGGCTGACTCAGCCGTTTCTTACTGTGTCTGAGCTCCTAAAGCCGTTTTCTAGCGAGTTACAGTGCGCTCTGAGCAGGACTGCAGTAAAGTCTTTGAAAGTTTAACTCTGGATTCACAATCCTAATAATTGTAATAACAACAAAAACAAGAAGTCTTAAAATGTCGTTTCGTGCCATCCGTTCTGTCTCCATGAGTCTCCAGGACCCCTCGACGACACTCTCGGAGGTGGGGGTCAGACCAACTGGGGTTAGGAGCCACTTACTTTGCTTTGTGACCTTGGGCAAGTCTCCAAAAGTCTTCCTTTCTACAACCCAGAGTGAGATGACACTTGTTCGGGCCAAGGTAAAGTGATGTATGGAAAGCCCTAACAAAGAGGATGACGCATGGCTGGTGTTCAATAAATGGCAGCTGTTAAAAATTACCAAGACTTCATATTTTTAACCATTTTTGATAGAACTCTTTGTAAAACACTATTTCACTCCCTAAATATAGTGCAACTACTTGATGACTCAGGGTTATCATTTTTAATGTCTCTGTAGTCATTTTATTGTCACTGGATGCAATTCTAGCAGCTTCCCAGCTTTACCCTCCTGTTGGACCATTTCACATAAGCAGGGGGATGACCATCAAAATCCGTGTCCACCCATAGAGAACAGAAGAGTAAATCACAACAAAATCACTTGGGTAGCCAATAGAAATGCAAAAAGAGACTCCACTGGTACTCAGAAAAATACAAATTCATACAATGAAATACTTTTTGTGTGCCAGTATAACAAATATTAAAAAATGCAATATTATAAGGTTGATGAGGATATGGCAATTGAGCACTTTTGTACACTGATGAGGATATGGCAAATGAGCACTGATGATGGGAGTGTAAATTGATGCATATTCCCTTTGACCCAGCAATTCCATTTCTGTTTTTTGTTTTTTTTTTTTTTTTTAAATAGAGGCATGTTTTATTTATTTATTTGTTTGTTTGTTTTGTTTATACAAGCACTGGGTACAGTCAGAAGCGCGGGAGGGTGAGAGAATTCACCAGAGCCAGAGCGGGGAGCAGAGCAGGCAGAAGGACCGAAGTACACTGCTGAGGGGAGCAGCGGGCGGCAGGAGAGGTCTGCGCGCCATGTGGGACCCTCCTCCGGTGGCCGGGGAGCAGCCGGGGATCGAACCGGCGCCGCAGAGGCCGTGGGCAGCTTCGCAACCCAACACTCAACCGCTGCGCCACCAGGGAGGCCCTGACCCAGCAATTCCATTTCTAAAAAATCTGTGCAACAGAAGCTCTTCCACATGGCTCAAGGCATCAGCACATGTGTTGATGAGAATATGCAGAAGTTGGAAGCCTTGTGCTTTGCCAGTGGGAATGTAAAATGGCACAGTTGATGTGGAAAACAGTATGGCGGTTCCTAAAATTAAATAGAGAATTACCATATGATCCAGCAATTCCACTTTTGGATTCAGTGATTGAAAGCAAGAACTGAAAAAAAAAACAACCCATGATCTGTATAGGAATGTTCGCAGCAGCGTTATTCAATAACTAAGTGGAACATTATTCAATAACTAAGTGGAAACCAACCATATTTTCATCAACAGATGATAAGATAAACAAAAGGTGCTGGATATACACTGTGGAATATTATTCAGCCATGAAGAGGAACGATGCCTTGACAAATGCTACAACTTGGATGACCCTGAAAACCTTGTGCTAAGATTATCTTAGTCAGCTACAAAAGGATGAATACCATTTATGTGTGATATCTGGTGCTGTCAAATTCAGGAGCAGGAAATAAAATTGTGATTGCCAGGGTCTGGGGGGAAGGCACTGGGGAGTTAGTGTTTACTGGGCACAGAGTTTCAGTTTGGGAAGAAAAGTTCTGGAGATGGATGGTGATGTTTACCCCCCAATGTGAATGTGCTTGATGCCCCTGTACTGTCTGCACTTGTAACTACGGTAAAAATGATAAATTCTATGTTAAGTATATTTTATGACAATTTAAAAAAAAAGAATGCAGTACTAAGCCAAAAAGCGTCACTTTTGATGCCACGGGAGCTTTTCTTTTTCCTTTTTTTTTTTTTTTTTTTTTTGTGGGACCCTCACCGGCGGTTGGGGATCGAACCGGCGGCAGGGATCAAACCGGTGCTGCAGAGGCTGCGGGCACCCTTGCAGCCCAGCACTCAACCGCTGCGCCACCAGGGGAGGCCCACGGGAACTTTTCTTATTTTATATTCAAGATTATGTGTAACAGGAGGACAGAGAATATTGCAGATCTGGTCTCAAAATAAGCAGAATGTTACTTGGCCTTTTTTTCTTTGTTTCTCCTGTTCGTCTTCATTTTCATAAAATATAGAAAATTGCTCGCATTTATTAAATAATTAATAAATATACAATTAGACATTGTGATAAGTATGTTCTTTCCCAACTTTACACATTATGAAGATTCACTAAATGTATAAAGTGCTTAGCACAGTTCCTTAGTGGTGTTCTGTTATTGTTAGTGTTCTGTTATTGTTACCTCATTAATTCTCAGATCAAGAGGGGTTATTGTTATGCCCCATTCTACAGGCAAGAAAAACCAAGAATCAGAGAAGTTAAGTGATTTGTCCAAGGTCACACAGCACATGGCACAGTTGAGGGTAAAAGGGCTGTCAGACTCCAAAGTCTGTGTATTTCACTGCTATGCTGAGAACATTTTGTCAATTCTTCAATTTCATCAGAAGATTCTAACTGTTCCTAAAAGTGCATCAAAGTGGGTTTTAATCAGTTTTTTAAATTTCAAAATATCACTTATACTACAGTCATGCTTCACTTAGTGACAGATTCATTTTTAAATGAGTCATTAGGTGATTCTGTTGGGTGAACATCAAGGAGTGTAATTACATGGATCTAGATGGGACAGCCTGTTGGAGCTGTCTCTGATGGGCCAAAGGGCAGGCTCATGCAGCCCCTCAACACCCCTCCTCTGCCTCCCTCAATAACTGGAGGGAGCACCCCAGGAAGGACATGACCTTGGATGCGGCAGCTCTCTGCAGCGAGGCTGACCCCAAAGGAGTGGATTGCAGAGCCGGTCTCCTGATCACGCTCCAGCAGCTGGAAGGCAAGTCCCTTCCTCATGGAATCTGGGCAGTATGGGTGTCCTGTGGCTGCTGTAACAGATGAAAAGAAATAGAGTGACTTAACACAACACAAATTTATTATCTGACAGTCCCAGTGGTCAGAAGCCCAAAAGCATTTCATGGACCAAAGTCAAGGCGTTGGTGATCTAAAGGAGAATCCACTTCTTTGTCTTTTGCACCTTCTAAAGGCTGCCCATGATTCTTGGCTTGTGGCTCCCCAGGCTGCCATCCGATTCCACAGCCATACCTTTCCCAGGCCCTCCTGCCTCCCTCTTTCGTTTATAAGGACCGGTGTAATGACATTGAGCCCACTGGGATAACTAGGAAGAGCTCTGCATCTCACAATCCTTAACTTAATCACATCTGCAAAGACCCTTGTGCCGTGGAAGGTAACCTATTCAGATATTTCAGGGATTAAGACTTGAACATCTTTGGGAGCCATTATTCGGCCTACTAAAGTTGCCAAAGAGATATCAGAGTAGCTGTGGAGAATAGCACCAAGCAGAGGCACTGAATTTGACCCCTGCATCTGCCTACAATAACACCTCAGTGGTACTGAGAGCTTACTTGGCTCTGGAATATTGTGTCACAGCTTGACACAAATATCTTCTATTTTTCTCAACAATCCCCTGAGGTAGGTACCATTGTTATAATCTTTATTTTGCAGATGAGGAATTTGGGACCCAAAGAAATTAAGCTATATGCGTTTGGTCAAACAAGTGGTGAATGGCAGAGTCCTAAATCAAACCCTGATCTCCTGTCTCCAAAGCTGGTGTCCTTGACCATGTCTCTCTAATCCTCCTTTGCTTATTGCTAAGATTGGGTCTTTAGGCTGCTAAACACAACCACCCCCTCTCATCCTATGTGCCAGTTGAGGGCAATAGATGGCAAAGACTCAACAAATATTTGTTGGATTTAACTCCCCCAAATGAAATCACTTGCCAGTTTCCCCACCGCCTTTAGGGAATCCCCAAATTCCCACTTTGCTGTCTCATGTCCAGTGGACTTTTACTGGGTGTTTTTGTGCCAGACCCTGGAGAAATACAAAGACAAATCAAATGTGGTTTACTTCCAGGGAGCTCAATTCCCTGTGAGGGTACAGGGATTATGAACTTGACCTTGGAGAAATCTTAACTATTCCTCCTTTTTCATTCCCTTTAGACAACCAGCAATGAATCTGAAAACAGGAAGTGCCATTGTTATTGTTTTCCTCCATCCACCTTAGGAACCTGAAGAATAAGAAGAGGAGGCTGAAAGGTCTCAGAGATGTTTTCTATGTACACACAGGAGTGATTTTAAGTTTTGTTTCCTTTTTTCTTTTAAGATGTAAAAAAAATTATTTTTAAGATTTTATTATTATTATTTCTTTTTTTTTGCTTAGAACTGGGGTACAGGCCAGAGGTGCAGGGGGTGAGAGGATCCACCAGAGACAGAGGGGAGCCGAACAGGCAGATCTACTGGAAAACACTGTTGAGGGGAGCAGCGGGGAGACAGGAGAGGTCTGCTGCACCACATGGGTCAGCTCCCTGGCTGGGGATCCAACTCAGGCCATAGCAGTGATAGCGCTGAGATTAGCCCCTAGGCACCAGGGAAACCCGTTCCCATTTTTTAAAAATGGGAGCGTGTTCAACATAACGTCCTTGCACTTGTTTTTCCATTTAAGAACACACAGTGGATGAGTTTCCAAGCCTGTTCCCTCTTAACTGTTTCATCCCCCTGAGGATGCTCACGGTAAGCATTGCAAGCGTTCCCTCCCTCACCTCAAAACTCGCAGGGTAGGAGATCCCTTTTGCAGCTCAAGCCCTGGTGACAATCACTTTGCGGGGTGACTACAGGTCTGTCTTCTCCTGGACCATCTGGCACCTTGTCCCCAGAATGATTTTCCAAAGCATAAGTTTAATGATCGCTCCTCTCCCAAATCTCACCCACCCCTGCAGGAGGAATCCAAATGCATCCAAGGATTTGCAGGATCTCACCGCTAAGCTACTCAGCCTTGCCGGGTGACCATCTGCACCCACATCCCCAAGCCCCACTGCCTTTCTTCCTTTTGCTTCATGGGTACTCAGAGACCCGCCCTGGCTCCAGGCTGTCTAGAAGCCAGTCTTGCCGCAGGCTTCTTCCTCACCTCCACAGCTTTCCCCACTCCCTCATCACAGGGCAGATTCTACTGGATTTTCTGACATGTCACTTCTTAGGGCTTCCTCAGCCCCCTCAGGACCTTCCTTTATTTTCCTTCACCCTGGAAACACTCATTGCACTTATAATTAACTTAATATCCTTTTTGCCTGCAATTTTTTCTGCCCTCCTGGAGGGTCTCTCTCCTTTATCTGCTGTACCCTCAAGGCCTAGCACAGTTGGTGGCACATTGCAGGTGTCAATAAATGTTTGCTGAATGAGAGATGATAAATGACTCATGGGGAAATTTTATTGCTTCCAGTTAATACACAAACACTACACAAACATACAGGTGCAGTCTCATGTTGAATACTTGGTTTCACTGACAATGATAAAAGAAAAAGTGCTTATCCAAATAAAAGTGTCCTAGTTTCTTTTTCAAAAGCATTTTATTTAAGGGTCTCATAGCTTGCTTGTGTTTTTTTTTAATTAATTTATTTATGACATTAATCATTATAATCCATTTTATTTTAAAGGAGTCTTTAATAATCCAGTTACCCCCAAGCCACTGGGATCTGCTCTTGCGCAATATTGTGTCCATTGTGGTGGCTCCTGGGAAACTGTTTCCTGGTGTTTTGTTATTTTGAAGACTATGTGGGAATCCTGTACACCTAAACAGGTTTGTTCTTCTAGAGTTTTTGTTTTGCCAGTTTCTTGGCTTGGGGGTTCCCATACAATAAACTTAAACCCCAAACCTACGTGAGTATGGTTTTATTGTGACAAATTCGGAGGGGTCATTTTTTTCCCCCACCCATGACCCAGAATAAGACAAAGGTCTGTGTTTTCTCCCTCTGCTGGTGGGTGGGATTTATCTGACTGCCCCCCACACCTTTCCTGCAGGGTGGAGCTCCTTGAGGGGCCTTTGCACTGGGGATGCAGTACCAAAGCTCTGTCCCTTGTCCTTTGGGGCCCTCACGATTCAAACCCCTCCTCTGCTCCAAGCAGCCCTTCCTCAAAACTCTGGTCCTCACACCCCCCTTTTTCTGACCTGAGGACTGTCCCTGTTTTCTGGACTTCAAAGGGTATTTGTTATATTTTATCCAGCATTTGTATGTGACAATTAGCGGGAAGGCTTTTAAATTATCTAGTCCTAAATATTTCCAAAAATGGAAACTGAGTGGACTAGTTTTTTAGGTCTTTCCCTCATTCTGGGTGCCTGAGTCTACTTTTTAACAGGTCACTTTATTCCCCTCTTATTTTCTGTACATTTGCCACCTTCCTCCTTTTCTCTTCCATTTACAACAGTTACATTATAGAAAATGCTTCATGCTAATAATTTCTCACATATACATAGTTCTTTAGCCCTTAGTATTTAGCTCTTACTGCTGGATCTTTTTCATCTCCTTTCCTTTTATGTTACTTCCTAGTGAGCAGAGACCAAATATAGCCAGAATTTGATCTATATGTCACCTGCTAACTTAAATGCTCTTCTCCTTGGGGGGGAAAAAAAAAAGTCAATCTTGCAGATTAAAAAAAATCTTGCGGTGGGTAAAACTGCTAGCAATGTAGCAGTGTTTCCATGCATTTCATTGTCAAAATGCTGGCAAACCCTATAGCTGGTGACTCTGGGCAGCTAAGTTTTTACAAGTTCAGTACCAGTCTTGCAATTTATATTCATAATTCGATTGAACATTCACACTTGCTTAACTTTTTATTATTAGGCCTAGATAAATTCTTTTGGTCTTAGATGTAGGAATACATGCATATAAAAAAGCCTATTGATATACGAGTCTATCAAATGTACTTTGTACACACATTTGCATCCTAAGAATGCTAGACAGAGGGTTCGTTTTGTAATGCTGGTTACCTTTACACACAGTTTACTTAGAACTTTTCATTTATATACTACCAAGTGAAAATGAGGTAAGTATAGAAGTGACTGCTTTTGCCACCTCTCTAGCCAAGCTTACACATTAACCAGCTAATAAATAAATCACTCTCATGACAGAAGCATCAGCCGCTGAAATAGTTTATAAGCACAGCCACAAAGCTCTTTCCGAGAGACTATGAAAGCTTTCCCTAGTTAGGTCAGCATTATTAATGAATATTCTACCTGCTTTTTCCTCTCAATCTCCAAAATGTTATAAGAGTTTGGCATTCCCAATCTTAAGGATTTAGAAAATTGTCCCTGCATCAGTTACTTATGGCAGCGTAACAGGCCACGCTGCGAGTGGCTTCAAATAATTGTCGTTTCAATTGTTCACCAGGCTGTGGGGCAGGAACCCTGGCAGGGCTCAGAGGGACTGTTCATCTGTGTTTCGGGTGGTGTCTGCTGGGGTGGCTCCAAGTGGGGCTGGAGGACGCCCCCAGGACACACCCAGGGTGGCTCTTCAGCTACAGTGGCTGGAAGGACTGAGGGCTGCCGGGGACAACCAGGCCCTTTTCTTGTGGGGTTGGCTCAGCTGTCAGCTGGGTTCCTGGAGGCCCCTCTTTGACTTGGCTGGATTTCCCGGATGGTCTAGATTTGAGGAAGCAGATGGTATCCCCTCAAGTTCGAATGTAAATATCCAGGCTTCAGCTGGCACTTTCGCCACATTCTATTGGTCAGAGCAAGTCAAAGACCAGCCTTCAGGGAGCATGGAGTAGACAGGCCACCGCTGAAGGCAGGAGCTGTGTGCACCTATAAGGCTGGGGGGCATTGTCTCGGCCCTTTTCACAAACAATCTATCGAGGTGGGGTCACATTACCTAAGAAAATAGCTCCATTTCTGTTTATTAAGTAGCCACAAGTCAAAGGGAAAAGTTATCAACTATAATTGAGTACTAGTGTTAGTTTATAGTGCTTGCATTAAATATGTTAAAGTACTTTCCTAATATATTCAAGGGCAGTGTTTGAATGTCAATGTTATTTTTCAGCACTTAAAATTTCAAGCGAGAAGGTACAACCTCAAATAACATTAAACCTTAGGTTAAATTCACTTAGCCCTTAGAATCTGGGGGGTTACCTTCAGTTTATGACTTGTGTGTGTGTCTTTTCTCCCTGGTGGTCACTTAGGAGTATGGGGAGCTGTGGATAAATGATCTTATTTTCTTAGTCTGATAATACCATCTTGCAGGCTTGGAATAACTTTCTAATCCCACTAATTGTTTTTAAAGAAATAACACGATTTTGATTTTGCAAATTATATCACACCAAGTTCTTCACAATTGAGTACACCAAGATCTTACCATTGAAACCCTTCCTGGTGTTAAGCAGATGGATAATTTTGAAATATGTACGTATGGAATTAAGTTCCCTGACTATCCAAATACGCCAACTACTTCCATGGCATTTGGAATTATGCAATGGAAGATGTTTCCAGTGATGCCCTTTTATGTGTTAATTTTGCAAAATGTATTCTCAATTATAATTTCAAATCACCTGAGCAACAGAAGAAAATTAGAAGTTGTATCAAAACCAAGAACTTATTTGAATTTAGCATTAAGAAAACATCTTAATTAATTGGCACAAACTGCAGATAACCCATATTTAACGAGCCAGTGCTGGTTGACATTTGCCAAAATATGACATATTGAATATGTTGTTTTTGTCCAATACCTCTTGAATGATGAAAAAAAATTAAGATCAGGGGTATAAAATAATTTATTCCTATGAGACTCAAGAAACTTTTACTAGAAACCCCTTTAAGCAAGAAATTTGCTTTTGCTAAGTTTTAAACAAATCTTTAAATGACCTTTTCATTTCAAGACACATTGTCCAATCCTCATAGAACCAACATGCCAGATATTTTAATTTCCTGCACATTTGCCAAGTTTCTTCAGCTTGGAACAAGATTTAATTCTGAGGTGCCTCCCCATTTTGGGGGGGAAAAATCCACTTTCTCTTAAGTTCAACACATTTTTTAAAAATAAAATTTGATCATTTATATCATTGAAACACTTAATATCTTCCAGTATAAAAATTCTCCTCCATATTGGCTCAGAGAGCCTGGCTCTTTAATTCTCAGTACTACTCTCTTGTTTTACGTTCCAGCATTGCATTTATTTAAAATATATATTTTTTTAAAAATCACACTGTCTTTGAACTTGGGCCAAATGCTTTGAAAGAGTGAGTTTAGGGGGACTGGAGGATGGGATGAAATGTCTATAAATAGCAGTTCTGTGTGTAGCATCTACTGTATAATAAAGTGTTGTGTAACTCTGCCACGCAACGTAAATAATGATAGTAATTTGCATTTTCTTATTACTATTCAACCTCGAATTGAATCTACAGTCTTTTGCCAATATTAAGGTCTATTTCTCACTTCCTTATATCCCCCAGGGTCCCAACCCTGACGAAGGGGAGACAGTGAAGTATCCCCTTGTTTTGCACAGAGATCATACTTAGCGAGCACACACCCAGCTGCTTTTTTACCCCGGTATTTTTGGTCTCATAAACCTCAAAGCAGTGTGGTCTAAGGCTGGCCCAATGCCAAAGAGAACCAAGAAGAAATCACTGCATTTCCATCACCTCCTTTTTACATCTTTTCTCAGAGAGTCTAGCCCAGGGTGATTATGCTGGACTCAAAGTCAAGAAAGTAAGATTCAGAAAGAGGAAATACTTTAAAAATTGTGCCATCTTGGAGGACGCATTGTTAGTGCCACCGAATAATGTGGCATTGGGCTTATTTTATGCTGTAGACTCATCACAAAAGACCAAGGGGGATTTTTTTTTCCTCCTACAAGCAATTAAGCCTTAGAGTCCTGGGGTGTTGGGTTAGCCTAGCCCAGGGGAGCTTGGATGCCTACGCACTTTGGGACTTGGAGTTGAATTATCAAAATGCCAGGCCCTCAGGAGGAAAGGAGATGGCAGTGTTGTGTGAGGCCCAGGCCCCAGGGGAACCCCACACTAGAGATGCAGTGAGAAGCAGGATGGTCAGAGAAGGCACAGGACCCAGGTCTTAGCAACTAAATTGTGCACACAAATTGCCTGGAGACCTTGTTAAAATGCAGATTCTGATTCAGGGGGTCTGGAGTGAACCTACAGATTGCATTTCTAAGCTCCCAGGTGGGGTGGATACTGTGGGTCCTGAGACTTCACTGTGGAGCAGCAGTCGGGTGGGGAGGAGTAGATAGAAGGACTTTGAAGAAGGGGCACAGTCTAACCTCAAACTTCATGGCCCTGGGAGCAATGACTGAAGTTCTGGGGGCTGAGTTGTACCCGAGGGGGAAGGCCACTAGCACCAACAGAGCGCCATCTTCATAGGGACCATTCCAGTCTCTACAGAGAACATCTATTCCAACAGGCTACGTGAAGAACTGAAGACAGAAAGCCCTTCCCAACTTTTCTGGCCTATTCCCCCACAGCTTCTTAGGTTTCTTGAATGAGCCTAGGGAGGGGAACACAGGTCCCAAGCCCCCACAGTCTGAATTTCCAAACTACCTTGGTTTGAGGAAGGAACAGTAAAGACACTTGAGTCACTTTTTTTTTTTTTTAATTTAGATCAGTTAAGAGATGTGAGATGTTTCAAGCCCAAGTGTCATGAAGCAAATTCAGAGGCGTTACCCTTTCAACCTCTAATAAGAAAATCAGATTCAGAATTGACAACCATTTATTATTCAATCAACAAACATTTGGGGGTGATAAATGAATTTTTCTAATACCTGATGTAGTGAAATTTGGGGGCTTCTGATAAGAAAAAAACATTGAAGGGGACAAGTGCCCCAAAAGATCTGAGGATTTAAGTTCCTTATCAATGATTAACTGGTCCCCACAGAAGAAGACCCCTTCCCCTTATACACACTGTTCAAGCAGTCCTTTGAGATTTCCCCCCCCTTCAAGCCTTGCTCTTCCCTTAAATATGATTTCCTCAGTATAAACATGTTCAGAAGAAAGACCCAGGTTGATTTTCTTCTGCCAGCATCTTCCAAAGATAGCCTCACATCCTATTCTCCCATAAGAACAAGTCTTAAAAATAAACTAAGGCAGTAAGTACTGTGTCCAAAGCCAAGTGTGTTCCAAAGCTGAGTGTAATAAAATCCAGGGCTCCCTTTCTCTAATTCGATTTGAAGAGCAAATGCCTTTCATAGGTAATTTTGTTTGTAGTCTCTGATCCTGCCATCCCCAGGACCTGATGTTTTATTAAAGCATGTCCAAATCTGGTTCTGATTATGAAAGAAAACTTTGAGCCTGTGCTCAGCAATGTCACAGGTCACATGGAGATACCAGCTTGAAGTTCCCTTCATTGTCTAGAAGGTCTAATTTTTAGGCAGAGGGTGAGAAGAAATTATTCTTTCTTTTGCCTGATCATCTGTCCCAGAGAAATCAGAAGTCACAGAGTGAGCCTATGGTCAGCAGTTGTGTGTGTGTGTGTGTGTGTGTGTGTGTGTTTTAACCCTTACCATTCAGGAATGTCATATAAAATTCCAAATTTTGGTTACTCTAGAAAAATCAGAAGACCTGGCTGTGCTGTGTGGTTGCATATTGTGTTGGGGAGCATTGGGGATGCTTTTGGCCACCAGCATCTGGACTCCTCTCCTTTGCTCAGCGGTATCTCCAGCTCACAGGTCTTGGTGAGGGCAGATGTCACTGCCTACTTCTCAAGTCACACGCCAGGGACTCACTAGCGCTCCATACAGTCCTGGCTAATGAGACGTGTCTCTTCAGGTTTTTTAAACGGGGGCACTAGTTTCAGGAAGAAGCCAGGAAAGGGGAGAATTTAGGAAATTTTTGTGACAGTAGAAATGGTGGCACAAGGGGTTAAGTCTCAGCACTGTCAAGCTATCAGCAGCCACTGCAGCACAGTTCCATCCCTGGCCAGGGAGCTACCCACATGGTCCAGCAGACCTCTCCTGTCTCACCAGCTGCTCCCCTCAGCAGTGTATTTCAGTCAGTCTGCCTGTTCTGTTCCCTGCTCTGACTCTGGTGGATCCTCTCACCACACACACCTCTGGCCTACACCCCAGCTCTTGTATGCATAAATAAATAAAATAAATCTTTAAAAAACAAACAAACAAAAAACCAAAGGGCAGTGACAGTGGTTTCTTTACTGACTTGGTTCCACAGAGAAATTTCGCCTGCGGTTTCAATTCCATGACCTGTTTTGTCCTGTTGTCAAGCCACATTCTCTGCCTTCTACAGAGTGTAAGCTTTCGAGTAATTCCTGCCTGCATTTCTTTTCTACTTGAATCTTCCATGTGCTAACTCTCAGGGCGGAGCTTGTGAGCTTGTGACTCTAGTCTTTATTTCTCTTAAAATGTGATAGAATTTTGGTATGGGGAAGAAAGGTAAAGATGATGTAGCACAAGAATCAAGAAATTAGACAGGTTCCCCAAAGGGGCCACAACTCATTACCCCCCCCCCTTTTCTTCTCCTTTGGCAGAACTGGGTCACCTGTTCACCCTTTAAGCCAATCAGGGGACCAGGGTTCTAGAACAGTAGTTCAGTTTTGGCTGAATATAAGAATTACCTGGGAAGCTTTTCAAAATGCCAAGGCTACCAAAAAGGTGTGTGGGGGTGGGTGGGTAAGGAAAGGTATAGGTGGGTTCAGTGGACTGGGTAGGAGGATACCTGGTGCCTTGGTGGTGGGTGTGGTGTGATAACATACACTTGAAGAGGTGTGATCCTAAAACACACACAGAGTTGTACACCAATGCTACATCAATTTAAAAAAAATTATCAGGTGCTTTTAATATCATCACTGTCTTGAGCTTGGTTCCCTCAGCTGCCCATTTTATAAAAATGAATAATAATATCCAAAGAGATATTTAAGGTACCCAAAGGACTATACCTTCAATGAATAGCTAGACCAGACACAATCAAAAAACACACAACCCAGATGACACTTGCAGGACAGCTTTGTTTTTCCAGAGCAGGCCTTGGGGTACCCATTCCTTTTCTTAGAAAATGAAGTCATGGGGAGCTCCAGTACTGAGAAGCAGTGGAGTAGAGGCCAGTATTTCTCAAACTTGAAAGCATCAGAATCCCCCGGAGGGTTTGTTACAAAGCAGATGGCTGGGCCCCACCCCCAGAGTTTCAGATTCAATGAGTTTGGGGTGGGTGGAAGAATAATTAGCATTTTTAACAAGATCCCAGGGGCTGCTGTTGCTGGTCCAGGGACCACACTAGTTTAGTGGCTGAGAACTGGGTCTACAGAAGCACACTGTTTTGGTAAGACCCTGTTCTTGTCTCTGAGGCCAAGTCAGACCTTGGCAAGTTACTCAACATATCAATGAAATGAGGCCAATGACAGAGGCTGAGCTTATTGCAACACTTGGGTATAACAAATAAAAAGCAGAACAATATCTGAGCCACAGTCACTGCCTGATGGATACCATCTACTACTCATTCATCAAACAGCTGTTAATGGTGTGGTTCCTTCAAGTCAAGCACTGTTCCAGGCACTAGGAGTACATTAGTGGTTGAGCCCAAGTCACACCTCTCAGTGAACTTATACTCTACCTGGGAGGCCCATGACAGATGGCTCTGCCAATGTGCATATAGTGTCACACAGAAGAATTCTGCAAACTGGGGCCTCCCTATGGCACAGGGGTTACAGACAGCACTATCAAGCTATTGCCAGCCACTGCAGCATGATTTCGATTCCTGGCTGGCCAGGGAGCTGACCCACATGGCACAGAAGACTCCTGTCTTGCCTGCTGCTCCCCTCAGCAGTGTATTTCAGTAGATCTACCTGTCTGCTCCCCACTCTGTCTCTGGTGAATCTTCTCATCTCCCATCACCTCTGGCCTAGACCCCAGCTCTTGTATGCATAAATAAATCTTGAAAAAAAGAGAATTCTGCAAACTGAACAGCCAGGCACACACAAAGTTTTTATGAGAATCGGTGCCAGTCTTGTTCACATGTTCCAGCTCAAGTTTTTGTAATGCAAAGGTCCCTTAGCAAGATGCTTCATCCCTTGGTGGTTGAATAAAACCCAGGTTATGGTGTCTTTGGTCAAGGTTCTCCAGAAAAATAAACCAATAGGAAAAAAAATATTTATATATACACACACACACTTAGATACATATGTATATAATATAGCATTCTTTATATATAATATTTGTTACATATTATAGGAATTGGCTCACATGATTACAGAGGCTGAGAAGTCCCACGCTCTACTTTGCAAACTGGCTACCCAGGAAAGCTGGTGTGTGAGTCAGCCCAGATCCAAAGGCCCGAGTACCAGGGGTGCAGACGTCTGAGGGTAGAAGATGACTGTCTGCTCAAATGGAGGGCAAGTTCTCCCTTCTCTGTTGTTTTGTTCTATTCAGGCTCTCAGTGGAGGGGTGAGGTCCACCTACATTAGTGAGGGGGATCTTCATACTCAGTCTACTGACTCAAATGCTAATCTCTCCCAGAAACACCCTCAGAGACGCAGCCCCCCCAGCATATTTTACCAGCTCTCTGAAATCCTTTAAGCCAGTCAAATTGACACGTAAGATTAACCCTCACAGGCACAGTCACACCTGCCAGTTCTTTACCTTCTGTTTGAGGACACCTCCCAAATGAGGACAGGATGGACAGAGTGTCTGGAAGGGCGGGGAGAGGGAGATGACCCCCAGCTGGGTGCTTACAAAATTTACCTTGTTCAGTCCTCACTCTCTTGGGGTAGATGACCCCATGCATATTATGAAACAGAAGAGAAGCAACCTGCCCCAAACTGTGGAAGAAATGGCAAGCGGGCGAGTGAGTGAGCTGAAGAACCGGGGTCAGAGTTGGCACCGGAGGAAGCGGAGTGGGGGCGCTGCCAGGCCACAACCCACATCCGACGTTCTTCTGGGGCGCAGGGGGAACTCCTCCTCGCCAAGGTAAGGGTGCCACTGCGGCTTTGGCCTGCTCCCACGGCAGGTGGCAGAGATGTACCAAGATGCAAGGAGCGGTTACTTCTGAACCAGACCGACCGAACCTAGGCACAGCCCAGCGAAGAGGGAAAAAACCAAAACCAACAAAACCCAAAGTGACCCCAAATCCCCTCAGCTCAGGCGGGGGAGGGGCGGGGGTAGGGGGCTGATTCGCATGACCTCTGGGTCGCGGGTCCCCTATGCTCTGCTTATTAACTCGCCCTCTGCAGTTCCACATACTCACCTAACTGGAAGTAAAGTTCTAAAATTTTCACTCTGCAGTTCTTTTTGGAGGTCGGTTTTCTGAAATTTGTTGGGGGGCTGGGAGGACACGGATTTGGGACACGGCTTGGAGTTGTGTTTGCTTGGATTTGTGTTTCAGTTCCAAGTACTCACCTCCCAGCGCGGGGGCAAGGTGTCTGAGCCCTTCTGCACTGGCTTCTCTATTCAAGAACCGGCTGTCATTTGGGGGTGTTTCTCCTCGGGGTTTTTAAGCTCTGGCCGTTTGAACCCTGGTGATGGCCGGAGTTAGCTTGGGCCAGACCTGAGCTGTAATGCTGACTCGGGCTGCAGGGAGCGTCCCTGCGGCTCCAGCTCCCCGTCTCCCTGGGCGCGGGTAGCCCCCCGGCGCCCCCAAGCCGCGCGCGCGGGCAGCCGGCCGGCCTGCGCCTCCGTAACCTGGCAACCGGCGCCCGGGCAACGGAGAGGGGGCGGGACCAGAGCAGGAAGCCGGAAGCCGGCGGCTAAGTCTCGCGAGAGTTGCGTTTGCGCGCGAACTCTAAGAGGCTCGCAGGCCCGCTCGCCGCTGGGTGCCGCGCAGACCCCTGGGGACGCGACCCCCCACGGACCGGGAAGCCCTCGCGTCCCGCCATGGAGACCTCGGGCGGCGAGCAGCAGCAGCAGCAGCCCGCGGCGGCTCAGATCAGGAACCTGCCCTGGTAGGAGGAGGCCCGGCTGCCGCGGGGAAGGGGGTCGGCTCGAGCCCACCAGGCCCCCGCTGCAGGGGCCCCCTCGGCCACCCCAGCGCCCCAGTTACCCGCGTCCTATTTGGGACTGTTGCCGGGGCGCCCCGATCCTTTCGCCCAAGGGAAACGCGGCTTTCGCACCTGGGTGACAGCCGGGGGTTGGAACCCCATCTGCTGACTGCCTTGGCCTCCGTGCCAAGGCTTCCGTGTGGTTGTCGGTCAGATTCCAAACCTGAATAACAATGATAGTGGCGACCCCCCCTCGTGAGCTTTTAATTTTTTAAAAAGATCTGTTTAATGTTTTTGTACGGGTCGGGAGGGTGAGAGGATTCACCGGAGACAGAGCGGGGAGCAGAACAGGCAGACAGATGAAATACACTGCAGAGGGCAGCAGCGGGCGAGGCAGGAGGGGTCTGCCGCGCCGTGTGGGTAGCTCCCTGGCCAGCCAGGAAGGGAACCTGCGCTGCAGAGGCTGCGGACAGCTTCACAGCGCTGCGCTCAACCCGCTGTGCCTCCAGGGAGGCCCTCCCTCCTTGGCTTTTATATAAGAGCCTGGCTTTCTGTTCTGCGGGCACCCCAGGTGTAAGTTTCAGTTTTACCTTTGAGGAAACTGGAAGGTTGAAAGACTTGCGTAAGATGCGCAGCTAGGAATAGGCCTGGGTTTGAACTCGGTTGGTCTGACTTCAGAGCTTGCACTCTTAACCGGCATGCTAGTAGATCTGTGTCCTCGTGATGCTTTATTAAAGACTTGGATGGGACATGACTTGATTTTGGACAACTCTAAAGTTCTTGCTTAATAATGAGTTCAGTTTGCGTATATTGTGATGAAAACACACACCATATAATTTTCTGTGGTGACCATTTAAAGGTATACAATTCAGTGGTTTTAAGTACATTCAGAATGTTGTGCAGCCATCCCACTATCTAGTTTCAAAAGTCACTCCAGAGGGAAATCCTCTGCCCTTTGACACCCACCATCAGCCCCTGGCAATCACTAACGTAAAATTTTGCATGTCCTGGATATTTCATATAAATGGAATCATCCAATTTGAGTCCTTTGTGTCTGTCTTCCATTTAGCATGTTTTTGAGGTTCATCCATGTTGTAGCATGAAGCAGAATCCCTTTTTATGCAGAATAATACTCCATTGTGTGGGTTGACATTAGGGTACTACATCAATTTGGAATCATTTTGTAATAGTGGGTGCCCATTCAGGGTGAGAGTAAAGGCAGTTTTTCACCCCTATTGACATTTTGGGCCAGATACTTGGGAGAGGGGTGGGGGGAGGGTGAAGAGTGGGTAGAGGCTGTCCTGTGCATTGTAGGATGTCCAGCAACATCCCTGGTACCTACCAGCTAGATCGGTAGCATCTTCCAACCACTTGTGAAAACGGAAAATCTCCCGGTAACATCAAATGTTCCCCAGAGGACAAGATGGCCACTGCTTGAGAACCTCTGGTCTGTATTCAAACTTAAAGCATTTTGTTTCTCTTCCTCTTTTAGTTAAAATAGGAAAGAAGTCTTTTGCACACAACAGAAATGTTCTTGCTTTTATATATGTTGCAATCTATGCTAAATTGTATTCCAGGGTGGAAAAATACCGGCCCCAGACACTGAATGATCTCATTTCTCACCAGGATATTTTGAGTACCAGTAAGTATACATGTGTCAGTTGCTGTTGTCTGTTGTCCTAGGTAAAGTACCTAGATATATTTCTTGGTGATGTTGTCTCTGCTGTTCAATAAATTTGAAGACTCTAATTGAGCTAATCTATGGAATGTGGCTGTAAGAGTGAAGTGCTTCAAATTTTCGTTCCTGCATATGCCTGTGATTTGCACTTAGAGTTGAATTGCATTCAGCCCAAGTCAGGGGCCCACAATGAATGAGGCAACTCTCAGAAACTGACAGTGTTTCCTCTTTCTTCCTGCTCCTCAGTTCAAAAATTTATCAGTGAAGACCGGCTGCCACATCTGCTTCTCTATGGGCCTCCAGGGACGGGAAAGACATCCACCATCCTAGCCTGTGCCAAACAGCTGTACAGAAACAAAGAATTTGGCTCCATGGTCTTGGAGGTAAATAGGACAGTTCTTATTCTATAAAGGCCTCCAGTCTCCTCATTTTCATTCTGCTAGTTTTTAAGAAGTTTCCCTGCTGGAGGAAAAGCAGCAGACGTAAAATATTTCAACTCATTTTTTTCTGTAATTGTATTTGAATTTGGATTGATGTGAGCCACAGGCCAGTGGTAGAGCTGGGTGTGTTTCTTTACTGTTGCCAGCTTTTACCCAAACATTCAGCAGTCACTCAGTTGCCGCTTCTCTCCTTTGTACCCCTGCAGGTCCCCTCTCCAGGTAACTCCATCCTCTCCTTGCCCCCTATAAGTCGAGCCCTATTCCCTGAAAGTTTCCTTGCCCTCTGATTCCTAGTTGGGCTTGGCCAGGAAAGGCCCTGCAGAAGTCAGGCTTGGTACAAGGAGTCCCCACAGGCTGGTAGCATCCCCTCTGCAGGGCAAATCATTCAACCCTCACTAGGGGCCAACACCACACCCCCTGTACCCCCTTAAGAGGGTGTGTAATGGGCCCCACTAGTCCTTGAGGTATTGCATGGCCCTTGTGTTCCCCCCGCCCCCACCAATCAATACCTTTTGCAAGTTGTTCATCCAGTTGAATTGGAGTATGCTGTCTCTGTACTGGTAGGCCCTCACCTCATACGCTTAGATGACAAAATTCTGAATATTGTCTGTTGCAAGAAAAAACATGTTTAACTTACTTTTTAACATCTTAGAACCTTGCTGCTTCTAACATTTGTATTTTAATGAATTAAAAACTTGGTGGCTTTTGGGTTGCAGTAGCTAAAATTAGCACTGCTCTGCTCATGCCAGAGGTGCTGCCCGGTATCACCAGCCCAGCTTATTATGCCTGTGGTTTATGGCAGTGACTGTCTTCAAAATGGGGGAGGAAAAACAGTTACTTGCCTTTTAGAATATAATGTAGTGATCTCATGAGTTGTGAGTTTTAAGTATAATTGTGATCTTGTTCTTTCATAGTGTTTGTCTGTAAACTGTCATTAGACCTAGAGACCTAGCTTGCTGAGCTGGATTGAAAAAAATGGTCACAGACAGTGCGCCAACATGTTTTCTATTGTGCCTTCTGTACCACATTTAGCTGAACGCTTCAGATGACCGAGGAATAGATATCGTTCGGGGACCCATCCTGAGCTTTGCGAGCACGAGAACAATATTTAAGTAAGAACCGTTTGCATCATCTCTCTCCCTGTAGATTTTGATCAGTGAAATAATAGAGCTTAATACTTTTAATCCTCCCTGTTGCCAGCCTGTAAAGGTTAAAAAAAATGACTGTGCCAAAAGCAGCCATGGAAAAGAGATAGTCCGGGGATGGCAGTAAGAAATGTTTAAAAGCAAATATTAAACCCATATGGGCATTAGCAAGTGATGTGGGGAGGCATCAGCGCTATTTTACTGCTTTACTGAGGGCTCAGTCCATCCTAAGAGTAGGTGAGCTGGTTTGACTTGAAACAAAAATAAGTTGAGATGGGGATGGAGACCTAGAATGGCAGCTCAGAAAAAGGTGAAAAGACGGGCCTGAATGAAGGTGGCGAGACAAGTACCTAACGGAAGAGGGTGCTGAGCGAGAGGAAGGGGGATGTGCCAGAGAGACCAGCCCAATGAAGAGCAGCAGTTAGACCTCGGGGCCCCGTGAGAGGTGCGCTGGGGCAGGGCGGGGGGCTCCTCTCTACGTGCCCGCAGATGCCAACTTTGGTGCAGTCCTAGGCTAAATGTCCTCCATGGGACAGGGCCTGATGGCACAAGGGTGAAGATGGAGGTTTGGGCTTGGAAGTTGAAGTGACACTGAAGAAATCGTCAGATGGTACCATTTGTTTTCCTAGGAAAGGCTTTAAACTCGTGATCTTGGATGAAGCTGACGCCATGACTCAGGACGCCCAGAACGCCTTGCGGAGAGGTGAGACTGGCCGCTGAGTGCAGGTGCTGCCAGGGAGGGAACAGGAGGTCTGGCCATGAGGTCTGAGGTGGCTCGCAGGAGGGCGGGGGGTTTCCGCTTCCTCAGGAGCTTGAGGAGGTAAGCCCTGTGGGATTTTAAAACACGATCAGACACGGCTCATTCCTTCTTTTCCACCGGGTTCGGTTTCTGGGATTGGAATTTGTACTGTTTGATGAGAGGTCACGGGGAGCCCTTCTTTCCTGAACTGCTGGGTACCTTTCTGCGTAGATGCCAAATGGCCAGGGAAATAAAGCCAGAAGCTGAGTTGCACTCAGAAAGCTGACCTTGCGTGACGTAATGAAGTAGCGAATATAATGAATATAATGAATTCACTTGCCAAGTGAATGATTGGGCAGAGAAGGGAGAGTGTCCTATGATTTGTCTCTCTTAGGGGCCTGGTGCTCTTGATTTCTTTGAAAGGACGTTCATAATCATTTTCATTAAGATTCTGAGGTTGGACTTCCCCGGGTTGAGCGCAGCGCTGTGAGGCTGGCTGTAGCCTCTGCAGTGCCGGTTCGACTCCTGGCTGGCCAGGGAGATTCCCACATGGCGCAGCAGACCTGCCCTGCCTCGTCCGCTGCTCCCCTCAGCAGTGTACTTCAGTCCTTCTGCCTGTTCTGTTCCCTGCTCTGTCTCCGGTGAATTCTCTCACCTCCAGCGCCTCTGGCCTGTACCCCAGTGCTTGATAAATAAATCTTAAAAAAAAAAAGAAAAAAAAAAAAAAAGAGTCTGAGGTAATCAGCCAGGAGGGAAGGAGCCCATATATAAGAAGTGGAGGACAGTTAGTGTCTTCTGGCCCTAGAAGCCTTGGCAGCCTGTCTCCGGCATCGTGTTCTGTGGCGCTCCTATGAGTCTGGGCAGGTCCCCTTGCAAGAACACCGGGTACCCACACAATGAAACCAGTGTCATAAGCATCTCTGAATTTGGGTTATTGCTGCCTCGAGTGCTCTCAGGCTTGTAGACAAGTCCACAGGGAAGCCTGCAAAAAGCCATTCCCCTCCCTGCTCGGTAGAAGGTGGGGCATCACCAAGCTGCCAAGCAAGTCTATGCAGAAGCTTGGGGATCTGGGCTCCCCTGCCCTAATGGGCTGGATGGCAAGAGTGCTAGATCAGGGCGACTCACAAAAAAGGAAGCAGTGGAATTTGGAGGATCTCGTGGAGGTGACATATTCATCATTTTAGGGGAGGAGAGTGGCCAGCCTCCAGCCCTGACCCCCCGGGACACACTTGTTGCGGCTGCACCCCCACTTGTCTGCATTTTTCAGTTCGAGTTGCCTTGTTTCCTGCATCTTCCATGTGCCCACAGCAGAGTGCAGGGGCTCTGGGTCCTTTGCAGCGTTGGAGTGGACTTTGAGAGCTGGTGGTTTTCCTTTTCCTTGCCAGTGATTGAGAAATTTACTGAAAATACCAGATTTTGCCTCATCTGTAACTACCTGTCCAAGATCATCCCCGCCTTGCAGTCCCGGTGCACAAGGTTCCGTTTCGGCCCCCTGACTCCTGAGCTCATGGTTCCCCGCCTGGAACATGTCGTACACGAAGAGAAGTGAGTGCACTGGAGAGCGGGGGGGGGGCGGGCCTGGGGTGCGGTGCTGTGGAAGCAGGATCCAGGGTGACTGACGGGCTTCCCGTGAAGACCGCGGCGCTTGTAAGGACTTAGCGGGGTGCCTGGCACCAGGTAGGCAACCGGGCCTGTGATCTGCTGTCACTTTCTCTGGTGCCTCACAGACATTCTCCCTGAAAGCCATTCGGCTCTCTTGATTTTTTTCTTGATTCCATCCTCCTCCCCTGGAAATGTCCCAGTTTCCTCCTACTCTTCTTTTGTCACTGGAACCGCCATGCTGCCAAGTCCCTTCTGCTAAGATGCCTCCAGCCTTTTTTGACTAGAAGGGAAAGTTCTGAGACATGTTATTCTATATAAGCCGATGCCAGACAAGTAGCCAGCCCAAGCTGCTGCAGATTTGAAGAGAGGTGCTTTGCCGGAGATCATGGAGCATGCCGGGGAACATACTTTAGAGCCAGTTGTTTACATGCTTTAGTCCTAAATATGGGCCTTTCTAGATGGTGAGCAGGCTGTGACTACTCATGTCAAACCCCCTCCCTAAAAACCAGAGTGAATTCTAGATCATTTAGATCAGGAGAGGATTGTTAACTCCCTCCTCCCCTTTTTTCTTTCATTGTTTTAAAGTCTCAATCATTCCGGGCCCTCAGGTTCCCGGAGTGAGTGCTGGTGCTCTCAGGGGGCCTGCCAATCCCTTCTGCCTGTTTCCTTGCAGAGTTGATATAAGTGAAGACGGGATGAAGGCACTTGTAACGCTTTCCAGTGGAGACATGCGGAGGGCCCTGAATATCCTGCAGGTATAGTACCACGCGCAGCCCATCTCAGGTCATTGCTTTGGGTTAAGTTTTCAAGAACGATACAAGCAACAGCATGGCCAGTCTGTAAATTGAGAAATTTAGAACTAGGCTCCCTGTGCCAGACTCCCCCTACTTGTGTGTTGTGATTAATCCAAAGAATAATTTGTGGTGAAAGAGGGAAAGATAGGGACGAACTCTGCAGCTGTCACAGCTAACAAGTAGCGGCATCTAAGGAGGCCAGCTCCTACAGGAGTGAAAGGGACAGGGTTCGAGCCATCCTGGGCCCACTTGTGTAGCTGCCGTGGCAACGTTCCCCTGGTCTGCCTGCAGCTTGGCCCCGTCATAGCCACCGTGGTTCTCCCCATCTGCAGAGCACCAATATGGCCTTTGGGAAGGTGACAGAGGAGACTGTCTACACCTGCACAGGGCACCCGCTCAAGTCTGACATCGCCAACATTCTGGACTGGATGTTGAATCAAGACTTCACCACAGCCTACAGGAGTATCCTTTTTCGGCACATGAAGTGCCTGAGGCCTGAACTTGGCCCTGGAAGCTCAGGCTGCAGCCAGCACCCACACTGCTGGCCAGAGACAACAGGCTGCATGGGACTGGTCATCTTGTCGTGGGGGCAGGGCGTCTGTGGGTGCAGTGGGCACTTTTTTTTTTTTTTTTAAATTTGTTTGTTTGTTTTTGTTTGTACATGCACTGGGTACAGTCAGAAGTGCGGGAGGGTGAGAGAATTCACCAGAGCCAGAGCAGGGAGCAGAGCAGGCAGAAGGACCGAAGCACACTGCTGAGGGGAGCAGCGGGTGGCAGGAGAGGTCTGCGCGCCATGCGGGACCCTCCTCCGGTGGCCGGGGAGCAGCCGGGGATCGAACCGGCACGGCAGAGGCCACGGGCAGCTTCACAACCCAGCGCTCAACCGCTGCACCATCAGGGAGGCCCAGTGGGCACTTGTCTTTAATGCCCCAAAGTTCTCCATGACGCACTGGGATCTGGACATGGCTTGAAGCCACTTCATTTCAAGGTGGCAGAAGAGCAGTCAGCCCCGGGCATGGAAGCTGCGTTATTTTCAAGTGGTCAGTGCTGCTTTTGTTTTTCTGTGAAGTGAAAGGCCAGGGTAGTGAAATGAATGCATTTGGGGAGTACAGAGATACCACTTATCTTTCAGATGCCCTGTTGACTATACAACAGAAGAATTGGGGCCCAATATGGGCAGCTTCACATTGAAAGAGCAATAGTTAGATAGCAGTAAAAGCCCAACTTTACAGTCAGGGCAGGGATTCAGAATCCTCTGCGGCACCTTTGTTCTGGGCTTGTTCCCTTTGCCTTAACTGCTTCTGTCTAGATATTATGGAGCTCAAGACTCTGAAGGGGTTGGCGCTACATGATATCCTGACAGAGATACACCTATTTGTGCACAGAGGTAACTTGGGCTATTCGCTGTTTTAGAAGCCATATAGGAGGCCGGCTTTGCGGGTGAGGCTGGTCAGAGGCAACACGAGACTTCATTTTTAAGGCAAAGAACAGGAAATACAAACCTGACTCATTTTTAGTTTTGTCTTGCTATTTAAAACTTTGTTCCAAAACGCCTTTTTGACCTCTAGAACTGCTGGGGAGTGAGTGGAAACTCATGGAGGCTGACTTTATTTCCTCCGAGGGTTTCTACTTTATAGCAATTAGTATGTTTTAATTCTCATTTCTGGCAGTATTTTCCCCAAAAGGAAAGGAGTAGGACCTGGCTTCACACAGAGCACAGCCATCTTGGGTGACCGCCTCAAGCACCATACTGTGTGTGTCTCCTGCACAGAGCTGGTCTCGCCCGCAGCCGCACACAGGAATCTCCTAAACAATTCACTGAGCCCCGGGGGGAGAACCGCATCGGTGTCTTCTTGGATCCCCCAGGCGATCTGCTGCACAGTCCTGTGGAGATGCTCTTCCCTCCACTGAGGCCAGCAGCGGACAGGGCCCCAGGGTCGGCTGTGCCGGTGGCCCTGTGCCTCCTCCCAGTGGGCTGGCGGGTTAACCTATGTCCACGAACATGGTCAGCCCAAACCCAGTCCTGCCCTTTGATGGTGGAAGCAGAGCGTGAGTTGGATTTTTACAATCAGCTGTCATGAAAACTGGGACGGCAGCTGAGAACTTGGCCCTGAGGTTAATTAGAGCTGCCCTTACTGCTCAGAGTAGTGTGGGCGCCGCTCCCGGGCTTGACCGAAGCTTTGGAAATCTCATTGCTTTCCCTTTTGGTTGCACTACGAAGAATTGCAAAACATAGTGAATAAAAACCAAAAACCTGCACTGGTTTTACTTTAGAGAGGTGGTATCTAGTGCCCTGCGGCCTCGTACTTGTTTTCTGTGATCTCTGTTTCTTTCATGGTAGGGAGTGACAGACCTCACCCATTTGATCTTGTTTTTTTCCCAGTTGACTTTCCATCTTCAGTTCGAATACATTTGTTGACCAAGATGGCAGACATTGAGTGAGTATTTCCACTCTCATCCTGTTCTTTTTTCCCCTATTTTGTGTCTACTTTCTTGGTTTCAGCCTTTTTAAGTTACTCATATGCGATATCATCTAGTTTTTGCTGTGGAGCCTGGGGAGGGGTGTGAGTGGCTCCCTTATTTAAAGGCTGTATGGATAAACCACACCTCAGATGTGTACTGGCGATAAAGGGCTCTGCTTCCACCTTGAGGTGTGGGGACAACCAGCTCTCCAGCTGTTAGGAAGGAATTTGGCATATTAAAGCATATTGGGGGGAAAGAGTAAACATAAACTCAATTTTCAAGTTTGCCGCGGTCAGTAAATATAGTTTTTAGTCCCCAGTGAAGGTGGCTGCTATCATTTAAGTAGAACAAAAGCACCGGGTTCAAAACATGTCACCATAGGCCATCTCTAATTTGCCATCATTGGTTCTCTATGCACAGATTAGGTCACTTCTTATCAGTAAGCGATTTTGCTTTCACTGGCCGGACACTTGCAAAGTGGCAAGATGAAATGTCAGTGTCCTGCATGACCACAGATCCCTCAACCAAGCTTCCCACTGAGAGAGAAAAAAATTTTACAGTTCCTCTCAAATGAAGACACAGTCCTGAATTCTGCCTATCTGTGCAGCTAGAACAAAGTTCAGAACACTGCTGCTAACAGTTTTCTCAATGTAATTTTTCTTCACCAGTTTGAATCAAATTTTGGGCACACAGACAAGACTCCTGTTTAGGATAAACTTTTGTGACTTCCTGTCTTCAGAAAACTTTGTCTTTGATCTCTGTTGTTCTTTTGTCAAAAGGTAGCTGCTGTGATGTTGTCTATTTTATTTTTTATATTTCTTAGGTACAGGCTTTCTGTTGGCACCAATGAGAAGATTCAGCTGAGTTCCCTCATTGCGGCTTTTCAAGTCACCAGAGACCTGATTGTTACTGAGGCCTAACGTGGAGGCCTGTCTCAGCAATGTCAGGACAGCGGGGACCTCAGTGATGGGATGAACTGCTGCCCACGCCCGGGGAGGTGATGCCATTGTCACCTCAAGTCTTGGGAAGCTGTCCCAGACGTGGGGGGGGGCAGGCATTTAAAAAACAGAGGATGTACATCAGCTTTAGTGTATGACTATCATATTGCACTGCCCATTTGTCCTTTATTGGAGAAAAAGAAAAAACCACAAAACCCTTTTCAACCTTAAGGATTTTTACTCTTCACTTGCTTGGATGACAGGAAATTGGCCTATTCCATTCTGGCCTGGCACCTAAAGCTTTCAGATCTTATCTGGTCCAACTTCTTCCAACTCAAGGTAAACAGAATATCTCCCAAACTAATCTGTGGCCGTCTGTTATCTACTTTGTAAGTATGACTGGATTTCTGCCCAAAATGACTTTACCCTCATAAAATAGACTCAGTTCTCTTGACTTTAAAAATTGGTGTTTTATTTTTCCTCTTGAAGAGCATTACTAGCAGGTTCCTAGTTGTGTGGACAGTAGAGAAAACTTTCACTGTGAATTATGCCATTGAGGTCAGAGGTTGTGCAAACCTCACTTGCTTAACCCAGGATGAGGCTTCGTAAGAAGCCCCATTCGGAACCTACAACTGCTAAAGGCTTATGACCTGTGTACAAATGTAGCAGTTTATTTTCTAGCAATTACATTGCATTTATTATAGTGTTCTTCATAATAAAAATAAAGCAGCCTGTTTTTTGGTTGTGTTACAAGTGACTCTTCTTAACCAGTGATGAGATGCTGACTTATTCGGTGCGCATTTATATGAAAGCCTCCTCTGTCTCTGCTATCACAGAATAAACTTTCTCTGGAGGCTGTTCTTTAGAAAGCTATCAAATTCTTGTATTATCAAAAGGAAGAAGCCGGTTGTTTCCATCATTCACAGACAACTTGCTTCCAAGGTCATCAGCTAAGTTTGAAGTCACTGGCTGAAAGGGGCCTCATGGAAGCCACCCCCAGCCTCTCAGACTATGCTGTCTGGGGTACTGCAAAATAATCACATTTAAAATCTGCCCAGTCCATTCCCAGCTACCCTATTGTACTCGTTTGTTTTAAAAAGTGATTTTTTTTTTTTTCCTTAATGAAAACAGCTAAAACTTTAGACTGTTCCTTCAATGAAAGCTTCTCATCTTGGAATGTTTTTCCTCAGCAACAAATGTGTCCAGAGACATGTTTCATAAGGACCTGCTGGCCTCTACCAAGCACCCGTCAGGAAGCCAAAGGATACGACGTTGCATTTCTTTTAAAATAATTTAAAATATATTAAATTTTCCAAAGGCAGATTGTGTGTGAATGAGGCATCTGTGTGCCTTGAAGGAGAACAGCACTTTCAAGGAGCTATGTTCGTCTAGGGGTAGAGTTGAAACTGGCTGGTCAGTTTGATGAGGTGAAGTGACAAAGTCGGGTGTCATACATGAGACTATCAGCTGAAGGAACGACAACACCAATTCTTTACGCAATTAAGAGACATCTTCACAACTGTTCAACTGAAGTACTATGGTTTTTAGAGACCATCAAGAAAAACACAGTTGTACCTTAACATCTGTTGAGAAAATACAAATAAATATGCTAATGAATGGCAAACAACTGACAACTCAGCCATGTGAACAGTCATGCAGTTTAGGAATACATCCTTGTGTAGCCCGACACAACATTTGTCATCTCCTGCACATGCACACCACTGTTTAGGGAGGAAAGAAAAGCAAAGTATAGTGTCTGTCAGTTAGGAGCACAGCCTCTGAGTCACCTGTAATTCAGTTAGGCTAAGTTAACACTCACACAGACTGCTCCATGGAAACTTGTCCTGCTGGTCAGAGCAGAGCCAGAGGGAGGGAACTCTGAGCCACCACTGTACCCGCAACCGCAATGGTAAGTACGAGGTGGGAGCCAGACCTGCCAGTGGAGCTGAAATTTCTCTCCCACCTCAGAGGCTCAGAGGCCTAGTTACTCTTAGCAAAACAACCTAAGTAACTGCATGTTGAATCAAAACAATTAAAAGAGTTCAACATTGCTGTTTATAAGTGGACTGAAGATTGAAAGTCAAGCTCTGTTGCTGTGGAGCTGGGATCCCCTCCTCCGACTTTCACACATGGAGAAAAAGATCCATGACTAGTCCACTGGAATCTGGTTTTGCTACATTCTATTCACAATCCCAAAGAGAAATGCTTCAACCCCACCAGATGTGTGGCCCACTATTCCAGACACTCTGTGTCACAAAGATTAATCCTGCTACCAGAAAAAAAAAAACACAAAAAACCAAACACAAAAACAAGACTATGTCACGTTGCTTAAAAAGTCCTGTATGTGAGGAACTCTTTCATTTTCTTGGGGATTGGCAGTGCTAGCACTTGGTAGGTTGTTAGGAAGCTTCGAAGGGCTTTCCGGCATAAGTGCTTCAGTGATGAGAGGACCCTAGGAGCTGTCCAGAACTGGACGTGGCCATCCCTCGTCCTGAAAGGAAGGAAACCGATGCGTTAACAGACCGAGGAACTGTGTGCTTTCACTGCGATGGGCGTTAAAGCTTCTGCTGACTTGCGCAGCCAGGAGACTGGAGAGCGGAACACAGCCCTGACTGGAAATGGATGGCTGCGGTGCTGAACAATTAAGGTGTTAAGAGGATTATAAAAACTCAAGACATCTTTGATGCTAAAGTGCTCTCTCTCAGGACCACCCTTTCTCAAGCATACATAGTCCAGCTATGAGAGAGGCGTGCCACCTACTGAATTACAGGCATTCCCTGTGAGGCGGTCATTTCACCCTATGGCTTTTTATGTAATCTTGTATTTCCTCATAGGCCAGAACATTCTAGATGCTTTTTTTTCCCTTTAAAAAGCTACATGGTATACTCAGCAGAAACTGCTACCCATCTGTTCAGCAAACAGATACATACCCTGTGGCAATAACTCCACCATGTGGAAAAAATGTGCAGCAAAGACCATTGGTCATAGGAGCAAATGCAATTGGAGTTTTCAGTTCCAGGGCCCAGATCCTGAGGAGTCTGGATGAGAAAGAAAGGTACATTTGTGCGGGAGCAGACCTGGGGCCAGCCCTAAGGGTAATGCTACAGTAACTTGCAAGCTGGTATTCCGAGGCTGCACAGATTTCTTTCGGTTACCTGTCATCCGCCACTGTGGCGAGGTACAAGCCTTCGGGAGAGAAGCACACAGATCTCAGGGAGCTGATGTGGACGTCACTGTCATCCATGGGGGGATTGAGCTGGGTGTGGCTGAGGAGGAAAGAAACAGGACAGTAGGCCTAAGATGATGGCCACCCTCCACTCCTCATCTTCCTCTTCACCTCTTGGCAAGAGGCTCAACTACTGTGGCTCTGAACACATTCAAGACAAATCTTGCCCCCTTACAGAACACCTTGGGATCTGCAGACTGGAAAAGGTGCATTTCATAAGGCTCCAAGTGACTTGCTGGAGGGCTGAAGGGTTCCCAGCACTCCCTGTACTAATTTTCTTATGCAAAGTAGGTCAGCCCTCACTTTAATGCCACAGTACAAACTGAAAGTCTTTTTTAGGCTAAGCTTGCGATAATTATAGGACTACCTATCATTTGCTTCAGAAAACAACAAAGATGAAGGGAAAAAGTAGACCAAGTCTGTGAGAACATGAAAATTCATTTTGGAAATAACAGTTTCGATGAGAGGATCGTTCTGAACTTGTTACTACAGTTATTAGTAAATGGAAAGAAAGAGTCACTTGAGATTTCACATTGCTTAATCCAAAGAAGTACAGGCCGCCTCCTCTGTCAGGACAACCAAGGGCACTGGGTCCAATTTGAGAACTTAAGAGACAATGAAACACGGCCTCGCTCCAGAGCCTTCAAATAAGCCTCGAACCCACTGTGTGGGGACCCAGGTTGTCCCGTCCTGCCCAGCCCCTCGGAGGGATGTGTCCAAGCCAAGGCAGGTTTCTCATCAGCAACCCCCCAGGGAAACGGGTTCAGTCCTTACTGGAGTGACCTCAGCCTCTCGCCAGTGTAGGGGTCCCACATGATCACGTTGGTATCATAAGAAGCCGTGACAAGCAAGGCTGAGTCGGGGGAGAAGTCACAAGAGACAACGCTGCTTTGGTGGCCCTCTAGCTTCCGGATTAATGTGTAAGACCGCATGCTCCACAGAAAGACCTGGGGAGAGCAAGGGGCGTCTGGTTAGGAGGGGAAGCTAAGCGCTCAGAACTCCAACAGTGGCAGAAAGGTGCAGAGGGTGTTGCCAGGTCCTGCTGCCAGGTAAAGCCCAGACTCCAGAGCTCTTCTGGAATGTATCACACAGGTTTATATAAAGTAACAGGTCTAAATTCCTGTGGACTTGTTCAAGGAGCTGACTTTAAGAGACAATACACCAAGCCAGTCTCAGGAAGACTGAGGCATATCAGTGACGGCTTGAGTTGGGCCCCGAGGCCTGTCTGCGAACAGCCATACATGCGAAAGAACAACTAAGCCAAGGGCTACCTTGTCCTTTCCTTAAAATCAAAAATAAGGGTCAGACAGGAAGTCCAGGGTGGCAAGCAGCCACCATCTCACACCACCTCGTGTATTTCAGGATCAAGGAAATCTGCCCTGTGTCTGACCCAGCTCATCACTTTAAACCTTCTTGAAAATCATGAAAAGTAGGATTGTATTTTATTTGCTTTAAGAAAATTTGCATTTTCACATAGTTCCAAACCTCAAATAAATGATTAACCACCTGGGCTGTACCAAATAGTGAACTCTCTCTTTCCTGAGAAAGAGGCACTGGGTCTAATTTGAGAGTAAACAAACAGCTCCATGCAAATACGCAATTCAAACAAACTGCTCCCAAATAGTTCTTGAGCTTCTCATACTTAAAAAAATAACAGACAGAATTTCAGGACAAAGTTCAACAGTGGTTGTACATCTTACGGTTTGAAATGGAAATGCTAATTAGGTAGATTCAAATTAGATGGTTCGAAGGGAATGCGGACCCACATGTAGGTTGCAACTTTGAAAATCTGAGACTCCAAGAGGAAAAGAAATCTTAAAAGCACCCCTTTATCATTTTGTAAGAGCAAACAGCTCTCTGATGATGGACTCGATCTACTTCCAAATACCTCCTCTCTCTCAGTTCACATCAAAGTGCAAATCAAAAGGAAGGTTCCTCCAGAGGAGCCTATGGGCCAACGTGGCTTCTGCTGGGGCATCCGCTGATTGGTTTATTTACCCTCTCACACACAGTGCCAACGTCAGACCCCCTCCCCCACATGTTGCTGCACTAAAGCAATCGAGATGGCCCCTAGTGTTGGACACTTACTGACTTCTCTCCAGCTGCAGAACACAGCATGCTGCAGTCCGGGGAGATGGAACAGCAGTAAACCCACTGCAGGTGGCCTGACAACACCTGAATCTGTTTACCTGGCAGAAAAAGGAAATGATGAGCCACTCTCAAACCCACAAAGCAAGACTGAAGAACTAGTCAGACCACCCCCCTATCCGGTGCACCCAACCAGTTCTCTACAGCTGAGCCCAAAGGCCCCTTTCTTCAATGCAAAGAAAGAAATACTGCAGGACTTGTCATTTAAATACATGAAATTTATTAGTACCACCTTCTAATGCCCAGGAAAATCAGTGCCTATGATTTCACCAAAATCCATAAGACACGTGGGATAAAGGGTGTACGTCACCAGGGACCCTTTGCTAGCAGAAAACATTCTTTACAGGGCCCCCAACCACCTCAAGTACTTTAACCATCTTTCCAAATCTGCAGGATTGTTTATCTTCAATTCTCCATCATTTAAACTCTGCAATGGACTCCCCCGGCTATAAGGATCTCCATTTACATTCTCCCCTTCCTCCCACCTGCACCAGGGGGTGAGGATGAGCAGAATAAAGGTGCAGAATAATGAGGGCCACGTGCAAACAGGTTTGAACCCTGGATCCACTGCTTACTCAGCATATAACCTGGGTTCACTCACATAATCTCTTCAGTTCAAGGAAAAAAACTAAGTGCCCACTCACAAAGGGATTGGTAATGAATGGTAGCATGTCTATTAATTCAGATGAAATTAAGGCTCTCGATTTTCCATAGTGTACCAATGAAAAAAACAAGATGCAGAAAAAATATGAAAGGTATGAGCCGATGTTTGTGAAACAATGACCCAAACCCCATAAATTTAAGAGCCTGAGTATCTGGCTCTTAAAAAGAGAAAGATGGGAGACTGTTTGCATGGGTTACAAGGCTACAGAGGGACTGTGGGGAAATGCAGTGGACTGCAGGACAAGAGAGAGATTGGGGAGAACCACAAAAAGAACAAAGTTTTCAGTAATGTATGTGGTTACGCACACACGCACACACACTCTCTCTCTCTCTCTCAAGAATTTGTGGGTATAAATAAAGGGTGGGTATAAATAACTTTTTTTTAAAGTAAGTCATGGTTTCTTTAGCTGTCAAATAAGAACAGTGCCTGCCTCTCAGGGTAGCTGTGTGGGTTCAATAAATTGAGGCAGGTGCACAGAGCAGGGCCCAGTACCCGGGAACACTTTATTCCCCTTCTCTTTTTAAAAAGCCCTAACGATTGCCCTAGTACATTTACCCATCCTCAGCCCTCCTCAGCTCATTCTCCTCCCCCTTCTTCCCACCAAGTGATTTTCAAAGTTCCTTCCAGGACTTCCTTAGATGGTGACAAGTTGCCTCTTGACACGCATGAAGAATGGCACTGCCCTTGAGACATCTTCCCAGTCAGCAGGCCCATCTCAGAGTGCGTAACGGAGGCCCACAGTAACGGACAGGCACCGTCCAGAGTTCTCCCGGGGCTTAGATGCCCTCACAGGAGGCTACTACAGACAGCAGTTTCGTTGTCTGTCAAGTTCCCAGGTTCATTTCTAAGAGGGCAGGAGGCAGGTGCCCTCCCATGGCTCGGGCAAGGATACCAGCGCCCTTAGTGTGTCAGGGTGAGTGTGCCTTGTCAGGACTGTTCACATTTCCTCCCCCTCCCCCGCCCCCTGCCACCCCGGCCCTGTGTCCCCACCCATGTGGGAGAGAAATGGCTTAGCAATAAATTCCTTTTTGTGACATCCCCTCTCCGGTTAAAGATCAATACCAGGTTGTGTGGAACTCTTTCCTGGGCTGCTCAAGAAAATATCCACTCATGACACCTTCCAGCTCAAGACAATTCTTCTAGAAAGAGACTCTTTGTTCTAACAGGAAGTACCAATGATTCTCAACCTGGGCAGACCTTGCCTTCACGTGGATGCTAGCCAATGTTTGGAGACATTTTTGGTTGTCACAACTGGCAAAGGTACTGCTGGCATCTAATGGGTACATAGCAGAGGACATTCCGCAACAAAGATTTACCCAGCCTACAATGTCGATCAGTGCTGTGTAAGCGAAAAAAAAACCTATTCTAGATCATGTATTTTCAGTAGGGGTGATAGCAATTGGAGTAAAAATTGGTTCTTAGGGGCCAAAATCTCTAATATTTTTTACAAAACATACATATGCATTCAGATATACACAGGCTCCCTCAGAGACAACAGAAAAAAAGATCAGGAAAACGCTGTTCTGGATTGGTAAAGTGGAGTTAAGAGGCAAATATCCTATTTAAGGAGTGGCCAAGGTGCCCCATCACCCCCATACCATGTTTATTCAGGTCCCAGATGCGAAGAGTCTTATCCCGAGATGCAGAGACCAAAATCAAGCTGCCACTGGGTGTGAAGCTCAGATCTCTCACGACATCTTGGTGGCCGGAAAGATTTAGAAGCAGGAGTCCTGGCAGGGGAGAAGCACTCCGTCAGTGGGAGAGGCGGCACCTAGTCTCCAGCCACTGTTAACCCCTCAGCCAGCGAACCCTATGTCTCAGGTGAGCCTGCGCCTACAAACCTCCCAGGACCCTGTACCAGCTGGAAATGACCTACCTGTTTGCACCTCCCAAATTTTGATCTGCCCATCATTGAGTCCTGTAGCAAGGATCAGGCAAGAGGCGTCTGGTGCTTGGGGATGGTGGCGTGCCCAGAGCTTCCTGCTGGGTGGAGACGGCCAGGGGCTAAAGGCCAACCCCCAGACAATCTGACCACAGTCCAGAGTCTTCTCCTTTGGGCTGCCTCTCCCTTTTGAATCATTTTTGCTGCTTCGGCTTTTGGCTTCAAATGCTTTAGGGATGCTGGGGGGAAATGACAGATTTTTTTAGTCAGTATAAACTGGTGCCATGTCAACCAATTTTCATCTTGGGGTATCTAAGGCTTTGAAGTCCTAGAAACAAGGTGGCTAGTGAATTCTGATATGACTTCTTTCTTTAAGAGGTGAGGTAACAGAGGCTCCCATGGTCTTGGCTTACCCCATTTCTGATAGCTCTGTAATGGGGTGACCTGCCTTACAGGTTAACTAACTAGATCACAGATTCTCCAGGGAGCCACATGCTGCCTCAGAAAGTTCTCTCAGGTTTTGATGTATAGACAGAAAGATGCACTTAAGTTTTTCCCATGAGAAAGCAAGCAAGTTGTAGGGTGGGAATCAGGACACACCTCAGAGCCTGAATACCCCTCTGCTGCTCTCCTGCCTGATGAGCCTCCTTATCTCCAGCTTCGAAGCCCCAGCAGCTAGAAAAGAAGCCCCTTTCTTGCCAAAACAGCTTACATGATACATGCTGATTTCTGCTCACTAACTATGTGCCAATCAACAAAGCATTTTCGTTTACTTCCCTGATGGGACAGCCAGCACAGCAACCAACCAATGGGATAGTCAACAGACCACTCAGGGGTACACTGACCTGAAAACGCTCATAGCCAACCCTCTCCTTTTCCATGTTACTTAGTGTGAAACAGGCCCAGACACCCTAAGTAACACACTGGGCCCTGCCCGCCACTGCACCCAGGAGACAGTATGTCAAAAGCATCCAACAGTAGACAGCCCTGGGGTTCAGTGTGAAACTTTGAAGCTTTCTCAGTGGGGTACACTTTGTCAGTACAAGTATTAAGTCCTACTTTTTTGTGTGACCCTGATCACATTCTGGGGTACATCAAACTGCAGGAAATGGAGACGAGAAAGCTTGAGCTCAGTTCCATGAGAAATTGAATACTCAACACATATGCAGCCAGGCTTCTTTTACGTATTACATATTACTGAAGAGTTATAAGTAAAACACATTTTTGTCAGTTGTTGAAATATATTAAAGAATTTTAACAAAACCCAAGGAGCAATGCAGGCTTCTTCGGTTCTGAAACTCTGTTAGTATAAACAGAAGGTGACAAAAATACGGCCAGGCCAGCTGTCTGCTTTTGTAAATAAACTTTTATTGGGTCACCACCATGCTCATTTGCTCAAGTATTAGGTCTGCTTTCATGGTTTCACAGGAGAGTTGATAGTTTTGACAGAAACCATATGGCCAACAAAGTAAAAAATATTTACTATCTAGGTCTTTAGAGAAAGGTTGCTGACTTTTGGTCTAACTGGTCAAATGTCGTCTAAAAATGTGTTATTCTGCTAATACAATCTGAATATGATGGTAAAAGTCCCTTTGACGGGATCTAATGAATGCACACACAGCCAGGGCCTGGCCTGTCCACACACCTCACAGAGCTGCCTCACCTCACCATCCAGGGAAGAAGCACACAAAAAACTGATGTAAGGGAGCTCTGCAGGTCAGCTCAGAACCTCCAAATTTAGATGTTTTATCTTTTGATAAAATCCTAAATTCTATATTGGACAGAAGGCACATTTACATATTAATTTATTTTAGTAATATACATTCAATTTCACTAGAAAGAGATATTTAAATCTCCATTTCAGGAGTTAAGTTTCCTTTCCTAGGGTTATAAAATCAGAAGCAGAACTGGAATTAGAACTCGAGTCTTGATATCCTAGCCAGGTGTTCAACATGTCTTCCGGAATTTACCAGCAAATCAAGGGGTTAGTTACATGGGAGGTGAGAGGGGACAGCTAAAAGCAAGGGAGATTCACTGGGAGAGCTTGACTGAAATTAAAGTTTCTAAAAACACTTTATTTCTAAAAGTAGTATAACTTGGTTAATATCATCATTTTCTCAATATCAAAAGTACTAAAAGATTTTTATAAATGTTTAACAATCCTACCAAGAATATAAATGTCCCAGACGCCCTTTTCAAAAGACTTTCAAAATATCAATGATTTAAATTTGTAAGAATAATGGGGAAATTTTGGAAATGGACACATAATAAAATAATAATGACCCATAATCTTAACACCACTTTAACCAAGGAAACATTTTACTATAAATGTTTGTTTATGCATGTATACATGTTTTCCAAAAATAAATCTGTATCATATTGCATTCATGGTCTTACTTGCTTAGTTTTCTCAGTAAGCTTTATACTACAGATATTTCTTCAAGTTGTTTTTTCTCAAAATGTGATCATTCCCCTAAAACAAGTAACTTCTTATTTAACATATTAAACAATAATATTTAGCTCATTAAACAACACACACACAGAAAGGATTAATTCTCAAATTCCCATTCTCCTTAGTTAATCCTGAAAGGATATATTTACCTACCGTAATATACAGATTTGAATACAAACCTGATTTTCAGGAAAACAACAGAATTTCCATTTTATGCATTAAAATAAAAAACTTTTTCAGCCTATAAACTTACATCAGACATAAGTCTAGATATGAAGTTGAGCTGAGACCCATGTATGTAGAGTGAATAGGGAAACAATTAATGACCATAGCATTGTCATTCAACTGACCACATAAGAAATTAAAATCATGGTTAAAATACACACACACACACACACACACACACACACACACACACACACTCTTTGATAGCAGCAAAAACATCACACAGCAATGCTACAATTTCCTTGACCACTCTCTCATCACTATTTCTGTTTTTTACTATGTAGTTAATTTCACGATGAAACTCCATGAATCTAAATAATGGCCCCATTCTGAGATTACCAACAGCCAGATAAATGTCTTCAATATTCTTAATGCATATTGCTGAACAGCTTTCCAGAGAGTGAAAATTTACACCTCTCAACCCTAACAGTGTGTAAAGGACCCCGCTCAGCAAATTTTTGTCACCACTACTTATTACCAAGGCAACAGAATAAATTTAATTAAAAATTTAAATCTAATAAGTGATTTGTAAGAAATGCCTAAACGAAAACAAATGAGACCCTTCAGAGTAGGGGCTGTGTCTAACCACAGCAAGATTCTCAGCGCCTAGCTCAGTGTCAGGCAAAAAAAAACAAAGAAACAAAAAAACGCGCACAAAATGTTAACTGAATAAATGTATACATAAGGGACAAGTGGAAAGATGCAGGGTCTGGACCATCTGACTAGGAGCGCACAGCGTTCAGCACGGGACCCCGCCAGCCCAAAGAAAGAAAAGCTATGATCTGGGTCAATAATAAAAAGTGCCTAACTGAAAAGTGGGCACAGGATCTTAGGAGCCATATCTCCATAGAAGACAGACTAAGGGCCAATAAAACATGAAAAGATGTTCAACATCAGTAGCCATCAGGGAAATGCAACTTAAAACCACAATGAGAAGCCATTTCATACCCCAAAGATTGCTGTGCTGTGACCAAAAAACAGACAATAGCAAGTGCTGGGGAGGGTGTGGAAAATTTAGAAAACTCGCACATCCCTGGTAGAATCCTAAAATGGTGCCGTCACCTTAGGAAACAGTCTGATAGTTCCTCAAATGGTTTAACATAGAAAACATATGTCCACACAAAAAACTGTATGGAAATGTTTATTACAGCATTATTCATAATAGCCAAAAAGGAAAAACCACCCACATGTCCATCGACTGGTACATGTATGAACAAAATAAAATCTCTCCATACAATGGAATATTATTTGGCAAAAAAAGGAAATGAAATACAAGCAACCACATGATAACAACATGTGAAAACATTAATACTAAATGAAAGCAGCCAATCAAAAAAGGCAGGTATAAAGACAGAAAGACTAGGGGCTGCTCTGTGCTGGAGAACAGAGGGGGACTGGAGGACGATGGCCAAGAGATGCGGGGTTTCCTTTGGAGGTAATGTCTCTGAATATGTTCAGACTGATGGTGGCGCTAGATATAAAACCCTGTGAATACACTAAAAGCCAATGAACTCTACACTTTAAATGGGCAACATGTATGTTACGTAATTGATATTTCAATAAAACCTTGAGACTAACATAATCTCAATATAATTAATTTTCACAGGCACAGAATGTGGGGCTCTGGAAATCCCAATGATCAATTCCTGACCTGTTCATCCATTTCCTTCTCCTGTTCTTGGGCTGGGAGCCCCCAGGGGGTAGAGAACAATCTGGGAAAGCACTCCTGTTCCCCATGGCAAAGACTCCCTGTTCCTTTGGGTGTGAGAGTACTTACAACTGCTCCTCCAGCGGCCAGGGGATCAGCTTGACAATGCAGTGTCCTTGAGACCAAGCAAACCAGGAGCCATCTGGAGAGAAGGCGACACTCCAGGTTTCACAGCTTGACTTCCAATCAAACTCGTGGGGGCGTCCGGGCTTGAGCTCAGCCAGCAGCAGAGGTCCCTCTGGGACAGGAGACAGCATGCTTCAAACACCCTCACCTCCGGGGAAAGTGGGGAGTCAGGCTTCCCCGACACCTTCCCGACTCAGACAGGCAAGTCACTCTCTTCCCCTGGCACAGGGTGACACTATAAATTCTTGGAAGAGTTGTCATGTAAATGACCTGGGGCAGGCAGAGTAGCCACAGGCCACATTCCAGACAGGTTATTCAGTCCTGGCACACCCCACTACTGTTAACAAGGCTCCGAGTAACCTTTGTGCAGAAGGGCTTAGTGAATGGAGCCTCATTTTCCTATGAACGCCTAAAGAGGGGGGGAGGACCAGGCAAGGATCATGCTGGATGATGCCGATCACAAGGCCTCACACTAACTGAAGGTAGAACCTACTACTAGGAATCAGGCGAAGGAGGGAACACCTGAAATGCACCTCCCTCGCTCTCACTGATACTCTCCCCACCACCAAGACTAGATCAGATGCTCAGCACTGGCCTGGCCTCCTTGGCCAGAGACCACCTGATTGGGCCTCCCAGCTCCTCTCTGTTTAAACCTTCATCCCCGCTTGTCCAATCTTTTACCAGACACTCCAGATTTGCATTTCCGTCCTCAGGGGCTCTGCTACAGGAAACTCTCATCACATCCTGGCATTTCTTTCAAATGCATTCCAGAGATCCCACCTGCCCACCCAATAAAGGCAGCTGGCTCTCCACCCCAGCCCACCCATCCCCCCACACACACACCCACTCTAGCCACAGGAGTCTCCTTATCAGCCCCTAAGAGTGGCTATTTCACCTTCACACCTGGTCTCATTTGCTGTTTTAGAGAATCCCACCCAGATGAGTGGCTGAGAAGCAGACCCCGATCTTACATTCCCAGAGGTGCTAAGCCCCACTCTGCTTTCTTTCTTTCCAGTAACAACCAACTTCCCACCCCCCAGCAGAATTTCAGCACCCTTGTTCCAACACCATGACACGGGGCCTGCATTCACCTTGTGAAGAGAGGGTGCTGGGCTGGGGCTTCATCGTCCCGAAGGACAGCTCCTAGGACAATCTCCTACTCCAGTGGACGATTCTCAACAGCAGGCGAAGCTGGTAAGCTCAGGCCTTTCTAACTGACTTTTTGACCATTATGATTGATACTTACTAATACAAAAACTGGCTTCCATCCTGAATGAGGTCACTTCCTGGTGTTTGTGTTCCACTTTAGCAGTTTCAAGACTTTGACCCTTTTATATCAGCTCCCAGATATTAAAGAGTCCATATTTCATATATTTTAGGAAACACGTTTATATGTCTCTCACATTTTGACGTCACCAAAAACGGGGTGTGTCTTACAAGTGACTTTTCAGAGTTAAACAGGCAGTGTTTTTTCTCAGTGATACATGGTCGCAAAACAATCCATGATCTCTTGGGAGTCAAAGAGATGGTTAAGATGCACATACATGCATGTACATACATGGTAAGTATGTATTTTTCTGGTGTGTATGAAAATATCTTGTATTATAAAATAAATATGTCCCTGAAATTTGTCTTTCGATAGAATTTTAATAAATCACATCAAGCCTTTGGAGGCTTTGCTATTTAAAGAAAAATTTAAGGAAATTTTCGGTAAAAAGAACCTTCATTCATTTCCCGAGGTTTAATGCAGAACTCTCGGTTTTAATATAAACTGGCATTTGTGGAGGCACAGGAAATTCCTCCAGAATCTGTATGTGTTTGCACATGTGATGCTTTCACTTGCACATTTGCTCGCCCATATGAGCATACTCCTCTGGAGTTATCCGCATAGGAAGCAGTTCCTTTATATTTTAAATCTGAAACAGGGCTCTCCTGTTCTGCAGCAATCCCACCACGTTGCCTTCATTCTCATTATTTCTAGATGTCTTCTCACGGCGGCACCGTCCCAAATCTGTTAAGACCTCCTTCGTGTTGTCTGGTGACTCTCTCAATTGGGGGCAATTTTGTCCTCCAGGGACATGTGGCACATCTGGAGACATTCTGGTTGGCATAATGGGGTGATATCCAATGGGCAGAGGTCATGGGTGCTACTAATCATGCCACAGTGCACAGGAGAGTCCCGACAAAGAAGGGTTTTCTGGCCCAAAATGTCAACAGTGCTGAGAAACCTGGACATGATCAAGAATTATAAATGACACTAGCTGATCTTGAGGGCATTTTCATCAACTGGATGAAAATTTTATTCCATCTTCGTAATATTCACACTTGGTTCACCTTCTTCACAACCTGCGCTTTATCCATCCTTTTAACACCACGGAAGCTCTAAACAATATAAAATGTGTTCTCCTTGACGTCTTTCTTCATACTCAAACCAAATCCAACAGCAATTTCTAGTAAGACTGTTTCCAAAAGACTTCCTAACCCTACCTAGCTCCATCTCCAGGCTACTCCTCCCATCTATGCATCATCTCACCTATTACAACATTGTCTCACCTATTGCAACATCACCTCATGTCATCTGTGCATCACCATCTCTCACTAGGCAGCCTTCCAACTGCTTTCTGAGCTTCCGGCCCCACCATCCATTCTCCTTACCTCTAGAAGTAATCAAGTTCAATTACTCTTGGAAAAAATCCAAACTCCTCATCCTGCCCTTATAGTCCTGCATAACCTCCCCTCTGCACTGTCTTCTACCTGGGCTTGTACCTCTCCTAAACACTGGCCTCCCCATACCCCTGGGCGGTACACTAAGTTAGTTCCAACCGCAGGGCCTTTGCACCACCTATTCTCTTAGATTTGGGATTCACCTTCTTTTCATTCAGGTCTCATCTCAAAGGACACCCGGGAAAGCCTTTCGCTGACTCTGCTCTTCTTCACAGCTTATTTTTAATTTACACCACAATAACCATTAAGATTATTATCCGATGGGCCTCCCCGGTGGCGCAGCGGTTGAGCGCTGGGTTGCGAAGCTGCCCAAGGCCTCTGTGGTGCGAGTTCGATCCCCGGCTGCTCCCCGGCCACCAGAGGAGGGTCCCACATGGCACGCAGACCTCTCCTGCCGCCCGCTGCTCCCCTCAGCAGTGTACTTCGGTCCTTCTGCCTGTTCTGCTCCCTGCTCTGGCTCTGGTGAATTCTCTCACCCTCCCGTGCTTCTGACTGTACCCAGTGCTTGTATAAGTAAATAAATAAATCAATCTTAAAAAAAAAAAAAAAAAAAAAAAAAGATTATTATCCGAGCCTCCCTGATGGTGCAGAGGCTAAAGTCTCAGCACTATCAAGCTATCAGCAGTCACCACGGCATGGGTTCAATCCTCGCCAGGGAGCTGGCCCACAAAGCACAGCAGACCTCTCCTGTCTCGCCCACTGCTACCCTCAGCAGTGTATTTCAGAAGATCCACCTGTTCTGCTCCCGACTCTGTCTCTGGCGAATCCTCACACATACACACCCCCGCGCCTCTGCCCTACACCCCAGTTCTTGTATATGTAAATAAATAAAAATAATCTTAAAAAAATAAACTAGAAATGCAAGATTTAAAAAAAGTATTATTCCCCACCCCCAGTAGGACTTCAAATACGTGGGAGTAGGGACCGTGTATATTTATCGTGTCTAGCACTGTTCCTGGACGAAAGCAGGCAGTATAATAGTTGCTGTTTGAACATGTACCTATTGAAATAAAAATGAAATGAACCTCCTTAAACTATTAAAATGTTTATGCCAAACATTTCACATGAAATTCTACTTAAAAATGAGCCATACACAGAATACACACTCTATGTAATTTGGGAACTTAATCTCTCGCTATTTCAGACTCAGGAATTCAGGAGATAAAAGAAGAAAGAGCCCAGAGACTCCTGTTTCGTCATTTCTAGAACTAAAGAAATTCTGAAGAGAAGCTGGGCCCAAACTAAACTTGGCTGCTGGAAAAGAAAGCCATAATTAGTGCAAAACTTTAAAAAAAAAAAAAAAAGCGAGCGAGCACGCCAAGAGGCTCCAATTCCATCTGGGATTTTACTTGCAGTGGCTCTTCCTGGTGAAAGGTCTTATGGATCAGGGTTTTCTAGTCAAGCATTGGGAAATGTTTGGACAATCAGGCTGAGCGAAAAGACATTATGGCCTCTTCTGTGAAAGAAGATCACCTCAGGCCAGAAAGGCAAGCTATGACTCCAACAGCAAGAAGGTCAGTGGTTTGTCCTGCCTCAGGATCTTCACATTAAATGTCCCACTGGCCTGGAAAACTCTGCCTGGCCAGAGCCCGAGGTTGGCCAGGCTGCCCCATCTTACCATTGAGGGCTGCCTGATGTCAGCTTCTCAGAGACCTTCCTGGCTTCATTCTCTAAAGTGGCCCAGTCATTTTCCTTTCACTTATTTAATTTTCTTTATAAGCAGCATTCACAGATTTTCTGGACTGCGTACCTGTTTTTATGTATTATTGTCTATCTCTTCCGCACCCCCATCCCAAAGCTGCCCGTTTCTGCCTTTGGGCTGTGCTGTCCAATACAGTAGTCACTAGTCACATGGGGCTACTGACCATTTCAAATATGGCAAGTCCCAATTAAGGTAGGCTGTCAAAAATAAACTACTGGACTCTGAAGACTTAGCACAAAAATATTGGATCTAAACTATCTCTAATTTTTTTAAAAAGATTTATTTTTATTTATTTATGCACACAAGAATTGGGGTGGAGGCCAGAGATACAGGGGGTGAGAGGATTCACCAGAGACAGAGTGGGGAGCAGAACAGGTGGATCTACTGAAAAGACACTGCTGAGGGGAGCAGTGGGCAAGACAGGAGAGGTTCTGCTGCACCATGTGGGTCAGTTTCCTGGACGGGGATCGAACTCTTGCCACAGTGGTTGGCTGAGACTTTAACCCCTGGACCATCAGAGGCCCTAAAAAATATCTCAATAATTTTTGATCAACATGTTATATTATTAGCCTGTGTTGAACTGACAATGATAGTTTCAAAATTAATTGTATCTGTGTGCTCAACACAGCTACTTGGATATTATATAGGCCATATATATATATATTTATTTTACATCTCCACACACACGTGTGTGTATATATATGATAATATATGATATAGGACATTAAATTATGGTCATGGCTCACAATTATATTTCTATTGGCCAGCACTGGACAAGTGGGTGCCTGGCACATAGTAGACACTCAATAAATACTTGTTGATTGAATAAATACATTCTAATCACTGTTTTGAAGGTATCTACTATTGTCCATTGTAATACCATTACAATAGGCTTTATTCAGTTTCAAAAGAATGTAAAACTATGGCCTTTTCTTTTTTTAAAAATCAGTAGCTTGGCAACCCTCAGACAGCTCTGCCCACACCCCAGAACACTGTCGTCAATCATTAGGAATAACTCCCAGAACTGGAAACATATTCCTGCTAAAAAAGGAGACTGGTCACGGGACCTCTTTCAGATTTTACTATAAAGCAGGAATGGAAAGGACCGTGGAAGCTATAAAAAAAAGTTAAGTCAAACAGTAAGGGCCATTTAAAAGAGTTCTATGGGTGACACGCTGAAAAGAAAGCCCTTATCTAGATGGGAAGCAAGAGCGAGCCTCTCAACACCTTTTACTAACTGCCTGACTCTAGCAAACAAAGAAATGTCGTTTCCCAAATTAAAAAGTTACACCACCCGAGGGAATACCCTGATTTGAACCTACCCACCAGCAATTCCGGCTAGATCAAACAAGCCTGGGAAACAAACACCAGCCATCAGAATCCTCCAGGCCAGGATGAAGCTTGAACTTCACTGGAAGTGAATGTTCTAGAACAAATTCTGAGCCCTAGGCCTTGACCCCTTCAGAGGCTTTTCCCAAAGGCAAACTGCCTTTGAGCAGGGGGGTACAGTCAAGAGTTGGGGGTACAGTCAAGAGTTGGGAATCCCAGGAGGGCGCCAAGCCCACCACCCCAAATTTCTACACTGGTGGGGTTGAGGGGCTACCTCCCCACAGAGCCGGTATGTTCGCTTGGGCGGCCCCCCAAGTAGATCCAGGGTGCTCTGATTTCCATTTTCCTGATGACAGCTGCAAAGGAGGATAAAGCCCAGGGCCCCACCTCTCCGTGTACCCCAAACTTGCCCTACCTATCCTTCGTGTCAACAGCCTGCAGCATCAAAGCCCCACCCCACGCCACTGCATCCGTCTCCAGGGGGAGAGGCTCCGAATATATTTCAGAGGTACCTCAGCCCCCATTCTCATCCCTAGGCAAGTCGGGGAGGCGCCCCACACCGCGGAGACCCGCGCTATTATGATCCCATTTTGCCGCCACAAAACTGAGGGGATGAGCGAGGGTGGCCAAGGGGGTCGTCCGCCCCCACCCCGGATCAGCCTGGAAGGGACACGGCCGACTCCCACCCAGACCTGCGAGGGCGTCACCTGGCAGCTGGCACCCCCCTCCCCAGTACCCTGTGAGGGCGGGGCGCACCCCGCGTCCCACCCGGGCGCGTGTAAGTGCCGGGCCCCCGGCGCCCCCCACTATTTTCCGGAAGGTGGGGACCCTCGCCACGCAAAGGCCCGGTGCCCCCCAGTCAGGTCCGCGGCCGGAGAGCCGGTGGCGGCGACTGACAGCGAAAGTGAAACAAAGCTGGGCGCCGAGCGCGCACCCCGCCGCCGGCCCGCGTGGAGGGCCCCAGCCGGGCTCCCCCTCCCCGCGAGAGCCGGCCGGGCCCCTCCGGGCAGCAGCCGGCGCGCCGGGCCCCACTCACCTCCGGCCTCCATGGAGGACACGCGCGGCCCCGCGGCAGGCGGCGGGCGCCTCAGCCCCCCGGGCCGTGGGCCCTCATGCCGCCCCCGCGCCGCCCGCCCCCGCGCCGGCCCCGGCCCGGCCCCCGCCCCGGCCTCGCCGCGCCCGCCGCCGGGAGAGGCCATCAGCTGCTTCCCGTCACATGGCGGCGGGCGCGGGCGGGGCGCGGGGGCGGGGCCGGGGGCGCCGGCGGGCGGGGGGGGCGCGCGGGAAGGCGCCGGAAGGCGGCGCGGGGCTGCGGGGAGCGCGGCGGGGCGGGGGGGCCGTGGACAGAATAAAATGCGGGAGGGGGCGCGGGCTGAGGGGACACCAGGGTGAACGGGGCTGAATAAAGCGCGGGGAGGGGCGCGGGCTGAGGGGACACCGGGGTGAACGGGGCTGAATAAAGCGCGGGGAGGGGGCGCGGGCTGAGGGGAAACCGGGGTGAACGGGGCTGAATAAAGCGCGGGGAGGGGGCGCGGGCTGAGGGGAAACCGGGGTGAACGGGGCTGAATAAAGCGCGGGAGGGGGCGCGGGCTGAGGGGAAACCGGGGTGAACGGGGCTGAATAAAGCGCGGGGAGGGGGCGCGGGGCTGAGGGGAAACCGGGGTGAACGGGGCTGAATAAAGCGCGGGGCTGAGGGGAAACGGGGGTGAACGGGGCTGAATAAAGCGCGCGGAGGGGGCGCGGGGCTGAGGGGAAACCGGGGTGAATAAAGCGCGCGGAGGGGGCGCGGGCTGAGGGGACGCGGCGGGGTGGGGGTAGGTGGACGCAGGTGGGATAAAAATTGGAGGGGGGATGGCGGTGGACGCCGGCAGGATAAAATCGGGGTGGGGGGAGCTGAGGAGAAGCAGGCAGGGGGCGGTTTGGTGAATGCGCGAAAAAATGGGGGAAGGAGGTGGACGCCGGTGGGATAAAGACGGGGTCGGGGAAATGGAGGTCAACGCGGACAGGATAGAACGCGGGTAGGATATAAACGGGAGGGGTGGGGGGTGTGTGCCGGAGCGGAACTGAGAGAAAACGGGGTTTGGGGGAGGCGGTGCGAGAGCCGGTCAAACGCTTCCCCCTCCCGGCATCAGGTGAAACAGGGCTGGGAAAACGGGGTGAATGGGCGTGGGGGTGAAATCCCGAGTTCCTTAGAGGGGAGCTGAGGGGGAACTGGGAGCAAAGGGAACTCGAGTCGGCTATTAGCTGCGGGGGGGTGGGGGTCGATGGGTTAAAAAAAGGTGGGGGGTGGGAACGGGGGAGCAGGGTTGAGGGAAAAAAAGAGGGGGCACCGCTAATGGGAGAAGCGGGGAGCCAAGAAGACCCGGGGTGGGGTGGGTGGGACTGGGAGAAACAAGGTGGGAACCAGGTGAAAACACTGGGGAGCAGTCGGAAGGAGACCGTGGGATAAAAATGAGAACCTGAAGGAACTGGGGGATTTGGGAGAATGGGTTTGGGGGTCAGAGAACACCTGGTCCGAGAGGAAATGCTGAGGCTGGAAAATAAAACTGGGGGGGACATGAGGACCCGGTGCACCAGAGGTTGGACGGGCGCAGAGGTGGAGACCAACAGAAGCTGGTGATAAAAGGTGGGCCAGCTGGTGATAAAACGCAGACCAGATAAAGAATAACCCGGTGGGAAATGCAACAAGCCAAGGTTAAAATAGGCAGTGAGAAAGGGGGAGATCAAAAACGTGGGGGCCCAAAACTGGGCAGGCTAAGTAAACATGGAGGGGACATGAGCAGCCAGAGGCCAGAGAGGGTGGGTAAGGAGCTCCTGAACAGGAAGGAACAGAAGTGAAAACAGGTAAAATGGGGGGTGGGGGGAGGCCCAAAAAACAGGCTTGTATTATATGAAACAGACATTGAAATGGAGGGGCTGGGTTAGAAAGAAGATGGGAAACTGGGTTTAAGGGAGAGAGCAAGAGTTTGATGAGAAGGAAAAGGAGGTTAAAATGGGGCAGCTGTGATTGAACAGCCGGGTGCTTGGAGAGAAACAGATAAAGGGCAGGGAACAGGCACGAGGAATGCAACTGAGCCAGTCCACCTGGGCAGTGGAGTGCGACACTGTGGGGACCAGGGTTAGCTGGGCCCAGAGAGAAACCCCACAGTCACCAGCAGCTACGGGGCAGCTGACAAACTGCCTGTGCCCACAGTCCACTAATTCTGACACCTATCCCAGCTCTTTCATGTGGGAAGCACCGGCTGATGCCAAAGACAAGTGTTAGAGGATAGGCAGGTAGAAAAAAAAAAAAGGAAGAACAAGTTTCTCTCTCGGGGAGCTTAGGCAAAGCGAGGGTGTCTCAGTAGGCGGATCTACAAGTTACAAAAAATGGCGAGGCGGACGGTATCACTACCAATATTGGGAAAGCTATTAAAACAAATTGTGGGAGGCAAATCTTGTTTCCCCATAGCGCTGTCTTGAACCCCTGTGCCACCAGGGAGGCCCCTCCCTAAATCTTTGTTTACTAATAAGGTCTAAATCAATATCATTGAAGCATTTATTTAAAAATAACTTTATTCCAGAATCTTTTTTAGAAAATCCATTTTATAACCTCAGAACCATTTTTTTTCCTAAACCACCCCTATGCCAATACTAAAATGTAAATAATGCAGAGGTGTCTGCTTATTTTTCTTGCAGCACATCCTAGCCAGTCCCATGGTGAGAAATATCATCGGTTGGCACTTATTGCATCATGATAGATCTTCCCCAGCAAGGATAAATTTCCAGGTCCTAGTGCATGGGTGATGGAAATTTTTTGATCATGCATTTTCCTGCTGCAGTGACAGAGCCTGTATGTGCTTGTGAGAACGGAAACTACTATCAAAGCCACAGGATTGTGGGACACCCTTCCCCAATATCTAACAGGTTTTGAGGAAACACGTAATAGCCCTGAAGTTTTTATATGTTCCTTGTTCTGATAAGGCGAACTCCTCCTGGTCTCTAGAGTTCAGGATGTATTCAAGTAAGACTTTTTCAAAGCAGAATGTGACAAGTTGGACTTTGCAACACTAAGCCTGCTAACTGTGGACTTGGGAAATGGGTCATTTTAAAGGAGAAAAGCCCTAGTTCTTTAAAAATCCTAAAAACTTGGAGACCCCCCCCCCAGGACCTAGCTCTTAACTGACCCAGACATGTTAATGTTCATACAGGGCCCAAACATAAGTGAGGGCAGTCACCGCTCAACCGCAAAAGGGGTTAATGTATTTCCCAAAGAGACCTTGAAACTCCCACTTGCTACTGGAAAAACCCTGCCTCTCCTATCATCAGGTGTATTCACAAGAGAAGAGGAAGCTGTGGAAAGCATCTCAGTGGTGCTGTAGATCCTTCACTGCATTCCCAGCCAGGATGTCCCCCTGCATTTCTTTTTTTTTGTTTGTTTGTTTTGTTTATACATGCACTGGGTACAGTCAGAAGCGCGGGAGGGTGAGAGAATTCACCAGAGCCAGAGCGGGGAGCAGAGCAGGCAGAAGGACCGAAGTACACTGCTGAGGGGAGCAGCGGGCGGCACGAGAGGTCCGCGCGCCATGTGGGACCCTCCTCAGGTGGCCAGGGAGCAGCCGGGGATCGAACCAGCGCCGCAGAGGTCGCCGGCAGCTTCGCAACCCAGCGCTCAACCACTGCGCCACCGGGGAGGCCATCTTTTTTGAAATATAGTTGCCTCTGCACAAAGGATTCTCAAATTCAGGAACTATTAATCATGGAACATTCTAAAGAGACTAGGTCTGTATTCAGTAACTTTAAAAGCCACCGGTCTAAAAGTACTCCCTTTGGAAAGGATACTCCCTTAGACTGGGTAGAGTGGTTAAGTACATGAGGTACAGAGCAGCAAGAGACCCAATAATGAGACCTGCAGTTCACAGCTAGTCCTGAGGGGTGCAAAGTACAGCCAGCTCCCCAGTATTCTGATGGGTGGGGGGACAGACGACAGGGCTTACTTTTAGTAACTTGCTCAGCCCCTAGTCCCTTCATCCAAGAAAAGCACATCTCCCCCAATCACACCTGCAGGTTAACCGTGCACACAACCGACTTCTCATCTTAGGAATCTCAGTCCTTGTTATTGGAGAAGTAAAGTTCTAGGTATGGCCCATCTGAGCAAGATATGCAACATTAAGGAGTGTAAATTCAAGTCAGATTTTCATGTTTAGCACACAGCTTCTGCACCATTATAAGTCCCTGACATTTAAGAGGTTTGGATAAAAGCCAGGGAAAAAAACTCTACACTGTACAAGGATCTAATGCATCAGCAGCTAAATGCTCATCAATGTGTTATTTTCATTAGATATTGAGTATTACTGATCAGTGCATCTTCATAATCCTTAAGAAGCAGGAAGGAAATAAATTTTTCCATTCCTATTTCCAAGATGGAGACACAGGCCAGAGGAACTGGTCTGCCCAAGGAGGACTTAATCCCCAGACACTCGGGTATAAAACATTTCTCCTGCTTTCCTTCAAAGCCTCAGGAGAAAGGCAGAATGGGGAGGCTGAATACTGATAGTGCAACACCTAAAAGGCTTCTGTATAAACACAAAACTGCAAAGTGTGAGGTTCTATTGAAAGGCACTTCCTCTTGTTAGCCCCCACCTCATTAGAAAGAATGATACCTTCAAGGAAGCAAAAATCATTCAGGAGAGCTCTGAGAATGCCCTCATCTGAAACCATCCTACAAAGAAAAATAAAAGGCCCAGGCAGCGGCTGGTAACTTACAGGTGAGGGGTTTTCTTCCAGGAGGGCAGGCGAAGGCAAAGAGACCTAACATTCCACTGAGATGCTTATACATCCCAAAGGTCCTTGTATTGTCCCCACCACGACCCTGTAAGGTAGTGTGATTTCACCTCTTACATAGATAAGAAAATCAAGGCCCCAAACAGAGACAGAGCAACTTGCCCAAGTCCACGAAACAAGCAGCAGGACTCAGATTCCAGTTTGGGTGGTTCTGGCTCCAAAACCAAACACACTGCCATTGTCTGACCACTGTGGCTCACGAGCAGCTCTTTCTCTTTTCCAGGGGCTCTTCCATCATTTGTCTGGCTCCTCAGCCCATCTGGGACGTGATAAAGGAAGCGGCCTTATCACCCCACACTATTCCCTCGTGTGCACACTACTCCCTCGTGTGCTGGGGCAAGCTGGTTACAGACCTTTAAGAGTGGCAAAGGGCACTGAGGTCAAGTGCACTCCCCACTCCAAACAGATGTCAGTCACATGGATGAAGTCAGAAATCACAGAGAGTTGGGGGGCACACCGAACACACTGCCCATTCCCAAAGCTTTTTAACATTATTGAAAAAACTTAGAGCAAAATGAAACCAATTTTTAAAAAAGGAAGGAAATTTCTGTGTGTGTGTGTGTGTGTCCTTTTTGCTGAAAGCCCCAAGCCATTGTAAGCCCTCAGGTAGGGGTGCTAAGTCAAGTCAAAGCAGAATAAAAAGCTCATCTTCAACGTAGCTTCCCAAGCTTGTAAGAGGACGATGAAGTGCAGTTCTTTTCTTCAAACCGGCCTGTCGTCGTCTTGAACCGTGTCACTCTGCTGCTCACCGCTGTCGTCTGTACAGGAGGGAATAGACCCATCCCTGAGCAATCTCAACAGACGTGACTGTACGTACGTCCATCAGCCTTTAACGTAATTGTCCTGATTTCCTGGTTCTTTACTGGTGAGCCCTGGATTTGCATTTCATGGAGGAGCAAATGCAGCTGGGTGTGTTTCCCTTTATACCTGTGCTTTCCACTCAGAACCCTCCAGACACCCAGGTGCTGTCTACCGGTCACATTCTTGGCTCACAGCACCCCCTCACCTGGAATGCCTCCTCTCCTTTCTGTTTATCCAAGCTCAACTCTCCTTCAAGACTCACCTCACATCTGCTTCTTCCATAAAACTTTTGCTGACCAACATACCCCCTCAAGGTTCTTGTCTTCCCCGTGGTTCTGTGATTTTTTAATGTAGCATTTATCAGTCAATTAGTCAAATTGCTCCTTGCAACAGCTCTGCTACTGCTCTCAAAATGTTGGTTAAATCTTACTTCCATTTTCATTTCCCCCACATTTTACTCTGTTCCCCCTAACTGGTTTAGTAACGCCCCCTGCATGCAGGAATTACCAATCTTTCTTCTCTAGCCTGCAGCAGGCCTTGATAAATATTCATCAGTTTCACTGTTGTACCAGCAGTTGACAGCAGGCTCTGAGGTTTTAGGTTAACCTTGAACTATCTTCCTCAGCCTTTAACAAACCAAATTCGCCCTTTAGAGATTTGCTACTGGGAAGCTCACGGCAACCTAGCAGAGCTCCTTTAAGGGAAAGGCACTTACCTTGCAGCGCCTGCAGTCCATTGCCCATTTGTTCTATGTTCCCGTTGACCAGGGCGGTCACTCTGTGAATGTGGCTGTGCTTTTGAACTTCTTTCGGCAACTCCACCCTCTCGTTTGCTTCCTCTTCCTCCTCTTCTGCAACATCTTTCTCCTCTTCCACCTCCTCCTCTTCCGAGTCCACCAAAACCATGACATCACCCATGTCTTGCCTCCTAGTTTCCAAAGGGGGGGAAATAATCAAGAAGATATCCTCTCTTTTTCCAACTTCAGCATTCCCTAAGTAGGAAACACTAGATCCTTTGCAACCCTTTTCGTAACATGACAAATTCTTCAAGCACTCAACTTGGCTTTGGGGCCTGACAGTGCAATTGTAACCACTCAAGAGATACTGCCACACACAACACCCCACCTCAGCCCTGTTCCTTAAGTAGATGACTCTTATCCTAAGCATCCACCACTTCAATCCCCCTCCTTCAACACCCCTCCTCTGTTCCTTTCCTGAAATGCCCTTATTTCTGCTCCACCACTGAAATTTCTCTTTCTTCTCATTATTTAAAACCCAGGTAAAAAATTCCTCTCCTTCCCCCTGAAGCCCCAAACTACCATTGCATTTGGAATCCATGCCCAGCTCTTAGTTTATTGCTAGTTTTGCCTGGCCAGCTATAATACACATTTCTTAAGGAAGAATACATGCAATGGTCCAGTCACAGTCCTAAAAGCATTACATTCTCCTGTAATCATCACAGCCCTCCTCTGAAACAAATGACAAGATTCAGAGAGACTCAGGGGTCTTCCATTAGCACAGGACTTAGGAATAGTGGAGCATCCAGGTCTACTAATTCCAACACCTTTTTCCACAGTGACTTCCTGTGAGGAATAAGCCTGGGGAGTGACAGACTCACTGAGAGAATGGCCCTGAAATAAAGGGCAGTGAAAGTAATGTCTTCCCATGGAAGATGGCCCCGATGACAGCCCATCATTTTGAGTAGGAAATGAGGACTGTTTTTCCATAGGGTCACAAAGAAGAGTTCTGCATTCCCACCCAGAATCTCCTTAGGAAATGAAACACACAAATTCTATTTAGTAACTTTGCCTCTACTTTGGGGACAAGGCTTCTAAGCCTGCTCAAGACTAGTCTTCCAAAACATGCTATAAGACTACGTCTTGTTGGGCCTCCCTGGTGACGCAGCGGTTGAGCGCTGGGTTGCGAAGCTGTCCGCGGTCTCTGCGGCACCGGTTCGATCCCCGGCTGCTCCCCGGCCACCGGAGGAGGGTCCCGCATGGCGTGCAGGCCTCTCCTGCCGCCCGCTGCTCCCCTCAGCAGTGTGCTTCGGTCCTTCTGCCTATTCTGCTCCCCACTCTGGCTCTGGTGAATTCTCTCACCCTCCCGTGCTTCTGACTGTACCTAGTGCTTGTATAAATAAATAAATCTTTAAAAAAAAAAAAAAAAAAAAAGACTACGTCTTGTTTTTCCTTTTAGTTCTGTTTAGAAAGTTAGAAAAACTAAATGCATGAGTGACTGGGCTCAACACATACACACTGTCTTTATGCCCCAATGGCAGCCCAGCAATGTGCCCACCCTGAGGTCTGGCATTGCCAAAAGAGCAGACTTTGGATCAGTCAGACCTGGATCTGATGCAGGCACTGCTGTTTACTCCTCAGAGGAGCTTGTCAAAATCACTTTACTGAGCCTCCATCTTCTTGTCTGGAACATGGAGATGCTACTACCACTCGAGAGAGTATATGAAAGGCTTCATATGTGCCTAACTAGCCCAGGATCTGATATGTGGTGGGTCAGCAGTCGTGGTTACTTATTATTCTTATGAAAGGAAACGAACAGCAGTAAAGACAGATTCATGGAAATGCTGTTTTGTTTTTTTTTTTTTTTTTAATTGAGTGCAGGGAAAACTCACCTGAAAGTGCGTCCCACTGAGGGGAGAAAGGAAAAAAAAATTAATATCCAATAACATCCACTTCAGCTCATAAAAGTTTTTAATCAATCTCCCATTTACAAAAGAACGGACACAAAACTGACCCAAACGTGAAAGAAATCAGGGTGTTCAAGAATGGTATGTGGGTGCTTCATGACTGTACACCTGGACCCAAGGAGGAAGCCTATGGAAAGGGACTTCAGGTAGGAGCATAACAGGGCTTTCCTTTCCCCAGCAAGAAGCCAGAAAGAAAAGCAGGGCCACCCAAGAAGTTCATACCTTTCCAGCAGAACATGGGGCTGTAATACAAAATAAGCCCTGAGATGATGGCCAGTCCCAGCAGAAGAAGGCTTACGATAGTTCCCACAATTCCCCCGATGTTTACAGGTTCTACAAAGACAAATCACACCATTGGCAAGTCCACTGCTAACACATGCAACTAAGAGAATCCTTCCCGCCTCCACTGTGTGGGTCAAAGTCTTATCTTGACAAGGCATGTGACCTCTCTGTAAAGTATGATAGTTATCTCATCTCCTTCCCTCAGACAGTGGGAATCAAATGAAGCATGTGATACAAAAGTACACTGGAAAGTTAAAATCTCTGTGTCCACCACACGTCATGACGATTTATCAGAGTATGGTAATTAAGAGTATGAATTAACGGTGACACAAATAAACAGTGATCAATGGAACTGAATAGAGAATCCAAAAACAGACCACACATAAAAGAAAACTCGATATATGAGATTTTAGTGATTAAAAAGAGGGAACTATTGGAGAGTGGTGTTGTAACAAGTGGTTATCCAAATTGGCCTGGGAAGTGGGTCGGGGAGGTGCAGAGAAAGTCGATCCCCACCTCACACCGTTCACAAATATCCATTTTAGATGGATTAAAGATTTAAACTGCACAAGGCAAAATGTTGAATTTTAGAAGAAAATGTAAGAGAATATCTTTGTGACCATGGGATAAACATGGACCTTTCAGGAAATTCTTACAAACTGCTAATGAGTCATAAAATCAACATTAAAGTAAAAATGTTTGCTAGTCAAAGGAGACCATAAAGTAAAAAAACAACAAACTGAAAGGAGATATTTGTGACACCCAAAGGTTTCCAGGAATTAGTATGTGGAATCTCTAAAGAATGCCTATAAATCTAAGAAAAAGGGGGGAAATGTCAAAAGACAAGTGTTTCACAAAAGGAACATAAATAGCATATAAACATATGAAACAATGCTCAACTTTATTAATAACCAGCTAAATTCAAAGTAGAGCCACACCTAGATTCCATTTATTTTTTTAAAAATCTTATTTATTTATGGATACAAGAGCCGGGGTGTAGGCCAGAGGTGTGGGGTGGGGGGAGGGCGGAGGGGGAACAAGAGGATTTACTAGAGACAGAGTGGGGAACAGAACAGGCATATCTACTGAGACACACTGCTGAGGGTGAGTCAGGAGAGGTCTGCTGTGCCATGTGGGTCAGCTCCCTGGCCAGGGATAGAACTCATGCTGCAGTGGCTGCGGATAGCTTCATAATGCTGAGACTTAACCCCTTTCACCATGAAGGAGGCCCACCTAGATTCCATTTAAAACCTACTTGATGGGCAAACATCACATAGTCTGTAGGTGAAAATGCAGAACAATGTGACTCTCACAGACTGTTAAGAATGGAAATTGGTAAAACTACTTTGGAAAAGAACTTGGTGGCTACTTCATAAAGATAAAAATGTTCATAACCTATAACCCTTCATTTTTACTCAGTGTAAATTTCCTAGATAAATATTTGCCTAGGAAACTGGTGTATATAGGTACACAGGAACTGGGTAAAAGATCTCACAGCAATGGTGTTGATCACAACAAAATCAGAAACCACATAAACATCCATCAGCAAGAAAATCAGTAACCCAGGAGCCTCCCTGGTGGCACAGAGATTAAAGTCTCAGTGCTATCAAGCAATCGCCAGCCACTGTGGATACCTGGGGAGGGAGCTGGTCTGTCACATGGCACGGCAAACCTCTCCTGTCTTACCTGCTGCTCCCCTCAGCAGTGTATTTCAGTAGATCCACCTGTTCTGCTCCCCACTCTGTCACTGGTGAATCCTCTCAAGCCCCGCTCCATACCTCTGGCTTACACCCCAGTTCTTGTATGTACAAATAAATAAAAATAAATTTTTTAAAAAATCAGTAACTCAGTTGCAGAATAGTGACACAATGGAAAATTATATAGTGATAAGGAGGGATGAAGTAGAATTATACATGTTGGCATAAATAAATGCTGCAAACAATGTGGAATGAAAGCCAGTCACAAAAGACTACATTTATGTGGTAACAGCCATTTTTGAAACTCTTAAATAAAACCAAATAATAAATTATTTAGAAATGTATATTTGTGTAGTAACATTTTTCTTAAATAAAACATGAAGTTCAGGACAGTGGTTACTTTTTTCAGGGGCCCAGGATGAGACTAGACAGGGGGCCAAAGGCAGGATTGCCAGATACAATACAGTATGCCAGTTAAATTTGGGTTTCAGAGAAGCAACGGATAACTTTTTAGAATAAGCATATCCAATGGAATATTGGGACATACATATGCTATGTATGCTTGTTTTTCTGAAACGCAAAGGTAAGTGAATATTCAATGTTTGGTTTTATTTTTTAACTTTTTGTTGTTTTACCAATTTCCATTCTTAACAGAATGGAACATCCCAAATCAGGCCACACTGTGAAGATAAGCCACTTCAGCAATGCTGGGGTGTTTTATATCTTAAGTGGGATGGTAGATTCTTGAAGGTTCTTTTTGGCATTATTCCTCACAACTTTAATTTGAGGTTACTTATTTTTAAGTTTTTTTTGTCCCTGTGCAAATGTTAGGGGTTTAGGACTAAGCAATAAGTTTTCCTATCCACCTTGTCAAGGCAGACAGTTGTGCCTTCTCCAAGTTGGCAGTGGCCCACATGCAGGGAAGCACCAAGTTGTCTGGCTGCTGGTGCCAGGTCTTCTGAACCTCTACAGCCTCCTCCTTTGGGACCTCACTCACCTTTCACACTTAGCCAGATGTCCACCTCTCTCAACCCAACGGGGTTCTCAGCCCGGCAGACATAGTAGCCCTCGTCCAGGCCCTGGGAGCAGTTCCGGATGGTGAGGGTGGAGCTCTGACCATTGTGGGTGATGACATAGTGGCTGCTGGGCTGGATGACCACCTCGGGCTGGGTGAGGTTCCTCAGCCACAGGATCTTGGCAGGGGGGTAGGCTCCAGACACTTGGCAGGTAAATGTCACATTGCCCCCCACAAAGCACGTCTTCATGGGCTCAGAGAGAATGGAGGGGCTCCCTGGTGATCAGAAGGTGAAAAAAAAAAAAAAAAAAACACCATACAAATATTTAAGGGGATTCCAGCCACAGCCATGGATGATTTCTAGGAATAGTATCTTCTTCTTAACGAAACAACTCCGGGAATTTCTGTACTACAGCTGGTCTTCTGCAATCACTGAATTCAACCTTTACCAAACATTTATGCTAGGTGAGGCAAGGTTATACACCAACCCAACTAGTTCTCACAATAACCCTGTCATTATTCCCATTTTGCAGATGAGGAAACTGAGGCCCAGAGGAAGTACTTACTCAAAATCAAAACTAATAAGTAATGTGACTAGGATTTAGAGTGACCAACTCTCCTGGTTCGCCCAAGACTGAGGGGGTTCCTGAGACATGGACTTTCAGTGCTAAAGAAAATCTTGAACCTGAGTAGCTGGACTCTGGAGTCCATCTTGTTACTTCTTTTTTTTCTCTTTTTTTTTTAAAGATTTATTTATTTTTATACAAGAACGGGGTACAGGCCAGATGCGCGGGAGGGTGAGAGGATTCACCAGACAGAGACAGAGCAGAGAACAGAACAGGCAGACTGACAAAATACACTGCTGAGGGGAGCAGCGGGCGAGACAGGAGAGGTCTGCTGCGTGCCATGTGGGATTCTCACTGGCTGGTGGGGATCGAATCCGCGCTGGAGAGGCTGCGGACAGCCTCATAGCACGGCACTCAACCGCCTGCACCACCAGGGAGGCCATCTTGTTACGCCTATGCCAAAGGCTTCTGTTTATAGCCACATTTAACCATAATTTAAAAATGAGTACACAGATGGGCCTCCCCGGTGGCGCAGCGGTTGAGCGCTGGGTTGCGAAGCTGCCCGCCGCCTCTGCTGCGCTGGTTCGATCCCCGGCTGCTCCCCGGCCACCTGAGGAGGGTCCCACATGGCGCGCAGACCTCTCCTGCCGCCCGCTGCTCCCCTCAGCAGTGTACTTCGGTCCTCCTGCCTGCTCTGCTCCCTGCTCTGGCTCTGGTGAATTCTCTCACCCTCCCGCGCTTCTGACTGTACCCAGTGCATGTATAAATAAACAAACAAACAAACAAATAAATAAAACATGCCTCTATAAAAAAAAAAAAAAATTTAAAAAAAAAAATAAATAAAAAATAAAAATGAGTACACAGGGCCTCCCTGGTGGCGCAGGGGTTAAAGATAGTGCTATCAAGCTACTGCCAGCCACCACAGCACATGGCTGGCCAGGGAGCAACCCACAAGGCACAGCAGACCTCTCCTGACTCACCCGCTACTCCTCTCAGTAGTGAATTTCAGTACATCTGCCTGTTCTGCTCCCCACTCTCTCTGTGAGTCCTCTCACCACCTGCACCTCTGGCTTGCTCATTCCCTAACGAACTTGGTGATCTTGGTTAAGTCAGTTTACACAACATAGTTAGGAGCAAAATACACCAGAAAATTACCTGTAAGGTGCATGGCCCGTTATATTAGCTACACAATAATAAATATTCATATAGAATAAGATGCATAACCCAATAGACAAACAGGGAAGATGTGACAGATAATTCACAGATGATATATAGGGAGCCAAAAAGCATATGAAAATTATCAACCCCAATCTTGATTAGAGAAACCCAAATTAAAGCATTTATACCATATCTTCTTTTTTTTTTTTTTTTTTTTTTTGTGGGACCCTCGCCGGCGGCCAGGGAACGAACCGGCGCTGCAGAGGCTGCGGGCAGCCTCTCAGGCCAGCGCTCAACTGCTGCACCACCAGGGGAGGCCCGCAATTATACCATCTTAATGAACAAATAAAAAAAAAACTAAATAATGATAACACTCAAAGTCTGTGAGCAGAGCAGGAAATGAGTTTTTCTAGAGGGAGTGAGTACTTGTGGGTATAAGGTTTCTTTTTGGGGTGATGGACAAGTTCTGGGATTAGATAGTAGTCATGGCCATATTATATCATAAATATACTTAAAAGTCACTCAATTATACACTGCAAGAGGTGTAATTTAGGAGCTTCTGGGTTGGTGGACATGTTAATGAATACCGGAGGAGTTTGGTGCGTCTAGAGAAGGCATGGGAATTCGGTACCAGTCCGCCATACCTTTCCCTACACATCTCTTCCATGTAGCTAATCCTGAGTCACATCCTTTGTAATACATTGGTGATCTAATGAGTTAAAAATACATAAATAATTTTTAAACTAATAAAATCAGTAAAATAGTGAAGTGTATATTACATGAATTCTCTCTCACTAATAAAATTCCATCTGGTGGAAAACAATGTCGTATCTACAGATGTGACTTACGATGCTGACATATGAGGCTGAATACCTGAGACCTTATATAGTGTTATTAAGCAATGTTACTTCAATAAAAAAAATAAGCTGCAAAGAAATAAAAAAAAATAAATATATATCTTCCTATATGAAAAAAAGAATTTGCACAAAAACCAGTGGGGTGGCTTGGTCCACGGACCAGAGTTTTCAAGCTCCTGCTGCAGTGTAGAAAGCAAGTCTTGGCCTTCCTGTGGCCCAAGGCCAGATACAGCACAAGTGATAGGGGAACTCACAGGGCATGTTTGCTGAATGAGTCAGTGGGAAGGGTCAACCATCTGAATGTCACTTGCTGGGGAAAACAAGCATGTTCTGGCACAGCAGAGCTCATGCTCTCCGTTTAACCTTGGAGGATCATCCTGATAAACTGGTGAGAAAACTCTCACAAGGCCAACAAAACCCCCAGGCACTGGTCCTTGCTTACCCATTTTATTTATTTCCCCAGGCTGTTGTAACAAAGCTTATAAAAGAGATTTATTCTCTCACAGTTCAGAAAGTCAGAAGTCTGAAATCAAAGTGGCAACAGGGTTGATTATTCCTGCAGGCTATCAGGGAGAAACTATCTTGTTTCTCTCTAAGCTTCTGGTGATCAGGAGCATTCCTTGGCCTGCTGATGCATCACTCTAATCTCTGCCTCCCTTGTCAAAGCCCCCCTCAGTGTCTGTGCCCAAATTCCCCATCTCTTATAAAGAGGGATTATATCCACTCTAATCCAGCATGACCACATCTTGATCACATCTGCAAAATCACCCTTAATCTAAATGCAGTCACATCTGCAGATATGGGGGTTAGGAGTTGAACTTATCTCTTGGGGAGATACAGTTGAGCCCACAACACCCAACTTGACTCAAAAGTACTTCACACATGACACTCTGGTTACACTGGCCTTCTCTCAGTTCCTCAAAAGCCAAGGTTGTTTCCCCTGCAGGATCTTTGCATTTGCTGTTCCGTCTGCCAGGAACCCTCAGCCCACACCACCAGCCGGCTACTGCTTGTCCTTCCTATCTCAGTTCAAAATATTACCATCACTAGACCTCCTTGCCCTCCTAGGGGGAAGGGCGCTCTTCCTAGAAAAGACTCTTACACCCTCCATTTTATTCTCCCAATTACCCCTCTCTGAACCTACCTTACTTGTTTTGGGACTTTCTTTTTTTTCTTTTCTTTTCTTTTTTTTTTTAAGATTTATTTGTTTATTTATACAAGCACTGGGTACAGTCAGAAGCGTGGGAGGGTGAGAGGATTCACCAGAGCCAGAGTGGGGAACAGAACAGACAGACTGACGAAATACACTGCTGAGGGGCGCAGCGGGAGGCAGGAGAGGTCTGCGCGCCATGTGGGACCCTGGCCTGCGGCCGGGGATCGAACCAGCACTGCAGAAGCTGTGGGCAACTTCACAGCCCAGCGCTCAACCGCTGTGCCACCAGGGGAGGCCCAGTTTTGGGACTTTCTGTCCTGCTCTCACCCCCATGCCCCTCCAGAAGAATTTATGTTCTGTGAAAGAGGAGTGGTTGTGGTTTTAAAAATAGGTCCAGAAATTCCTCCCTTCAAAAAGTGGAGCTTAGTTCTCTTCACTTCCCTTGAAAGTGAATGTTTCACTTGCAGTGAACAGAATGGGGCAGAACGGATTCTATGTGATCTCTGAGGCTAGGCCATAAAAAGGATAACATCTACCTGGCTTGCTCCCTCTTTGCCACTTGCACTGGGGGAAGCCAGCCACAGGCTATGAGGACACTCAGGCAGAAATGTGGCGGGACCGCCGTGTAGAGGAAGCACTTGCCAGGTGTGTGTGAGTGGAAGTGGATCCTTCAGATGATTTTAGCCCTTCCAACTGAATATTCCAGTGAGATCCCAGGCATTAAGGAGCCAACACAAACCATCTCTGCTGTGCCCACCCTAATTCCTGGCCCACAGAAATGATGAGATAATAAATTATTTTTTTAAGCAATTAAGTTTGGGGGCAATTTGTTATGTGACAAGATAATAGCTAATAAATGAACTTTGTGTTGTTCACTGCTCCATCTCCAGTACCTAGAAACAGCATATCAGGTGCTTAGACCTGTCAAGTGAAAATGCCTTGGACTAGGACCAAGAAGCTTGGTTAAACGTCTTTAGAGTCTGAAAGAAAGGAAACAAAGCAAAAGGAAGAAAGGGTAGAGATTCTGGGATTTCTTTTCCAGATCTTCTTTCAAACGGTCCTTTCAAAAGAAAGGAAGGTGGGTGAATCCCAACCCAGGGACAGACAGGCCAGACTTACTGATTTGCACCATGCAGCTGGTTCCCGACTCTGGCCCCACGATGTGGCTCCCAACACACTTGAACTTCTTGCCATCTGACAGCTGGGACTGGTTCAGCCTCTCCACCCCAAGCTGAGACTTCCCCACAACCACACCTCCTGGCTCTTCCGTCCACAGGAAGTTAGGGTCTGGGTACCCCTTGTCCCAGCGACAGGTAAGCTGCAGCATGAATGTTCCTGGTGACATCTCTGCCCAGCACTGAGGGACTGATGGCGGAGGGGCTGCAAAATACCAGAGAACACAGGCTTAATCACAGACTCTGGGACCAGGTGTTGGGCTGACTCTAAGGCTTCTAGAACCAGGGTATCAGAGAAACATCGACACCGGTTAGCATACCTTAAATAGCTCCTGGCACAATGTAGTGCCTGGTAATAGTCAAGTTTTCTCTGTTAGGTGTTAAATCTTCAAGGCAGTGGGGGTAGGGGTTTGGGGGAGTCTCATTCATCTTCGAATTTCTCACATGTGGCTATTTAAACTTTAATTAATTAATTACAAATTTAGTTCCTCCATCACACTACCCACATTTCAAGTGCTCAGTAACCACACGTGGTGGGTGGCTACTGTATTAAACCACACGGAACAGAACATTCCATCATCATGGAAAGTTTTACTGGACAGGGCTGGTCCCTGGAGGGAGATACAGGTGGGAAAGACACTTATTCACCTTCCCACCTCCAACACATTCTTCTCTTTTACTATGTGCATGGATTACTAAAAACACATAAAAATTTAACAAGTTATAAACCTATATTGCCAATGTAATCCATATATTTATAATCTATAAATTCAGAAATATTTAAATGTCCATTATATTATGTATGTATATTGTCATATATTTGTACATATGTCATATGACACACAAATGGAAATAAACTTGACTCTTAAGTGGCTGGATATGTGACAAGAAACGTTAGAAATATACCAAAATAATCATTACAGCATAAGTGATTATTTCCTACTTTATACTCATCTGTATCACAAGCACATATAACTTTGGTATATCCAATAAATGTTATTTATGATGGAGAACAGAGACTTGTGAAGGTGCTGAATAACGCATGTATTAAGTAGTGCATAATTACCCTGCCCACTAATTTGCTGTTCTGATGCTCCCTTTCATTAGAATAAGTTATGAGTACACAGTTCTCATCCAAGGAATCTGTAAAGGTGCATTTGGCTATTGTTTCCTCACTCCCACGAACTGCTGATTCTTAAGAGCACTGGAGGGCCCATTTTTATGAATACAATGTATGAGGATAGGAAAAGAGAAAACAAGTCCTGATAGATGCGGAGAATACACAAGAGATAACAATCAGCATTATTCAGCCATGAATAGGGATGAAGTACTATTGACACATGCTATGGCTGAGCCTTCAAAACAAGATGCTAAGTGAAAGGAGTCACTCACAAAAGGCCCTATTGTATGATTCCGCTTATATGAAGTGTCCAGAATAGGAAAATCCAGAGAGTTAGAACACAGATTAGCTATTAGCTGGAGCTGGGGGAAGTAGGGATGTGCATGACTGCTGAATGGGTATAAGATTTCCACTTGGGGTGATGTAAACATTTTAGAATTATATAGAGGTGATGGTTGTACAACACTGGGAATGTACACGGTGCCTGTGATTTGTATATCTTAAAATGGCTGTCAGGTTATATAATTTCACTTCCATTTTAAAAAAAAGAAAGAGGGCCTCTCTGATGGTGCAGGGTTTTAAGACAGCGCTATCGAGCTATCGCCAGCCACTGCAGCATGCGTTTGATCCCTGGCTAGAGAGCTAACTCACATGGCGCAGCAGATCTCTCCTGCCTCGCCTGCTGCTCCTTTAGCAGGGTATTTCAGTAGATATGCCTGTTCTGCTCCCCACTCTGTCTCTGGTAAATCATCTCACCCCCCCCCCAACTCTGGCCTATACCCAGATGCATAAAAAATCTTATGCATAAAAAATGCATAAAAAATCTTAAAAAAAAAAAAAAAGAAAGAAAGCCTCAGGCTTGGTATTAATTTCCCTATGGATCACAAGGACTCTCCTGTACTCCTATGAACAGCATGTCTCTCGGAGCGCTACCACCCTCTCTAACATGCCATAGCCCCTGGGTATGGATGTGTGAGTCGAGAGAGCTGCAGAAGCACCTTAGAACCCATGCAGCATGCATGCTCTGCAGTTTAAAGGAGGAGGCACTTCATGAAGGGTGAGGGGTGGGGGAAGGCAGTGCTTCTTACGCACAGTAGACCAGGAGCTCGGTGGTCACATTTCGATGTCTCCCGCTGAGCATGTTCTTGGCCAAACAGGTGTAGTTCCCTTGGAGGTTCTGCGACATCAGGAACAGCTTGAAGCTGCTGGCAGTCCAGTTGTTTCCAAAGGGCTCAGTTCTGGAATCAGGAGCCTGGAACCACCACTCAACGATAGGTGGAGGCCAGGAGCTGCTGCTGCAACTGAAATCCACCTGGGAGCCCTTGGCTGCATAAAGGGTCCCATTGGGGAGCGTGCCGGTGGAGGAAATGTTGACCTCAACTTGACAGGGGCCACCTGGGAATGACAGGGGGTGACAGGAAATGTATTCATTACTTGAGAGTTAACTTAAGCTTGTTATTGTTGCTTTGACAAAACTGCACTGATAAAGAAAAGAGAGGGAGCTATGGAGCAAGCTGTATAACACAGGATGCTGCTGAAAGAGCAAGATCCTGGTCTTTTATTGATAGAATAATCATACATCATCAATTACTAGGAGTAGGAGAACAAAAAGAAAAGGTGGGTGAAAACTGAAAAGGTGCTTATCTCATCGAGGGCTTCAGGGGCCATGAGTCTGCTGACCATACACTGATAATCCATTATTATATTAGAAATCATACCCTAGACCCCCACCTATGGCTCCAAACTTATCAACATGGCAGTCCCCTGATCAGTTTCTGGAATATAAGGTCATGTATCAGTCAACAGCATCCTGGGTGTTCCCAATCATGGCTCATTATACATACCCACTGTCCCAGAACAATCAAGCACCCTGCTCTTGTTCAATTTGAAAGGAGCCTTGTAGGGTCTGGTATCCTAGATTCTTTTAGGTCATATAACGGACCGGACTGTTCTGACCTTGTATTGGAGGGAGACTGCAATTAACCAAAATGGTGGCCAAGGAGGCTGTTTAAGTCTAGCAGACCTACATGTTACCAGCTCCCACTGACAGAAAAAAAATCAGGGAGCAGTCAGTGAAGATGACAAGATCTACTGAATACTTACCATGTGACAAATGCTGTGCTAAGTGCCCTCTTGCATTCTCTCATGAATTCCGGCTGAGATTTATGGGAAGGACTGAGCCTTATAGAAAAAGGGAAAATGTAAATGGTTCCCTTTCAAAAACAGTGGTGAGTGGGAAGGATATCTGTGCATTAAAGAGTGATCATAGCAAGCATGAGATTGCTTTCCTTAAAAAGACCTGTTTGCAAAGTTGGCCTTGGCTAGTGACTAGGTACTTGGATTTTAGAACGGTCCCCACCATTCCCAGGACTATGTGCGGGACTCACTGTGTCTAAACTGGACAAGAGTGGTTTATGCTGAACACATGCTTGGTCCCTACATGATCAGCCCCAATAAAAACCCAGGGCACTGAGTCTCTAATGAGCTTCCCTGGTAGACAACACTTCACATGCATTACCATCACTTGCTGCTGGAGGAATTAATCGTGTCCCATGTGGCTCTACCGGGATGGACTCTTGGAAGCTTGTTCCTGGTTTTCCCCAGACTTAACCCCATGCATCTTTTCCCTTTACCGATTTTGCTTTGTGTCCTTTCACTATAATAAATCATATTATATGGTGAGTCCTGGAGGTGGTATAAGGGACCCCAGGACAATTTCATACTGAAAAACAAGAAACATGGGTTCCAGTCCCAACTTTGAACTCCAACTTACCAGCTATGTGATTTGGGGTAAATAATTTAACCTCCATTCATGCATCTGTAAAATGGGGGTGATGCTAGAACCCACTTCTTGGGGTTGTGGTGACAAGTAAATGAGTTAGCACCAGAAAGCACTCAGAACAATGCCTGGCATGTGGGAGGCATTTGATAAAAGCTAGGTCTTATCTTGATCCTTCACATTTCTAAATTCTTTTCCAGCAATGCCCGCCTTCCACTGTTGGTACCATTTATACCTAAGATGCCACATTCCTTTAATGAAATGAATATATCTAACAACTATGATTTCTAAAGTAAATTAGTGTGTGGCCTCCCCTGGGGCAATGCTTGGTTGAAGGAATAATTTTATGACTGCAGATTTTTGAGAACAGAAATAAGCCAGGGGGGAAAGTTATTTGGGGGAGGAAAAGGGTTTCCCAGAGTCCCTCAGAGTACAGCATCTTCTTCCTCTATCTGAGGCCATTAACTATAGAAATGGTAGGTTCCTATAGGGAAACCATACAATGGATCAGAAAAAAGACAAAACTAGCAGACATTCGGCAGGGGAGAAGTAGGAGGGGGTCAAAACAGGGGAGGGAAGGGCCTCCCTGGTGGTGCAGGTGGTTGAGCGCCGCACTGTGAAGCTGTCCACAGCCTCTGCAGCGTGGTTCCATCCCTGCCGGCCGGCGAGAATCCCACATGGCACGGCTAATCTCTCCTGTCTCGCCTGCTGCTCCCCTCAGCAGTGTGTTTCGTCAATCTGCCTGTTCTGTTCCCCACTCTGTCTCTGGTGAATCCGCTCACCCTCCCGCGCATCTGGCCTGTACCCCAGCATTTGTATAAAAAAAAATCATTAAAAAAAAGAGAAGGGAAGAGCACAAGAGTATATGGGGATCATCACAGGTGTCTTGGTGGTGGGAATTTTATAGGGATTATACCTGAGAGGAGAAATCGAACGTTGCACAAAAATGAACAACAATGTAAAAAATATATGATTTTTTTTTAAATTGTGGGTTCCTGAGGGTAACATTCTTGACAATATGACTGTCAAGTGGGGTTGGCCCCTAATAGCTGCAGTGATGTGCTGCAATCATGTCACTTCCCACAGACGGTCTATGGAAAAATTATACTGTGCTTGGGGAGGTGCTCAAATGTCCTGTTCACTGTTGCTGGCTAGTCAGGTATGTGGACCAGCAGGTCTGAGGGCACATCCACAGTTGGCAGGCACTCAACGAAACACAGAGTGCCTCCAGGGTACTGGCAGCCAATGCCCAGGCCAGCAGAGGCAGTGTGTTAGATTGGATGGTCCAGGTTTTACACATAGTGGTCTGGAGGGCTACAGAGCCCAGACATACAGTGTGGACTCCCAGAAATTGGCTGGGTGGGGCTGCTGACCAGCACAAGTCTCACCAAGTAAAGGAACTGGACACAAGTGTTACAGAAGGGAATTTCCATTAAAAGGGAGGTTCCAGTTTCCCTGCCCCACCTAATGAAGGGTAGAGCTGAGCAGCCAGGTGAAGATAGAGGACAGAAGAGAGACACAGTGGAAGACTTGTGGAGCAGACAGACATGTAAAGGGGGGTACTTGTTCCTCGGCTTTAGACTCAGCAGTGTATTTTAGTCAGTCTGCCTGTTCTGCTCCCCACTCTGTCTCTGGTGAATCCTCTCACCCCCCAACACCTCTGGCCTGTACCCCAGTTCTTTTTTACATAAATAAATAAATCTTTAAAAAATATATAATCAGCCTAAAATGACTCTTATGTCAAAGAGACAAATTTTGGTGTGGAAAGTTCCGCTCCCCTTCATTATACAAGTACTAATAGAACAGCCTTGATTTTGCCATTGGTCCAGTCAGCTCTAAAATATTTACTATCTGTCCCTCTACATAAAAAGTTTGATTTCTGTTCTAGAACACTATCTCCTATGGCTGCTGTTTATTTTTGGCAGTGATTCTTGCCATCAGAATTTGCTTCTTTCCTTCCCTAACTACAGGTTGGCCAGTCAAGGATCTTGAAGCATTAATTTACATCTCAGGAACCCACAAAGTGGGAGAGTCCCACCTCAGTGTCTTTGGTTCTTTACCAATGAAAAAGCTATCTTCAGGCATTTATTCTTCATACGAGTCTTTTATTTGAAAAATGACCTAAGATGTACTGACAGTCTCGGCTAATCAGTGGGCATGCCTATAACCCTATCATTGGATAAAATCCTTGGGAACACTTTGAGATTTTTTATATCGCTTTTATAGAGACAAATGAGACAACCCCACCCCCTCCCCTTCTTCCTAGAAGCCACTGATCCTGTCTAAAACAACCAAGAACCCAGAAGTTTCGGCCTCTTCTAAGTCTACATGTCTGCTTCAGATGGACATGGCAAGACTTAATCACCATATCTTCTGACACGCCAACAATCTTTCTTCAGTGTGCCAAAAATTCCTTTTCCTTGGGACCTTATGTTGCAATAAGTACAGTGTCGTCACTGCCAACAAAGAATAAGAGCAAATCCTAGGGGCGCAAGTAATAGGGAAAGGGAACTTTCCTGAACTCCCTTTTCTGGAAGTCTGGAGTGGCAGCCACATCACTGACAGACAGAAGCAGATGGCCCAATAGCCCAACATCAAATGAATCCAAACGGCTCTGGGAGGTTGATACAAACCAGCTTCCTCATTGCCCACTTACTCACTGGTTTGAATGCTCCCTCAAGACTAGTGTGGGAGTGTCGGGGAGAGTCTGATACTGTGTACCTGAAATCTGATTCCCCTCTTCCATGGGCTAATCTTTAGTGTGATAGGCAGCTCTCTAGTGCCTAAGAGACAATCTCCTAAAAGAAGCACAAAGTCTAGTGGAATGTGTGAAGGTCTATGCTGCCTTCCCCTTTCCTCCAGACTTTCTTCAGGCAAACACCCAGCAGTTCTAACCCCGTCTCCCCCCAACTTGGAGGCAGGAGAACACAGGTGAGTCAGTGAAATGAATAGCCATGGCAGCCCATGTCTGCTGCGGACCAAGGAGTTTCTATGCCCTCTGCAGCTGCAGGCCCAATCTCAAAGGCAAGATTCTTCAACCCACCATTAAATTAGTAAGTACCCAGTGCAAAGTCTTTTTGTCCTGGGACCAATGGCAAAACCATATTGTGGGTTCATTCCACGCAGGTTAAGAAAACCTTGACTCCCTAGCAGGCAGAGGCACCAAATGGCACTGACCAGCAATAGAGATGCAGGTGGTAAGGCTATGTTTCTATAGCATCTCTGTCTACTCACACATTCAAAGCTACTTACAGATAGCCAGTCACATATTGAATTCCCGCCCCCCACTAGCTTCTGGGGCCACCTCAGAACATTTCCAAATGTTTCTCCTTAGAGGCTTAAGTTATCAACCGTTATCAATGAAAAGATAGGAAAAGCAAGAGCTTGGCAGGCAGCGTCCCTGACCCTGAAAAGGCTGGAAGTTAACTGACTGCTGGGAACTGAAGATGCATTGTCCCCATCACCTGCTCGACCAGCTGACCAGTGTCACCCTGACCAAGGGCAGACTGTTCTTCACCCCAGGCCGCAGGCTGTTCATGTTTATCTCAGGAATGTGTACATCAAATCTGGGTCTGGGTTCCATCATGAGCCCTGATTTCCCACGGTCCGAGGAGGTCAAGTGACTTCCCCAAGGTCAAAAGATAATAGCCAGCAGGACCCGGATGTGAACCCAGAAGCTGGACCTCAGGGCATACCAGTCCCTCAGCAATACCAAGGCGCTCCCAGACAGCACTTGGATCAAGGATAAGCCATATTCCTCAGTCTTCTGAGGGCTGAGTTCCAATCTGAGATGCCACGATTTCTCCTGTTTGATGCCTGGTGTTTGCTGGGATCTCCTGCAACAGGAACAAGGCCTGAGATTCTGGAGGGCTCTGGGTTGGATTGAATGTTGTGCCTCCCACTGCCTCCCCCCCCATTCAAATACTGAAACTGATCCTCAAAATGATGATATCTGGAGGTGGGGACTTTGAGGAGGTGATTCGGTCTCGAGAGCAGAGCCCTCATGAATGGGATTAGTGTCCTTAAAAGGAGCGGCCCCAGAGTTTGCTTCCTCTCCCTTATTCACAAACCAGGAAGCAGTTCCTGGCCAAACACTAATCTGTCAGCCCTTGATCTTGGACTTCCAGCCTCCAGAACTGTGAGAAATAAATGTTTGTTGTTTGAGACACACAGTCTATGCTGTTTTGGTTAAAGCAGCAGTCTGAACTGCCTGGTGTGTTTGTTCTTTTCACATCAGGAACCCCCCCCCCAATCTTCCAAATATAGAAGTTTCCAAAATACAAACCATACCACAGTAACTTCAACATGCATAGGACCCAAAGTGCCACTTGAGTCTAATTATTTCTCTTTTTTTTCTAGAGAGGCACCATCGACCACGATATTTTTTTCAATATAAGTTCATGTGCTACATAAGAAGGCCTTGCATTGCATTATCTCCCTACAGAGCAATAACAAAAAGAATGTGCCCTCCAATAAACTCAGTCAATGATTAATAAATCAGTATCAGATAAAGTTATCATATATGATTAAAAAAATTGTAATGACCTTACACTTCTGTGGTCATGTTTATAGGAGATGTTTATGGGTAAGGCTGAGTGAGGCTGGAGTGAGGGAGGCCTGCCAGCTCTTCCCGTGGGTTCACAGTGGGGACCATGCATAGCTAGGCCAAAATGGGTGACATTTTTTGATACACCCACATTCATTCCTAGCCAGTCAGCAATTCATCTATTGCATCTCCAGGCACAAAACCACTGTGCTCACAAATTCCACAAGCCTGGGGAGTTGGCAAAACCTTAGGGACCATCCCCCAATTTTTTTTTTTAAGATTTATTTATTTATACAAGCACTGGGCACAGTCGGAAGCGCGGGAGGGTGAGAGAATTCACTAGAGCCAGAGTGGGGAGCAGAACAGGCAGACCGACAAAATACACTGCTGAGGGGAGCAGCAGGAGAGATCTGCGCGCCATGTGGGACCCTCGCCAGCAGCTGGGGATCGAACCACGCTGCAGAGGCTGAGGGCAGCTTCTCAGTCCAGTGCTTAACCGCTGTGCCACTGGGGAGGCCCCATTCCAAAATCTTAACGTGTCCTTAAAGCCTCTTCACCCTCCACTCACAATCATCCAGTAAGTCTTGCTGGCCACCTCCAAAATATAGCTGCACAGACCCTATTTCCAAATATGATCATATTCACAGGTACTAGGAGTTAGGACTTCAACAAATCTTTTGAGGGAATATAATTCAACCCATAATACCGATCCCACACAGGGTCTGGCCTTGTTTCCCACATCTCACACAGCCTGCCCTCTCACACACTGGGTTCCCACCATACCAGCTTCCTCCCCACGTGTTCTTATGCCACATGTGCACCAAGCTCAGTCCCTCTTGCACTAGTTGTAGTTCTGCCTAGATGGCACAACCATTCTGCTTAAATGGTACTACCTCCAAAAGCTTCTCTCTGACCCTGATCCTCAGTCCCCCCATTTAAGGTGTTTCTGGGGAATCACATCACTGCACCTCAATTCTTTGCATAGCACTTGTTACTCTTATTATTGCCAGCTGCAGTTCTCACTTGCTTACTGTCTGTCTTCCTCCACTAGGATGTCAGCTGCACATGGGAAGGGACCTTGTCTGTCCTGTCAATATCTATGGCCAGGGCCTAATCAGTGCCTGGTATCAGACTCTCGGTAAATACATGTTGAATGAAAGAATGAGTAATTATTTTACAGATGAGGAAGCTAAGGAGCAGTAAAGTCATCCCAAATGTATTTCTACTAAACCACATGTGCTGGTCTAAAAATTGGATGTCACTCTAAACCACTGACCATCAAACTTTCTCTATAAAGGGTCAGAGAAGAAATATACCCAGCTCTGCAGGCCAGATGAAGCGTGTTACACCCACTCAGCTCTGCAACCGAAGCTCCAAAAGCTGTCAGAGTAATATGTCAACAAGTGAATGTAGCTGTAATCCTTACTTCTGGCCATGGAAATATAAATTTCACACATTACAAATCTTTTCTTCAACCCTTCAAAAGTGTAGAAAACAGGGAACCTCCCAGGTGGCGCAAGGGGTTAAAATGCAGCACTAGGAAGCAATCCGCTGCCACTGAAGCACAAGTTCAATCCCCAGCCAGGGAGCTGACCCACATGGCTCAGCAGACCTCTGCTGTCTCCCTGCTGCTCCCCTCAGCAGTATATTTCAGTAGATCCGCCTGTTCTGTTCCCCACTCTGTCTCTGGTGAGTCCTCTTACCTCTCCACCTCTGGCCTACACCCCAATTCTTGTATGCATAAGCAAACACATCTTTTTTAAAAAATGTAGAAAACATTCGTAGTTTATAGGCCATGCTAAAACAGGCAGCAGGCTGGAAATGGCCCATTAGCTTGGGACAATAGTCTACCAACCCCTATTCCAAAGTCACTGGGCATTATCAGTGGATATGATAGGCCGTGGTAGGAAGGCACAGTAGTAACAGCAGCTTGTGCTAAGCCCTGTATCAAGCACTACAGCACAAGAGCATACCTGATAGGGGATACAATGTTTTGTCCAGTGTTACCCAAAAGGAAAATGGAATCCCAGAGATATTAATCTACTTTTCATGGTGGAAACATAGCCTTAGAACTGAAACTGTGGCAGTCCAATCTGATGATGTTACACCCTGATTTTGCTACATAATAAAATGCTATCAATAGCAAGGATGATATTAACAAGCTAAAAGTAACAGCTACCTAATATAGCAGGAGCCATTTAAACCACTTTTCAGAGATAAACTGTTATCTATTCTTCACAGCTCTATGAAGCAAGATGTCTTTCATTCCCATTTTACACGCGAGGAAATGTTGGTGCAAGAGGTCACTCAGCTGACAGGAACCAGGGACCAGGAATGAAAGCTGTCAGGTCACTGACATCTAAGCCGCCTCCTGTCTGCTGCTCCCAGCATCTCCCAGTAAGCCCCAGTGCCCTCCCACTCCACTTACTGGCCACCTGCAGCCATACTCGAAACCAGCGAGTCTCGTTCAGAACCTCCTGGCAGGTATAGTTCCCCTCATCCTGCAGGCTCAGCGTCTCGATGTGCAGGGAGCCGGCATTGGCCAGAGAGTAGCGGGGGTCGGCAGGTTGGAGGCTGGAATTGGAGGACAGGAGGAAGACCAGTTCCGAGTCATTCCGGTACCAGGTCACCAGCCCCCTTGGTCCCAAGACGCTGCCACAGAGCAGAGTAACATTCTCGTGAACCTCTCCGATGACAACAGCCTCCAATCCTGTAGAAGGAAAGGTCAGACTATTACCACCTTTCCTGATCTCTGAACACCCCCCACTTTTTTTTTTTTTGCACAGTCCATCTGATATAGGCTTTTTTTTTTTTTAAATCAGATATGTGCTTTTAAGGTAGGTAACACAGAGCCACCATGCTGTTGGGCTTATTGCCTAGTACTATACATTAATGAACTTGCAAAAGACCAAAATCACAAGGAGCTTCAATACCACCCCCAACTGTGCCATGCCTTTCCTGGCAGCACCCTGCAGCGCCCTCCCACTCAGACGCTGGCCTCAGCCACGTTACAGGCTTTGGCCAATGGGATACTACCAAATGTGATGCCCCAGAGGTTTAAAGCACTTATGTAATGCGCCCTGCAGGTCAGGTACCAGGGGGAGGAGGAAGAGGAAGAGGATATGATGCTGACCCCAGGTGTCCTAATCCTCACAGCTGAGGCCATTCTTGATCAGCCTCCAGCCAGCCAGTCCACTCCAAAAGTGTGAGCCCAGGCTAAATAAGCAGAGCCCCCAGACCCCTAAGCAATAAGCATTTATTGTCATCTGTGATTGGTTGTTGCCCATTATCACTGTGGTTATAAAGAACTGATACAGAACCCAAGTGGTTTTATTCACTTAGAAATCCAGAAAGGATGGAATAAGGGCCCTCTGACTTGTTGTGGCATCCCTGCTGTTCTTTCTGTTTCGTTCTTCATCGCAGGCACAACTGATCCTGGAGTTAAAACTCTCTGGACAGCTCATGCAAGAAGAGGCTCAAGAGTCACTGTACACCTACTTTGGTCAGCCCTGTACCCAGCACCCGGGAGACAGAAGTGGACAAAACAGAGACCTTGGGGGTGGGGGTTGGTTTCTGTCCATTCATTCCAGAATGAGAAATACCATGATAGGACCTTCAAGAAGGGGCTCGTAGGTCCATTCTTGAATGGGGTGAATGCCAGTGTAAGGTAAAAAAGTATCAGGCTTTTCTACCCTCCCGCCATTAGGATCAATGATGGAACAATTAGGATCAATTAGGATCCTGATGCATCAATGATGCATCAGGAATGCATGCCTGATGGCGGGCACCTGGAGTAGGGTGTGGGCCTATGTAGTGGGTACACCTGGGCTGAGAGGCTGGGCTTATAAGGGCAGCGTCATGGGCACGCCAGCGGAACAGAGAGTGAAAGGAGCAGGAAGTAGAGGCCACGAGAGAACACCAAAGAGCCCAGAAAGAGTGAAGACTTGCTCCTCCTCCCAGTCCCTCCGGCACCCCTGCCTGCCAAGTACCTGGTAAATCCCAATAAAAGCCTGAAAAAGCCACTGAGGGCTACAGACTCCTCCTTCACCCCGTCTGCCCAGGTCATAGAGACCCTGCCCTGTGGCCTTCCCACTGCTACAGTCAGGGAAGGCTTCCTCCAGAAAGCCACAATGCGATCTGATGGGCAAGTAGGAATTAGCCAGGTAAAAGTGAAAAGGGGGTGCCCAGGCAGAGGGTATATAGCATGCTCAAAAAGCCCAGATCAAAAGGAGCAGCACTGTTGGAATGCAAGTAAACAGGTCTCATTTTAGAGCATCAAAATTAGAAACTTGAGGGTGGGGGTGGGGGGTGGTCAGGTCTCCATCCAGGTGATTCTGATGCTCAGTCAAGAGCAACTGATCTAGCATAAAACTGCCACCTGGTAACAAGAAGCAAATGCAGCCTGTTTTGCTGAGAAGTATCATAATTTCCCAGCCCCCTCCACAATCAACACCCAAATACAAAGAGGCCACAGTCATGGGAATAACAGACAGAACCTAGTAGGGGTCTTTTACTTACGCTGTCACACTCAGGAGATGAGAAAAGTGTGGTGCAAAGAAAGCAAGCACAGTTACAAGGGAAGCAGGCAGGGCAGGACTGGTATAGTGATTTCTTGCTATTCTTCAATCAATGCTTCCATTGAAGTTTTCAAAGTATGTGAGTATGTTAGGGGTTTATGAAAGATGATATTGTTACAAATAAACTGCCTTCAGGGCCTCCCCTGGTGGCCCAGCGGCTGAACACTGGGCTGAGAAGCTGTCACAACCTCTGCAGCTCCAGTTCGATCCCCGGCCACCGGCGGGAGGGTCCCACATGGCACGCAGACCTCTCTTGCTGCCCGCTGCTCCCCTCAGCAGTGGACTTCGGTCCTTCTGCCTGTTCTGCTTCCCACTCTGGCTCTGGTGAATTCTCTGACCCTCCCGCACTTCTGACTGTGCCCAGTGCTTGTATGAATAAATAAATAAATCTTTAAAAAAAAAACAAAACTGCCTTCAACGATGGTACTGGAAGACTGGACAGCCATATGCCAAAGAATGAAGTTGGTCTCCCTGCCTCACATCACACATAGAAACCATTCAACTGGAGCATATATCTAAATGTAAGAGCTAAAACTATAAAATGCTTAGAAAGAAAACCCCAAAGAATAAATCTTTGTGGCCTCGAGTTAAACAATGACTTCTCAGATACGACGCCAAAAGCACAAGTGAAAAAGGAAAATAGATTAACTGGACTGTTAAAATTACAAACTTCTGTGCTCCAAAAGATATTATCAAGAAAGTGAAAAGGCAACTCAAAGAGTGGGAGAAAATATTTACAAATTACAGATGTGGTATGGGATTGTATCCAGACTATAAAGAACTCTTAAAACTCAATAAAAAGGCAAGTAACACAATTTTTAAAGGGGTAAAGGATTAAAAGATATACAAATGGCCAATAAGCACAATAAGCTATCAATCCCTTCACACCTATCAGGAGGGCTAAAATGAGAGACAGAAACAAGTATTGACAAAGATGTGGAGAAACAGGAACCCTTATATGTTGTTGGTAGGGTTTTTACATGGTGCAGCTACTTTGGAAAAGCAGTTTGGCATTTCCTCACAAAGTTAAAGTTATCGTATGACTCAGCAATTCCATCCCTAGGTATATATCCAAGAGAAATAATCTCTACACAAAAAACTTGTATCACAGCAGCGTTATTCAGCCTTATTCCAAAAAGTGGAAACAACCCAAATGCCCATCAACTAATGAATGGATAAACAAAATGTGGTATAGCAATGGAAAAATTATTTAGCCAGAAAAAGTAATCGGCATGCTATGACATTGCTGAATCTTGAAAACATTATGTTAAGTGAAAGAAAGCAGTCAGGAAAGATCACATATTGTGTGGCTCCCTTTATATAAAATGTCCAAATAGGCAAATTGAGGGATAGAAAATAGATTAGCCGTTGCTTAGGGCTGGGGACGTAACTTGTCTGTTAGTGGGAATACATCACTATTAGTGGTAGTAATACAGAGCTTCTTTTGGGGATGATGAAATGTTCTGAATTTTTTTCTTTAAGATTTATTTTTATACAAGACCTGGGGTTCAGGCCAGAGGTGCTGCAGGGTGAGAGGATTCACCAGAGACAGAGCAGGGAGCAGAACAGGCAGATGACCGAAATACACTGCTGAAGGGAGCAGTGGGCATGACAGGAGAGGTCCCCATGAAATGTTCTGAATTAATTCATAGTGGTAGTTGTGCAATCTTGTGAGTATAATAAAAAACCCTGAATTGGGGGCCTCCCTGGTGGTGCAAGAGGTTAAGACGCAGCACTATGAAGCGCTCTGCAGCCACTGCAGGATGAGTTCGATCCCCAGCCAGAGAGGTGTCCCACATGGTGCAGCAGATCTCTCATCTCCCCTGCTGCCTCCCTCAGCAGTGTATTTCAGTCAATCCTCCTGTTCTGTCTCTCACTCTGTCTCCGGTGAATTCTCTCACCCCTCCACCCCACATCTCTGGCCTGCACCCCAGCTCTTGTATGCATAAATAAATCTTTAAAAAAAAAAAACCACTGAATTGTACACGTTGTAAAGGGGTGAATTTTCTATTAGTAGTTACCAGAAAAGCAGAAAGGAGGATGGGTAAATCAGATAAAGGGGTCAAAATTGTGTGGTAAAAGAAGTATGAACATAAGTTGACTTTTAATGATGCACACCTGAAATGTATAAAATGTTATAATGCAATGTTACTTCAATTAAAAATAAATTAATAAAATGAGGGTGAATTTTATGTTATATAAATTATACCTCAGTAAATTTGTTATGGAAAAATAAACTGCCGCTACCTCTGGAAATCCTTCCCAGAGTCCTAGTTATCTGCCTTTTGTCTGGCTAGACAATTCCATTCGAAAGATCAGAAGCCAGTTTGGAACTACAGGATGTCCTGACTTTCTTCCTAACTTGGCCACACCATTCCCAAAACAAGGAAGGCAGAGGATGTCATCAAATGCCAGAGATTCCAAAACAGCAAGAAACGGTTCTGTTTTTAAAAAGCAGGTGAGAATTATTTTTAAACAATTTGGTCTGGGGACCTAATTTCTCAGTGGCAGTCCCTGCTGGGGAAAGGAAGATGAATTGTAGAATTACAGATGCAATGTGTGTTCATGAAACCTGCAGACCTGCCCCTTCCTTGGCTCCTTGACAAAGGAATAAAGGCACATGGAAAAGCTCTGGTGAAACTTTAGTCTTGAAACCTGAACTGACATTTTCTTCTCCTCCAAGGACTAGAATGACATATCACAAAAGAAACCCTTTTAAGGCATTTTACCTCTCCTTCTGTTTTTGCTCACTCCATCCTTCTATCTACTGAAGCTGAAGGTGACCTTAGAGATCCTTTAGTCATGAGATGTGACAGTCCTGAGGACTGGGTTAAAGATGAGGCAGGCTGAGCCTTGACTGGGTAGTCATTGATTATTGATGTCTGACATGCATACAGAAAGGACAATCTTCTGAGATACTACTTCCATGCCTGATCATCCCATCTCCCCCATTTCACAGTTGAGAAAACTGAGGCTTGGAAAACTTACATGATGCACTTAAAATCCCATGCAAGTGATAGGGGGCTGGGATTGCCAGCTCTTCAATACTCCAGGTCACAGGGATTTGCTCTGGTCTTGAATGGGCCAAAAAGACATAGTAACAGTTTTGTGTTACTAAAAGTTATGCCCAGGTATCCAGAGAATTCCCTGAACATCCCCAAATTCAGAGTATGGAAAAAGGAGGAAGCAATATAAAGGATCATTTTCCAATGCTGACCTTGTATTATCATTTACAAAGTTTGGGTTTTACACTCTTATGTTACAAGTGGAGGCATAAATGTTGTTCAGAGTTAAGTGACGGAAGAAAAACAAATTTACACCCAAAACAACTCCTATCTTAACAAACAACAGCACCCTCCCCCCAGCACCATAAACAAAGGAGGTCCTGGCTTGGGCATCAAAACTGGGAATGGCAGTGGAGGAAGCTTCCTGGTCACTGAGTCCTAGTCAACCTGAAAGCCAGTTCATTCCAGTATGATTTTAAACCAGGGTTCTGAGGTCTGGAGGCCCTTGATATTCACAATGCAGTAAACAGCACAGACAGGGAGTCGGAAATAGACTATCACCTTTAACTTCCAGAGATGGTAGAGTAGAGGCTGTTTTCTCTTCCTCCCCCCAACACAGTGACCACCAAGTCAAATGCCTGGAGGACTCAACAGGTAATATCCATGACTGAAGAGAGCCAGGGGGAAGTACTACCACATCAGGGAGAGGTAGACCAAATTTGGGGTCTCATGCCCTATATTAAAGGGCATGACTTCCGATCAGTTCCAGGTGGGAAAACAGGCTGTCTGCTGCCATATCTTCAGATTTTTCTTCAGATAAACTGAAAATGTAGATTATGGGCAAGTTTATTGTTCTAAAATAATTGCCACAAACAAAACAAAATAAAAACTTGTGAGAACCTAGCAATTAGGAGCTTTTCCCACTTGCTGCTAGGAAGCTCACAGAGCAGTTCCTCCAGGAACCTGCAAGAGATCAACTGGGTAGGGTGGACATGGAGACATGAAGACACAGAAAGTAGCAGTGTGCAAGTATTTAGCAAATTACATCACCTCCCTGGTTCCATCTCCTTTCTCTTCACCAGTGTCTCTTCACTGCTTGTGACTCTGCCCTACACACTACAGACCTGAATTTGCTAGTGAATTAAATTAAAAAATAGTTTGCATGATATATATGATATATATGCTATTCTTACATGATATATATCATATATATATTTAGTAAGCAGCCCTCACGAGGGAGAGTACAGATAAAGCATTTAAGATCTTTTACCAATCATGTCAAGTGTAACGGGAAGTTTTTTGTAAGTCATAAAATTATTTCAAGATAAAATCTTTTTTAAAAAAGTGAAGGAGGAAGGCATGGCTTTGAGTGTGCTGGTCTGCACAGGGCAGCATGCAGGTGTGTGCAGGGAAATTCACAGGTTACAGGTGTAAGGAGGGTTCCACCTTGAGCAGAGGGAGGGGGGAGAGCAAAATAAAGGAGCCTGGAGTCTGAGCACCCGTGCAGCAGGTAAAACCAGAACGCGAATTTATACCCGACGCCTTCAAAAACCAACACTTCCAATTTTCCCATCTTCCAAATCCCCATTTTCCATTCCCCACTGTTCCCATCACCTCTCCGCACACCCTTTCCAGTCTCGCCGGCTGCGGGTCCCGAGAGCCGGGACAGCCCGTCCTCCATCAAGCGCCTGGGAAAATTCCTGGCTGCAGAGCGAGCCGAACGGCTGCAAACTCCAGACCCTCCCGGGGCGGCTTCCCGGCCGCGGCCCCCGCCGGATCGGGCGGCATGGACGGAATCCTGCCCCTGGCTCTGCCCTCCCAGCCGAAGCTTTAGCAAAACTCAACTTTTCCCTTCAAATCGCTGAGCCTTACCTGCGGAGACCCAGGGAGCCAGCAGTGCGCCGAGGCACAGCAGGACCCAGGGCGCAGGAGCCCGGCCGCCCGCGGCCATCTCGCCCCAGACGCCGGCAGGGGCCCCTCGGGAAACGCAGGCTCTGGCGGGGCTGCGGTTGCCCCCCAGGGCCTGGCCCCCGTAAGACCAAGCGCTCCTCCCGGCCCCCGGAACCGACGGCGAGGCTGCACTTTCCACAGCCCCCGGGAAGGATGCTCGGGCCAAGCCCGACGTCCGGGGCTGGCAGCCGCGCGGGGCGCACGGCACGATGCTCCCTCCGAGCGCCCGAGCCGCGGGGGGCAGGGCGCACCCCGCCCCCTGAGCCCGCCACCCACTCCGGTTCGCGGAAAACAACAGGGGCCGCGCGCCCGCGCGCCTCCCATCCAGGCGGGAGCCCGACTTCCTCTACCTTGGCCGGGAGGAGGGCTTTACGCGCAGCGCGCCCGGCCGGCTCCAGCCCGGCGGGGGCGGAGCGCGGGGGCCGGGCCCTCCCCAGCCTCCTGCGCCCGGGACGGCGGCTGCAGGCGCGGGCAGCTGGGCCGGACTGCGCCCTGCCCCTGCCGCAGGCCGGCCCCGCGCCCCGGCTGGCTCGCGGGCTGCAGCGCCCGGAGGAGCGTCGCAAGCCGGGGGGACTGTCAAGCTGCAGAATTGTAGGCCCCCTCGGCGTCCCAGCTTAGCCGTCCTGCGAGTTTCACTTGTTTTCCTGCGCCCAGGACGGACGCCAGGCCGCCATCGCTGCCTTTCTCTGTCCTTTGCAGAGGCATGCCTGGAGCGGAAGAAAGATAATCCCTTAGACCTCCCAGCCCAAAGTACCCAAGCCATTGGAGACGCCTGTCCTCGGTTTAACTGGCTGAGGCCACACAGTTAGAGCGTCGAGGTCAGCGGAACTTGTTTTTCCGGAGCATTTTGTTCTCCCTCCCCCACTGAGTCTGATTCCCAGACAGCTACCTTCCCCGGACTGGAAATCCTTCTTTTTACCCTGCCACACCCCAGTCCTTGGGGAATCACAGTTCTGCTCATCACAGAACAACTGAAACTTCAAACAGCCTAACAACCAGTAACTTCATTTGTTAAAAAATGCAATTAGTACATTAAAATATTAGTTGCACACTCTAAAATAGATATATGGGTGTTTGCACTTTCCAATATCTCTGTGTGCGTGCAAATGCTCATCTTAAAATGTTGGGGAAGAAAGCAAACATTACTATTAGGAAAAGCAGTGGTTCTGTTGTCCAAAGGCCCCTTACTGAAATACTTCTTCCGTGATGAAATCTTCTCGAAATCAATAAAAGTGTTTCGCTTAATGAACTGAGGCATAAATCTGCACAGTTCTTCTTTTTCGCCTCCTTTATGCAGTGTTTTTAACTCTTTAGTCAGTTCCTGCCAGTCTTCTTCCTTCCTCTCTCCCTTTACTTTTGTTTATCTTCCTTTACCTTGTGGTGGAAGGTAAATTCTATCCTAGACAGACTTCCTGTACTCCCAACACCTAGCACCTAGTTACCATTCAATATGTATTTGTTAAATAAACAAATGAAAATCCCATAGGTTTTGACATTGCAGGTCCTCAGATCCACACCCGAGATAAGTAAAATCAGTTACTTGCCAATAAAAAAAAAAAAAAGTACATAAATAAGTGGCTAAGTGTAGATTAGAAAGCAACAAATAGCTGGCCAGTTTTCGGCTGAGACTCTGGAAGCTTCTGTGACCCTGGTGAGTGCCTTCTAAAGGGAATTCCAAAAAGCAGGCCCTCCAGATATATTTGCTAAGTCAAATACATGGTTCTTATGACCAGTTCCCCACCTCAGAAGATCAACCTCCTTAGGAATGTTTTACAATGCTGATAATAGCACTTCGGTTTGCAGGGCTGGGCCTTTTTCCAAGTTTAGAAACTCCATCTCACAGGACCCTCTCCACAACCTTTGGACCCAATTACTTTATAGGTGAGAAATGTATGGTCTAGGTCACCTTCTGGGTCACAAAGCCCGTTGGTGGTAAAACCAGGACTGGAACCCACATCTATTTGACTCCAAGTCCTGCCAATCAAAGTTCCAAATCAGTCACTTGTCCAAAGGCTGCCATCGTCTGGATGTTTTGAGTGTCTCTGGGCCAGTAGACAAGGGCATTCCCCTGAGCAGGCCTAAAAGGAAACACCAAGGCCACTCAGCCTGGGACAGAGCTGGCTCAGGAAATATCCACCCTCTCTGATATGGGTACAGGATGCGGAGGACCAAGAGAGAAATTGTTGGAAAGCGCCCTGTCCTTTCGTCAGTCACATTTTAGGCCACTCTGGACAACAGAAAATGCTCTGCTTAGATCAGTGACCAGTGAGTTGGGAGTTCACCATGGGTTCTTATCAAGGGTGGTTTCCAGAGTCCTGCTTTCACTATCCACACCTAATAGTTCCTGCCAAGCAGGACTGTTGTGAAGATAAAGTGAGTTGACTTCTATGAAGGGGCCCAACCAAGGTCTTTAAGGCATTGCTTCAGAGGCTGTCATTTGAAATATACTCTGAAAGAGCCTGTCGAGACACCTTAATTCCACAATCTTTTATTAAACATGGTGTTCAAACACCTCTCTGCTTAGGCTGCTACGCATGGCTGGTTTGGTTTTGTTCCATTTTCACCTCCCATGAATTGAAAGATACATTAGTTTGTTCAGTCCTCATGATAACACTGAGAGGTAGGTATTATTCTTCCCAATTTACAGCTGGCTCTGAGATGTCAAGTTACATTGCAACTAGGGGGCTAGAGGAAGGGGTAAAGCTGGGGATCTGAAGCCAGGTCTTTGGCTAAGTCATGATCAGACTTGGAGGAACAGACTGGGGTTCCTGACATTGCTTTTACAGCCTGGGTCTTTGAAATCCTCCAGGAACCAATTATTTCTGCCCCTACTCCTCCTGACATGTACCTCCCAAGAGGTAGTGCTGAGCGGTTTCTTAGCAACAACCAGCTTCTCCCTTCAACCTAGAGTTATTCTCCGGGGGGCTTCAGAAAGGGCCAACCAGCTATGGGAGGATCCGGTCCCTCAGTCCAGCACCACGTGCCACACCTGAGGGGCACCAAGAGGTGGATGGCAAAATCCCACCTGTGCCCCCTTTGGGCCTGGGACCCAAAGGTTAGCACCTTAAGGAGCAGGGACAACAAAATCAACTTGATCTGTTCTCTGGAGAAGAAAGTCTGCGCATTTTCCAGTGATACCACCTTCTCCCACCTCTCCACTGCCTTCTGCCAGGAAGAAAAGAATTGGGGCACAGATGCCTGAAATCAGACCAAGTTCCAAAAAGAAGGTAGCAGGATGAGATGGGAAAATGGAAAATGGAGAGTTGTCAAATGAGTCTCTATTTTTGACCAGAGTCTCTCCCGTCTGGGCCCAAGACCAGGAGAGTGAAATCTGATGTCCAAAAGGACAAGAACTTGGAAGGCAGATCTCCCCACCAGAAGACAAAATGCCACATGCAGTGGTATCAGGAAAGTGAGCGTCCAGCTCCCTGCAAAATGGGCAGCCACGGACTAGAGAGAGGATGATTCACCTGTCCTAGCAGAGGAGGGCAGCCCAGCAGTATGTGTTTAACCACAGGCTCTCTGGCGGGCCTGTGTGTGTTATGGGGTACAGGAGGTAGGATGTGCAATTTAGTGTTCTCCTATTTCCATGGCATAAATACTTACAGGCAATTTCCAGCTCTTCCTGTGAAGTTATAGACTATACACGCCATCACCACTCCCAAGCCAGACTGCAAGAGCTGGGGCAGTTTCGCTTTGCTCCAATGTGACAACTCCAAGGTGGAAACTTTTCATGGGATCGCCCAGGAGGACCTGCTGGGAGCCAAACACAAGACTCAGGTAGAAGAGACTTTTTGATCATTTTTCTGTTCTTGGATTTCATACTCACTTATTGAATGCATTTGTTGGCCAAGATAAACATTACTTTCCTAGCTTCACATTTGGATATATAGGTTGAAAACTGCTGGTGTATTTAATTTATGGTGATAGAGGAACTTAGTCAAATCAGGATATTCCTGTGAAAACTGTGGTGAAGCATTTGCTGAGTTTGACATACCTATTTTAAAGACAGATTTCCTCCCCCCATTTATGAACAGTTCTCTTTCTAGAATAACGAAAAAATAGAAAATAAAATATAACCATAACCCATCTAGAAATAATCATGGGACATCACTAGAAATTTCTAGTCTTTCCTACTGAATTCCAATATGTGTGATATTTTTAAAAAACAAATTTATGATGACATTTTATTTGATTCCTGATTTTCCCTGTATGTAATGATATTTTGGACAACCAATTAGTTTTTTTTTTTTTTAACTGGAAAAGTAATAAAATACTACTGGTTAAAAAAAAATCCAAATGAACTTTATAGACTTTGCGCTAAATGAATAAGCCAGTCACAAAAGAAAACAAGTTCTGTATTTGAGGTACCCAGTGCAGGTAAATTCCTAGGAGACACTCAACGGTGGTTGCCAGGGGCTGAGGGTAAAGAGAAATGGGGAGCTGTTTCGTGTGTACATTATTTAGTTTTTGCAAAATGAAGAGTTCTGGAGATGATGGTGTGATGACTGTACTACAATCTGAATGCACTTCCTGCCACTGTACTGTACACTTAAATGAATAAGATGGTAAGATCCATGTTGTATGTACTTGACCTCAATTTATTAATGTATTAAATGCAGAAGGAAATGGGAAAGAGGGAAAACAAGATAAATAGATGCAACAGAGAACAGAGATACTTCATTGATGTTTGTGACTAAAAAAGTGAATCAAACAAAAAAAAAAATCCAAGTATTTTTCAGTGAAATTATTATATATTGAAAGTAAGCCTTCTCCCCAAGGAGAGATAACCAGACTCATCTACTTCTGGGGAGCTCATTATTTTTTGTTTGTCTTTAATTCATAGAGACTTATTTACACATTCTTTGAAGTAATAGTATTTAGAGACCCTGGTTTTTGCTGGCTACCTAATATCAGCTGTTAGAATAATATAGAATTTGTATTTTTAAAGATGATATACTTTGGGCTCCCTGGGGGCTTAGGGGATAAGTCTCAGTGTTACCACCTCGAAGGCCCACATCAAAGGCCTGAGTTTGATCGCCAGGGAGGTGACCCACATGGCACAGCAGACCTCTCCTGTGTTGCCTGCTACTCCCCTCAGCAGTGTATTTCAGTAAATCCACCTGTTCTACTCCCCACTCTGTCTCTAGTGAATCCTCTCACCGCCCCCCTCGCCCCCATGCCTCTGGCCTGCACCCTAGTTCTTCTACCAAAAAATAAATAAAATCTTTAAAAAATAATAATAATAAAGTTGATGTAATGATAGAAGATCTATATATTGTGATTACTCAGATGTGTGATGTTCGATGAGAATTTTTCAATGACTTTATTAAGGATTTGGTTTTTTTTTTTTTTTTTTTTTTGTGGGCCCCTCGCCGGTGCTGCAGAGGCTGCGGGTAGCCACCAGGGGAGGCCCTTCAATGACTTTATTGAAGTATATTTCACATACCACGAATCCAGTCATTTAAAGTGTAGAATTTGGGCCTCCCCTGGTGGTGCAGGCGGTTGAGCGCTGTGCTGTGAAGCTGTCTGCAGCCTCTGCAGCGCCGGTTCGATCCTGGGCCTGCTGGTGAGGGACCCACATGGCGTAGCAGACTTCTCCTGCCACGCCCGCTGCTCCCCTCAGCAGTGTACTTCGTCAGTCTGCCTGTTCTGTTCCCCACTTTGGCTCTGGTGAATCCTCTCACCCTCCCACACTTCTGACTATACCCAGTGCTTGTATGAATAAATAAGTAAATCTTTAAAAAAAAAAAAAACACACACACTAAAAAAAAATAAAGTGTAGAATTTAATGATTTTCATATAGTCACAGTGTTGTCCAACCAGCACCACCATCAATTTTAGATGTTTGTGACTCCAACAAGAAACCCCTTTACCCTTTTGCTATCATCACACCTAATTCCCCTCACCTCATCCCCTGGCAACCATTAATATACTTTCTGCCTCTATGAATGTGTCTGTTTGGAATAGTTCGTGTAAATGGAATCAGCAATTGATGTTGTCTCTGTCAGCTTTTTCTTCGCGCTGTGTTTTCAAGGGTCATGCTGCAGTTTGTATCAGTACTTCTTTTCTTTTCTTGGCTGAATTATATTTCATTGTCTGGAAAGACCAGATTTTAAATTATCCACACATTCATTGACGGACATTCAATGAACCGTTTAAGCCACCGGGTGACTCAGAGAACTGGTGGCAACTATTTCCTACTTTCCTTTCCCTTACGCATCAATCCACACAGGTCTTTTGAAAAGACCTGTTTTTGCTTCCCGTGCTGCTCTGCTGTGAGCACCGAGCTACTATTCAAAAGTCTGCCTCTTGTTACTTAATTGGGCTCTCAGGATGGCAAGGCATTTGAATAGAATTTTCAGTCAAGTTGTATTTTATGTTCATTTGTTTCCTTTTCCCAAATACTTCATTCAAACTCATGTAGTTGTGGAGCCAGGAATTCCCACCTTCTTAGTCCTGGCATCTGGTCATTGTTTGCTTTTGCTTGGGTTCTTTTTCTTACCCTTGCGAAAGTTCCATCCCATGTCTCAGACACAACTGAATTAAACTATATTCCACTTTAAGATTTTTGCATTCCACATTCAGGAGATCTTACTCTTGCTAAATTGGTGGAAACATGGTAACTACTTGCATCCTGATTTTTCCAGTGGATGGCGGACTTCCTGTATGTTCCCTCATAATATATTATTTGCCCTGGCCAGACACGCTTTGCATGGAAAGTCTCCCTCCATCCTTTGATTTATATTTTAAAAATGAGGAAGCTGAGGCCCAGAAAGGTGAAATAACTTTCTAAATAAAGTCACAGCCCCAAGCCCATGTTTATAAAATGAGTCATTTTTGCTCTGGGCCTCTCACATTTACTTAGAGTAATGAAAACTTCAATTGGGGGAAGGGAGGATTAAGAACCTTGTGATAAAAGCTATGTACCCTCTTCCCAGGAAAATGCACTATTCACTGCATCTTAAAAGCAATTTCCAGTAGATAGGGGGAAGAAAGGAATTGTCCTGCTGGTCTCAGCTGGACTTGTAAACTAGGTTGATTGCACTCAGGGGAAAACAATGTTCACTTATAAGCTTGTAACACCAGGTGGCGCTCTCAGCCCTTAATGAAATCTGGGTCCCACTGCCAAGGTCTTCTAAGAGATAAAAATTGGCCCAAGCTTCATGGAACTCAAAGAATTTCAAAGATTTCTGGCTCAAACAATGACCCTCATCCTCCAGGGGAGGAGGAGAGGCCCAGAGTTGCTAAGAGGCTTGCTCAAAGTCTCAGATCATAGACAAAGCCAGGACTCACCCAACTTATCTAAGTTCTGATATTTCTGAAATGTATCACACAGTTCCCTGACTCACTAAACAAAGCACAGTGGACACAATACAACATTTTCTCATGGTGATTCAAGGAGTGAGCTTTTGTATATGTGAACACTGTTCTTTGTAACCTGTGAGAACTAGTGGGTCTTATCCCCACGCAAAATGGCCCCAAACTCCTGTTTCTTTTTTAATCCATCCTATGGTAAAGCACTGAGCGCAGATTTTGGTCCTCCTACCTGAAAGCTTGCTTATGCTTATATGTGCCCTAGGAAAGTTATTTTTCCCTCTCTGCACCTTGTTTCTGGGGGTTATTGAGTGGATTTCGTGAGACACAAGCCAGTAAAATGCCCAGGCAATTGATGCTCAATAACTGGTAACTAATAATATAATTTCACTTTTTGCTCCTGTGTAAATGGCTACTTTAATTTGATGCTTTATGTATGTTGTACCTCGCAACCCAGATCAGTAAACTTAAACTTAATGGAATTCTGTGAAAACAAGAATGCATAGACATTGAATGAGAAGGCATCTGTATCTTCATGGATGTTGTGACATTTATTTTGTGGTTTGGCAGTCCTGGCTCTCAGCTGGGTCTGAAGAGGCAAGGTTGCCCTTTGGGGGTTTTCACAACTAGAGCACTTGGGGAAACAGAGTGAAGATGAAAGAATTGACTCCCGGGGGCCTCCCCGGTGGCGCAGCGGTTGAGCGCTGGGTTGCGAAGCTGCCCAAGGCCTCTGCTGCGCCGGTTCGATCCCCGGCTGCTCCCCGGCCACCGGAGGAGGGTCCCGCATGGCGCGCAGACCTCTCCTGCCGCCCGCTGCTCCCCTCAGCAGTGTGCTTCGGTCCTTCTGCCTGCTCTGCTCCCCGCTCTGGCTCTGGTGAGTTCTCTCACTCTCCCACGCTTCTGACTGTACCCAGTGCTTGTATAGATAAATAAAATAAATCTTAAAAAAAAAAAAAAAAGAATTGACTCCCGGAAAACTAAGTTGCCTTCACATGCAACAGTCTTAGATCTTTTTTTCCAACATGTATTTCTGACCATTCCAACACAAAATAGCAGTGACATTGTATTTTTACTAATATGAGACTTCTAAAAGGCAAAACACCAAGAAATGTGAAATTTCACTTTTCAGCATGTACTTAAATTCTTTGCCAAATTTCTTTTTTTTAAAGATTTATTTATTTATTCAAGATTGATTGATTGATTTATACAAGCACTGGGTACAGTCAGAAGCACGGGAGGGTGAGAGAATTCACCAGAGCCAGAGCGGGGAGCAGAGCAGGCAGAAGGACCAAAGTACACTGCTGAGGGGGGAAGCTGGCAGCAGGAGAGGTCTGCGCGCCATGTGGGGCCCTCCTCCGGTGGCAGGGGAGCAGCCGGGGATCGAACCGGCACTGCAGAGGCCACGGGCAGCTTCGCAACCCAGCGCTCAACCACTGCGCCATCAGGGAGGCCCTGCCAAATTTCTTTTAGAGATGTATATGCTTTAGTCACTCACACACTTTGCATATATACCCAGAAGTAGGATTATCATATCATACAGTAGTTCTACTATTTTCAATTTTTTGAGAAACTGTCATATTGTTTTACATAGTGATTGCACTATTTTACATTCCCACCAACAGTGGAATAGGGTTCCAATTTTTCTATATTCTTGCTAACACTTGTTTACTGGGGTTAGCTATCATATTGAGTGTGAAGTGGCACCTCTTTGTGGTTTTAATTTGCATTTCTCTAATGATTTGTGATGTTGAGCATCTTTTCATTAGCTTGGTTTCCTTTAGTTCTTTGAAGATATTGCATACAACTGATTTTAAGTCTTTGTCTAGTAAGTCCAATATCTGGATGTCCTCAGAGAGTGTTTACATTGATTGGTTGTTTTTTTGTTTTTTGTTTTTTCCTGTGTATGGGTCATACTTTCTTCTTTGTATATATCGTAATTTTTTGTTGAAAATTGGACATTTTAATAATTTGTGACTTTAGAAATCAGATTTTCACCACTCCCAGGGGTGGCTGTTTTCGCTATTTGTTGTAGAGGTAGCTGTTTGTTTGGTGACTTCTCTTAAGGCAAAAGTCCAGGTATGAGGGTCTATACATGCTGAAAACAGCACGTGCAGAAACAGCAATAGGTGTTATGGCTAGAGTAGCACAACACTGAGACTTTCCTTATCTCTCAACCTTGGCTGGTACAGCTGGTTAAGCATCCCCCATACACTTGTGCATTCCCCATTTGCCTGCTTGCCTCTTTAATCTTTTTAACTCCAGTTTCAATGCCGCTCACTGCTTTCTGTGTGTATCTCTTCAATGCCCACTCCTAGCAGCAGTTCCCACAAATGCGGGGCAACAGATTGCTCCTTTTGTCCTGAAGTCCCTTTTTGAGAGCCGGTAAATCAGGGGGAATGGTTGCCTATGGTTTGCTATTGGTCCTCTGGACAAAGAAGCCTGTCACGATCCCCTCTATCACATTTGTATACTCATGACCGCACCTTCTCAAATCCCCTTTACTCATCCTCCCAATTTCTGCTCTGGTGCAACTGCTCTCTATACTCGTGTATTAACACCACAGTGACACCTCCCTGTGTTCCAGTATTAGTAACCCCCACCCCCCTAACTAACGCTGTATGGACAGAACTCGCCTGGCAACTATACTCAAGGCGCACTACAGGGCAGCCTTCCTACCCGTTCTAGTAGGCTTAGGCATGGCTTCTTCTGTTGCATCAGTCTCTTTTGCAGGCGGGACACTTGGCCACTCTCTTCATTCTGTGCAGAAACTCACGAATAAACTCCAGGTGGTCATAGAGTGGTCATCAACATCTCTAGCCTCACTCCAGAGACTACACCTCACTCACCCAGGTCTCTCTTCAGAACAGAGAGCTCTGGCTCTCCTGATAGCCAAAAAAGGGGGCACCTGCTTATTCCTCAGAGAAGAATGTTGCTATTATAGCAATGAATCAGGTTTGGTGGGAAAATTGTAAAAAAGCTCTCAGAATTGACAAAAGACCTTGAGTGTCAGGTGAGGAGCGATAGCTCCCCCTTGGCCAGGCTAAGTAACCCTCTAGCTGCCTGGGTACTCCCACTGGTGGGACCACTAATTTTAATTTCATTATTTTTTCTCCTTGCTCTTTGAATGCTCTGGTTCATCCAACACCACATTCAAGAGATGACTGGCACTATCTTTAACCAACTTGTGCTACGCCCCGTACTTGTGCGTCCCCACTAGCGAACCTGGCTGTTGACCTTATTTCTTGACCTCGCCTCCCCACACCACCCCACATCAACAGGAAGTAGCCAGAAAGAATGCTTCGCCCTTTATCCTATAACTAAGAGGTCGGAATGTAAGGTGGAGACCCAGGTAGGGATGGGGCAGAAAAGAGGAATTTGAAACTGCTGCCACCTGCATCCTAGAGGCTGGCTAGAGCCGGGCCTGATAAGCAGGGATGAAAGAACAAACAGTTCCGAGAGAAAAACAACTTCTTTGAAAAGCAACTTCTGACTTCCCCATTCTCCACCTCCCGCCAAGGTCAGACCCTGCCCTATAAAAGCTTACCCTCATCTCCCCCAACAGCGCAACTTCTCCGACCCCCTGGGGGCACAAATAAATTTCCTGCCTGTCAGAAACTTGGCCTGGCTCTCCTTTTCTTTACCATGCCAATGTTTTCACTTATAAACTAGTTAAGGCGCTCCTGAGCTGGTTAACAGGATGTCTGCAGAGGCGTGTACATTACTCACTTGCTATTTGTAGAGGACAACTTTTCCTTTGCTTTTCTGTCTGTTTTTCTTCTTTTTGGTGTCAGTACAACTATTTTCCTTCAGAGAGCTACTCCTCCCAACCCGACGAAAACATGACCAGAATGGAGTTAGAGGGGTGGATGAGGTCTCAGACATGACCTCAATGATGAGTGGATTAAGGCTGGGCTCCTGAGAGGCAATCTCTGTGTTGCTGGAGGTGTTGAGAAAGCAAAGTCTCCTTTCCATTAGGGTTGCCAACCTGAGTGAACACTGGCCTGAAGCTGCTGGTGGCTCTTAATTGTTATCTGTCACTGCCTGAGAAATCACTACAAACTTGGACATTTAAAACAACACATATCTATTATCTCACAGTTTCTGCAGATCAGGGGCTTGGGTGCAACCAAGCTGGGTGCTCTGCTGTAGAGACTCTCAAGAGATGGCAATCAAAGTGTCGGCCAAGGCTGGGGTTTTACTGTAGCTACATGGTGGAGCTGGGCAAGAGCACTGAATGGATGGGTACCTCACTAGCTGATTAAAGCAGCATGCCCAAAATGAAAGAGTGAACCCTTTAATTGCTTACTGTGATGATATAAGAGACTGAAACAGGAAAAAACACTATTCTCCCTGTTGCATTTTTACCCCAACAAGGGTGTGCCATTAGAGCGAGTCCTGAATAGGCTCCAGCAATTTTACTGGAGTATGAGTGAGCAGAAGGATGCAGAGGACAAGGGAGGAGAATTCAGAGTGGAAAAGTACTAGAGTCCTGAGTCAGAAAGGAAAGAATGTTTATAAGGTTTCCCCTCTTCCCTGCATAAGGAGGCGTGGCAGAGGTAAGTGAGAAGGACCTCTGCCCAAGACCTCCAGTGGAGAATGAAGGCATAAATATGTAGAAGAACATGACTGATCAGAGAGGCCTGATCCCTGACAGCAACTACCTGCAGTGACTGCAAGGCACTGGCCTTGCTCCAGGTCTGGCGGGGAGGATGTTTTCCCCTTACCACCCTTGCCAGGTAGAGCCTCTGTAATTACCTATGGGCAGGCCTGAGAAATCACATGTAGGTTTTTAAGAGTCCGACACCTCACTCACCAAAGGCTTGACTGGTGGTGGGGAGTGGGTGGTGGTCCACTGAAACCTCACTAGTGGAGGGCAGAATCCAGTTCTTCCCAGGATATCAGACTGGAGGCCTCAGAGCCTCACTGGCTGTGAGCCAGGCCACCCTCAGCTCCTTGCCAGCTGAGCCTCTCCACATGGCAGCTTACTTCTCAAAAGCCTGCAAACTGAGAAGGGAGCGAGAGCGTGTGCAGGCAAGATGCAAGTCACAATCTTATGTAACCTAATCGCAGATGGGAGAGCCCATAAACACTGCCGTGTTTTCCTGGTTAGAAGTGGATTACTCAAGGGGAAGGGATTACACCAAGCTTGAATACTAGGAGGTGGGGATCACAGGGCCTGCTTAGAAGCCTCCAACCACAAGGGCAATCTGGCAACATACAGGGAGAGTCTACTGAGATGGAAATCAGCCTAGAGGCAAACAAAGTTGAGAAATAGGAGTGAGACAGAAACTTGTGGTTATGTTGTTATAGGACAGGGAGAGGGGCAGCCCAAACCCCCGCAAACCTGCCTATTTTACATGGGTTTTGCCATCCGCCGCATCAACACAAAACATAGGAGACTTTAATGGGAAGGAACTTTAATAAAAACTAGGAAACAATACAGGTAAGGCAAAGAGTCTAGTTTTTAAATGAAGCACCCAAAGTTACCCGTCCCCTCGTGGGTAAAAGTCCATCCAAATGGGATTGGCCCAGAGCAAGGCCTCAAGGCCTGCCACAAGTCTAAAGCATCTTCCAGTGGGGACCCACAGAAAAGGGTCACAAACAACCGGACAAGCCCGGAAGGAAAAGAGCAAAATCAACATCAAGCTAAAAGCTGCCATGGTCACCTCCCCATGGGTCTCACCCACATCTGTGTCACCCAGTCCACGACCAAAAGACAAGCGCAGTTTCTTCACGTGTCTCTAGGCTCCATGTGCCTCCTCCAGGTCTCCTGGCTCCATCCTGCTTCCTTCCTTCCTCAGTCTCTTCTTGCAGCTTCTTCTCTTCCTGCTCAGCTCCACCCTCCCTTGGGTGGGGCAGGGAACCTCCCCCTTTCCTGGGGACCACCCTGTTACAATGTGACCCTCTGGGTTCAGACACTTTTGAAGCCAACCATGCAGTGATGTCCTGGCACCCGAACTCATTACTTCTGTAAAAATTATGTTGTTTACATTGGATTCTGGTCATTTGCAATTAAAATGGTCCCGACTGATATACAAATAATTGGGTCAAATGCACTATGGTGGAGGATTATTGGTGTCTTGGTGGTGAGGGTAGTGTGGTAACATGTCTAGTAAAGTGTGAGTCCATAGTCCTAGTGCTGTAAACCAACATTACCTCAATTTTAAAAATACGGTTTTAAAAATAATAATTTGGTCATATTCTTTGCATTTCGTGGGGAAGAGATGTGCAGAGGTCACTCCAAGAATGAGGTGTTAAAGGAAAAAAAGGAACAAGGTGTTTGTTGAAAGGATAACGGTGGTCTGGCACTGAATTTGATGGGTCAGTTCTGGAGTTGGGAGGCTGTCCGTCTCTCCAGGTGCCTGTTTCTCTCCGTGAGCCTGTGTGCTTTCCCCCTGCCAATGGGCCATTTCTGTCCATGCTGTATATCCTTTTGCCCATAATCCCCATTGTCTCTAATTTCCAGCTTGCATAAGACTTTTTTTTTTAAAGATTTATTTGTGCATTTAAGAGCTGGGGTACAGCCCAGAGATGCGGGGGGAGAGGGGTGAGAGGATTCACCAGAGACAGAGTAGGGAACAGAACAGGCAGACTGACTGAAATACACTGCTGAGAGGAGCAGCGGGTGAGACAGGAGAGGTCTGCTGTGCCCTGTGGGTTGCTCTCTGGCCGGCCGGGGATCAAACTCGTGCTGCAGAGGCTATGGATTTCTTCATGTGCGGTGTTTAACCCCTTGTGCCACAAGGGAGGCCCTTGCATAAGACTCTTAAAAGCCTCTCTGCACCCACTGTGTGCCTTCTCCTTTCTACATTAGCTCTTACCACTTAACCCTTCTTATCTAATCTACTAGTGCAGATTCAAGCGGTCCAATCCCCTTATTGAACCAGGCCAATGTCATAGGTGGTTTGACTGGCCTATGGATCGGGGTCAGCTGGGTCAGGGAGTGGACTCCTCAAGGTTTCCTAGGGCCTAGGGCTGTGGCAGACATTCTATGGTCTATCTTGTCTAAGACATAGGGCAAGCCATTTTTCATAAAATTGATAAAGATTCTGGTTTGAATAATCACTAATTTGAATGAACTAAAGTTTAAACAAAAGAGGCTGCACTGAGTTTAACATGATGAGAGATCTGATTTCTACTTGTAGCTCCTTTTTAATGAGCAGGTCACCTGTAACCACTAGACTCTTTCTGTTGCAAATGAAGAATATCCAACTTAAACAGGCACAGTCCAAGATGGAATTTTCTGGCTCACGTATTTGCAAAGTCCAAAGGTATCTTGCTTCATTCTTGGCTCCACCTAGGCATCAAAGTCAATATTAAGTCATGATGGCTCTCTCTCTAGGAGCTGCTTTCCTCTGTGTTGACTTCATTCTCAGGCGACCTTTTTGTTCTGGTGGCAAGATGGCCACCTGAAGCTTCAAATGGACATGCTCTCCTTGGCAGCACTGGCTGGAAGACAGATTTCCCCTTCCCAGTGCCTCCAAAGATTCCAGAAGTGAGTCTCACCAACCCAGTTTGGTTACCTGTGCATCCCTGAACCAATGGCTAGGTCAGAGAGATGCAGTGCTTTGATGGACCAACCTCAGGTCATATGATCACTCCTAGTGCCACCTAGGCCATAGGAACTGGGAGCGACAGAGGTGGTTCCTCAAAGGAGAAGTGGGGTACTATTAGTTGAAGGAAAAGAAATGGATGCTGCAAAAGCAATATCAGTGTCTACCTACATCCATTAATCTCTCCATTTCTGGTCTCTATTGCTTAAAATGATGTACTGTTGATGGAACAATTCTGCATACAACCTCTAAGTCCACAAACACTTTTGCTGGTGACTTCTAAAATTTGCTTTCTTAAAGTTTAATCAAAGTGAGAGCTAACAAAATTAACTATTTTTTTATGTACAAAAGGGTAGATTTATTATATAAGAAAAGGGAAAGGATTCTTGCACAGGCACAAGCAGGCAGAAAGAACTGCCCCTGAAAGGGACAGGTTTGTGAAAAGAGATGCCTGCATAGACATAGGTGGGCAGTGTTGGGACAAGAGTTGCCAAAATAAACTATTTAAAGTGAATGGTGCTGTACCATTTAGTACATTCAAATGTTGTGCAACCTTCACTTTAATCTAGTTCCAAAGCATTTTTATAACCTCGAAATAAAGTTCATGCTCATTAAGCAATTCCTCATTTCCTCCTCTTCCTCCTTTTGGTGATCACCAAATGCTTTATATGTCTATAGATTTACTTATTCTGGATAGTTTATATATATGGAGTCATAAAATATGTGGGGTTTTGTGTCTGGCTTCTTTCTTTTAGCACAATGTTTTCAAGGTTTATCCATATTGATAAAGGAACTCATTCCTTTTTATGGGCCAAATAATATTCCATTGCATGTGTATACCAGAACATGCTTTTTTTGTTTTATTTTTCTATGCCTAATTATAGTAAAATACACATAACATGAAATTCACCATCTTAGCCCTTTTTTAAGTGTACATTCTATGGCATTAAGTACATTCACACTGTTACACAATCTCTAGAACCTTTCATCTTGCAAAACTAAAACTCTATACTCATTAAACAACAAATTCTCTCCTGCCTCCAGCCCCTGGAAACCACCTGTCTACTTTCTGTCTCTATGAATTGTACTACTGTATGCCCCCCCCATATAAGTGGAATCATACAGTATTTGTCCTATTGTGACTAATTTTACTCAACAAGTGTCTGCAAGTTTCTTCCATGTTGTGGCATATGACAGGAGTTCTTTATTTAAGGCAGAGTAATATTCCTATTCCATTGTGTGGATATGTTACATTTTTTTATCCACTCATCAGTCAATAAATACTCTGGTTGTTTCTGTCTCTTGGCTATTTGGGAATAATGTTGCTATATATATGACATACAAATATCTGTTTGAGATCTTGCTATCATTTCTTCTGGATATACACCCAGAAGTGGGAGTGTTGGGTCAAATGATTCTATTTTTAATTGTTTGAGAAACTAGAATTTATCTGTTTTTTTATATTACTTTTTTGCTTAGCTCTTTCTTTAAAATACTTATGCAAAAGATGCCAATGAGAATGGCAAGGGTATCTTAAAATGCTTTGAAATTCTCATTAAGGAGAAGCAAAAAATCTCAATGTGAAAAACCACACAAATGGAATCCTGATGGCCACTTGGAGGTCTATTTCCAGAACATCTCAGTCCAGAGCATTTCAGAACATCTCAATTTCTACAATATCTCAGGCCAATGCTTGGCCACCAGCCAAGACCAGGATCCCCTGGAGTTACAATCCTTAATCGCCGCATGGGCTCAGCAGCAGTTGCTGAACTCAAGATGTGGCCACAGGATGGAGGCTTATTTTTGTCCAGGCTTCTTAGGAAGCACTTTCTCTCACAGAAGCACAAGGAGTAAAACTGGAATGAAGCCATTCCACTGACTAACCACATCTTTGCATTCCCTCCCCTCATTCAACAAACAAAACAGCCTGTGGTTTTACAGCCTCGTTCATTCAGCAGACCCACAGCAGTACCTACAGAAGTTCCATCTAGACACACACACCTACAAATTGCCATCCAGGAAGGCAAGAAAGCCATAGATGTGTGACAATAATTATAAAATTTCTTTCTCTTATTTTTAAAATTGCTTTCTTTACTCCTTGAATATATGAAAATACTCTGAGTAGTTAGTACGTATTTTTATGCCAGGAGCCTCCGAAATTCCTCCAGAGCTGGATCTTTACCTGGAATGTTGGGGCACTTCTTGGTTTCTGGTAAAAACATGGCTTTCCATAGAACTTTGCAGGAGCATGGGTCTCTCCCCTGTGATTTGCAGATGTACTCTCCCAGGTGTGCTGCCCCTGCCCAGGCCTGCTCCTGCCTCCTCAAAGAGCTCTCATCACAGAGAAGCAGCTTTGCTTCTCAGGTGGCTTTTGGCAAGTCCCAGAGGCTTGCTGAACTTTAGTTTTCTCACCTGTCAAATGAGGGGTAAATAAGAATCTGTCTTAATGTCTAACAACAAATGAAGGATTAAATAATTCACAACACTGTTGTATTAGGCAGCAGTTATAAAAACAGTTCTCTAGAAATGCTTTTAACACTGGAAAATGTTCAAAAGAGAACATTACATGAAGCTAATGGAGTGTATAGTATGTATTCTTTTTTTTTTTAATTTTTTTTTAAAGATTTTTTTTTTTTATAGAGGCATGTTTTATTTATTTGTTTGTTTGTTTGTTTGTTTGGTTTTTTGTTTATACATGCATTGGGTATAGTCAGAAGCGCGGGAGGGTGAGAGAATTCACCAGAGTCAGAGCGGGGAGCAGAGCAGGCAGAGGGACCGAAGTACACTGCTGAGGGGAGCAGCGGGCGGCTGGAGAGGTCTGCGCGCTATGTGGGACCCTCCTCCGGTGACCGGGGAGCAGACATTGAACCGGCGCTGCAGAGGCTGCGGACAGCTTCGCAACCCAGCGCTCAACCGCTGCACCACCGGGGAGGCCCTATAGTATGTCTTATGTGGATCACGTAGTCTACACATCACGTTAGAGAGATTAAAATAAACTTTGTGGATAGAAACATTAAAAGCAAATGAGGAGGTGTATACCTGGTTGATCATTAGGTTCTCTCTTGGCTTAAAAATCCATCAGCCAGGTCATCCTGGTGGTGCAGGGGTTAAAGACACAGCACTATCAAGCTATGCCAGCCACTGCAGCAAGAGTTTGATCCCTGGCTGGCCAGGGAGCAACCTACATCATGCTGCAGACCTCTCCTGCCTTGCCCGCTGCTCCCCTCAGTAGTGTATTTCAGTTGATCTGCCTGTTCTGCTCCCCACTCTTTCTGGTGAATCCTCTCACCACCTATACCTCTGGCTTACACCCCAGTTCTTGTATGCATAAATAAATAACTATTTTAAAAAAAATCCATCAATCAAGGAGGCCACACCCAGTTTGGAATTTGAACCCTGAATGTTCTTTGACCCAGTAACTCCCTCCTAGGATTTTATCTTAAGGTTGAAAACAAGTCACCAACCAAGAAAACACATATGGGTATGTATCAAAGAATACACATGCAGAGGGGTTTCTAGAGCATAAAGTGAGAACACTTTAAAAGCTCCCAAATGGGGGTGTGTGTTTGTAAACAAGCAACAACCCACACAACAAACTCCTGTGCAGTCATTAGGAATCTTGCTGTGTCAATTATTTATAGACATGAGAGGAGAAAGTGAAGGCAAATTATCCCACAGCATCAATATATAACTTGAGTCAATTCATCTTGAATACACACTTTTCATGTATACATAGTCACATTTATATACATAGAAGGAAGTCTAGAAGGAATACAGCCAGATGTTCATTACTTATGGTTAGCAGGATTACTAAAGGTCTTTGATTAATGAATTTTATGTTTGATTATTTATATTTCTGAGTTTTTATATAATGAATATGTAATGCTAGCAATAGCTGCCTACATGAAGGTACATGAAGCAAATCATATGTATTTCATTTAATCCTTACAATGATCATGATGGGGTGTTGGTAAACCCATTTTAAAGATGGGGAAACTGAGGCTCAGGATAAGTCATATCCTTTATGAGTTTCCTTTGCAGTTGTGACAAAATTATCACATATTTATTGGCTTACAACCACACAGATTTATTATCTTAATGTTCTGGAAGCCATAAGTTTGAAGTGGGTTTCACTGGGCTCAATTCAAGATGTCAGTAGGGCTGTGTTCATTCTGGAGACCCTGGAGAATCTGTGACTTGGCTTTTTCCAGTTTTTAGAGGTTGCTTGCATTCCTTGGGCTATTGCCCTTTGCTTTATCATCAGTTAGCAGTGGCTGGTAAGGTGCTTCTTACATTGTTTCACTCTGGTTCTGACAGTTATGCCTTCAGAACCATTGATTACATTGGACCCATCCAAATAATCCAGGATAATTTCTTGATTTTTAAGATCAATTGCTTAGCAATCTTAACTCCACCTATAACCTTAATTTGCCTTTGCCAGTTAATGTAATATGTTCACAGATTCTGGAGACTAGGGTGTGGATATCTTTGAGAGGTGATTCTTCTGCCTACAACCCTCACCCTAGGTTTCATAGGTAGTAGGTGATAGATCTGGATATATTTGAACTCATTCTGACTCTCATATCCAAGCTCTTATACCATGCTATGTGGATGATCTTTTGTGTACTGAAAACATTTAAAAATCTCTTATATGTTAAAAAACAAAATTCCTTTCCTGTTCTTTGGCCTTATTCAGCCTTATTGCTATGTCATCCATCTGTCCCATTCTAGCAAAACTGGTCTAGTCACTGACCCACAGTACCCTAAAGCCCCAAGCTTGTGTCCTGATAGTGTCTCTAATCTTGGGAGTGCCATTCTTGATGGGATCATCACTCTGAGAAACTGATTACAAGATGGAAAAAATTGTTCAAGGAATTTATTAGGGAAAATGATGTGACAGAAAATGGGAGGGAAGGAATGGGGACAGAGGTAGTGAATGCTATCTGACCCCAAGTGCAGGAGAGAGGGAAGGAAGCACCTTAGTCTTGATGTAGTTGAAGGAAGCAGGCCAGCCCACCCTGACTACAGAGGGACTCTGAGCCTCCCAGGACCTGGTCTGCCTTAATATCCCTGCAGAGCATCTGTGGCTGTGGACAGCTTGCCAAGTTATGGCCTTGGCCTAACAGCAGCTGGGACCCTGGTCAATTTTACTACTCACTATTAGAGGTCTGAGAGGCTCATTCTTGTGGGGACACTGTGTAACACCTTAGTTAGGGGAAAGCTCTTTAAAGGGTAGAGACCATGCCTGTCCCCCCCTCGTCACAGTACTCCTGGTTAGAGTGTGTTAGATGCACATGCATCTGGCCATCCTGCCTTGACATAAGCCTCAGTTTATCTATCTACTAAAGGAGGATAATGGCAGTAGCTCCCTTGTGGGGTTGGGGTAAGGATGAAATGAGACAGCTAGTGTCAAGACCTTTGCTCAGGGTCTAGCAAGTGGCAGTAGTTGAAGGTCAGTAAGCCAGGGGCCTCATCATTGTAGCATGCTGACATGCACATAGTAGGTGCTCAATAAATGGCTATGGTTGTCATTGGAGCACACATATAGTAGGTACTTGGTAAATGGTATGGTCATCATTGTGAGACAGGGCAAGCTAGGGTTATTAGGCAGTTTTAGGGACAGTGCAGGAGGGGACCTCTGAAGAATTTAGGGAGGCTTCAGAGATAAGGACAACCAAAGAAATATAACCAATTCCATTAGGAAAAACAAACATGCCAGGACCAAGGACAACACTGTTAATGCTGGTCCTGGTTTCCTTCAGGTGGTAAAGGGAGGCGGAGATTGGAGAAATGGAGAGTGGTTTAATTTATGGTCACATTAGAAGGGCAGCTGTTTAACTTCAATGCAGGGATGCCCATCCAGAAGACTGGGCCATAAAAATAAAGATACAACAAATGGGGAAAGACAGACCTACTAAATAAGGAATGTGAAGATCCCCACTCAGTAGCAAATTAAGTGAGACAGCCGAAAACTGACCAATCACAAAGAGACTGGGGCAGCTTTAGAATAATGAGGGAAAAAAGGTATATATTCCCTGAAACACAATTCCCCTTTGGCTTCCTTGCCCCTCCCAGGCCTGGTTCCCTGGCCTGGGAGTCCCACTTTATTTCTGTTCTTTTTCTCCTCAATAAACTTTTTCTTTTTCTAAACAAACTGCCTCTTCTCGCTTGCTTGCCTGAGCGTCTGCGAAGTTCCTGCTGCGGCTTCGTGAGACACCAACCCTGGGGGGTCTAGTGGCTGGGACTCAGCGCTGCCCTGCAGCCTGGGATCCGTTCCTGGCTGGGAGACTAGACCTGACAATTCCGGTATCAATTGGAATGTGCTGCCTGCATATGGCATGCACTCATTTACTAATTCACTAATCACAGTGGTCATTACTGGAGCATACTGACCTGTACAGTAGGCACCCAGTAAATATAGTTTGGTGAATTCCAATCATTGTTTCAGTGGAAGTGGTTCTAGTTCTCTCTTCTTGGTGGAGAGAGAAGCCCAGGGTGATAGGGACAGAGAAAAGGGGCAGATCCAGGTTATTCCATGAGCCTCCACTACCTGATCCATAAAATATGGAGAATAACACCACCTTCCCAGGAGCTAAAGCAAAGTAAGCACTTGCACCCAATAAGCACTCCGTGAAGTCACCCCCACCTCCTAAACTTCCATTGAGCATCTGTGTTTTGTCCCATTCATCTAAGTCATGAACATGGACAGGAACATAGGCTCGAAGAAGAGAAAACTGGAGGTGGTGGTCAAGGAGAGTAATACCAGAGTCATTACTGTCAGGGTGGACAGAGAAGTGCCTGTTGGAGGGGCATTAAGGAGATACAATTTATAGGTCTGGGGATTGTTTACTTGTTAGGGTAGGGAAAAGGCAAGAATGGTAGCCAGGAGCAGAGATACCTGGAATTTCTTTCTACCTTTCCCAATAGGCTTTGTACCCGCCACCTGTCTCCTTACTGCATCATACCTGCCCCAGGCTGCAGGTTGTTTTTCCTGAGGTCATGCAGGGAGTTAGCTGTAGAACCCATTCAGGTTGCCCTCTGCTGCTCGAGGGCAACCTGGGCCTGACATTTATCACTGCTTGGAATTTAAAATTTGTCATTTTATTACTGTCTCTGCTGCTAAACGGTAAGCTCTTTGGGGGCAGGGAATGTGTCTGCTTTTGCTATAAGTTTCTCCAAATGCAGTTTGAGAACAAATGAAGAAAAGAACCAACAACCTTATCAGATCTTGGGGATTGAAGGCTTTGCTTCCAATCTGGACCTAACAAGACAGGAAGTACATATTCTTTGGCCTAACAAGTCCTTGCCTAATAAAACTTTCCTGGAACTTTCTACCAAGTATTTAAATATATAAGGATGTTCATTTCGGTGATATTTGTGAAAGGAAAAAACAACAAAATAGCCTAAATGTCCAACATCAAGAGGTTTGTTGGAATAATTGTGGTAGAGCTAAAGTAGAACAAGCCATTAGAACAGTGAAGATCTATTTTTGATATGGATATTTTATAGTGGTAGTTTAATTTTTCCCTTACTTTTCCTTTTGTGAATAGACAGAACAAAATTATCTATACTCATAGTTTTAACATTGGAAAGATATACCCCAAATTGTTACTGATGTTTACATCCATAGTGAAATAGAAAAAAAAATCCTATTTTACTTCTTTGAGTTATTTTTTTCTGAACTTTTTATAATGCACTTGTATTAATTCCTAATAAGAAATAAAAACAGTAGAGAAGTTGCCCCCCCACTTCCCCCCAGGGGATGTGAGGCTGGGTCCACAATGGGGTTAAAAGGTTAAGATAAGGGCTATTAAATAATGCTTACTCTATTTAGCAAAAGAAAAAAGCATTTGGTGACCACAGTGAGAGCAGTTTTGCTAGAGGGGCCCCACTTGTCAGCAAAATAGGAATAATAATTATGGTTAAAAAAAAGTCATTTCCCAGAAATCCTGTGGGGACCAAGTAGAGGGAAGGAGGCAGGCAGATGTGCAAATATATTTACCAGTTGAGAAAAATGTTCAAAAGTTCGATCAGGCCTTCTAACCCGCAGTTCCCAAAAAGCACGCACCAAAATATGAGGAAATGCGGGCAGCGGCTTACTGTAAGAAGTGCAATAGAAAGGCAAGGCCTTGCCACATCTGAATTTAAAAGTGGGGCAAAGAATCATGCAAAAAGGAAAAAAAATATCAAGGGCGGCTCAATTGCATTTCTTGAAATGATGGCCCTGCACATCATGCCAGTTCCTGCACATCATGCCAGTAACTCCACAGCCAAGGCGAGCGCAAAAAAAAAAAACAACAAAAAACAAAACACAAAGATTAATGCTTTGACCCTGGAGTGCAGGATGCCCCGCGCTACAGCACGTTCGACCAATCGGGGAGTAGCGCGGAGCGCGGCCCGCCAGTGACCGGGGGCGGGGCGGGGCGCATGGCGAGGCTGGGGGCGGGTGCCTGGCGAGGCTGGGGCGCGCGGGGCGGGGCGGGGCGCACGGCGAGGCTGGGGGGCGGGCGCCTGGCGAGGCTGGGGCGCGTGCGCGTCGCGACCGCCGTGCCAGTGCCGCCTCCGACCGGTTATAAGACCCGAGTCCCGGAGCCAGAGTCGGGCCTGCGCCGAGTCCTCCAGCCGCCCGCCCCGCCCCGCGCGCCCCGCGATGCCGGTGGACCTCAGCAAGTGGACCGGGCCCCTGTGCCTGCAGGAGGTGGACGAGCGGCCGCAGCATTCGCTGCAGGTCAAATACGCCGGCGCGGAGATCAGCGAGCTGGGCACGGTGCTGACGCCCACCCAGGTAGCCGAGGCGGGTGCAGAGGCCCGAGGCGGGAGGCCTGCAGGCCGTGGGGCCGCCGTCCCTGCGCGCTCCGGCCGGTCCCCCAGGGCGAGGGGTCGTGCGCCCTCGGCGCCGCCGGCCTGCAGACTCCCGACCCCGGCACGTGGAGGGCGGGCCTCGGTCTACCCCAGAAGCGGATCCACTTCCCCGGACCTCAGGGCGCACGCAGGGCCTGGGCCGGGAAACTGCCGGTCCCCTGGGGCCGGGCCGGGGATAGGGCCAGCCTGGGAAGGAGTAGGCCGTGGCCACCCCGCGTGCCCAGAGCCGCCCTCCCGGACTCAGGATTTTAGGCGTCACTTTGGGGATCAAAAGCTCTGCCGAGGGCATATGACATATTATGTAACTGGTGCTCGGCGGTGCCCAGAATTTCTCCTTTGTCGTAGAGGTGGAGAGCGGGAAGCCCGCAAGGGTAATGACGGGCGTTCGGCGGCAGAAGTCTTGCTGGCAACCGCCTTCTTTTACCGTTTGGCCCCCGAGGCCTGTGGCTCCGCCGGGCCTGGCTCCTCGGTGCCTAAAGCGAAACTCCTGGGGAGCCCGATGACGCCATTGCAAGTGGGCGGTGAGGCAACGTTGTGCATAAATTGCTGTGATATTCATTGTTTTGGATGTTTGAATATAAAGCGCCCGTCTTCCAAGCTTGTTTTCCTGGGGTCCACTGACCACCTTGGCTTTCTCATTTTCTGTGCAGTTTTAAATGTCCCCGTTAATTCAGATTTCACCTTAGCACGTTCCAGGCCATTTCTTCGTCACCAGATCTAGAGACCTCGTCATTCTGGACATTGTAAGCTTAGAATTGAGATGAGGTAGCACCAGGCTTGAAATCCTGACCTACAGCTGTTACTGTTAATAACTTGCTAGGATGCTAGCCCTATGGTGTTGCTAGGGCTAAAATAAATAAAGTATATTAAATATTAAACATCAGCTCCTGGCTCCTAGTTAAGTCCATATGCTTTATTAATAATACACTGTTGTTAATAATCTGCTCTTGTTTTACCTTTGAGGAATCTGAGATCAAAGAAAAGACAGTTGGTTTTCTCGGTATTTTTGACATTTTAACTCCAGGTTGGTTTCTTCCTACAGGTTAAGAACCGGCCCACCAGCATTGCTTGGGATGGCGCTGATCCAGGTAAACTCTACACCTTGGCCATGACAGACCCGGATGCTCCTAGCAGGAAGGACCCTAAATACAGGTCAGTTGGGGGGAGATGGGGAAGTGCAGGTTGTCCAAATATGACCTGATGCCTCTTGTAAGCACCTGACTGGACATGCTGTGCTAGGAGCCGATCTGGTTCAGAGTGTTCACAGCCATGCTGAAGCCAGAATGTGCTCTGTGGCCCCTGCAGCCTAGATCAGGAGTCTAGAAGCAGTACTCAGAGCCAGATCTGCCCCCGGTTTATTAGTGTCCCAAGAGCTAAGAATAGGTTTTTTTTTTTTACTATTCTTAAATGATTGGGGGGAAATTTAAAAAATATTTTGTGACATGTAAAAATTACATGGAATTCATATTTTAGTGTCCATAAAAATAAAGTTTTATTGGAACATAGCCATGATAAAATGTCTCATCTGTGGCTGTTTTCTTGCTATAGCAGCAGAGTTGAGTATTTGAGACAGTAGGACCTGCAAAACCCAGAACATTTACTCGCTGGCCCTTTACAGACAAAGTTTGCTGACTCCTCCCGCTAAGCTCTCAGAGGGAGAGAGGGGCCGGGTTCTCTATTCTGCAGATAGAGGTTTGTGCTGGCCACGAAGGCTGGACTTCTCATCTTGTCCATCACTGTGTCCTGGAATGGAGCATGTGCTCCATGCACACTTGCTGGCTGTGCAGTGGGGGCTGCTATTTTGCTGTGGTACTGATGGTCCTTGTTCCTCCATGCAGGGAATGGCACCATTTCCTGGTGGTCAACATGAAAGGCAATGATATCAGCAGTGGCACAGTTCTCTCTGACTATGTGGGCTCCGGGCCTCCCAAGGGCACAGGTCAGTAGAGGCTGCTTTTGGGGAAGGTGGAATGGGCACCTGGATGCATATTTAGGATTGGTCTAAAGCACTGCACATTTTAGTCTGTTTTCCTAGAGCTTTAGTCTTTTATACTGATGAGTGTCCTTATCCAAGTGCAGAGTTCAGGCAGCTCAGTTCACCTCTAAGCAAGTTGTCTGCCAGTCAGATGCCAGCACCTTGGGTTCTGGTGAGATGGGCCCTATTAGAATTGCCCATCAGCTTCTAGGTCTTTGTGAGCAGGAAGTTGGTAAGACGATACCAAGGAGGCAACATTGCAGAATGTTTGGGGAACAGCTTTCTAGGGTTGCTGCCTGTGGGCTGAACAAGTTCGACAGTCAGTCTTTGCCATGTGTCATCTTTGAGTTTCTAGTTCTGATGTAGAATCTCACAAATGATCATAGTTTCCAAATGAATTATTAAAAATTAAAAATAGGCTTCTTTATAGTTCCAACCTCTTTCTCTCGAAAATCTAGTGTGGTATCTTGAAAAGATTTGGAAGACTTCAAAACTATTTGAAGATTTATGCATACACATTGTATTATGGTAATGTTCTATTATAAAGAGAGAGAGAGAATATTACACTGAAATGCTCCACGTTGGATAAATGCTGTGTAAGTGAATGGTGGGAGATGAGGTGCTGGAACGCAGAAGTTATGTTGAATGGAGCATGGCAGGATGGTAGCTTTTGTAGACATTGTCCAGCCATGAGTCACTCTGAAAAGGGACAAGAGGGCCTCCCTGGTGGCACAGCGGGTTGAGCACAGAGCTGTGAAGCTGTCCGCAGCCTCTGCAGCACCAGTTCAGTTCCCAGCTGGCCAGGGAGAGTCCCACATGGTGCAGCAGACCTCTCCTATCTCGCCCGCTGCTCCCCTCAGCAGTGCACTTCTGTCAGTCTGCCTGTTCTGTTCCCCTCTCTGGTGAATCCTCTCACCCTCCCGCACCTCTGATCTGTACCCCAGTTCATGTATAAATAAATAAATCTTTAAAAAAAAGAAGTTAAAAAAAAATAAAAAGGGACAAGAAGTTCCCTGAATGGAAAGTTGGCCATGGGCCCATGTTTTATCTGTAGGCCCAGAAGCTTCAGCTGAAGTCAAGGCCTCTGATGCACTCATAAGAGGAAAATAAAGGTACATCTTTCCCAGGGATCTAATCAGTACTCTGGGGCAGTCATAAAATTAGGCAATTTAATTATGGGAAGTGCACACCTGAGAATAAAGCAGATCTCTCTAGTAACTGTGTGTGCTCATTAACAAAAAAGCTTCTGTGACTCTCTTTTTCTCCCTTTTGCTTTTTGTTTCACATGTACTTTTTCTTGTTTTCATTTTTCCCAAAGTTCTCATGAGACCTTTGAGCTAATCATTTTCTGACTCCTTTTTCCATAGATTGCTTTTGCTCTTCTTGTATTTATCTACATGGCACCATGCAGTATGCATTTGCTTTTGGTGACTCTTTGTCACTGAACTGCTGTTTGTATCAGCAGTTCATTCCTTTTTCATTGCTGAGTGTTATTCCATTTTGAGAATATACCGCAATGTGGAGAGCCATTCTCCTAGACATTTGGGTTGTTCCCAATGTATGAGTATTATAAATAGAACTGTTAGATTCATTTGTGTCATTTTGTGGGCATGTGTTTCCATTTCTCTTGGATAAATACCTAGGAGTAGAATTGTTGGGTCATAGAAATTGCCTAAGAGTTCTCCAACAAGGTTAAAAAAAATTTTTTTTAAAGATTTATCTATTTATACATATAAGAGCTGGGGTACAGGCCAGAGGTGTGGGGGTGAGAGGATTCACCAGAGACAGAGAGGGGAATAGAACAGGCAGACTGACGAAAAGTGCACTGCTGAGGGGAACAGCAGGCCAGTCAGGAGAGGTCTGCTGCGCCATATGGGTTGCTTCCTGGCCGGGGATCGAACTCATGCTGCAGAGACTGCAGACAGCTCATAGGTTGCGTCTTAACCCGTTGCACCACCGGGGAGGCCCCATGGTTAAAAATCTTTATACTCCAATCAGCCATTTATCAAAGTAGAGCCATATAAGATCCATGTAGACCCATACCATGACTCATCATTATTGTAGCATGTCGCAAGATTTCCTTTTTTAAGGCTGAATGATATTCCATTGGTGTATATACTACATTGTTTTTCCATTCCTCTCTTCACCTCTTGGCTATTGTGAATAATGCCACAATAAATATGTATGCACAAAAAAATAAAATATGATGGAAAAATAGCTTAAAAAAAAGTTCATGGCATCTTTTTGTGTCCAGTACTTAACTGGTGTTTGTAAAAATCTGCAGTTGATAGGGCACTTGCTGGCTGGTTGGAAAATATTCTTTGCTACTTAGTTGGTTAAAGAGAGTTTGAGTCATTTCTTTGAAAGCTTGTCTTCTTAAGGAAGGAGGCTTTGGAGATAAAAAAAATAATGTTGTCATTTAGTCTGTTAAGCTTGATTGTGGTATGATGAGCCCCTAGTTAGTGATTTGCTTTGTCTTTACCCATTTCTCATATATTTTTGTCACTTACGCTCCAGGTGCTTGGGTAGGTTCTGGGGTAAAAGTGGTCCACAGGACAAGCGCCACACAGCTTTGTGGAATTCTACTGAGATTTCTAGCGAGGAGATTAAAATGTTAGAATTTTAGGTAATAGTTTTACTGTGACAGAGTAAATGGGCATTCTGACAGGAGTGATGGAAAATGGCAACAGGGTCCTATTGAAGTTGGACTGAAATTCTGGAGTGGGAAGCATTAGCAGTGATCCACAGGAGGGGTGGGCAGGGCAGGCCCTCTGGCTTCCAAGATGCCCTTTGCACGGTGTGGACTTCATGCTAATCGCAGTGGAGAGCCAGTGGATGGTTTCCAAGCTGTGAGGGAACTGACTCATTCTTCCTGTCTTGGTCATCCCCAGGGTGCCTCTTGTAAAAGGGGTGGTCTGGTCCCTGCAAGGTCACCTTCTATGAAAACGGGTGATGTGTCCATTTCAGATGCCTAGCCATGTGTACACCTTGCCTCTTGCTTCTCCCTTCAGGCCTTCACAGATACGTCTGGCTGGTTTATGCCCAGGATGGGCCGCTGAAGTGTGACGAGCCAATTCTCAGCAATAGATCTGGAGACCATCGTGGCAATTTTAAGGTGGCATCTTTCCGCAAGAAGTACAAGCTGGGGTCCCCGATAGCCGGTACATGTTACCAAGCTGAATGGGATGACTATGTCCCCAAACTCTATGAGCAGCTGTCTGGGAAGTAGGAGGATGTTAGGAGAATGGAAACAGCCCCTGAAGCCCCAGTGTTCTCGAGTTCAGTGATGCATGTAGATTTCTCCTCTTCCCTGTCCCCATTCTACATAACAGGCAGACCTGAGCAATCAGATAGTGGTTTAGAGTGACTACCTTTTGCTTACCTTTTATAATTCTAGAGCATCATTCACCAGATTTATGTTTTGATCAAACTTAAACTCCATTTTGGGGACTATTTCGTAACTGATGGGGGTCATTAAATTGTTACCGTAAGAATAGCAACCCGAATGTAAAGAAAATTCAGCAGCGCTAGAGTAATAATGGAGCAAAACATCAAATAATTCTCTAAAGGAGGTTAGAAAAACAAAAAGATTCCTTGCCTCTGCCCTTGCGAGTCCAAGTCCAGGACGGTGTGTGATGACACAGACGTGTTTTCATGGCCCTCTCTCTCCTGAAGACAACCAGCAGCCGCCATGTCTGCTAACAGTCAGCATGCTACATCTCAGGTTGGTTACTAGGTGTCAGCATCCCCGTGTGCTTCTTAAAGGAGCAGTACTGGAAAAGCAATGGGGAGAGTGGCTTTGACATTGGCTAGATGAGCTGTGGGGCTGGGTGAGACGTTATCAGAAGTCCCTCAGTCCATGCCTGTTAAACTGATCACTGTTTATTGGTCTAAAAAGCCAGTCGGGGGTTGCTGGATGTTGTGTTAATTCTGCTATTTGCTTATAGTTGAATAAAAATAAAAATATGTGGATGAAACAGGCCTCTAGAAACTTTGCTAATTTGGGCATAGGGTTTCATCATGGTGGGAAGTCATCACTGGCAGTAAAGATTGGGATTGAATCAGGAGCCCCACAAAAGGTCCATGCTTATACATATGTCATTAAACTACAGCAGGGGCAACCATTCAGACCCTTGCCCCAAAACACTATTGCTTTTTTTGGTAAGTGGTCCTTTTTCACCTGAGAATAGAGCTGGTTGAACACCTTCCTCATGGTATAGTTGTGCAAAGATACTACAACAATGGCTAAGAAGTAGCTCAGGCCTCTCGGCCTTTCTTTGTCCTATTCATATGAACCGGTATAAAAAGAGGGGAGTCACTCTCATGCTGATGTACCAGAAGAAAGGGGAAGAGGGTTCTGAAGGTTCAGAATCACTCACCTGGTCTGCACTGAAGAAGAAATGCTGAATTAGGCCTGTGCATGCTAAACCAGGCTGGCCTCTCCCCACTTTTTGCAGCAATACTTTCTTCTCTGACATGTTGCTACGTGTAATCTCTAGGGGCGGTTAAGGTAAAGAGTAATTTTTTTTTTTTAAGATTTATTTATTTATACATGCATGCATGTATACATACATACATGCATGCATGCATGCATGCATACATACATACATACAAGCACTGGGTACAGTCAGAAGCGCGGGAGGGTGAGAGAATTCACCAGAGCCAGAGCGGGGAGCAGAGCAGGCAGAAGGACCGAAGTACACTGCTGAGGGGAGCAGCGGGCGGTAGGAGAGGTCTGCGCGCCATGTGGGACCCTCCTCCAGTGGCCGGGGAGCAGTCAGGGATCGAACCGGTGCTGCAGAGGCTGCGGGCAGCTTCACAACCCAGCGCTCAACCGCTGCGCCACCCGGGAGGCCCAAGAGTAAATTTTTTTTTTAACTTTGAAATTCATTTAAAAATAATATTTTGTAAAATGAAAGCTATGAAGAAAACATTTACCCTTTGGCCTTAAAAAAATAATGTGAAGTGACACACATGCTTGGTTAGACAAGTTAACCAGAATAGGAAGAAAATCCTTTCACCTTCCTGGCTCTTTAGCAGATGTCAATTTTCTTGAGTTTTTTTTTTTTGGGGAAAATGTAAACATCCAAATCAGCATATATCTATATATTTATTTAAAAATTACAGTCTTTTTATATATGCTGGTATATGTTGTCTACTCTTTTTTCCCAGCGGATGCATCTACATGCAATAAATCTGCAGTTAAAAGTTCACCATAAATCAAGTTATTTTGAACAAATACTCAATTTTATGGATGTTCCACAAATAACACGTCTAGTCCCCAGCTGTGATTAGATTATTTCTGGTTATTTGCTATTATTGAACTGCTTCAGCCAACATTTTTCCCTATGTATAAAATGCTTTTGCAAGTAATTTAAATGGCTAAATTCCTAGCATTGAAATAATCAATTTTCAATACATTTTCAATTTTTTAAAACAAAAGTTGTTTGTCTGGATTCCTAGTTTTATATATTATGTATATGTATATATATTTTATATATATATATCATATACAATATTTATTGTATCATTTTTTTATTGGGCAACACATTTTCTATTCTGATACTGACAAGTCACCTTCCCAGAAACTTTACACTGATATTCTTGTCAATGATATAAAATTTCCTGTTTACAAAAAAAAATCAAGAAATGAAAAAAAATCGTCTTTTTCCTTCTCCTTATAAGTATTCTCATGCTTTAAACATACTGACAATTTGTTGTTTATGTATTCAAAATAATTTACTCTTTCTATAAATTTGTTTTTCTTGAGATTTTTACCTTGTTAGCCACTACTTTTTTAGTTACAGTCTGAAGATTAATGAAGAATTATTAGTTTCCTTGCCTAAAATGAGTATAAACTCAGATAATTCAGAAAAAGGTCAACAGCCCAACCCAAAGAGGTGAAGGAATGCATAAGAAAAGAGTGATTCGTAATTTTAGAAATAAGGGGACGCCTTGTTTCACCTGTTAAACTGGAAGGACGACACGAACCTGCCCAGGTAAGACATGGATGATCCTGGTTCTGACCCAGCTCGCTGGCCTCCGAGCTCAGGTCATTACCACCGTGCTCACTTGCACACTAATTCCATGGAACTGGTTGTGTGTGTGTGTGTGTTGGACCATCAATCTCTCTTACCTCACAACAAAGAGCAAAATGATCTTTTGTTGATCAGGTGAATTAACATGTGTAAATGATTAACTTGACCTCATTATATAGGAACAATGTCTACAAACAGCCTGATTCCTTCCAGGCTGTTTCCTGGCTACACTTCTACAAGTGCACCTCTAAATGTTTAGGGTGAAGAAACACGAGTTTCTACTCATCACACTGCAGCTTCAGTAGCCCCGTGGGAGCCCAGTATTTATTTCTAACAGCCCTGGAACCTTGGAACTGCTCATTATTCTGATCTCATGGCAGAACATACATCAAACGAACATGGCCACTGCTCTGGAAGCATAAGATCAAATCCTGATTAACAGACGAGACCAGATCTCAGAAGATGGGGTTGGTATCCCTCTAATGCTTAAACATGATAGTAAGTTATATCCTCTTTTGGGTCAGGAGCAAAATTTAACAGCTTTGGTGTCTACTTAAAGCCTTTGCGGTTGCTCTGGGATGTAGACAAACATGGCCTATCAGACCCTAAATGATCTTACCCCCATTTGCTTCTACCTTCTTGCCATATGTCGTCTCATTAAACTTCAAAGCTACTGGCTGCCTCCCAGTTCCTGGAACATGGTGGGCTCTTCCAGATATAATTCTTCCCAAATGCTGCCTGGAATCTTCTGCTTCCCACTTTCTTTGACAACATTCCATTTGCCCCTAAAGTATCCCTTTGCTGACCTTCAGGGAATCCTTCCCTGACTAGATTCTCTTATTGCAACATTACAATTGTAATTTTAAAATATGCTTGTTTGTGTAATTTTAAAAAATTCGATGCTTATCTCTATTAGATTAGACCCTTCATGGGGACAAGGACAACAAAAGCCTTGCTCAATTTTGCCAGCATCTGACATATGTTTAGTACATACTAACATCTCAATGACATTAGCCGAATGAATAGCTGTTGAGGGGTTCTTAAGTTTAGGAAGCATGGACATGCCATACTGGTAAAGTTTTTTCTTTCTGTGTAAATGTATACTTTTACAGAAATTTACACAACTGAGTTACCAGAGCTCTCTCTCCAGCCCATTCAGCAGTACCCTACTTCAGATGATCACGACCACCAGAATACAGATCTCCATTTATTTCTTATCTTAATATTTTTTATCCTGTGCTTGATGTAACTGTACTTAGTCCTTGAGGAAGCCCAAAATTTCCAGTAGTCTTAAGGGATATTTCTGGAAATTTTAGGGCCATCTCTAGGATTCTACCTTGACAAACTCCCCATTGAAACCTGTTAAGTAGAATATTTTTTCAAACTTATTGAAGTATAATTGAAGTGTACTATGATGCACATATTTTGGCATATCATTCAATTTATCATTTTTATACACTACAAAACTAGGTCTACAATCAAGGTAAACAATTCCACCACTTACAAATTTCCTTTTTTTTTTTTTTTTAAAAATTTATTTATTTATGCAAGCACTGGGTACAGTCAGAAGCGCGGGAGGGTGAGAGAATTCCTCAGAGCCAGAGCGGGGAGCAGAATAGGCAGAAGGACCGAAAAGTACACTGCTGAGGGGAGCAGCGGGCGGCAGCAGAGGCCTGTGTGCCATGTGGGACCCTCCTCTGGTGACCAGGGAGCAATCGGGGATCGAACCGGCGCTGCAGAAGCTGCGGGCAGCTTCGCAACCCAGCGCTCAACTGCTGCACCACTGGGGAGACCCACAAATTTCCTTCTTTTATAATTCCTCCCTCCTATCCCTTGCTCTAGTTGACTACTGATTTCTAATATAATCATTTAAAAACATTTAAGGCTTAAGGTTTCTTTCTAAGGATGACTTTATATGTATCTCACAAATTAAATATGCTGTTTCTGTCATTCAGTTCAAAGTTTAAAATATTTTTTCATGTGAGTTTATTTTGACTTATATCTTACTTTGAAGTGTGTTGCTTAGTTTCCAGATATTTTATTCCTATTTTATTGTAATTAACTTTTAAAAAATTCTTTGGTGTATGCATGTTTTTCAGTTAAAAAAAAAAACCCCACTAAGTCTTGTTTTATGGCTCAGCATATGGACTAGCTTGGTGAATACATCATGTGCATATTTTTTTTTTATTACTTTTCTTTACTGAGGTAACATTGGCTTACAACACTGTATAACTTAGGGGAATAGGTCACACCTTCTCAGACATGTTACCATCCTACTCTACCCCCTAAAAGAATGTTTATTCTCAAGTTTGAGTTCCATAAATGTCAAATCTATTTCTCCTTTAACTATCAATTTTTGACTAATGTATTATGAGGTAGTTATTAGGTATATGTATTTAAGATTATGTCTTCTTGATAAATTATTCCTTTTCTCATTATGAATGTCTTTTTCTCTTTGATGATGCTTTCGTGTTGAGGTCATTTTACTTGCTTTAATAGCTGCTCCAGTTCCTTTTTATGCTTTGTTATTTGTATGACACATTTTATCCCCTCTTCCATGTACTTTCAACTGATCTGTCGTTATATTCTTTCTCTAATAGGCAGCCTATATTGCTTTCTTAAAAATCCACTCTGTTAATTTCTGCCTTTTAACTGGACCATTTAGAGACCCTTAATAGTTAATGTAGTTATTGATATGGTGGGATTTATGTCTACATTTAATTTTTTTGTCCCTTTTTTTAATATCTTTATTTCTGCTTTTAAGGGAAGGGATGATTTGCATATTTTATCCCAATAAAATATTATTATTACTATTGATATTACAATATTACTACTGTCTATTACTAATTTGGCTTTTCTTTTTGTTTTGGTGGTTGCTCTAGGCATTACAATATACATAACAAATTTTTCAGTATGCTTAAAGATTGTATCACTTGATGTAAAATGTGTAAGCATCGTGACCATATGGGTCCTTACCACCAACCTTTGTGATAGTTGTCCTGTGGATTCTGCTTATAAACATTGAAACCAACCCCCCATATAATAAATTTGCTTATATATATAGTGTATATATAATTAAGCAGAATATAAGGAAAAAATCTTTTACATTTATCTAGATATTTACTACTTTTTTCTTTTCCTCCATTATCAGAAATTTAGATTACATTCTAGTATCATTTCCATTCAGTATGAGGAACTTCTTTAAATTTCTAGTAGTCTGCTGGCAATACATTCTTTTAATTTTTTCTTATCTGAGAGTGGTTTTACATCACCTTCATTCCTGTCTGGATTGCTTCTCCATAATCCACCTGCTTTTATTTTTAGTGTCCTCAGCTGCTTTTTCATTTTCTCTAGTTTTTAGTTGTGATCAGTGTGAAAAACTTACACTTCTATGCCAAACTGAAACAATAAAAACATATTTTTTTAATATATGATCATTTCTATGGCATTATATATTTCTAAATTAAAATCAGAGGGGGAAATAGGGAATTCTGATAGGGACATGTTTCCAGTTATCCAAGAATACTTTTTCAGTAAACATACAAGCAAATAATTACAGGTGGCACTAAATTCAAGAAACAGGTTTTTCCTTTAAATTATATTGATTTGCCAGTTATTTATAACTATGTAATTTTGGGAGTACAACTTCACACTGCCACATATGCACACACCTCACCTGCCCTGCATCAAAGCTCCAGTGCCAGTACTCTGGGCCTCCCCTCCCCCATCTCCTCTAATAATCAATATATTTAATAATAATCAATATATTTTTCAGTCTAAGAATTACTTTTGTTTTGTCACTTTGTTTTTTTGGCTATAAATATTCTGTAAACAAGTGAAACCACCACCATTTTTCACTTTCTGACTTCAGGAAATAAATTCTTTACTCAATGGTGACCAACTTAACATCACTGGTTAAGTATTTTCTGATAGTTCCTATCTGAATATCTTCTTGGTCAACCTGTAGCTTGTCTTTTTGACTTGATGGTATCTTTTGAAGAATAAAATTTTAAATTTTGATGAAACTCAATTTTTTTTTTCTCTTAGGGTTCCTACTTTTTCTAAGAAATCTTTGTCTAGTTCAGATTTTCTCCAAAGGGACAATCAATCATGACTAATTGTTTCAGTCCCTTTGAAGTCTCATATTACCCAGCATTTGCATTGCTTTACTCTACCTTTGATTAACCTAGTGTCTTGTTTTGGTGAAGATTTAAACCATGAGCTCTGACAGCAGTTACCCCTTCCGTATTATTTAAGGCATGCTGACCTCAGCCCTCTCATCCCCTTACTCTCTTTTTTCTCAGTAGCAATTATTACCCATTAAAGATCATTTATTTGTCTTCTCATTTTCCTCTTACCCGTAATGTTCCATTAGAGCAAGGACCTTTACTTCTTTGAGATACATTGATTAAGCATCTGTCATGGCAACTGGTATGCATGTATGTATGGTAGTAAATAATCATTGATTGGTTATAAATCAAAGGTAATATACTTTACTAATATGTATGACAGACTTATAAACTTTTCAACCCAGGGAGTTCAGTATATGCTTAAAGAGTACAGGACACTGGCTCTGCTGTGGTCCCAGGCCCTCTTTCATACCTGTTCTCTTGCTGCCATTCTGGTCCCTGTCTATTCTCCTGCCTCTTCATGCAGGTGCTAGGAGCTGGAAGACTCAGTCTGTACCAGTTGTTAGCAGTGGGGACCCACATTTCTTCTTTCTGGTAACTCTACCTTTGAATACGTCACTGACAACTTGTAGAGAGGAAACTATAGATTAGCAGAGACATAATCTCACAGACATAAGGCCTTTTCACAAACTAGCTAGACATTTTTCACTATAGGGAAAAATAGATGAAACAAACTACAGAATTTTTTCTGCTTTACTTAAGGTTCTGAGTAGCAGTGTGGGTTCTGAAATCACACTGGTCTTGATCCCCTGCCACCACTTATGCTGATCTGAGCTTGTTTCCTCATCTAAAATGCTTAGTATCCCATTACATGGTAAGTAAAAGCACGTAAAATGCAGTATCTGTTTTTCTTGGATAATTATGACTTAAGTTCCAGCCCTTTCCAATATTAATTTCAGATACCTGATATAGAAACTTCCTAAGCTACTTAGGATACTGGGTGATAATTATTACAGACTTTATGATTGGGCTTAATCCATGGGAAAAACTATTTTGTAATTTTTTTCAGTATACCTTTGCTTTTGTCTGTCATAGTGAGCATGATCAGTCACATTTGTCTGTGATGGCAGCATAGCTTAGAGATACAAGATCTTTGATTCTTTGGGTCATCATTGTGAGGAGCAGTTTTCAATGTTCAGGACTCAGAACCCTAATGTAAGATCTTACTGAGATTGCCTTGACCACAAAACCAAATCCTATATATTTCACTACTTCATTGTTAAACACATAAAAATTATCCTAATAAAAGCAGAATATGAGGGGGCTGGGTATCTACTAGTTACAGTGGCGTCATTTCAAATATCCTGTAATAACATCTCCTTAGTCTGCTTTTCTTTAATGGCACCCAACTTCTTTCCTCACTGATACGTGCTCCTATGAACAACTGATACTTTTGGTGCACACACCCACATGTCCATATCTCTTTCTATTCTTAAGGGCAGAAAGGTACGGTTGGCCACTTCAGACTGTGCAATACTAGCTTCAGCCCTGTAAAAGAATTTGGAAGACACAGCTTTACCTTAAAATCTTGAATGGTTCTTCTTGTAGTAAACAAGGTCAGGGAGAACGGTTCCAGGCAGATAGCTGTCCCTCTGAATTACAAACTGGTGAACCTAGAAGGGAAACTTCTTGCTACAATAACACAGCAAGGCGATGTGATGAACACTTTTATTTACAAATATAATTAAAAGCTCTGACAGTTATCATGCTCTTCCTTGGAACCTGAAAAATGTTTTTTTTAAAGTGCATGCAAAAGAAGTAAAGCCTTTTTTTTTTCATCATTTTTTATTGTAAGAAAATACACAGTTTGAAAGTGTGAATAATGCAATATTTATGACCAAGATATGGGACTTAGGGCAGGGAAGGGAAATAAAGAAAAAGATCAAGATGATCTGATTGAGAGACAGTGTTGAACTTCAAATACTGAATTGGAAAAGGAGGGAGGTGGGAGGAATAGGAGGAGGAAGTAAAAAAATTTGATCAGAGAAACAGTTAAAATACAATATGAAAATAAGTAATACCTCTCCTTAAATTCCTTCTATACACAAAATACACGATTTGCCAAAGCCCAATTTGTGCTACTGGGATTCTGTGAGCTCCTTAAGTGTATTCACATCCTCTGCAACAGCAGAAAATGATTATGATACAATCAGAATATGCTGAAGACAAGTTAAACTCTTGCCAGCAGGTTCTTAAAAATCACAAGATCTCTTCACCCCACCCACCCCCCCATCCCCAAAAAAGTAATAATATGTCACCACTGATATGTACATCACAATTAGTTTCTGTAAAATGTATCAAATTTTCAATCTTTAATAAAACTTTGTTTTTTTTTAATTCCTGATGAATAAATACCAAAAAATAAAATAAAATAAAATAATGCAGCAGCTAGTTAAGGTGTAAGGCTGCGGATATTGTGTCTCTCTCCCCCTTGGCATTTATTATTATTTTTTTTGCTTTACTTTCGCAGATTGGTGGTAATGAGTGATTGCTTAAAGCAATATACATCCACTTTTTTGTTGTTTATTGGTTTTGTTAAAACTGTCTCCAAAGTTTTCACTGAAACATTTTGAATCACATCGATACTGTGACGTGTACTATGAATAGAAGAGACGGCCAGGTTTTGGCCAGCACTGAAAGTTGACACGGGGGGAGGAAGGGGGCCCCTGATGGAGTAAGAATAAACAGGCACTAGTCCGACACGATGTCAGTAAGAGTAAGAGAGAGAGAGAGTGAGAGCAACGCCCGTTAAAATGGGGAATGTGGTTTTGCAGGGTCTGAATTTTTTTCTGTTTTCTTTTTTTTTGTAAATGGCAAAAAAATTTAATCTCATCTATAGTCCTCCTTAGGAAAATCTAATGTAACCAAATTCCCAAATCCCATTCTGAGGCTCTCCATGTCAAAAGTTTCAATCTCTCGCTCTTGCCTTTCCAATAGGTACTTTATTCTCTCGCTGCGTTCCTTCTGAAGGGCAGCCAGCTCCTCTTCAATCTGAAATAAGCACAACAACCAGCTGTTAATGGAAAAGATCTCCCAACAGGCACCCACATAGGTATATGTGCACACATATGATACACGAATTCATAGGAAATAAAAGTAAACCAGACTAGGGAAGGCTGGGAGAACCCTGGGATAAACATCTTGTCTGTAACCCATTATATTTAAAACTTGCTCACAAGAATAAAAATGTTAGGGGCCCACCTGGGGCTAGCACTACCATTCTAGCAAGGCAAGCAGCAGGGCTGATCTAGGTCAGTGTCCTGTCACAGCAGGAGATGGCTCAGGAGAAGCTAAAAGACACTCAAGCACAATTAGATTGCGCTGCTTTCCCATGGAGAGCCAAGTGCCCCTTGGGTCATCAGCAATTTAGTTCTAGAACAGGAGCTAGGAAAACAGTCTCTTAGGCTGGTCTCAGGGAGCTACCAGAAGCAAGCACACATAACTGGTTAAGCAAATAAGTGCTTAGCAGCTTTGAGATGCTTTATGAAATCTTTTCTACTTCATATTTCTGAGCAATATCTAAAGCAATGAATATTTCAACTCTGATAACATTTATTATGCATGGCAATATCAACCCCTCTTCATTTAAATTTTTTAAAAGAGCCCTGTTAGTGATTTCTCTTGGTTTAGAAATAACTGAAAATAAGACTCAAATCTACATTCGGCTTCCTTGTGCCATTTAGCAGTCATGCTATCAGCTCACAGCACCTTTCATATGTCATATCAACTACCCGTAACTTAAGTCATTCCTCTGGTTGGGAAGATGGACAGTTTCCTAGCAGAGTAATAGAAAGCTTAGGCCGTGGGATCAGATTTATGTAAATAATACAACTGTTTTGAGCCTTAGTACCCTGCCTATAGAATGGAGAGTACTCTCACTTCTCAGGGCTACTAGGAGTACTACAGCTGGTACTAAGTGAACAGTACCCAACTTAATCCCCAGGACATAGGAAGGGCTCAGCAGTTCCCTGGGCAGTGCCCCTTCTTCCATCCAGCTGTGCAGGACCTGTAGTAACATGTCATACCTTCTGCTCAAGATGTGCTCTACGCAGAGACACCCTCTGCTCTAGCTTCTGGAGCTCACGTTCATGTTGTGCCTCTGTTTGCATCTTGATTTTGCTCTGGTAGGCATTGAGCAGCTCCATTTCCTGCTGGAGCTGTAGTCTCAAAGCCTGGCATTCTGCTTCTTGAGCCTCGTCTAGCCGTAACTGCGGGCACAGAAGACACACATTGTAATTCATCCCAGCTTAACTGCACTGGTGACTACTAGAAGAGGTTTCTTTGTTTGGATTGAAATAGGTCCCCTCAGAAAAACATGCTCTGGGTACATTCAGAATTAGGAAACAATAGCATAATCTTCCCATGGTCTACAAAGTTCTAAAACATACATTCTTTTCTTAAAACATTATATCCTTAAGAAAGCCTTGGTTTTCTGAAAACCATACTAGCAGGAGTCAGGAAGGCTACACAGTTCAGTGAGTAGGCCTGTGGGCTTTCCAGGTTAACCCTTGAGCTTGAACTCCAGAACCACCATTCACTTAGGTGTGTTACCTTGGCAAGTTATTTAATCTCTACAAGTCTCATATTTTTTTTTTTCATCTCAAGAAAATAATTATAGTTCCTACTATTTAACACTGGTGTGAGGATTAAATGAAAGAATTCATATAAAATCTGAGGCATAGTTGTTTTTTTTTTCCCCCGAGGCATAGTTCTTGATGCATACCAACTGTTCAATAAATAGTAGCTGTTATTATTTTGGTTTTACTAACCATTTCCTATTTAGATATTTTTAACCTCAAAACCTTCATACAGCTAGATATACTTAGCTCTAAAAAAACCTCGATCTAATTTCCACAAAACTTGGAGAATATACCATAGTACGTTATGTTTCTAGCAAGTAATGCTGGCCTTTACTGCTGGCTGTACATATTTATCCAGTCTGGCTGTCAAACTAAAACTCAAGTGCTTCAAAATCTCTTGCCCATGGAAGGCAGGTTTGATAATCTTCCAACCATATTCTGGCTTGAAGCAGTGAAGTCAGATTATAAGGCAACCTGGAAAAAGTCTGCTTTGCTCTGTGAACTTTGCATTAAACACCAAGATAGCAATACTGGGTGGGTGAAATAGGCCAAGCTAGCTGGCAGAAATGCCAACTTTTCAATTAGCAGGAGTATGTTTAGTTAGGATGACCTTCCTGTCACAGGTCCTTGGTTCAGCTGTCAACTGAGACTAGAACCCCTGAATTAGTCAGCTCTGTCTATTCTGAGTTATATCTTCATGTTTTCATACAGACTATTTTGCCATGAAACTTATTCTTTAACTTATGCTTCCTTCCCTATTCTGCACAATTTGTGACAATTATCAATATCTGGAATGTGAGATGACCTTTTTAAATGTTATTAGAATAGTTTTAGAAAGTTATTTCTAACAGTGTCTTTGAGTACTTTTAGAGAGCGATTCCCTGTCATCCAAATACACAAAAAATAATGCAATCACATTTCCAAGGTACTTTCTAATCATTGATCCTAAAACCCTAATCAGCTTTAATGGAAATCCTCTTAAGAGAATACCTCTCCTAATTCTCCCAATAAGAAATGGAGAAGAGATACTAGATACAATGAACAATCTGCAGCAGGAACAGCCTTACAGATAAATGTCAAAGGCTTATCAACTCCCTCTTGTTATAGGTGATCCCTTACCAATAAAGGTAATAAAAATCTGTTCTTTGCTACTTGTCTGCATTAATGACTATGAGCCCCAGCCAAAGGGGTGAAAGGCTCATCTTATGGACAGTTTAGGCCACTGAAACATTTCCACCATCTCTTATTTCTGCATTGTTATTAACGCCAGTAATCATGTTATTCTGTATTAGCTGACTCCACAAACGTGCCTGTCTAGAAATCAGAGGGTATTCCAGAAGTTCATATTGTTCATTCAAACATTTTACATACCAAGTCCATTAAAAAGTTTTATGAAAGTGTAGGTAAATACCAAGTTTGTTTCTAAAGAGGGTTAAAATGAAGATAAGGATGTGCTAAAAGCAGCATAATGTAGTAGTAGCCAAGCTTACAGGCTCCCCCGAAAATAGGTCCAAACCCTAGCTCTGCAATAATTTGCTATCTAACCCCCTCAGTCAGGGGTTAGATAGTCTTGGCACACTCTGGCCCAAGAGCCAAGTCCTGGCTTGCTGTCTATTTTTGTAAATAAAATTTTATTGGAACACAGACCTGCTCATTCCTTTTTGTATTGTCCCTGGCTGCTTTTACACTATAATAGCAGAGTTGAGTAGTTGTGACAGAGACCCTGTGTTCCACAAAGCCTAAAATACATACGATTTGCCCTTTTGCAGGGTTAGCTAACTCCTGCCCTAAGCAAGTAGCTTTACTTTGACAAACCTGTTTCCCCACAGGTAAATTAGGGTTAAAATATTAAGTATTTCAAAGGAGTCTGACAAAAATGACATGAGTAACACAATATAGTTAACACAGGATAAGCAGTCAGTAAATAGATAGCCGCAATCACCATTTTCACACTCCCAGCGCACCGCCCCCCACGCCCCCACCCCTGACTCAGAAGGAACGATATTGCTCTCCCTTTTATTCAAGGGCGGTGTTCTGAACCTGCACTCCTGATCCCATTCTCTCTCACCTTACATAACAAACATTCTGGAGCAGCTGCTATAGATGCTGAGAATACAAAGATGAACCAGACAAAACCCTATCGGTATCAGCCTTTACGTCACTGTCCACTATTTGCTCTTCTCCTCTCCTTTAACTTCTTCAACAAGCCTCATTCTGATCCTACCCGCCACCTAGGTTACTCACATTAAGGTCACTGATGTCCACCTTGAAGGAGTCTGTATCTTACCTGCTCCCAACAGCATTTGATAATAGAGATTGCCCCTGCCTTCGTGGAACCTTTCTCCTCTTCTGAGAGATGGATAGTCTCTCGGTTTTCCCCTCCCTCTTGTCCTTTTCCAGTTGCTGAGGTGGCCATTAGATGGGATGTTCCTCAGGACTTATTTGTGGACCCTTTTCTTCCTCCTACCTCTCTTCTTTAGAAATCTCACCTATCCTAAAAGCGTCAATTACCACTACCTGCAAGAGACTCCTCCATATCTCTAACTCTTATTTCAGACTGCTCTTCTGAGCTCCAGGCCGCCTTATCCAGTCTAATAAAGACATCTTCAACTGGATGTTTCCCTGATACTTCTTCAGGCTCAACATGACTAATGTTGTTAACTCATCATCTTTCCCTTCCTACTTTCCAATCTGCTCTGCCTGGTTTATCATATAGGTAAGTGACACTATCATGTACCATTTTGTTCAAACCAGAGACTGGGAGTTACCCTTCATACTTCTTTTCACATTTAATCTGTTACCAAATGCTTTCAATTCCCTTTCCTTTCTCTCAAAGTCAACCACTTCCTCCTTCATTCTAACTGCCCCTTCTCTAGTCTAGCTACCACTTCCTTGTGCCCAGGTAAAAAAATGCAATTTCATAAATTATCTCCTATCTGCTTCCTGCCTTCTCCCAGGCCATCTCCACACATCACCAGAGTGACATGCAAATGCAAATTTGATGCCAGTCCCCTCTTCAATACTCTTCTGTGGCTTTCCATTGCTTTCAGAATAAAGATCAAAAATCTTAAGAAAGCCTGCAAGCTTCCACATGTTTATCCCTCATCTTATTCTCATTATAGTATCTTCTTCATTCTCTATTACCCAAACATAATGAACTTGAGTTCTTCAAAAATGCCACTGTTGGGCCTCCCCGGTGGCACAGCAGGTTGTGAAGCTGTCCGCAGGCTCTGCAGCGCGGGTTCAATTCCTGGCCGGCCAGGGAGATTCCCACATGGCGAGGCAGACCTCTCCTGTCTCGCCCACTGCTCCCCTCAGCAGTGTACTTTAGTCTTTCTGCCTGTTCTGCTCCCCGCTCTGTCTCTGGTGAATTCCCTCACCCTCCTATGCCTCTAGCCTGTACCCCAGAGCTTGTATAAATAAATAAATCTTGAAAAAAAATGCCATTGTTTTTTCCATCTTTACACCTGCAGTTCTTTTTGCGTGGAATGGGCTTCCTATCCTTCAGCTTAAATTATCGTGTTTTAGAGGCCTTTTCTGACACTCTAGACCTGGCTAGCTCTCCTGGTTTACACTCTCTTGGCACCCGGCACTTGTTCTGCCATTACACTGAGCAGACTTTTTCAACATTGGCTACCTCTCCTCTTCTGTAAGTTCTATGAAGACACGACTGCTGGCTGTTTTATTCACTACACTATCCTAGGATGCCTAAGGTGCGAGGTAGGCATTCAATAACTATGTGTTGGAAGAAGGAATACACTGGTTCCTATCTTCAGTTTACAACATATTTAAGCCTTTCTCAGTTAACAGACTTCTGTAACTCCTTCTGTAACTGCTGCTTCCTCTGGCTATGGCTTGCTTTCTCCTTCACAGAAGAGGATCTGGGAAGACCCATCTCATGTGCAGTTTCTATGTCACTTTATATTTCCATTCTCACCATTTCACTGATTGTCTGCGACCGTCAATGGACAAATCGACCGCAAGCTACAACCTGTCTCTCTGCAGTATATTAAACCAATTATATCCTTCTGTTGTGTCTTCTGTGACATATTCTCTCTGGCCCCCTCCCATGTCATAGATTAATCTTCTTTGGTCTACTTCTACTTAGTCCTCAAATGTTGATGTCCACAACTCTGTCCTTAATTCTCTTCATCTCCAGAACCATCTCCTGTCCCCAGATGATCTCATCTACGCAGTACCTTTTTGTCTTCTGCCCTGACATTCCTACTAAACTAGATTTCTATCTCTGTAGCTCTCTACTTGGACATTGCTCAGATAAGATGTTCACAATTGAGCAATGATCTTTCAAGCATCCAAGCTCCCCGTCCTCCTATTTTTCTCTCTTGGTAAGATGATGACCCATTTTAGTGTTGTCAAACCTAACTCTAAAACTGGCTGCTAAGTTCTAGCTATTCTACTTCCCAAATATTTCTCAAATCCTTCTCCATCCTGACTATCTCCATTAGCATATCCAAGCCTTCATCACTTTCTCCCCTGGACTATTATAACAACTTCTTATCAGGTCTCTTTACCTTTATTTGCTACTTGACTGCTGATATCTTTCAATAACACAAACCTGACTTCAATAGCGCTTCAGTGCTTCCAGAATAATACCCAAACTCCTGACTTCTGAGGACCTGATCTATGACTATCCACTTACTTCCCTTTCTACTCCTGTCACATCAACTACTAGCCTTTCTCAAATGTGCCATCCTCTTATACGCCTTCGAGTCTTTGCATGCCCTATATTTTCTGTGAGGAATAATTTTTCCTTTTCTGTTTGGTGAATTGTTACTCTCTAAGACTCATCTCCCTGTGAGATTTTCACTGAATTACCAGACAGGCTCCCATCACTGGCTTACCAAGACCTTTATGACCTCTCCATTTTGGGTACCCACAATCCTCCTCCTTGAACTTTGGGTTCAGACCAAAGTTCTTTTAGTTCCCAAACACACATTTTCCATCTTTTGGACCTTTGCCCACATAGGGCCCCTTTCCATAGTTTATTTCTATGAATTCCTTCAAACCTTTTGGCTTTTGCTGGGAAGCATTTCCTAGAACAGATTAACTGTTCCTACTTATCTTCCCATAGCCCCCAACACCTCCCACTTCAAAGCACCTATTATGCTTATTTGCTTAATCATCCGGCCTCCCTGCTTGAATGACAAAAATGTGAGGACAGGGACCAACTGTTGTCTCTCTAGCTCATCACTCTATCTCTGAGTCCAGCAAAGTGCTGAACACAGATGCTTAGTAAAAGTTTTTTGAATGAATGTATCTGTGTGTCTTATTCATTTGTATCAGACATTAGTAGGGCAATTCCTGATGAACGAAAACATGATATCATATGTGGCATCTACCACATCTTGCCCTCAAAGCCCTTATGTGCCAAGGGCTGCTTTAGCACGGTACTCCTTGAGTTCCACCTTATAAGACACATTCCAGCAAGTATCCGCATTGGCTTGACTTTATTCAGCGTCGTCATTTCCTCAGTTCTTTGGGCAGAAAAGCACCAATATCCTAAATTTGTGCAAGAATCATCTTGGGAACAAAAGGCTGGATCTTGTATTTTCTTGATTCCCAAAGCTCCTGAAGCCGTGGCACCGAACCTAACCACTTACCGCTTGAGAGGCCATCATTTCATTTATACTCTGTTCATACTGCTCTGCCAAAATGGCAAGTTTTCTCGTCTGCTCATCTTTCAGTGTCTTTAAGATTGTTTTGTGCTCATTCTTTGGAGTAACTTCCAACTGGTGATTCTTGAGTGCTTTATACTGTTTGGTCTGTACTTTGCAAGTGTCCTGAAACTGTTTTTTAATTTGCATTTCCATGGCCTGTGTAGAAAAAGTGACAAAAGGAAAACAAATACACATTAGTAAATACAAAAAACTCTTCCATCCTGATGATACACTATAGGTGCTGGGACCCTCTGTCTTTAGTGCAGTGGCCCATATTACTAGTCAATAATAATTAAAATAATATGACACAGATTCAGAGTAACTACCTTTTTTTAGTTTTATATTAAATGAATAGAAAATTTCAAATTTGAATGGTTTTTAAAAATGAATTGTTATAAGGGAATCAAACTCTAGCAGATTGTAGAATAAGAGGCTTAGTTAAAAACTTTGTTCATTATTGTAATGATTTCTGTTCAAAAATCTTTAGTGTTTTCTATCAGTTGCTGTTTTTCCCCCATTTGGGCGCCCTTTTACCTCCTTGTTTCCAAGTGAGAAAGGGGCAATGTATAAGCCAGTTCCCAATGATCTGCGTGTCTTTGAGAAATCAATAAAGGAGAACATTTAGATGATACTTCCTATCATAACCCATTTCCACTGGATTTTAGCCTAAGTGGAAGGGAAAAGAGATTTTGGCTTCCCTTCACTAAGAGGTTATGCTTGCATACAGCAGTACAAATATGTGTGCGTTTTGGCAAGGATTAGGTGGGATGTATTGTTATATGTCTAGAAGGCAGCCGTCAGGTTGACTCAGTCACGCATGCATTTCATGAACACTTGGAGGAGTTGTGATAACAGACATTGTTAAGATTTAGCCAGAGAGGACCATGACTAGGATAATCCAGAGTGACCCCACATCTGTGTCAACATTAACAATGTCCCTCTTAACAGCAATGGTTTAGTCCATATAGTTTGTTAATTAGCAGTCAGGCCAAAAATGTCACTGGAGGCAGTGAGGGCCCAAAGAGTTACACATCTCAAGTACAGGGACAGTAAGAGTCTGGTAGACTAGATTCAGTCCTGATTATGCCTGTGACAGATGCTACTAGTAAGTCATATACCCTTTTCTTACCATCCTTGGATGTGATGTGGGTTTAAAGTCTTTTTCAATATAGCAACACTCAAGGTAGTGAGGGCTACAACTAATGCTCTGGCATGCCTGAGGAAATTGATCTGCCACATACTGGCCAGGTAACTCTCTCATTAACTGGGATTAGAAACATGGGCTGCTGTTAGTCCACACATTACAATTTTAAAGAGGGCAAGTCATGAAGGGGTCAGAGAAATTGCATAATGGTTACAAAAAAAAAAAAAATTCCATGGAAAGATCCTCCAGTACAATGGTTTCCAAACCACCTTGTCCAGCGGCAGCTCTTCAGGAGTCTGTTACACACAGATTCATGTGCTTCACACCTTGAGGGTCTGATTCAGTAGGGGTGGGGCCCAGAAATTTGTAGTTTTGAAGAGTTGTCCAGAAGACTCTGACAATCACCAAAATGCAGGAACCACCAATGCAATTCAATTCCATCCTGGAGCACAAAGAGGAAAATTCTTCCATTTCCTCTTACCTTTAAGTTTTTTGGCTGTTGCCGAAGTTCCATGACATGCTTTCTGTGCAGTTCCCTTTCTCGCCTCTTATTATACTCCAGCTGGTTTTCCAGTTCAGTCTGGTGCTGTAGCCGGATCAGATCCATGCGTAGCTTCTGTAACGTGTGCAGCTGCCTGTACTCTAACTCTCGGGTGGACTCATCGTGCCGAATTAGCATGGCATGCTCCATTTCCTTCTGGGTCCTCTTTTTATTTAGTTCCTGCATTCAGGAACAAAAGATAAATGGAGAGAGATGAATGGAGATGAATTGTTCAGAATGCACAACTAAGTGAGGGGTGGTAAGGAATGGGACTATTAACTACCTTGTAATTAAACCCATTAGTGTTTGGCAGCATGATTTAATGAGGTTAGATTAACAATATCTGGAGATTTGGGTTCCTTTTGTGGGTCCACCTTTTATAGGCTGGGCAACTTCATAGCCATCACAACTACAGTATCTGTAAAATGGGATTAGCTGTACCTTACCCCTTTTTACCTCACAGAGCTGTGACCTTTAATTAGGTGATATGCATGGGTCTAAATTTTCCTTAATTAAGTCAGTGGTTCTCAACCCTGGCTGTCTATTAAAATTACAAGATGCTTAAATCCACAGCTTTGAATTCTGATAATTGTCTGTGATGGGACCAAATCATCAATAGTTTTAAGAGTTCTCCAGGTGATTCTGATACTCAGGCAAGAGGTGAGAATGACTGAATTAAACTGATAATGTCTTCAGTGTTTTTACTTTTCTGGGAAATATCCTGTGTATTTGCACATATCAGAGGTGTGTGTGTGTTGGGGGGTGGTGGTGAGAGGATTCACCAGAGACAGAGTGGGGTACAGAACTGAAATACACTGCTGAGGGGAGCAGAGGGTGAGACAGGAGAGGTCTGCTATGTAGGTCAGCTCCCTGGCTGCGGACCGAACTCATGCCATACTGGCTAGATAGCTTGATAAAGCTGAGACTTTAACCCCTCTGCCACCAGGGAGGCCCTACCTATTTTTTTTTTTTAAATCTTAGAAAATGCAGATAAGATCTCTCCCTTTTCATCTTTTTCCATTATAATCTATTTGATCATTTCTAGATCTGCAGTTCTTTCCAGTTCTACTCATGTCTTTTTCACTTTTTTTTTTTGTTGTTGTTGTTGAAGGAGAGGGGAAAGAAAGGAAACCAAAATAAAAGGGGAGTAGAAGTATTTTCATTCTCCAATTCAAGAATATTTCCTAAATAGTACTTTATCAAATATCTGAACCATGTGCTCTGGGTACATAAAAATGTTATTAAGCTAGGACTGCCCTCAACTAGCTACCATTCTAGCAGGAAACTGTAATAGACAGTTATTGAAGTATATGCTTAGCTCATAACTGATTTGGATTTTCTTTCTTGGGAATCTGGAATGAGGATTCAGAGACAGTTAATCTTTATATATGGATGGAATTTAGGGACTATGTATGTGGTAGCCAGATACTAGGAGGGCTGAGGATTAGAGATTGGACTTTAGTCCAGCCTGGACTTCAGAGAAATGAAAAAGAAGGCAGGAAGAAATTCAGGGAATATATCAATGCCCAAGTTTTTAGCTGGTTCTAAGTACTCCTGTAGGTCCAATGGTATTTTTGCTATGGGTTTTATGAAAATTACCATATTTCTGTAGTAAACCCCCCAGGTTTTGGTTTAAGTTAGCTCAAGTAATTTCAGTAATATGAAAACAAAAGAACCTAAACACTGGGAAATGTTTTATGTATAAATTAAAAAGAGAGAGAACAATGTTGGAAATAATAGGTGCTACAAAAGAGGTAAATCTTGGAAATTGTATGCTGTAAGATTTCTGAAAAAGGTGGTATTACTACTAGAAAAAGATCACGCAAGGAGAAAGCTTTTGAGATGGACTTTAAATTAGAACAATGGGTCACCTCTCTTCTCTGGTAGCATCCACTATGGGAGAAAAGATATTTTCATAGAATTATCAAAAATAATTGTATATTAATGTGATGGAGAACATCTTGCATACTTGAAGAGAAGTCCTTTAAACAGCCCAGTATCTACTGGGAGCAAAGTCACTAATCATTCATTTATTTATTCAACAAATATTTGTTGAGCACTTACTATGAGTCTGGTATTGTTGCAACACTAGGGATAAAGCGTGAATAAGGAAATTTCCTCATAGATAATTTCTAGTGGGGAGTATCTGAATTACAAATGCAATTTATTTTTGTTTTAAGGAATAAAAGATGATCTCCTAGAACATCTTCCCCAACCCCATCCTATAATTCTTTTTCTTTTTTTTTTTTATAGTACACATACTTTTTTTTTTTTTTTTTTTTAATAGAGGCATGTTTTTCTTTATTTATTTGTTTGCTTGTTTGTTTGTTTTGTTTATACATGCACTGGGTACAGTCAGAAGCGTGGGAGGGTGAGAGAATTCACCAGAGCCTTTTTTTTTTTTTTTTTTTAATAGAGGCATGTTTTTCTTTATTTATTTGTTTGCTTGTTTGTTTGTTTTGTTTATACATGCACTGGGTACAGTCAGAAGCGTGGGAGGGTGAGAGAATTCACCAGAGCCAGAGCGGGGAGCAGAGCAGGCAGAAGGACCGAAGTACACTGCTGAGGGGAGCAGCGGGCGGCAGGAGAGGTCTGCGCGCCATGTGGGACCCTCCTCCGGTGGCCGGGGAGCAGCCGGGGATTGAACCGGCACCGCAGAGGCCGTGGGCAGCTTCGCAACCCAGCGCTCTACCGCTGCGCCACCGGGGAGGCCCCTATAATTCTTTTTCTTGTTTTATTTTACCTCTTTACCTGGATCAATTGCTTCTTTTAAAAGGAGCCCCTAGGTGGCACCAAAGAACAGTGAGGCCTTTCCAGAGGTGACAGCTATTCCAGGCCAATGGCCAAGAGGAAAGCCCTTTAAATGGGTAAGGTCCTGTTCTTGGGCCATTGCACCACTTTTTACCTGTGAGTACCAGGACTCCCAATAACAGACACTGAAACATCCCATTTCCTAAACTGAGAGGTTTCAGTTGAGTTTGAGTTAAAAAAAAAAAAAAAAGACACAATGTAAACAAGACTTGAGTCAGAAGAAACCAGTTGCATCTCTATTTAAAGGTGTGCTTCAGGATACTCTCTCCAGAAAACTAGCATCAGAATTACCCAGGGCACATGTGATTAGTGGTTATAACAAGTCACCCAGCTAACTGCCATATACTCAAGTTTGAGTAGTACTGGAAAAATATTCAATGTGTGAGTCAATTTAACTTTCCCATAGATTCATCATGTATAATACTGCACACGTCTCTGAATCTACATTGTAGTTTTCTCAGGTGTAAAAAGAGGATACACGAGCTACTATTCTGTGAAGATGAAGTGAAAGACCATAAAAACATGCTTTAGAATATATAAACATACCATTATCATTTCTCTGTATTTAGAAGTGAATATCTGGCACGTAATATCTTAAACTTATAAACTATTGAAAAGGTGAGAGAAACATGACATGAAAAGGTTTTTTGTTACAATTGTAGGTTGCTCCTTTGCCTTTAATTCATACATGTGAGTTGCTGCCATGTAAGCTGGTAAACTGCCTATAACATTTTATACCATGAGAAAAAACATCCTGCTTATTGTGAGCTCACTGCTACACAACAATGTGTAATGTGCTTTCAATTTTTAAAAGTGATTTTTTAAAAAGATTTATTTATTTATACAAGCACTGGGGTACAGGACAGAGGGGTGGGAGGATAAGAGAATTCACCAGAGACAGAGCGGGGAACAGAACAGGTAGACTGACTGAAATACACTGCTGAGGGGAGCAGCGGGTGAGACAGGAGAGGTCTGTGTCGCCATGTGGGAATCTCCCTGGCCAGCCAGGAATCGAACCTGCACTGCAGAGGCTGTGGACAGCTTCACAGAGCTGTGCTCAACCTGCTACGCCACCGGGGAGGCCCCTTAAAAGTGATTTCATTAATCTTCCTGCAAACACAGGAGGTGGTTAAGACTGCAAGGGTTTACCTATTTTATATATGACAGTAAGGCCTCAGGGAATTGAGAGACTAATGTAAGATCATACAACTTCTACAAAACAGAACTGAGGCTAAAACTCAGGCTTTTATATTAACATTTTCTGTTAAAAGATGTCCCAATGAATGGCTTATGTTTCATACTTTTTTAGTCTGTGATGCAATATTCCAAAGAATTCCTCTGCACTAGCCAGATACCATGCAATGGTGGTTTTATTTTTACAAACAAAATGAGCCATGTCACGTGTACCCTTAACTTATAAAAATTCAAGAGATGAAGCTGAAAAAAATTACAAAATCAGATTTAATGGCGATTCTGTCCACCAGCACACTCAATGTGCATGTGCGCTGGAGGGAGGGTAAGGTGGGAACCCACAGTCCCTTAACCATGGTCTCCGTCACACACTGTGGGCATCTCGCCAAGCTGAGTGTAGAGCTTAGTGCTGAAGTATATGTGCTTTTCATACACTATGGCCTCTAAGCACAACCATACTTTATGTGAATCTACCTCCTGTGAAAGAAGTGGACCCAGGGTATGCTCCCTAATGCCTTGTCTCTACCCCTGTTCCAAGCATTCCATCAAGTTTCAATGGAACTGCTATGACTTTATACAACAACTGATCTTTCTTGTCAAAGTTTTTATTCTCATGCCCACTGAGGTTGAGTAAGAATTAGAATTCAAACTTTCAAATGGAAATGTTGTTAGCCTATGACATTTAATGCTTTCTTAGTTTCAGTTCTGTTTCATATTGGGTTAGAAAATAGTGAGCATATGTGTTTAGTGATGATAGGGAAAGAGTTTCCATCCAGTTGGTGGCGACTCCTTTAAATGTTTTCATTAATTAAAAGGATTACTAACTCTCAGTTTTGGCAAAGACACTGGAAAACACGTCCTCTTTGCTGGTGGGAGAATAAACACTTAGCAGATACAATTTGGTTACATCTATTAAAAAAGACATGTACTCAAAGGTGTTCTCTGTAGCACTGTAAGTAATATAAAATATTCACAAAATAGTCACTGAGAAGTATCGCATTAAATAAATGATTTTTTTATGCCAAAGCAAAAAGTACTATTAGTAGTTTAAAAAGAATAAGGCAGAGCTGTATGTCCCAGATAGTAAATGAGGAAAGAAAAGTTACAAAACAGCCTAGTGGACATTTTTGCGGGTTCAGTACCCATTTTCCCTTCTTAGTTCACAGGCTCCTCTTTTTGCATGAGAAATTATTCCACCCTGCCTGGAATCAGAGAGAGTAAGGGAGTAAGCACAATACTCAATCAAGTTGCATCCCTCCTAGGAATTTGACTTTTAAGCAGAAATGTTACAAAGATTAAAACATGGTTGGAGGCTATACCTCCAAATGGCAAGGCCTTGATGAAAGCCCATTAGATCTTGCTCTTAGTTCACTGATGTTGCTGTTCCAGCTTGATTCTTAATCTTTTTCTGGTTTGGTTCTTCAGTCCTGATACCTACCTGATAACCTTCTCTGATTACTCCATACCTACCCCATATTCTTCCAATAAATTCTTTCCAGGCTAAATCAGCCAGAGATTTTTTCCTATTGTTTGCAAATCAAATAAACCCACTGATATTAACATAATTTTAGTTTTGTAAAATTCAAGTTATATACACTACATAAACTATAAGCATGGAAGAAATCCAGAACTCTATCTGCCAAATTAATGGTGACTGTGTAAGGGTAGAGATCAGGTGGGATGGGATTAAGAAGAGCTTTCATTATTCAACTTTGTATTTTTCTGTATTTGTCTTTTTTTCACTGTTCTTTCATTTATAAATAGAAGAACCAGCCACATTTTCAGGACAAAGATTCTGGAATAAGGCTAAACAAAGGCAATCTAGAATCTTAAGAAAAGTACGCTTAAAGAGTGATTCTTTGTTCACTTGGTTAGAATCTGATGCTGTGGAAGTCATGAATATAATTTCTAACATTTTTGAGAAATATCTGTCTTCTATAGCTTTTACTAGAACTAATTGTCTCTTTGTCCTCAGACTTTCTCCAAGTCTGTGCTATAAGCATAGCAATTACTGAATGAAAAGAATCCAAGATACCTAACTTCCCATCTCATCAATCTCTAACTTGAGATATACTTCCAGATTTCTTCCTGTGCATATGTCTACATGCTTATAGCTTATATATATAACTTGAATTTGACAAAAGTTTACTTCCAACCAGCTACTGGAATTTCATTTGGAATTTTTGCCTTTTAACAAACTCAGCATGTCTAGTACTGAATTAATCAACTTTTTACCAACACCTCTCTCTGAGCTTCTGTTCCTGCCCAAATGTACATTTCCCCAAGTCTTAAAACCTTGAAATAATTTTGATTCTACCCCCCAGCTTTTCTTATATCCTATTGTAAGCCAAGTCCTGTTTATTTTATACTTCAAAATGTTTAAAATCCATCTCTCTTTCAACAGCTACCACTACCATCCTTGTCTATCCTTTATTCTGGCCATGTGATCTCTTTGATTCTAGTTTTTTTTCCCCACAAGTTCAGTTCTCAAGCTCTTCTCTTCCATTACTGTCCCCATGGGGTGTCTTTTTAGACTCCCCCCACCCCCACTGCTCCTGCCCCTGCAATATCTATCTATTAGTCATAGATATACTATATATCTGTCTATGAACTGTCTTTCAGGGGGCCACAAACTTGTAATATCTAAGACCCCTTCACCCACAAGGACCCATTTCACCCCTTGGGGCAATATTGCTTCCACTAAGAACATCTGCTTTAATCAGTCTGTGTATCGTCATCAAATTGGGTTAATCTTTCTAAAGTAAAAAAAAAATTGTCATATCCCTCACTGCCTGGCTGAAAAATGTTCAGCAGTTTCTCCCTCTTCCAGGAAGGTGAGATAACTTAAAGAATCTGAATTTGTCCATAACTATGTGTTCAATAAATTTTAATTTGCTCTGACCATTTTTTCTTCCTATTTGAATACTCCTCTGCAAAAAGCATATACCAATCCACATTCCCATTAAATATATTTGAAGTGCTTATTTCCCTTAAGCAGGCTAGCACAAGGTTTTGATCAAGCAAATATTTTTGCCAACGTGCCAGCTTATTCATGAGGATTTCTCTGATTACTCCAGGTCACAATGATTTCCTATTGAACTTTGATTCTGCTACTGATTCAGATTCTATATATTCTTTCTCTCAGTGAGTAACATCCTATTCAACCAATTTTTCAAATTAGAAACTTTGAAGTCATTCTTTGACTCCTCCTTCTCCTGAAATTCTTACATCCTGTGGTCCAATTTATTGTTAGTTCTGTTTCAGAAAAGATTTCTCTCTATCTTCATTGCCTCTTCCAGGTGGGATTAGAGAAAGAATATCCTGGCTGACCACCTGTACGTTGCTGTCACTATTCCAGCCTATCCTCACAATGACACTTGAATTTTTCAAAACAAAGAAAACTCTCAGGTCGCTCACCCCCTGCTTAAAAACCTCTGCTGGCCATGCAACTGCCTTCAGGTTAAAATCTTAAAGTCTTAACAAATGAGACCCTCGGTGTTCTGCTTTCAGTGACTCTTTAGCTGGCCCCCCACTCCACACACCCAGAACTCTAGTCACACTTAACTCCTCATCAATCACTGAAACCCCCAAGCCCTTTCATGATTACAGGCCCATATTTTATTATATTGTAACTAGTTTGCTCCATCTAATATATTTTAATTAGTCTGTTATGCACATCTGCTTCTCCTCTTAGACTTAAGGCTAACTTAACTGAAGGCAGGAAGGGAGTAGTTACCTGGCAGCACTGGCATCTCTTGCACAGTGCCTGGCACAAAGGAGGCACTGCAAGTGCTGGGTGGCTGAGTGAATTAACTCAATCACAGAGCATCATACTGTTATGTAAATGCTTCAAGGAGAGTCACAAAAATACAAGGCTTTGATAAGCAGGATGAAAACAAAATCCATTCTACATCTTTTGCTTCCTGACTACATGATATGTCTTATAACAGGTGTTCAATAAAATTCTATTGTATTTATTCAGAAAAAGTTGATTCCTTCATTTGTTAATGGGCTTCTCCCCCCCTCATTTCAGTGGGAAATTCATTCTCTGACTTATTTTATATACCTACTTTATGTTGGGCATTGAGCTAAAGATTATGAAGGTTAATGATACAGGAGTGGGCAAAACAGAGATGGTCATTATCCCCACAAAGCTTTTGTCTCACAAGTGAATGAGAATAACTATGAACATAGTAAATACCTCCCGAATGTTCTGCTGCTCCACCTCATGCCGCTTGATCATTATTTTCCGCTTGAAGAAACGGCAGTTTTTGTCATAGTACAGTCTCTGCTGAGTGAGAAGGTGGGCTTCCTCTTCAGCCTGTGTGTGCTGCAAGTTCTCTTTATGCTTGGATATCCGCTCTTGCTTTTCTTTCTTGGGTGTGCTATGGTCCTCGTTCATCTCCTTCACAAAAGAAAAAGAAAAAGAAAAACAAAAATGTTGGTCATATCAAGAAAAAGAAACAATAATAGTTTATTTTAACGGTAGGAAGCAAATGAGAATGTAAGGATGGAAAGACTTGGTGTTGCACATCTGTACCCCCCGCTTCCATTTTTTTCTCCTGCCAACAATTTTTTTTTTATCGACTGAGTATTAAGTGAGAGGGAGACTTGTTAGTTTCCATGACTCTGACTTCTCATTCTCAGAAATTATTTGTTCATTCATTCAATCAACACACAGTAAGTTTCTGTCATGTGACAGGCACAGTAAAGACACAAGGATACAATGATGAGCAAAAGAACATGATAACTGTCGTCGTGGGACTTTACAGTCTAGAATCAAAGGACACCAAAATGAACTGAAATTATCGTGATAACTGCTGTGGAGATGAAGTATTTGGCTTTACAAGGATATTTAATAGAAAATATTTGACTGTGGTAACAACTAAGTTGATATTTGAAAATTTTTCTAGCTTCTAACCAGTGAAAAGGAGAAGGAAGAATACTCTGGGCAGAGGAAATAGCATGTGCAAGAGCCTGAGGGTGGGTTAACTGAAATATGATGATCAAGGAACTGAAAGAAGGCCAGAGTGGCTGGTGCAGTGTGACATGAGGTGAAGCTACAGGTAGGCAGGAACTTCAGAGTTCAGAGGCCTTACAAGTTAAGGCCAACAAAAAGTTAAGTTTTCATGAGTATAAGAGAAAATGACTTTATATATGACAGGGGTGTCATGAAGAGAGGCATTACAAAAGACGACTCTGCTATTTGGAGAAGAGAATGAAGAAGGCAAAAGTGTATACATAGAGATAGCTGGGAGGCTACTGCAAAGGTCTAGGTGAGAGATGATAGTAGTTTGTACAAAGGAGGTGGCGACTAGGCCAAGAGAAGAGGACAGATTTCACAGACAGGAGATTAGCTTTGCAAATGTCAGCAGTTTGAAATTCAGGAAAAAGCAGGAATTTGCCCCAAAATAAACCACCTATATTTTCAAAAGGACAAAATTCATTATTTTGAATTATTTGAGCATAATTATTCTGATAATATGGGTGAAGGGACGAAGCAGTTAATTAGGACTATTAAGAAGATGTTAATCTATGGAGGGAAATAAGACCACTTGTACAGACAGTAAAGTACGCTCTTTTTCATACTGACAAGCTTGACCTTTGCTAACTACTCACTCAGTTAAAATTTCCTTTAATTGCTACCATTTGCTCTCCTCAGTGCTTTGGGATGCAGACATCACTATTTGCTATTTTTACACTTAGTCAACAAGTGCTTGGAAATCAATTTTAAGATTTCCTGTTCTACTGGAGTTTTAAGTGAAATATTAGAATCAAAAGCAAGGGCTGTTTCCAGCCTGTAGGAAGCTGTGAAATAACAGGATGGTGGTCCACCACTAATGCCATGGCTTTACTACTAGGCTTGGCACTAACCACACAAATTGCACACAAAATTTAAATATGGTCATAAAATTTTACCCCCAAGCCAAGAATAAATTATTTCTGAATCATTCATCATTCTGTATTGCTCACATCTTTATTGTCTAGCAGCAACGGTGATAACTATATCATTTTGTCACTCCAACACAATACTTTTAAGTATATTAATATCTAAATATGAATGCTATTTTAAATATTAGCTCTCCACAGAAAGGCCATCTCAAATTGGTTTAGGCTTCTTTATCTCATGAGTATGTTGAAAGACTTAAAAGTTTAGGCCTATTGTCTCTTGCGCTGATAAATCTGAGTATGGTGAACCAAAAATAGCGTATTGCTTGAGGACTGAGTGGGAACTCTCCAATGCCATTCTATAGAATTTTCTAAAGGTAGAGTTCATGTAATTTCTAAATTCCTTGATGTTACAAAAGCTCAAAATGGTGGCAATAGTCAAAAAGTATGGCGTCCAGAGCATGAGAGAACAAAAGAGCTGAAAATAAGAACATATTTGCAGGTGAGAAAAATTCAAAAGTTGTTATTGAAAAATCAAGGTCATTTTTGTAAACCAGTGACATCTTTCTATTCTGATATAATAATTAGGCTCAAGCAACAATAAAAAAGAAAACAGGAGAACATGAACCTTCTCAGTTGGGCTATTTCTCTCTACAGGTTGGTTTTCCAGACTTAAGAGAGTCAGAGATTCTTTCCATTCAGGAAATGTGGATCCAGTACAATTTTCTGGGGGCCAACAATTAGCAGAGGCTCCTCTGGGCAGGGCAAAATATCCTGAGGCACACCCCACCCCACTTGCTTTCACTTCCTTACGAAAATTAGAGAGGAATCTTGCTAAGACCCATAATGTTGACTTGTAAATTAAAATGTGAGCTCAAGTGAATAATTTTATATACTAAAACAATGTTCCAAACTGGATTTTATTAAGCTGTAATACGCTGGTAGTCTACAAATAAGAAATCCTAAGTCTTTGAGAAGGAAAGTCTATGGAATCGTAGGCAATTCACCTGCAAGTACTGGTAAAAAAAGAACTGAAGAAATCTGAGCTTTCAGATCAAAATGCAGTTTCTCAGGAGGACTTTCTAAGTCCACTAGCGGTCTTCAACAAAACACTCAAGAATCATTCATTCATTCATCACATATTCACACACGCCAAGCTACAGGGATGTAGTCATGTGTAATTTTTTTTTTTTTTTAAGTGATTTTGTGAACTAATTCCTACTTACCCTACTAACTGGTGAGTGATAAGAGTAAAGATTGTGTCTTTTTTGTTTGTTTGTTTGTTTGTTTTGTTTTGTTTTGGTTCATGACTACATCCCTGTGTGGAGATTTCTGGACCTACTAAACATAGAGCTTCCATATGATCCAGCAATTCCACTCCTAGGTATTTACCCAAAGGACACAGAAACATCAATTCCAAAGAGCACCTGCACCCCTATGTTTATAGCAGCACTGTTTACAATAGCTAAGCTTTGGAAACAGCCCAAATGCCCAAAAATAGATGACTGGATCAAGAAGATGTGGTACATATATACCATGGAATATTACTCAGCATTCAAAAAAGATAAACACATGCAATTTGCAGCAACATGGATGGCGCTGGAAGGGATCATGCTCAGCGAAATAAGCCAAAAAGAAAAAGAAAAATACCGGATGGTCTCACTCATAGCAGGAATCTAGAAAACTTAAATAAGGGACCAGGAAAATGAATAACTATAAGAAAGTGAAAATCAAAATCAACAAAAAACTACGAACCAGAGACACTTTTAGGGGGGCGGGGGTGGGAGGGGAGGGATTGGGGTCAGAATGGGGGGGCTGCAATTGTATGGGGAATATAAAAATAAAAATTATTATTAAAAAAAAAATAAAGAACATGGAATCAGTAAAAAAAAAAAAAATGTGTAATTGAAAAGTAAGTGTTATGAAACCAGTCTTGGTTGAGGCTGTCAAGAAAAGCTTTCCTGAGGAAGTGGTATTTAAGTTAAGGCACTAATAAACAAAACTACATTTTATGAGGAAGATGTGGAATTAACAACCGAATTGTCCTTGGGGAAAGACTGGGTGGAGAGAGTTGAAAGCGTTTCCTAATGGAAGGAAAAGAAAGGAAGGGAGGAAAGAAGGGACGGAGGGACTCAGGGAAGGAAGGGACAGGAAGAAATGAGGTTTCAAAAGACCTTGGAGAAGGGCGTAACTTGATACATTTATTTAAGAGTGAAAAGGTGAGCATGTGGCTGGAGCAGAGAAGAACTGGGGTGGGATAAGCAGGCTGGGAGACACTGGTATCAGATGAGACTGGATGGGATGCTGGCAGCAGCACATCACGCAGGGACTTGCAGTATTCTCATCTAGCCCAAGAGCAAAGGGAAGACAATGGGTGTTAAAACCATGAAGTGATGTAACAAGACTTATAGTTTGAAAAGATCACTAGATGAAGTGTGGAAAATTGGCAAGAACAGTTTAGGGGTAGATTAATGGTTCCTGAAGTTGGTGCCTGGACCAGTGATATCAACATCTCTTGGGAATGTGTTAGAAGTACACATTTTCAAACTCTACCATGGACCCACTGAATTAGAAAATCTAGGGGTGGGTTAGCAATATGTAAAACAAATTGTAAAATACATACTTCAAATGATTCTAAAATAAAGTCTGAGAATCTCTGGATTAGATCATTGGTCACTGTGAGAAAAATCAACTTTAAGTTCCAACCATTCTACTGACAATTTGGTGACTATAAATATTGATACCCTTACCTCTTTTATTTTTTCCTTACAAATCTTATACTGCTTCTTCTGACTTTCTAAGAAAGTTGTCAAATCTTTTTTCTGCTGGGCCAAGATCTGTTGCTGGAACTTCTTCTCATCTGCTGCAGCTACCTTTGCCTGATAAAATAACATATACCATTTAAGATGAATTATTCTTCACACAGTATTCAGTTGTCTGAAGTATTCTCTAATGCATTAAAATAACTCATAAGTGCTGAATAATTTTAGGTGTTGAATAATTTTAACAAATCACTAATAAAATAGAAATAAAGAGATGCCTTCTGATTCTCTTGTATCTTAAAAAAAATGAAATTTTTACCATTGAAAAATATTTCCTATTATGGAAAAATATGAAAGTAAACCATAAACATGTTTTGTTGAATACAAAAAAACCCCACCAAACACATGAAATGAAAAGTGAATTAAGTACTATATGGGGCCTCCCTGGTGGCACAGTGGTTGAGCACTGGGTTGTGAAGCTGCCCGCAGCCTCTGCAGGGCTGGTTCGATCCCTGGCTGCTCCCCGGCCACCAGAGGAGGGTCCCACATGGCGCAACAGACCTCTCCTGCCGCCCGCTGCTCCCCTCAGCAGTGTACTTCTGTCCTTCTGCCTGCTCTACTCCCCGCTCTGGCTGTGGTGAATTCTGTCACCCTCCCATGCTTCTGACTGTACCCAGTGCTTGTATAAATAAATAAATCTTTAAAAAAATTATAAAAAAAGTGAATTAAGTATTATAATAATATATTTTTATCCTGTTGATGGTAGCCCAAGAGTCTGATTATAAAAATGGACAAAAAACACATAGCTGGACAGTTTTATTCTAAGAACCAAACTCTGATTTGTTATTTCAACTATCAGATTTCCTAGTGGGGTCAACTTTAGTATATACATAAAGAGAAGGACATTTTGCTTTCTGAGACACCTACAACAGTGGGACACCAGGACATTTCTGAAGCTCCTAAACAGATAGAACACAGACCAAATATAAGATAACCCAAAAAATACTGGTTTCTAGGACAAACACTAGATAAGTTCACTCATACTTTTCACCTTTATCTCTATTATCAACAAGTCTTCCATTATGAACAATTTTCTCTCTTTATTTCCCAAGTCAAATTTCCAGGAAAGAATGTGGTTTAGTTAGTCAATGTCAACTCTACTTGGAAGATGTTTTCATGTCAGGCTGCCTCATGGAATGATAGACTACTGGGGAATGTTTCTTTTAGAATTCTGATGTTGTCCTCCATGTGGAGAGAGAGAGGCTTAATTATTGAAACATCTTTGGCACCTTGTCCTAGTCACTCTATCCCCGGGGAGCACCTGTTCACCCCTGCTTTGCACATTATGTAAGTCTTAGCAGTAGGGAAGACAAATGATTTAGCAATGCTCCAGTCAGGGTAGGCACGTCTTAATTTTGTTAAGTAATATTAGGGTCAGTTTCCTTTAAACATAAATCACTTCTTCCAGCTAACATTTATCAATAATAAAGGTGATAATAATTTGATTCTATCTGCCTTACCCTCTTATTCTGTTTTTTTTTTTTTTTTTTTTAAATCAGTTTAGAACCTGGATGGAGAAGAGAGGAGGTCCTTAGAATACCCAAGCAATAACTGGATTAATTACTTGCTGCCAATGGTAAGGAGCCCATTGTTAGTCTAATCAGTTGTGGGTAGGATTCATCACCACTAAAAGGGAGTATTTTATGGAACGGTTTTCTTTTGAAGAGTACAGTGAGTATGGTGGACACTCCAAAAGACCTGAATTTTGCAAGTTCACATAAGACAGAAGGATCTTGCTTCATTTTATATGTACCCAGGCCCCCATTAAGGGACTGATGCTCAGAATACGTCTGAAAAGAAAAGATGTAGTACACACTTAGAATTACTATTTTATGCTTTCAATGATGATTTTAAGTAAAATCTGGAAACTATCCCCATCACCAAAGCAGTACCTCCTGCCCACATGGCGCTACTGACTGCAACAGGCTGGGCTGGGCTGGGTTGTGGCACAAGGGCATCGTGTACATACTGACCTCCTTTTCTATGATAGCCACTTGCTTCTTGGCCAGCTTCTCCAGCTCGATGGACGAGTTGTTGGCATGCGTCTCCACCTCTTTCTGTAGCTTGAGGCGGTGCTCGTCCATCTCAGCCTTCAGCTTGTTCTCCAGGGCGATCAGCTGCTTCTGGTGCTGGCGCCGCATCCGCTTATAACCTGACATCTGTTCCCGCAACTCGTTCTCCTGCTCATGCTCATGGATCTGCCGTGTAACCTGATTTGGGTGGGGGAACAGAAAGGTAACTAGATGCATGGAAGACAAACTTTCAGGCAAAGTACAAGAATCCTCTGGCATAATTTTATTTATCAATGTCATTAACCTACTTACCATTTCCTGAACATTCACCTGTGCTGGGCGCTGTGTTGGGTGTTCTTTATATACTTTATTCTTAATCCGAAAACCATCTCATTCATTTATTCTTTTTATTCATTCATCATCCCCATTTTACAGATGAAGAAGCTGAGACTTTTGTCTCAATAATATATTGGTGATACCATTTTTTATATATACACACATATGATATATATATATATATATACGTACATATTTTATACACACACACACATGCTCAAGGTCACAGAGCTTATAAGGAGTAGAGCTGAGATTCAGATCCATTTCTGTTTGATTCCAGAGCCATGTATTCCCTTATGCCAGGATTTCTCAGCATTGGCACTAGTGACAATGGTCACATAATTCTGTTTTGAGGGACTTTCCTGTGATTTGTAGGGTGCTTAGTAGCATACCTGACCTACTCAGTAGATGCCAGTAGTACCTTCTAAGTCAAGATAATCAAAGATGTCTGCAGCATTGCCAAATGTACCCTGGTGGCAAAATTTCTCTGGGTGCACGATATTATACTGTTTGTGTTTAAGGATCGTGTCTCTAACAGACACAGGAATTTTGAATATCCTTTTAAAATAGTTTGGACAAGATTTATTTCCTATTAAATTGAATTGAGAGAGCAAGGTGAGAGAGTGAGAAACTTTCTTTTGAAATCATCTTTTTCCCCCTCCTGCAAAAGAGCTGTTAACAAATTACCATCTAATTATTTATTCTCCTAAAGAAGAGAAAGCACATCTATACTGTTTGAATGGCTACATAGTAATTTTTTCCTTAACCTATACTCAAGTGAATACAACAAATTGAAATTGCAAATGCAAATTTTGGCATCTCTTCCTTTTTTCTATTAAACCTTTTCTGGTTTTCCTGTCCTTTTTCATCTTTCAAGTTATTATCCCTCTTTAATTTCCTATTAGGTCATTTCCTCTCATCTTCCTATTTTAGAATAAAAATTTTAATTACAAAATGGTGAGTTTAGGGTTTTTTTTTCATGAAGTAATTTAGTTACTCTTATCTATTACACGCAACTTTTCAACCTAACCCTCAAACGAGTTTTACTGGAAATTCTCATGCTGCTATTAATTCTCTCTACTAATTTCAGTTTATGGGGCAAAGTGCATCTTGTACAAAGAACAGTTTGTTTCTCTGTTCTTTTTGGAAGGTGTCTCTGCTACTAGACCAAGTTCTTACTATCAAGAGTGTTCTGTAACTGGATAGTATTATCAAAGTACACCATTAAACATTAGCCGAACTTTGAAAACTTTCCAGCTGAAACTAACACTGGGTCTCACATATTCATTTCTCTTTTCAAAATGACAATCCTCTATAAGGTATGAGGAATAAAAGCAGAAGATATTGCAAGACTATATATATATATATATATATATATATATATATATATATATGGCATCACCAAGAAGGCATATAACACTCTAAAGAACAAAGTTTATTTTGTTATACAAAATTAAAAAAAGTTCATTTTTAAAAATGAACTTAGCTCATAATAAAAGGAAGGAAAGAAGTGGTTTGAAATATATATGTGTATTTTACTTGCTCATGTCTGCCACCCTAAAGTTCAACTATGGTGAAAAAAAAAAAACAATTTCAATCAGTAGAAAGGATACCACTTAGTTCTTCTGGATTCACTTGTTTTTCAGACAAATATGATAGTAAAGTGTCTCTTTTAGGATAATGAATTTAATATATGTTTTATTCATATGTTTTTTTTCTAATTTTAGTATTCCTTCTTTAATCAGATCCCCAGAGCTGAGGCATGGCACACTCTAAAGTCACCATGACACATTTAAAACTTGCCAACAGAATGTCTGATTGGCTTGTGGTCCATAAAATATTTCTAAGATGACCAATTCCCTATACCAGATAGACTATAAAATGTAAATGAGCTGTGTCAAAAACATTTTCTATCCTAATTGCTGGGCTAGTCTCTGTGAAGGGGTGGATCTACTGCATACTAGATCATACAAATTTATAGCAGAAAAACACAAATTTCACTATGCTATCATTGTACATCATTGAATGCCAAGAAGACATTTTGCTTTTTGAATGCTTCCCATAATTTGGATAATCACCTTCTTAAACTCTTAATATCATCTTCCATTTGTTACAAGTAAACTTTTCAAGAATAGTCTTTTTAGGTACATACATATAAAGAAACTGAGTTTCATAATCCTATGCTTAAACTAGATAGATGAATCTAAATAAGAGTATATCCAGATGTTTCATTTATAAAGCCTAAAATGTGAAATATATAAAAAATAAGTTATCTACAGTTATGTATACCTGTGTGTTTTAAGTTTACATTGCATACCTTATAAATATACTATTTGACAACGGAATTAAAAAAAGCTCATATTTTTATCATGCCTTATGGTTTACAATATGTTTTCAAATGTAATTTATCTTTAATTTCTATTAAGCCTGAGGTTTGAATTAAGATCCGATGGCTCTTGAATTACCTGAGAAAATCCACATCACCAAGATAGAAAAGAGTTAATATTTTCTGTTATGAATAATGGAGGAAATCAACTACCTACAGAGTCAAACTGGAGAGAGTGGTAAGGTTAAGTTACAAAATGACTAACTCTAAAAATAAGTGAGTTATAGACATGATAGTGATTGTAGTTTTCATAATGGTAGTTTAAAAAATGTGATGAACTAAAGTTGAGGGCAGTATTACCTTGTCACATCCACTATGTTGTTTGGAGACAAACCTCATTCCACCCCATATTCTATAACTGACCTTATGCAAGTTACTTAACCTTGTGTACTCTCTCAGTTCTCTGTGCATATATAAAGAGGAACCACCGGATCTTCCTCAAGACTAGATGAGATAACATTTGTGCCTAGCAAGTTGTCTGACACAGAGGAAATGTTCAATATATGTCGATTTCCTTCCTCCTCCTGTCAGGCTCTGAGTAACACATCTCTTTTTCCCTTCCCTTCTGGGGATGGGCACATATATTGGAAGCTGTGAAACCAACAGAAAAGTGATGTTTAACATCAGAACAGTACTTGCATCTAGGTTGTAGATTACAAGTATGTAAAATTTCTGAATTTGAATTATTAATCATTACATATATTTGCCATAATATATAAAAAGTTAAGAACCATTAAGGATGACTAAACTTTTTCAGTAAGTTTTTACAACTATTCCATTTCCCCACTATTTAATTCCAGAAAAAATGGACCCTGTAACAACCACTTCATTCAAAGTGTGTACTAAATGCCTATCAAGTGCAAAACACTAGACTAGAAGGCTACTAAGCAACTTACTGAATATAAAATGGGAACATGTGGCTGATAATGTTAACCTCTTCAGTGATAAAAGGCAATTTATAAGATTAATTATGTGTAATAACAAAAATAATGCATGTGATGAAATTAGCCACCTCAGCACTTAGAACAAATGAAATTTATAGCAAGTTCTTAAAAAGAATATAGTGAGTCACATTTTGGCATTAGAAAATTGACACTCTGCTCTTTAGAACACCTAAGGAAAAAAATATTCTAATTTCTTACTAAAAGTAATGATGGATAGTAGGCAGTTCCACATTATACAGAAAAATTGATATGAATAACTTTGAAATGAACACTTACAAATCCAAATTTTCATGTGGTAGTAGGGCTACAAGAGACTTTTAGTTCATTCATTCATTCATTCATTCAACATATGTTTATTAAAAGATTTTGGCCATGCAGGCTAGGCCTTATAAATTGGGAAGCAAAAGTGAGAAACAGCATCAGTAATGGTATCAATGAGATTAAGAAGACACACAAAAAGAAGAAGATACGCAATATTTTGATAAATGTTCTCTGGTACACTATTCAGGAAGTGAACATATTTTCAAGCATTTAGAAACAGAACAGCAGGGCTCATGAGAGGTGAAACTGTAGCATTTACTGCTGAGACTCTAGTATTTTTATTCTTGTCTATTAAATGCATTTAGGTACCCAGTTTACCATTTAGTTGAATAATTAGCTTGCATTTTTAAAAGTTGAAATACAGACTCCATTTTTAAATGAGATTTTATACTATATCTGGTAAAACCAAAGTAAAATATCTATATTTTTCATGGATAAGTCAACAATCAATTTCTCCTATGTGCTTTCTTGGAGATTAGAAACTAAGAGTTTTATGTCCCTCTCCCTAATGTGAATTCTAACATGAATTCACCTGTGCAGTAACACCACTGCATTCCAGTGAGAATTCCTTCATGAGGCCGAAAACTCCATTTTCTGATAGATATTGGCTCTGTATTAATATCTACTGTGGGTACATAGGACATAATGACACTTTAAAAAGAAATGACATCAGGGCCTCCCCGGTGGCGCAGCGGTTGAGCGCTGGGTTGCGAAGCTGCCGGCAGCCTCTGGGACGCCGGTTCGATCCCCGGCTGCTCCCCGGCCACCGGAGGAGGGTCCCACATGGCGCGCAGACCTCTCCTGCCGCCCGCTGCTCCCCTCAGCAGTGTACTTTGGTCCTTCTGCCTGCTCTGCTCCCTGCTCTGGCTCTGGTGAATTCTCTCACCCTCCCGCGCTTCTGACTGTACCCAGTGCTTGTATAAACAAACAAACAAATAAATAAATAAAACATGCCTCTATTAAAAAAAAAAAAAAAAAAAAAAAAAAAGAAATGATATCAAATGTAATAACAGCTGAAGACACTTCTTGGGTTGCTAATTTAATTAAAATATTAAAATCTCTACCAACAATAAAAACTCAAGGGAGGCACATCTCAAATGCCCAAGAAATCAGATGAGTAATTCTGAAGAAGTAACTCCTTTCTCTAGGTAATGAGTCAGTCCAACTTTTTTACAAGAAAAAAAAAAAAAAGATTAAAATAAAAATGAATCCGTGAAATTGTCTCTTTCACTAATTTTCCAAAACAAGGTAAAAAAAACTCTGCCCTTAAAAATGTTTACAATAAAATAATTATAATTCTGAAGCTTCTCAAGGATTTCTTCTGGTACCAAGGGTCACTGTCCTTGTTTTTCCTTTGTTACAAAGGCAATTGTGCAGCAGTGTATAACAACAACAAAAATCTCAATTTCAAGGTGCTAAAATAGTAAAAAATGATAAAAATATCTGGTAGTAAAAATCTTTAGCCCATGGGCATCACACACCTGTCAGTAACCCCACTTAAAAGCACAGTGTAGAAAAAAAAGTCAAGGGGAAAAACATTACAGAGCTAGATTTCCCTTAAGATTTGTGCAGAAGAGTCAGACTGATCAAACAAATTTGAGGAAGTGTAATTTTTTTTTTCAGTTTGCAAGTCTATTTAAAATATATGCCCATTATTTATTTACCAGTAATTGAAAAACTAACTTCTGAATTCCTCTTTCTCTTTTTACTGTTCACTTTTGGATTGCTCTGTGGGTTGTTAGCGCTTATGCTAGAAGATTGTAAGGAAAGAATAAAGCCAAAATAAATAAATCAATATAGTATCATTACCAACTGTGAGAAGTAAAGAGAGGTTTCAACCATAATTTGATTATTCATTATACTGGATCTTCATTTTCCTACTTTCATGTCACTTAAGTAATTTTAGTTCTTTTTGTTTGTGTTAGGCTCCATGGAAAACAAAAAAACATGTCTTTAAAATCAGATATTTCTTTATGATATTCTAGTGTCCTGATTTATATATTCCTATGGAATTAGCTTTAAAAATTATACTGTGGGTAGTAGAACTGCAGTACTTGGTAATATGCATTAAAATACCCCTATTGATAGTTAGATTGCCTAAATGAGACCTGAAGCCACACCACTTTTCCCTTTAATTTTTTTTCTCCCTAAAAGCCACTGGGTACAAATACCACTGAACTCTGAGAAACTTCCATCAATCCCACCATGACTCCTAACATACTACATTTGGAGAAGGTTAGCCATGTCAAACAACTTATTTTGTGGATATGACAACAGACTATCAGTTACTCTGTTTTTAATTTAATATAGGGGCAGGCACCTTTTATCAAATCCAAAGTTCATACAAGAGACTAATCCCTGTTGTTCTGTGGATGGGCACTATGAAGCCTGTAGGATTCAGAGGGGTTGCTGAGTACCTGGCCCATATCTGTGCAGAGGCCTAGTAGGGAAGCAGCTTTCATGACCCACAAAGAGGAAGACTGTGTTGGCTGATATGCACAGAGTAGTCCTGGGTGAGTTCACAAATGTGAGCATGAGGTCATTCTGGCATGGCAATAGTAATATCTCACTGGCAGCTAGAGAGATCATGAATATACGATGTGGGAAAGAGGGCGTGGCAAATGATAAGAACACCAGCCCCAGAGGGGGGAAATTCACTTGGTATAATATCTACTTCACATTCAAAACCTGCTTATGGTGCTCTAATTCCTAGAGGTTGCCCATTATTTTTCTCCTCATTTCAGCATGAACAGATCTGGTAAAGGTACAAGTATGACAAGAGTTGGTGGTAAGTAGTAATATGCTATAAATTTCTTCTTTTGTCAGATACCAGGCATACAGATATTTATTATTTAATAACTTCCTGATGATTTACTTAGGCTCAGAAGCAATTTTTTTTTTTTTGGATGCTGAACAATCATTAGCAAATACATAGTGGACATTTTAAGATCTCCATTATGTACTACAGCATTCATTTAAAATGAAAAATTGTCCACCAAAGAGGTTACAAGAAACTTCTATCCAGAGAAACTTAAAGGCAGGTTTATTTATAAGCAGTCTAAATTAAATTGCTTGCTTTTATACAGCAGTAAGCACAGCAATATGTAGGTGCTTTAACTTCCATTTTCCTTCTATTTGGATTTTTAAAGATTTTAATGCAATATCAATTCCAAAGATAACTGAAGCTTTTGAAAGATTTGAGAAATAAAAGTGGAAATCGGGTTTAAAAAATAGGACAAGAAAAATAATCATTTCTGGGTCGGCCTCGGATGATGTCATCATAGGTTCTAAATGTAATAGCTAGGCAGTATACACTAACTCTTCCTGCCCATGTGACCTCTAACATCAATTTGGGCAAAACAACTAATATTTCAATCATTTTTTGGCTGAGAAGTGAGGTTCTAAAGCAAAAGATTAAAGAGAGTTTAGAGTGTCAGGGATGAAACGATGTGAGTGTGTGTGAGTGTGTGAGCGCGCACGCGCACGCGTGGGGGGCCAAGGGGAGGAGGCATGAAAACTAACTCTTCCAGCACACACCCCTTTTGCTACTACAAGGGCATCCAGCAATCACATTTGCAATAGTAAAAATGCTGAAGGATCCTACAGTATCTTTTCTTCCACAACCATTCCTACCCTCTCCTACAAAGCCCTTCTTGCTTTATTGGTGCTAGGAAATTCTTCAGGGGTTAAATGGGGAAGTGCAGCCACTACCATTGTTGCAATAAATAAATGAATGAACCAGAACGAACCAGCAATCCATCCCTGGGAAGCAAGTATCTTATTTTCTACAATTACATGCATTAGCCAGCAACCATACATTTAAAAAAAATTCTATTTTATCTTTGAGCTATGTGTATACATTATAGACATACAGACATCTATACAAAAAGCACAGTACCCTGCATACACATACATCAATACCTTTACAATATTTTTAAGCATTATTATTTCAATGAAAAGACAAAAAGCTTTTAAAAATTGTATAGGTTAACAACTTCATCTCAAGGCCTTTTATTTTGCACATATAGCATATATAAACATACACACACACACACACACACACACACAAAGGTTTTTTTCCCATGCCGTAGACAATACTAAAATATCTGAGATCAGGTTGCTATGCCAACAGATTTTTTTCTAAAATGAATAAAATTATTAGGAGGGAGAAAACATTCTTGACTCCTTTCCTCCCATCCATGAAGCCGAGAGAGGCTCAGGGAGGGCGAGAGGCTGCCAGATGGGGAGGAGGGGAAGCAAGAGAAGGTGGGTAGAGGGGTGTTTGCTTACCAAAGATGCTGATTTGATCGTGGCAAAGCGCTCTCTGTTCCGGTAGTGGAGGGCCTGGCTCTGAACTGACTGGGTAGGCCGCGGCTCAGGCCTGGGATCGCCGTGGCCCGCCTCATCCCTTATGAATACATGATCCTGCAGAAATGGATAAAAACAAGGAGAAAGTCCAGCTGTGCTCTTTCCTCGCCGGCTGCCTCTCTCTCACCCCTCTTTCTGCACAAGCACTGCTGTTTGAAATGCATAGTTTAGCTCTCTGCTAGTCCCCGCAGCTCCCACGGTACAAAATGAATAAGCAACACATTGCAGCCTTCAGTTAGGAATGTCAGCTGATCGCTAGTGGGATGCCTTCTGAATCCCTGGCAGGCTTTTTCTTTACCTCCAGAATTACATATATGCAAAAGAAAAAAAGAATAGAAAAAACAATGCAATGTACAGACTCCTTAGAACAGTTTGCTTAAAACGCTGTAACCAAATAATTCCTTTAAAAATGTCATGTCCATGTCTAGCAAGGAGGATGCTGGTTGCTTTTAACATAAAAGCGAGCCTCCGCCTCATTCCCTTGAAAGATCTGCTTTCTCAATTTAATTTTATTTGAGATCTGTTCGGTAGAATCATCGTTCTGCCTAGAACCAGTGTAGGCTTGTGCTGAACTGCCTCTCTATCTTGTGCTGGGAAGATTCGGCAGTCACTGAGGGATCCTGCTTTCCAGTCATGATCGTACACAGTTCTAGCACCTTCTCTCTACAGCTTCTGAAAGGATTTTTTTTTAGATTTAAAGAGATAGGCATACAATTTTAACCAAATGATAGTTTCACAAATTCTTTCTCAACTCACTCTGGGTATGGTCACCAGAGTGTGTAAAGGCTGAATTTAATGTCCTTGACTGATTTAATCAAGTCTGTGTTTCTTGATAGGCAAAGATGATTAATCTTATTATAACACCCAGTGAAAAATAACATTCCCTGAAAGGATAATAATGGATGTTTCTTAAATGCAACTGAAATGACTTTTAAAGGGGAAAATGCTTTCAAAGGGCAATGCTTCTCTCTAAAAAGATGGAGTGGTCAGTCAGTAAGTAGCTCTAGCCCTTCAGGAAAACAGATACTATAATAATTAATAGTTCAAAAACATGTACAACCATGGGGGATTTTTAAATAGTACATGTTCAGGACAGGGAAAGAGAAATTAATTCTCTTATTGCCCTAGGGTTTTAGGAGAAACCATTTGAGAGAAGTCAGTTTTGTATTTTGTCCATGACCATTTGAAATTTTTGATAATTGCTCTTTCTTACATCAGAAAACAAAATTAAAGAGGATTAGTAGGTATAAAATTTTATCAGATAGTCTGAAATTTTGAAAAATCCAAACATACATATTTCTCAAGGAAAATTAGATCTTATATCCAGGAAAAAAGCCAAGACCCAAAATTAAATTTATCATTGGGCTAATTTTCCTTTTATAAATTTAGAATGCTTCTGACTGTTGGGAAGGTATCTACTATTATTGTACATCTATAGACATTTTTTTCAGTTTACTGCATAGTGGTCTATTTTTGTTTTTAAAAAATGAAGGGACACTTAGTGCCTCTGAGAACATAGGTCATATAATGTTTACTGCTGTGCTGCCCATTAATAAGGTAGCCACAAATCTCTTAGATATTTAATTTAAATAAAATGTAAACTTCAGTTTTTGTGTCATACCAACAGTTTCAAGCTAGCCACTAACTAGGACTACCATATTGAGCTATCCAGATAGAGATCGTTTCCATCATTGCAGAGTTCTATAGACAGTGTTGTATCTCAACCCATATTTTTGAAACTTAGAAAGTATTTGATAGAGCAATTAAGTTTCTGCATCGTTTCTTGGGAAATCTGGACTCTTACTTCATAGTGGAAAGGGAAATTGGGTGTGGGAATGTGATTCATACAGTAGGTTTAAGGTTCTAAAGAGAAATGGACTGGGATCTACTATCATGTATATTGCTGGATATTCATTAACAAATTACATTTACCTCCAAAACTGACCCTACTTACTTCAGTCCAAGAGAGAAAATTTTTAAATGCCAGCAATCAAAAGGAAAGACTATCTAGAGGTATGTGTATTTACAGGAGGACTTAACAAGTCACAGTTTGGGTGTGTTACTTAGCTAATATTAAAGGCACTGACTTAAGAGGCAGATCTAAGATGATGTGGTAGGAGCTAAGCTTCAAATTGTAATTTGATTTACAAAGATAACCAGTGACTTTTCATACTGTTCACCTAATAGAATAAAACAAATCATACCAAAATATGTCTATTTTAATTTTATTAATTTGTTTTTCTCATTAAAATTTGAACTTTTAGGTTAGGACCTTGCTTATCAAGAAGTTTAAAATAACATTATATTTGCTAAGCTTTTAAACTCAAGGATATTGGAATATACTGGCAAAGTTAAAATTCAAGATCATAGTGATTTTTAGTTGGCATGTAGTTAAATAACCCACTAAGGTGTATTTTAAAGATGATGCTATTTTAGAAGTTTGACGGAAAAAAAAAGTTAGTTTGAAAAATAGGTCCCAAATTTTAATCACTTTAAATATAATTGTGTTTCACCCTATTTTTTTTCCTTTTATAAAAGAACTGTTTCCCATTTGAGCTTCATCACAGAGATCACCAATACTAAGAGTCTTCAAGTATTCTTCAAAAGATCACAAAGTGGGGCAAAATTTTAATCTAACAGTGGCTATCCATTTCAAGTAAAGGGAAACAAATTTTAAAATATTTAATTCCATTGCATCAAACAAATTCAAAACCCTGAAGACAACTTAAATGAAGCAATTTTAAAATGAGGGGAATGGATTTGAGAAGTAAATATAAACAAACTACCAACTTTCCTAGGTATCTTTTATGTTGCTTGTATTATCTTTTAAGTAGCTGTCCCTTTGAAAATGACCATTATATCTGGCTCCCAGAGTTTCTAAACTGAACGCATTTTAAGATTAATAATGGAAAGGGTCAATTTGCTAGTTTATGCAGTTAGGTACTGATACATCTTATTTCTGAAGCATAATGAAAGGGCCAACATCTTTGATGTTGAATGATCATTTTGGATGATTAAGAACAAATATCGTATGCTACTTTATCAAGATACAATATATATGACTTGGTTTATAATTTATCTTTAAGATACTATCATTCAAACGAAACAGCTCTTTGAAATATCAATATGATTGGTGATCAGTTTTAAACAAACCTATGTTAGCTCAGCAAATGTACAGTGTGCTTTCATAATAAAAAATAAAACTTCAGATTTAAAAAAAAGCTGTTATAAAATTTGATCAAAAGCTTTAGTAAAAAGAATAGAACTTTTACATAATGTAGTGAAATACATGCAGCTATCAAACCCTAGGTAAGAGGCTTTATTTTTATTTAGAAAAGTTTTTATCTAAGTGTCTGAAAAATTCATGGTGCAGTCACTTGTTTAGAGTTTCGAGATTAGCTTGAAAGAACTCTTAACAGAGTCTTTTGGACTCTGTACAATTTTGAGTATACCTTTATCACATCATATTTACTTCTCTGTGCATGAGAGGGTGAACTTCTTGAAAACAGGTCAAAATGTGGTTTGAAAAAAATCTCAATCTCTCTAGCACCTAGCATAGTACTTTATACTTGGTAGGCACTCAGTAGATGTTTCCTAAATAAATAAGCTCAAGAACATAGGTTGGAGGACCTTTTGAGAAAATGACATTTTCTGTCATATTATTTAACAGAATTCAAATTTGTATTTCATTAAAAATCTGCCACCCTGTACTCTAAGAAAGTTGTAAAATAGTAACACACACAAACACATACATACAAGTATACATTTTGTGGTTGGGGGGGTGGGAATAAAAAATGACTTTAATGGTAATGATAAACATCTTTTTAGAGACACCCACACTTTTCACAGGATCAGCAAACCTACCATTTCTCTTTTGCTTTGTTCACTTCAAAATTATTAAATCATTGCCTAAGCAAGTGCAGCTATAAAATGCTGGGGTTAGAAAAGGGAAGAAGATGGAAAAGGATATCTTAACCTGGAAGGACAGGGAGAAAAAAAATTACTAGTAGGATGTTAAGGATAAAGATGTTACTATAAAGAAGTGGTTGTGTCACTGCTGTTTAAGAAACATTACCTTCACATGTTAATTTACTTTTACTTTGCCAAGTGTGGGTTGAAGAGTCAACGAACCCCCTCTCTTCAGCAAAAATAATAGAAAAGGCCACTGAAGCAAGTGAAAATTAAACTAGAACATCCATTCCCCTTCACAGACATTTCTTCTCCCTCACCCCCACGAAAATGGTGAAAGCTGTTCTTTAAGAGCAAAAAAAAAAAAAAAAAAAAGATAGAATGATCTTTTAAAAAATAATCTCCAAAAGGGGGTCATGATGACTACAGTTCACTAGTGTCATACCTTAATACCTTAAAATAACAAAATTTTAACCAAAAACTTTTACTATATTAAAATATTATGGTCTTTGTTAATAAAAGGCAGCATTAGGCAAAGATAATTCATCTTAGATTGTAATAAAACAAAGATATAATATTTAATTGACAAATATAAAAAAAGACTTCCACTGCTTAGGATGGTAGTAAAGTCTGTTTGCTACTATTGCACCATGCTTTAAGGCGTCCATAGTAGGTATAGGCTCAGAAGCAGGCTAGGTGAGAGTAATAACAAAAATTAGTTTGATTTAAAGTTTGCCCTGGAGTCACTCGTGAATAATCAAGAATTGAGGTACAGAATTGTGTCCTATAAAAAGTTTATCTTTGTTGAACACAATATTTGCTGAGTGCTTCCTATGTGGCAGACACTGTCCTAGGTGGATAGTAAAGATCCTTGAGGTGCTACCAGCCTAAAGATACAGATTATTTTGTCAGAAAAAATTTTTATGTCATTCTTGCTCAAAAGTAAGATTATGTTAGGATCCCGTCAGGGCCTGGGAAAGACCAGAGTAGAGGCAAAGACTAGAGAGAAAGAAGTAACCTGAAATTTTGATATCAAAGGAAAATTCTCATTGTCCCACTTCACATTTTGGGGCTTGATCTGTGAATTGTCATACTAAAATCAGGGCATCTTTATTCTGAATGCGGAGCAGTTAATTCTAAGTCACGTTTCTTACTAGTTACATGTGGCTTTTAAATGTGAGTTTAGTTCTTATATAAAATCTGTTTCATATCTATGATCTGGATAATTTAGGGTAATGTCTACTTGGTTGCAATAACCACAGAGAGCGAAAATTTCCCCACCTTTATTCTTATATTTTGGTATTTATTAAGCATGTTCTTATTAGTCTAGAACATTATTACTAGAGAAATTATACATTTAATTTTTTTAAACCATAAAGATAACAGATTACTTAACTCTTCAATCCATTATTTTCAATGAACCAAAATAGCAAGATTTTTAGTATTAAGTAATTAATTCATTCCCTGTGTTTTGTTATTGTTCATTCATTCATTCCATAGTTATTCACTGAGTGCCTATGCTATCTCAGGCATTGTTCTAGGTAGCGTAGAACAAGGCAGGTATAATCTCCCTGATAGAATTTACTTATAGTCATGAAGTAATCAACGAATTAATACATAATAATTTATTTTAGATAGTGACAAGTATTAAAAATAAAATAGTATAATCAGATACTGGGTAGAACACATTAAAATGATAATTTAGTGACATGCAACCTTTTCTAAGATTCTGGACATGAACGTATGCAAGATTGGTAAATGTCTTATAAAACAATATTGATTGCTTTTTATTCTAAAATAATCTTGTGGTCACAAATTATGATAGACCTAGAAATGAACCACCTAATCCCCCTTTAAGAAAGGACTTACAAGCAACTGTCCTTGGCTACAGAGAGCAACTTTGCCCCGTTCACACCCTTCTCAGTAGCTCATATTCAATGGCTGGTCTAGGTGGGGATATCAAGGCCAAGCCATTTTGGCCCAGTTTGGATAACTCTGAAGGGTCATTTTAGCTCCAGAGCTCCCTGGGGGCCAGCTGAATCTACCATTAGGCCTGCATCTCTGCCCAGTTTTGCCCTCTGCCCAGCGCTGCTCCCTTCCATAGGTACTGATCCCCAAAGAACTTTCCAAAACAAAACAAAAAATTCCTGCTGTGCTAAACTGCCTTAGTTCTGCTTCTTAGAGAATCCAACTTGTGTCATAAATGTTACCTGTACCTACGTGTAATATATATTGTTGCTACCATTCCATCTGAAGGGACTGATCAGGGCAGTAACTTTAGAAAACTGCCCCTTTTCATTCCATTAAATGGAATAAGTGGAATCCAAATATATAATGTAAGAGATAAAAGCAGACCTTGTCCTGGGTGAGATGTGGATGAGGCCTGCTCCTCAGGAAAGCTTTACAAAACAGCTTGATAGTCACATTCGAGATTTGCTTCTTTCAAGATAATAGAAATAGAAGCACAGTAGCTAGAAGAGACCTTTGATGCCTTACAGAATAACTTTTAATTTTACAGATACAGAAACTGAGTTCCAGACAGGTTTGCAACTTGGCTAACAATGGCAGACAGAACTATGAACTAGTTTGCCCATTCTTATAGTCCATTATACAAAATTCTCTATTGAGAGTTTAAGATCCTACTTCATTTATGTTCCCAAATGGAAAACTTAGGAATCTGAGTAAGTTAATACACGTACACTTTCTGAGTAATTTTTAATTTCTATTTTATTTAAAGATATATAATTTTAAGCTCAGGTATATGACTAAATTGGTTTCACAGAGATACCCTATATAACATTAAATTTTCATATGTAATGTATTCATTTTTCTAGCCTGCTTATTTTCCTCTTACTTATATTTACCATCAGAATTGTAACAGGGTAGTCCCCAGGAAAAGGGGAGGTTCCAGATTCCCTGCCTCACCCAAAGGAGAGTGGAACTGAGCAGGGAGGAGAAGTGGGGAAGAGACTAAAGAAGGAAGCAGGATGGAGAAAAAGGAGACCTGGAGAAGGCATGTGGAGCGGACATGTAAAGAAACTGTGCTAGTTTCTTGGTCCTGGACTGGTTGAGCAGATGTAGGGGAGAGATCTGTGGGGAGGTTAACAATGGCAGCTTTTATCTTGAATTTGATTTTGCTCTTTTCTTCCCAGACTTGTCTGACTGTTTTTGACCCTTCTGGTTCCCTGCCAGAAGGTGCTTTAGACTTGTGACAGGCTTTGGGCCTTACTTTGGGCCAATCTTATTTGGATTGACTTTTACTCACAAGGGGATGAATAACTTTGGGAGCTTAATTTAAAAATTATATTCTTTGTCTTTTCTGTATTGCACACTAATTGTATTAAAGTTCCTTTCCATTAAAGGTCTACATGTTTTGTCTTAATGCGATGAATGGCAGAATGGCAGAACCTATTTACAACAGGCAAGTTTGGGGATTCTGGGGTAGCCCACTCCCGGCCCTGTAACAAAACCATTTTTAAGTGTACTGTTCAATACTACTAAATGCATTTATCATTTATGCAACCACCACTACCATTCATCCCTGCAACTCTCCAATTTGTAAAACTAAAACACCATATTCATGAAACAGTTCTCCACTCCTCTCTCCCCTGCCCCTGGCAAACATCATTCTACTTTCTGTCTCCATGATTCTGACTACTCTGAGTAGCTCATATAAGTGAAACCAGATAGTACTTGTTGTTTAGGGACCAGTACATTTTACTTAGCATATTCTTCATGGTTCATCCTTGTTGCAGCATATGTCAAAACTTCTTTTGTAAGGCTGAATAATTTTTCATTGTATGCATATATACGTCACATTTTGCTTGTCTATTCATCTGTTGATGGACATCTGGGCTGTTTCCTTGTTTTAGCTATTGTGGGTAATGCCACTATGAACATGGGTGTACAAATAACTTCTTGAGATTCTGTTTTCAATTCTTTTGGGTATATATCCTGAGGTAGAATTACTGGATCATATAGAAATTCTATTTTAAAAATTTTGAGGAATCACTGTGCTGTTTGCACTGTACCATTTTATATTCCTACACATAGGGTTGTCATTTCTCCATATACTTCCCAACGCTTGTTTTCTATTTTTTTTTCTGATAGTAGCCATTCTAATGGGTGTATCTCATTGTAGTTTTGACTTGCATTTTCCTTACAAATTGTGATGTTCTGCATCTATTCATATGCTTATTGACATTTGTAGATCTTCTTTGAAGAAATGTCTATTTTAATGGTTTGCTCATTTTTGATTTGGGCTATTTGTTATTGAGCTTTTGAGTTCTCTATATATTCTGATAATAATCCCTTGTTAGATAAATGATTTGCAAATAGTTTCTCCCATTCTGTGATTTGACTTTTTACTCTGTTGATATTGTCTTCTGCCTTTATTTTAAAGCAAATACAATGGAAGTTATATTTGCAAGTGCTTTTCAATTTTCTTCCATTCCATCCCATCCCATTTCCTCTATATATTTCATAATATGTAATGTACATTCTTTCTGACATTTTTTGTTTCAAAATATAAATTAGTATCTATTTCTTAAGTGATTATAAGAAGAAAAAAGTATTGAAAGATGTATATTCCTACATGACAGCTCTACATCAGCATGCCAAAATTAAAATTAAAAACCTTGAGTTCAAATTAAGGATCTTCGTTCTTGTTGACAATACCAGTAGTATATTTTTCCCCCCTAATTCTAGGTGCTCATTTGAGAAGCCCTGGAGTAAGAGAATTACTCGAGAATTCCTCTTTTTTTATTCTCTATATGGAACAGAACGTCTCTTCTTTTGTCCCCTATAGCCATGATGCCCCAGAGGGAATAAAAAGCAAAGAGTCAGATCTGTCAGCATTCATGATAGCTCCTTCTATAAAGACAGCTCAACAATGCTTTGTTTTCTACCCTTCAAACACATGATGACTTGAGGCCAGCTGGCAATGCTGATCTCTTAGCAGATTTCTACCTCTGTCTGATATCACACCTTTTCTCAAAATGCTTCCACAGCTTTCTGATAATCTGGATCCTTGCTGTCTCTCTGTCATTCGCTGGCCACATAGCTCATCAAGTTCTAACCTCTTCGACATCTTTTTCCTTCTCAAACATACAATGTTCTTTTTGTCTCAGGGCATTTGTGCTTGTTTTCTAACTCATGCCCATTTCTCATACCAAGTTGGCTAACTCCTAATTTTCTCTGAAGTTTTAGATTAAGTATCACTCAATTTGGTAGGCTTTCCAGTACTCCCTGCCAGATTAAATCCTCCTTAATCTAGAGTGAGCTTCATAATTTCATGATAATTGTTATTTGTGTAATTATTTGCTTAATCTCCCTCACAGATAATAGCTCCATCAATGCACCATGTCTCTTTTATTTCCTCTGCATTCTCAAGGTCTACCATAGTTCCTGGTACATAGTAGAGGTCTCCACCAACATTTGTTGAAAAAATGAAGAGGTTTAGTTTAGAAAACAATGTGTATCCCTCTCCTCCACTATTCACGATGGGGCATGGGTATACTTTCACCCTTACTGTTCAATTTCTTTTTACTCCCAAGAAAAATACACAATCAATTGAAGTCTAGGTGAAAAAAATCCTTAGTCATGCCTTCTCATTGGAATTAGAATGTGTCACCATCATTTATTAAGTACAAATACACCTAATAAAGAAATATACCTTTCTATATCCCTCACCTATACCTATTAAAGAAAAAATTACATGGAATCTTTCTTCTACAATTCCATATGGAATGCTTACCTAAAGTCACTAAAACACTTTGGGAATTCCTCCAAACTATTATTGATAATTCTGTGAAATACTCATTTTAATAGACATTGAAGCATAAAAAATATTTCCCCATATTTCAATTTACGAACCAACCATGATTATAGGACTGTATGAAATGAAGATCTTTAATTAGAAAAGTAAAGTCTAAATAAAAAACAGAATTGCTCAGAATAGTTAAGCTGTCAGAGAGCGAACCTTAGAAGAAACTAGCAATAAATCCAAGAAAGAACAAAAAAACATTAGAAACTGTTTCTAAAAAATAGTTTGTTGGGAATATACATTAAGAAACATAGTTCCGAATCAGCATGGTATTTTTGAGAGGGTACAACCAATATGTTTTATGTAGGAAAATTTTAAGGTCTACAGTATTAAGGTTATTGTTTTAGAGAGGAACTTAATGATTTCTTTGACTTGGAAATTTATGGATTTATTTATATTTATTTATTGATGGTGGTAGACATCAGAGTAACAAGAAAGAAAGATGAAATAGGCAAAGACAATAGCTTTAATAGTTGTCCATTATCTGTTCACTGTAAAAGAACTGTCAAGTGTTAAGTATAATCCCACATTTCAGATGTAAAAAGGTAATTAAAATATCCAGATGCTAAATGTCCTGAGCGGGTTTCATTATGATTGCTTAAACCTATAGCTATGGAGGGTACCATGAAACTTACCTTCTTGTGTACCACAGAGGAACTGGAATTGACTGTACTTTCGTCATCCTGCATCATGGCAAGTTCAGTGCTGCTCTCATCCATGACCTCCTGCATACTGTTCACACTGCTGCTCTGGCTGCCTGTGCTTACAGACATGCTTGGGATAGAATGGTTGCTTCCCAGGCTGTCCATTTCCCTGCTCAGGCTGGTTCCATGTTCGCTGTCCTATAAAAATGGGGCACTGGGGTTAAAAAAAATGACCGGAGATAAAGCGCCAATCCATTGCCTAAGCTATTAAGCACACACAATTTTGCAGTGCCAAGTTGCTTTTCTGCCAAATTTGCAAAGATAAACTTTTTATGTAGTGACTCCACTACTCCCCCCACCATTTTCAGAGATCTCAAATTCACTTCTCTGCTTTCCCCAAGGACCATTCTGGACATGGGTCATAAGGCTCCAAAAGCTGCAATCCCAGGGCTTTCCCTGTCATATGCAACTATCATATTATCGTATGGCCAGTCAGTAAGCAGAAGGAGGCCAGGTTTGTAAGAGACCTTCAGAGAAATTAAGTTGGTAGACTAGAGAATGACTACAAGCTACTGAACTGGTGACCTCTAGGCTATTTATAAATACAACAGTGGCCACTTGAAACTAAAATAGAATGAAAAGAGTTTTCAGAGTTTTGACAACATGTTCCTTTGCAAGTCATTATTGAGCATCTTCATATCTAAGCATGGATATTAATTCTACTGTCCTGGACAGGTAATTAAATTCTTCCTCCCTCAAGCAATTCCATCATGCTTACCTCTGTAATCTGATTAAATATATCTGTTAAATAATACTGGTATTCATCACAACTAGTCCAAAGACTACTATTTGAGAAGTGGCAAAATAATCAGAACATATAATTTATCCATCACAGTGGGATATCTTTTAATATAAGATTAAACAGAATTAAAGCAACTGAGCTTCAAATAAAACCTATTTTCAAAGAACCATGCTGTACATATATAACTTTAATGAATTGTTGCTTAGCCATGGCATAGGTAATTGGGGTGATTTAAAATGGCAGATAGTACATTATATTTTTGATAGATTTATTTTCCCAATTAAAGGTGACCATTTGTATATATGCAATCAAGATATTTTATAGTCCAATTCAGCTTTCAGAATTTCATGTTTATAATTATTGATAAAATAACTTTTATTTTCTTTCATAGTAAAAAGCTAAAATAAAATCTATCCTGCATTCCTTTTCACTTTAAATCTAGTTTAGAGGAAGAGGAATCCTTTCTTCTATTTAAGACTTCTCTTGCACTATGCTCTGCTCCTAACCTATGCACTTTCTGAAATCCTAATTATTTCACTATATCTTCAGTCCTGGTTCTTTCCCTTCTGCATACAGATGTGAAGAGGCTTGCCCATATTTATGAACCTCTCTACATATTGCCCTTTCTCACTTTCCCTTCTTAGCCAAATGGATGACTCTTAAAATAACCTACTTTTGTTGTCTCCACTTTCTCATTTCCCATTTATTCTCTAATCCACAGCAATCTACTGTTCATCTGAGCGATTCCTGTGAAACTGCTTTTACTAAGATGGCCAAGAATGCCCCCCTTGTAAAACACATTATCTTTTCCTGGGTCCTTGTCTAACATGACTGTTCCGTGGCATCTGGTGGTACTGGCCCCTCCTACCTTGAAGTTGTTCATTCTCTTAACTGCCATGAAAACCTTTATTTCTGAAGGCTCCCTTTTCTTACCTGATACAGGGCATTTTTTCATTCTACATTTAATGCCTTGATTCATTATCATTTTAATGCTCTTGACCCATAACCAACTACATTTTATGTAGCCCTCTTTCCTGTATTCTGGGTTTATATATGCCAACCAGTGACTAGGTGTCACATTCAGGTATCCCAATTGTTCTTACTCTTGCCTTCAACAAATCCTTCCTGAGTTATTTGATTGAGAAACTAGAAAGTCATTTCTCCTTTGAAAACTCCACTTTTATACTATGTCAGTAATATGTAATGCCAAGAACTTAAATTCAATATGTACCCAAGTGAAATCATCTCAAACCTATTTTTTCTCCTCCCCTGCCCCGGCCCCATTCTTGGTGTCGACATACTTTAGTCACCCAGGCTCAAAGGTTCAGAGTCACCGTAAACAACTCCTCTTATGTCACTGTCACTTTCAGTCAGAGTGTTGTATTAGAAAATCTACCTCTATAATGTTTTGAGGAAGTGTTCCTTTCTTCTTCATTTCTGTTGACACTACCCTTCTTCTTCTTGCATGTACTCTTCCCAATAATGTGGCCCATTCAAATCTATTTTATACTCTGTTGCCAGGATAATCTTTCCAAAGTACAGCTCTTTTCTGAGTCTAAAATGTCCCATGTCTGTCTATCAAAAAACACACAACCTTCAGGCCTCCCCTGGTGGCGCAGCAGTTGAGCACTGGCTGTGAAGCTGCCCGCAGCCTCTGCAGCGCCGGTTCAATCCCCGGCCACAGGCAAGGGTCCCACATGGAGCGCAGACCTCTCCTGCCGCCCGCTGCTCCCCTCAGCAGTGTACTTCATCAGTCTGCCTGTTCTGTTCCCCGCTCTGGTGAATTGTCTCATCCTCCCGCGCTTCTGACTGTACCCAGTGCTTGTATAAATAAATAAACAAATCTTTAAAAACAAAACAAAACAAACCACACAACCTCCATGCAACCTTCACGAACCCCACCAGCAAACTTATTTTCTCTCTACTGTGGAATCTTGCTGGATAGATCTCTATAGCATTTTTCATATTTTGCCTTATATAAAAGTTATTTTATGACCCTCTCTTCTGAAACCATGCATTTCTCTTAAGGCAGAGAGTAACAATTGCATTTTTTATTCCTGAAAATGTTTTCAATAGCGACCAATCCAGAAAATTGTCACATAGTAGGTACTCTATAAGTGCCTGGTAAAATAAATTAACCTACTTCTTCATCCTCCTGTGACTCATTCATGGGTCCATTTCGTGTCTCTTGGAAAAGGATTTTTTTCATTTTTCGGTACTGCAGGTTATCCAGCTCACGGACGGCATCCTTTGTCCTCTGTATGAGGTCAATTAGGGTACGCAGAGGCTGGTCTCGCCGAACAAAGTCATGCTGATTGAGGGAAGAGAGAAAAAAAACTCCAGAAACTGATGAGGAAAAAATTTTAGGTGTAAGATGTAGCTATAAAAGTAAATAGACACAAAATAGTTCTATGGATTTTAGAGAAGTAACAAAATATGATTTTCATTTCCTGTAGTCTATCATATCTTATAAAACTCATAAAAAGATTAACCTGTACTTTTCTCTTCCCTCTCAAGCCCCATTTTATGGACTCTGTCCTAGAGTTTACATGAGAGTTCTTAACGTTTACTTCGCCATACAAGTAATTACAAAGACTAGAACTTTAAGTACTGAAAGGTTTATAACTTTCAAATGTGAACTAGAATAAACAAAAGCAACACAGATTATAGAATATTATTGTTACAATCTTTCTCAGTCTTCCTTTTCACCCTACACTACCACCCTTTCAAAAACACACTCATGTATTATTGTCTTCTATTTCTGTGGCCACATGAGCGTGTACTTCAAAATATGGCAGCTGTTCACTTTAGAGGTCAGAACTCTTGAAACCTCATCTTCCCATTCTAGAGATGTACAACCAGAAATAAGGGAAAAGGGTTTCTGAAAAGTGAAGATCACGGCCCCCAAAGTCCATTGTTTTCTTGGTATAAGCAGCCTTTGTTTTCAATATTAACAAAAATCTTTAATTCATATTCTGGTTTCCTGGCTTTTCAGTCTATAACAGGCTAGAAAGAAGGAATAAGAAGTGGGAAAATAAAGAGTTAAGAAATGTTAACGAGCCTCCCCAGTGGCGCAGCGGTTGAGCGCTGGGTTGCGAAGCTGCCTGCAGCCTCTGCAGCACCGGTTCGATCCCCAGCTGCTCCCCCGCCACCGGAGGAGGGTCCCACATGGCGCGCAGACCTCTCCTGCCGCCCGCTGCTCCCCTCAGCAGTGTACTTCGGTCCTTCTGCCTGCTCTGCTCCCCGCTCTGGCTCTGGTGAATTCTCTCACCCTCCCGCGCTTCTGACTGTACCCAGTGCTTGTATAAATAAATCTTTAAAAAAAAAAAAAAAAGAAATGTTAACGATAGGATTGTTATAAAAAAGAATTGACCTTTGAAAGTTCTCTGACAGGAGAGAGAGGAAGAACGTGTGATTCCATGACTAACCTACCAACTACACAAATGAACACAGGTTTGTAGGTATTTTGCAAGGGGCAATTGCACCTTAGATAGACCTTTTATATTCCAAGAGTTCAGGAAACACTAGCATTTCAAAGTCATCAAGAAGTGAAATTATATTCATTATGCTTTAAGAAAGCAGAGAAGCATATCATGTATTTTGATAAAATTCCACAGCAAATGATCAAAAGTGGGAGAAGGAAGTTTTGTTCTTTAAAGGAAAAGGTTCAGTTATGTGGAAAATTCACTTATGGGAAATTATAATTTGAAGATATTAGGAAAATGAGATATAATGTGGTAGCCTTAGATGATGGAATGGATTTAATTTCTTTATATGTTAAACAGACATGAAAGATGGCCCAGGAGCATTGGGAAAAAAATAATCTGTATGAATTTGCTGTCAGGGGAATTGTGGATTTTGCTCCTGCTTTTACAAAAGCTCTCTTCTGCAAAAAGCCCTTTTGGAAAATGAAACACAACCCCTGGAACCAAGTATAGCCTGAACATTTCAAGGATAAGAATGAAAGGGAGAATGTAAATTATTTTGCTACTCTAATACTTGCAATTATACAAGAGCAAATCAGGTTTTAGTAAACTTCAGGCTGTACCTTAGGATCATTGGATTTTAGAGCAGGAATAGCTCCTAGGAATTCTTTTATTTTCAAGTTAAGGAAATTTAGGCTCAGAGAGTTTTGGTGATTTACACAGCTAAATAGTGGACAAAGTAAGGATACAACTCAGCTTTCTTGATTTGGGGGTTCATTTCTGGTGATCTATTACAGCTTCTTTCTCTCTAAAACACTGATTTTATCATGTCATTCATGGTGACAGATGCAGTGTCCCACTTGTCCCCATTCCAACCTCTTTTGCTTGTTTTCCCTTAGTGTAAGTACTAAAAAGTAAGAGTCCAATTCTATCCGTCTTTGTAGTTAGAGATAACAGTGTGACTAAGTTCTGGCCAATGTAATATAGGCAGAAGTCCCTGAGGAAGGCTTGATTTTCTAGACTAAAAATAAAAAGGCAGGGCACATGAGGAGAAGGGAGTTTGCCCTGCACCCTTCCTTCTTTCTCCTGCATAGAATAAAGAATGGAACCCTGGAGATGCAGGAGCCATTTGGTGACCCAGAAGATAAAAGCCACATGCTAAGGATGGTAAAGTAGGAGGACAGAGTTGCTTAGATCAATGATGACATTGTTGCACTGTTTCCAGCTCTGGACTGCTTATAACACCTTGTCTCTCCCAAAGTGCTGGACTTCTTATTGCATGAAATAGCTGAATCCTTACCTGCCTTTTAAAAGTGACACGCAGTGTCTTAAAAATCTTATTGCCTCCATCCTAAAGTCTGGCTTTTTACAGCCAGGACCCTGTTTGAATTTCTAGGCTCAAATCTAGTCACTCCTACTTCTCCCGCCCCCAACCAACACATAGTATATTCTAGATAATTCTTGCCCTACGTCAGGTATTTCTCATACTGGGCTTTGCTTGTGCTCTCTCTGCCTGAAATCCCATCTCCTCATTGTTCTCCAAACTCCTACAATGGAAAGGTTTTTTTAAAAGATTGATTCCATTGTTCTTGGAACTATATTACATTTAAGTAATACAGAAAGATGTATAAAAGAAAATCACCTGATACATCACCATCCATAAAGAAATATTGCTAAATTATGGAATATCATTTTACACATTCTTTCTCTTACAATGATGGATATTTAGAAATAATTTTCCATGGGAAGACTATTTTACATGCTAATTTTAAGAATAATCTATTAAATTAAGATATATTTGATTTGTTTAATTTAGTTATAATTTCTTTACCAAGAGTTACTAGTTCCTAAAAGATTTCTTAAAGTTAAAAAAAAAAAGATTATATGCCTTTGAGCTACAGGACCTGGTCACCCCTCAGCTGGCCCACGCTATGCCAACCAACTATAGACTGGAAGAGAAAATTGCCTACTTGGAAGCTGGTGTTCAGGACTTTCTGGAAGCTGACTGGAGAAGCAGCTGAGAGTGTGAAGATGGAAAACCCTTTCAGGAGAGTTGAGAATCTACCCCTGGAATTCTTAAGAGGGTTGTTAGGGAAAGGGAACCTAAAGAAATTGTGGACCTGGGAATAAAACTCCTCTCTCCACCATCAAAAAATAAAATCAAATATAGTACAAATAAAATCTCAAAAAAATCATAAAAACTTTAAGAGATTGGAGTTTTATTTCATATATACACCCATATTTTATTTATTATATATTATTGACTATTTGAATAATAGTCAGTAGAAAAGTAGAAAAATAAGTATACTCACATTTCTTTCCTACTTGTAGTTTTTCCTAGTTACATTGGTATTTTTACAGTGTCAATGTTCATGTTTAAATTATATATTTGATATTTATATTTTGTACTTTAACTATACCAATGACTTTACCTTACTTCAAAATTTAAATGAATATGACATTTTAACATCAGGAAGAAAATGTGAGAAAAAGATGAGTTATTTAAAAGCATTTGGGAACAACTAGATAGCCAATTGGAGAAAAAATATTAAGTTCTTCATAAATGAATTTCTGTATGACCTTCCTATCCCAAAGTCCAGAATTAAAAAGGCCAAAGGAAATAGGAAAACAAGTATTTTCAACATCTACTACAAATTAAGAGGGAAAAAACTCAATAGCCCAACAGAGAAATGGCAGATATTATAGAGAGTTCACAGAAAAGGAAATAGAAATGTCTTTTCAACATATGAAAGGTGCTCTACCTAACTCAAAAGAAATACAAATTAAAACAACAGTAAGAAAAGTAATTCACTGATCTGAGTAGCAAAGTTTTTTTTTTTTTTTTAAATTTAAAGGTTTACTTATTTATGTATACAAGAGCTGGGATGTAGGCCAGAGGCGCAGGGGGTGAGAGGATTCACCAGGGACAGAGTGGGGCAGGGACAGAGTGGGGAGCAAAACAGGAAGATCTAGTGAAATACAGTGCTGAGAGGAGCAGCAGATAAGACAGGAAAGGTCTGCTGCACCATGTGGGTCAGCTCCCTGGCCAGGATTACTTGTGCTGCAGTGGCTGCCAATAGCTTCAGAGTGCTAACAAAATTAAAAAAGTTTTGGTATTCATAATGTGTTCATGACTATACATTGGTGCAACCTCTTTGGAGGACAATTTGGCAAATCTATTTAAATTTAAAATCCACATTTCTCTTAATGGCACATATTAAAAAAACTAGCAACAACAAATGTTGGCGAGGGTGTGGAGAAAAAGGAACTCTTCTGCACTGTTGGTGGGAGTGCAAACTGGTCCAACCACTATGGAGAGCTGTGTGGAGATTTCTGGACCTACTAAACATAGAGCTTCCATAGGATCCAGCAATTCCACTCCTAGGTATTTACCCAAAGGACACAGAAACATCCATTCCAAAGAACATCTGCACCCCTATGTTTATAGCAGCACTATTTACAATAGCTAAGCTTTGGAAACAGCCCAAATGCCCAAAAATAGATGACTGGATCAAGAAGATGTGGTACATATATACCATGGAATATTACTCAGCATTCAAAAAAGATAAACACATGCAATTTGCAGCAACATGGATGGCGCTGGAAGGGATCATGCTCAGCGAAATAAGCCAAAAAGAAAAAGAAAAATACCGGATGGTCTCACTCATAGCAGGAATCTAGAGAACTTAAATAAGGGACCAGGAAAATGAATAACTATAAGAAAGCGAAAATCAAAATCAACAAAAAACTATGAACCAGAGACACTTTTTGGGGGTGAGGGGCGGGAGGGGAGGGATTGGGGTCAGAATGGGGGGGGTTGCAATTGTATGGGGAATATAAAAATAAAATTTATTATTTAAAAAAAATAAATAAAAAACAGCAGATAAAAAAAAATCCACATTTCTCTTGATTAGCAATTCCACTTCTAGGAATTTATTCTTTGGAGATATATATATATATATATATATATATATATACACACACACACACACACACACACACACACACATATATACATTTACAAAATGACATTTACAAAACATACACGTCTATTCCCTGCAACAGAACAAAAAAAGATTGCAACCAACACATACAGGTTGTTTAAAAAAATTACAGTTCATCTGAGAATATTAAGAGTCATGAGGTAGCCCTGCATGTAGCAGTGTGGAGCAATACTCAAAACACTATAAAGTGAAAAAAATCAAGGTAGAATCAGATTTCCAGTTTGCTACCACTGGTGCAAAAACAATCTCTTTCCATTTGTAAAAAAAAATCTTCAGGATATATAACAAAATTGGAGACAACAGTTGCTAAATCTAGAGAAAGATCTGGAATGGGAAGATTTATTCTTCCCATTCTACATTCTACTGTATTTTTACTTTCCAAAAGTTGTAGTGTTACCTATTTCAAAACAGTCTCTTTTCCCAGGCAAAATAAATGATGTTTTTCATATTCAAATGAGGTGTTTACCAGTTCTTGTACCAGGTTTCTGTAGTTTTTTTTCTTTTTAAGATTTATCTATTCATGCATATAAGAACTGGAGTACAGGCCAGATGTACGGGAGGGTGAGAGTATTCACCAGAGACAGAGCGGGGAAGAGACCAGGCAGACGGAATGAAATACACTGCTGAGGGGAGCAGCGGGTGAGACAGGAGAGGTCTGCTGCGCCATATGGGTAGCTCCCCAGCCAGCCGGGATTGAACCCACGCTGCAGAGGCTGCGGACAGCTTCACAGCGCTGTGCTTAACCACCTACGCCACCAGGGAGGCCCATTCTGTAGTTCTTTACCCATTCTTTCTTCTCTCCCTCCCTTTGTCTTTCTCCTTTTTTTTTTTTTTTTTAAATCTCTAGATTGGCTAGATTTAGCCACTGAGCAATTTTTCTCCAGAAAAAGCTTTTAAGGAAAGGAAATTGCCAAAATCTGTGAGGTCTGAAAATTTCAGCTGCATTTATAACTGAAGAGCACATTAGCTGGGTTACAAATCCTTGATTTCCATTTTTGTTTCCTTAGAACTTTATATACATTATTCTATTATATTCTGGTTTTGAGTGTTACTGAAGAGGTAGATGTAAAGCTAAGTGGTTATCTCAAAATTAAAACTAAAAATAAGTTTTTCAGTCTGTAGTATGACTTGTTCTTTATTCTTAGAGTTCAGGAACTTTATCAGAATATGATTTGTTTATCACTGAAGTTCAGTTTCATGGTCTTTCTCTTCAGGGCTCCACTTAAATGTCACCTCCCAAGAAAGGCCTTTCCTACTTCTTTATCTAAAACAATGGCTCCTGTCACTCTTTAACCCTGTCCTTGCTTTCTTTTTCTGCAAAACTTTATCAATACCTGACATTGTATCAGATATTTATTTACTCATTTTCCTATTCCTTCATTAGAATGTAAGTTCCATGAGGGTAGGCACTACCTTTCCCTTGTGCGCCACCGTATTATTTATTTTCTGTGCTTAGAACAGTGTGTGATACACAGTAGACAATCAGTAAATGTTTGTTGAATATATGGTGGGCTATTTTGATTTGGTCCATCAAATAAAGACTGAATCAAATAAAATCAAGATTCAAACACTTATTTCTAAGTATATCTTTTGATATCTTCTGCTTCATGTGTTTGTTTTCTTCTTCAGAAATAATAGGTTGGCCTATATTAGATCTCCTTTGTCTTCCATGTGTGCCATCTCTGCTTGTAAGCATCTTTAGAATTTTCCTTTGGCATTTAATTTCGTTTTATTTTCCTAAGAGTATCCACTAGTAGAAACACCCAGCTTTGTTGGTTTATTAGTTTGTTGCTTATAATATATTAATCCATTTTAATTTTTCTCTTTCATTTCTCTCTTTTTCTTTGCCCACTTGTTATTTAACCACTTGTTGTCTGTTGCTGTAACATTTCAGCTTTGAATCCTTATAGTATCATTTTCTTTGAGCTCATTAATTTTACTAAAGTCCAAAGTTATCATTTTTTCCTTTTATAGCAGTGCTTTTTGATTTTTTAAAAAATATTTGCCCACTTCTGGTGTGTTGTTCAGATTGTCACTTTTCTTTTTGGAAATGTGGACCTGTTTCAGAGCACACAGAGCAGGGAAGTCCAGAACATGTGAATGCTCCATGCCAAAGGAGTCCTCTGCCTTGCTGCTTTGGCCACCATGTATCTGTGGTCCATTACTCACAAGTAGAAAACACTTAAGATTTGGGTAGTGAATTAGTCAGTTTCAGACCTATTTTTCAGGAACATTCAAATCCAGAAAATAATGTTTATAGAGGTCTATGATAAAGAAAATGTAAACCAGGAATTTGTGACCTAGCCAAGATGCTCTTCAATTATAAGGACAGCTAATATTTTTAAGAGTCACGAATTTAGGCAATACAATCTTTATGAGTTTTTCTTAAAGTTTTTCTCTATTTTCCAACAGAGTTGGAAAATATGCATAGAGAAAAAGGTTAAAGAAACTTGGATTGAATAAAAACTATTTATATTGTACGAGATTTCTATATAATTCACTGATATTGATAGAACACATTGCCTACATATAAAGTCTGTAATAAAATGTCACATGAAAAGAGGTGTATGATAGTGAAATCAAGAGTGAAATTGACATGATACTCTTGTCACCAACATGCATGATGTAAAGTCATGTAAATATCTGCTATATATTTATGATATATCTTCACTCTTGATGATTTGGCAATACACTGACTGAAAATCCTAGAGTTAGCATTTGAAACACTGCAGATTCTATTCATGTAAAGTTCTTGTAGATATTAGTCACTGGGACATCAAAATGATGACCAGAGCAAGGAGAAATATTCTTTGTTATGTGGTAGAAAGGGGATGGGGGAAGGAAAAAGTAGGGGAAAAAAAACTATCCACAGGGAATATATAGCACATACATTGCAATAATCTTGCTGTTTCTATGCTTAGCTACTATCTCTGGATAAATGACAAGGCAGCATGTTCTAATCCAGTTTGTCATGATGAGCTGCCATCAGAATGATTTACTATATTCCACTACAACATGACTCTAAATCCCCTTCCTCAAATATAAATTTGAAAAATTACCCGTAATAGTTCTGCTGACGTTGGCCTTTCCTGAGGTATTTTCTGCAAGCAGTAATCAACAAATCGCCTAAAGGAGTCTGTCCTGTGTGTGCAAACACATTGAAAGGAAATAAAACCAAGGTCTGTAGAAAACACTAATTATTTAAAATAATTTTCATTCAATTATTTTATATTTTAGGAGACTTTTAATAAAATATTTTGGACTATCAAGATAACTGGACCATTTCCAAGTTTATGGTATCTAAATTTACTTCTTTTGGATTATGAATGTGGACAATTTCAAGTCAGTTAACACACAAACATACCTTAATATAGAAAAAAGATCAATCATAATATTTATCATAAAAATAAAAATACTGTATTTATATGTATTTGTTTTACAAACACTTTTGTCTCCAAAAAATAATTCTTATTTAAGGATCAAGCCTATATTCTTTATTACTAGTTGGTAACTCTTCCATCACCTATAGCCTATACCCAGTTAGTCCCTTAAAGCGTAAGGGACAGAGAGCCTAGAAGATGCTTTCTGGATGAAAATACTTTCTGTCTTGAAAATTCCATTTTGTCTAATCTTCTTTAAATTACCCCCTTTTAAAAATAACTCTTGTGACCCAAATAGCTATCAAAATATCATAGGGACAATATTACTTCTGAACAGACAGTATTTTTTTTTTGTGTGTCAATACATTTAAATACATACAAGGTAAATAAAATGACAATTGAAAAAGTAATGACATCGAGAGTATTTTATTACTGCTGAGAAATTGTAAGAGTTGAGATGATCAATATCAGACAGTTATGACTTAATAGACTAGACTTGTTAGGAAGGTAGCAGGGCATGTCCCCTGAAGAATTTTAGTGACTACACAAAATTAAGAGCATAACACAGCCATAGAAAGTAAAAATGTATGTGCACAGTTCATGCTATAAAGCATCAATGTCACCTATTACAACACACAATTAAGAACTGAAATGCTTTCTATGTCAGATATATTTAAAATGTAAATTTATGGAAATCCCAAATATATATAATTATATATATACTATATATATTATATAGATGGTGATTTTCTTAGACATCTAAAATGATAGCAGTCTTACCATTCACTGGACTGTAATGTCGGTGAATCATTCTGGGCAATGTGATATAAGGCACTCATTGCATTCATGTTGAAAAGGGGGGGCTTCCGTTCCGCTGAAAGAAAAGAAACAGGATAAAGCAGTTCTTAAAAGAAATCAGGCAAATAGAGAAATAAAGAATTATGAGCAAAGCCTTTGCTGCTAAATCAACAGCTCGTTACTGTTGTCTTGCCACATAATCCACTTATTTTAATCTCTAAGGTCAGCCCAGCATAGTCTTTCAGAAGAATGTACTACTGGTCATCTCACTGTACATTGGCAAAGCTTCTAACAAAACCCATTTTAGGGGGGTAGGGGGTGAGGAAGCAAAACAAAATAAAAAACCATAACCCATTTCAAAAGAGTGAAAGAAAAAGTTTTTTTTTTAAAGGTGTGACCCAAGTTTTATTTATTTTTTAAATTAATTATTTATTTTGTGGGACCCTCGCCGGTGACGGGGGAACAAACAGGCGCTGCAGAGGCTGCGGGCAGCCTCGCAGCACAGCGCTCAACCGCTGCGCCACCAGGGGAGGCCTGAAACAGATTTTTTATCACATATCTTCAAAAGGCTGGTGTTTGTCTATCTTCCCACAGTAGACACGAACATTTTTGTGTGTTTTAATTAAAAAAAAAAATCCTTTAAAAAAATCCAGAAAGCCCAAAGATGCAGTAGAATGAAAAAAAGGGGCCAAGATTATTATGGGATGGAACATCTTAAACATCATTAACATAGTGTAGGAAATAAAATAATTCAATTCAATAAACACTGAAGAGTTTGGTTCAAAGAAAAAGTTCAGGTAGGAAAATGGGAGAGAGAAAGAAGGTAAATAATAAATAAGACTTGTTGGAACCACACTAAAAAACTCAGTGAATCAGGTATTTCTTAATGGAAGACTAAGTGCATGCCCAGCTCACCATGATTTCTTTTTCGGAATTCCGATTGCTTTCCTTAACACACTACTCATTTGATATGTGCTCATCTATTGCATTTATGTAACTATACAAATCTTTTCTCTCAAAAGAAATGGTAGCTCTAAGAGCAAGCTCTTATAATCCTAATACTCTATTTGTTTATTTACTCTCTGAGATGTAAAGAGATGCTATTTACACACTAGGTTCTATATTTGTTGACCAAAGGAGAGAAAAAAGGTTCTAGTTTTGAGCACTATTAATCTTATATTATTTATCAATTATGTCATAGAAGAAAATCACTGTCTCATTCTACCATGCTTATCCTACTAGATTTTTTAATTTTATTTTTTAAATTAATTAATTACTTTTACATCATTCTTCATTTGTGTACAATGCATGCTTTTTCATCTTGGTTATAGTTCCCGTAAAATTCCCACCACCATTCACCCATGTAACATCACCGTAGTCCTTTGCACTCTTCCCACCCCTTTTTGAACCTACTCCCTTCTCTCCCCCTGCAGAATGTCTCTGGTTTATAGTTGCCTGTTAATTTTGATCTTTACTTTATTATAATTACGTTTTTTTCCTGATCCCTTATTTGCATCCTAATAGATTTTTTTATATGGCCCCTTTTTTGCAATTCACAATCTGATCTCTTGCTTCATCAGAGTGTTTTGGTTTTTAAGTAAATATTTTTCTAGTAATCACTTTCAAAATGGTGAGGTTAGCTTGTTCTATGCAATTCAAGAAAGAAAAGAAAACCTAAGGTCAAAAGTAATATGGAAGACATTTTTACTCAGAGAAGGAAGAACCTATGAGAAGCCAGAATGGTAAACAAAACAGTACAAAATGGAAATCTCCCTAAAACCTAGAATGTACAAAGTTGAGAGCAGCTGACTTTGTCATCGGCAGAGCTCAAGCAGAAGGCAACTACATTCAATCATCTGTGATACCTACGAGAGTCCTCTTATAAACTTGATTAAATGATTTCTGATACTTTGGAAATGTGACAGTTTACATTTCTAGAATTTTTTTATTAATTTTTTATTAATTTTTTATTTTTTTATTAACCTATCAACAATATATATTTATTAACCTATCAACAATATATTTTACATGTACCAAATATATACAAATAGCACAAGTAAACATCTGAAACATTGTTAACAAGTAAACATTTGAAAGTTGCAGTGTGGATAAATAGATTTATGTCTTTTTCAAATGTAGAAGAGGAAAAACTACTTCTGGTTTATTTTATTTCATTCATCAGGAGTAGATTCTAGAGCTTGGCCTTCTGACCAGTTCAAGTATTTAAGTCATGTAGAACTAGGAGTGCATCAAGCAACTATCAATGGCTTCCCATCATTCTTAGACCAAGGTCCATATCCTTGAACAGCCTATTAACATGATCCTGGCCATCTCTAGCATCTAATTCTGAGAAGCATTTCTCTCTCTGCCCTTCCCATGCCATCTTTTGCTTCACTGTAATGATCAGACACAGGCTGCTTTCTCTGTCTGGACACCCCTCTCGCTTTTGTCCCTTAAACTTTATCTGGTTAATTTTTGCCTCATTGTTTCATCTTAATTTCATTTCTGAATTAACTTAATATATATCTGTTCAAGGCTTATTATATGATTAGAATCACCTCACCAAGGAAGTCTTCCCTGACCTCTCAGATTAGGTTTTCCAATAGATTTTATCATTACAAATCATATTTTTCCTTTTTACCCCCTCTTACAACTGCGATTATTTATATAATTTTCTATTTAATGTATATCTTTTTGCTAAATTTCATGAGGGGAGGGGTAATGTCTATTAAGTCATTTTTGTATTCCCATTGCTGAGCATAGCCCTTGGTATTTATTTTTGGTGACCCCAAAATACTACAAAATAAATAAATGAAGTTAAGGCAAGTTAAAGCAAAGAAGAACTTGGCCAAAACAACAATTTTTGCGTTGCAAGAAGTCACAAAAATGAAAATTCATTATGTCTTAGGGCTCATGTTGGTTTCATTTACTATCAAAAAGACAGGAATCTTCTCTTGCTTACTGGCTAAAGGTATAATCTAAGTTGCTTAGGACACTGCATTGCATAAGGAAGTGGGACTAAAGGAAGAAGAAAATAGAAATTCAGAAAGAAGAGGATGAAGGAACAAAAACAAAAAAACCCGTAGCTTAGATTCAAAGCAGGAACGGTGAGGTCTATAACTAGCAAGCATTCTGTTGTGAATAGAGAGCTGGCCACACAATATATCAACTCTAGTCAAGAAGCACATTTTAAAGACATTTCAATATCTTTATATAGCATACAACTCTTAAGATCTGAGAAGCATTTCATTTAATACTAGTTTCAGATAGTCTTACCTACGTTCAAGTTCTTTGCTAGATGTACAACATAAATCCTCTAAGTCAGGTGACAGGGCTTATTACTAAGCTAAAATATTATAGACAAGGATTGGCAAACTATGGCCTATGGGTAAAATTTAACTAGCAGCCTGTTTCTGTAAAGTTTTATTGGAACATAGCCATGCTTCTTAATTTAAGTATTAAAGTCTATGGCTGCTTTCATGCTAAATCAGCAGAGTTGAGTAGTATGCCAGAGACTGTATGGCTGGTAAAGCCTAAAACACTAATTATCTGGTCCTTTATAGAAAGTTTGTTAATTCTTACTGTATAATAAAATAGTCCACATAGAAGCTTCTACACAAGCAGTGGAATAGGTACTGCAGTGCTTTGGAAGCCCCTTTGTGATATGTAATCCACATTTCCTCAAAGAAAGAAAAACAGTAGACATATGACAGAGTTGAATTGGCTAAATTTAAAGAAAAAAATAGTGATTTCTATTTAAAGATAATGAAGTTTCTGTGGATGATCATATGTATTATACAAAAATCAAGGTCCAGGAAGGCCAGTTCAGCGAAACTTATGAACACTATTTGGCAAGGATTATACTAAATTAGAGCAACTAGACTGAGCTTTGTTTTACTAAGGAAGATCCAAGAGTGCCCCGTCTTTAAATACTTCATGAAAGGCAACAGATTTCTTATTAACAAATGACTTGAAAACTATATATAACAAATAGTGATATTAATTACTACTATTTGTTGAGTTCCTATTACATGTTGGGCACTCACTGCTTTAGGTATGTTACATATGTTATTCATAATTCTTAGAATAGTTTGGCAAGATAAGCATTAGTATTCCAATTTCTCAGTTGAAGAAACCTGAGGTTCAACCACTCTAAATAATGAAACCAAGTTGTATATACTGATGGTAAGTGGCTAAATTGGGATTTCAACCCAGTCCCCTAATGTGATACTTATGTCCTTTTCATGAGGTCTCAGTGCCTGTTCAACAACCCTGTGCATTTTACGATAGTATTTTTTAAAAACTAGCTTTAGAAGAGTAAATATACTCCTCTCCCCAATATCCATGACAATATCTGTGTATTAAAAGACAAATAGTGACTATTGTGGAAGAAGAAAATTCTGGGCGGAAAAACTGCATAACATTTATATTTTCATTTTTTTCCCCTGGGTAATTCATTTCTGAATACAGTCAATTCTCTAATATTGCTGACATGTTATTTTCCAGCTTCTACCATGATCTTTGCTGGTGAAATAAGAGTCTGTAGTTTAAGCAGAAGAGTATAAAATAAACTTCTCTTAAAATCATCTTGATTAAAAAAAAATCTGGTGCGTGGACAATTTCAATGTCCAAGATGTTTTAGAAAATTCAAAATTAAACACTTAGAAACTATAGAGCTTGATCCAGAAAAGAGGGTCAGTACTATTAACATTAACATCTTCCTCTTTGTGATCTTACTTTAGCAACTCAACTATCAAATTAGGGTGCTTTTTAAAAATACATACTTTTATAGAACAGGTGTCATTAGGAAAGGCCACAACACACTATTCAGGCACTATCTACAACATTAAAGGCACAATTCAAAGGCACAACACTGTACTTGGAATTTCACTAAACATCACAATGAATACTTAGAAAAATTATTGGATACTTTTATATATCTACTAACAAGATTAATGTTCAGGAAATAAAAATGTAAGTTAAAACTGTCAAGAAGATACTTGGTTTATTATATTGCCATTTTATGGTTTAATATATTGCCAATATAATAAGTTTGGATAATTGTGGAGAAGTTGAATGTCCAAGGTAACAATTTTATTTTATGAATATTAACTGAGCATGTACTAAAAATTTTCTCTGAATCTAAGATAATATTAACTGTAAGATGCAGCATTAATTCCATCCAACTGATAAGGGACTGATCACAATGATATACAAAGAACTCACACGGCTCAACAAAAACAAAATAAACAATCCAGTCAAGAAATGGGCAGAAGAACTCAAAAGACATTTCTCTAAAGAGGAAATGCAAATGGCTAACAGGCATATGAAAAAATGTTCAACATCCCTTATTGTCAGGGAAATGCAAATCAAAACCACACTGAGATACCATTTTATACCAGTAAGAATGGCACATATAAAAAAAACAACAAATGTTGGCAAGGATGTGGTGAAAAAGAAACTCTCCTACATTGCTGGTGGGAGTGCAATCTGGTCCAACCATTGTGGAAAGCTGGAGGTTCCTCAGTCTACTAAAAATGGAGCTACCATACGATCCAGCAATTCTACTACTAGGGATCTACCCAAAGGACACAAAAAAAGTGATTCAAAAGAGCACCTGTATGCCTATGTTTATTGCAGCACTATTTACAATAGGTAAAACCTGGAAACAACCCAAATGCCCAAAAATAGATGACTGGATCAAGAAGATGTGGTATATATACACAATGGAATATTATTCAGCAATCAAAAAAGATAAACTCATGCCATTTGCACCAACGTGGATGGAGCTAGAAGGAATTCTGCTCAGTGAAATAAGCCAGAAGGAAAAAGAAAAATATTGGATGGTTTCACTTATAACAGGAATATAGGGGAACCAAATAAGACATCAGTGTAAAAAAAAAAAATAATAACAGTACAAAACACAACAAAGCAAAAACAGACAATTATAAACCAGAGACATACTGCAGGGGAGGAGGAGGGAGAGGGGTGAAAGGAAGGGAGGGAGGGAGGAGCACAGGGGACTGTGGTGATGGTGCATGGGTGTCTTAGGGAAGGAAATTCTATGGGGACTCAATCTGCAGGGGTGGGAGAAAGCAAATATTGTCTAAAAAAAATGTGAAAAATGATAAATGTTAAAAAAAGATGCAGCATTATTTAAGATCATAACTTAGAAAAAATGCTGTCAATTAGAAGATGCAGCTGCTTGCAAAATATCTCCCAGTTTTAAAGAGAAGTTAAAATGTAAATTAAAAATCTGGATATGATATATAGGATTTGTGCTAATAGCAGCTAACATTTATTGTGCACATACTATGTGCAAGATATAGTAATATGCATTTTAAAATAAAATTTCTATTTTAAGACAGACAATCCATATAAAATAGGGATTCATAAAGTTAAAAGAATGTGATCAATGTCATACAACTAAGAAATGACAGAGCTGGAATTAGAACTCAAGTTTATTTGACTACATAATCTCTACTCTTAAGTATTATTTGATACTATCATTTATCATTTATCAATTTGAAGTAATAACTACTGTGGAGGGTAAGAACAACTTGGGAGAAGCTCATTAGCTCTTTAATTCAGTAAATCATTTTATTTTTAGTTTTTTAAAAAATATTTATTTATGCATACAAGAACTAGGGTGTAGGCCAGAGCTGCGGGGGGTGAAAGGATTCACCAGAGACAGTTGGGGAGCAGAACAGGCGGATCCACTTAAATACACTGCTGAAGGGGGAGCAGTGGGCGGGACAAGAGAGGTCTGCTGCGTCATGTGGGTGGTTGGGGATTGAACTCATGTCACAGTAGCTGCAGATAGATACCTTGATAGCAATGAGACTTTAACCCCTGTGCCACCAGGGAGACCACATGATAGGGAAATTTGATAAAGAAATTAAAAGAGTTCTTTATAAATTCTGGACCAATACTCTGTTGGTTAGATACGTTTCAACTACTTTCTACTTGTCTATGGCTTGTTTTTAAATTTGTGTTTTACATAGCTTTATATTATCAAGTAGTAAAGGTTATAGTACATACCTATCATTAAAAAAATACTATTTAGAAAAATTCTTTTCTATACCTGTGCAGAAATGCTCCCAGAGTAATAATGATAACAACTACACTTGTATAATGCTTATGTATGCCAGGCAATGTCTTTAGTATTAAGTATCAATATTAAGTAGGTATGTGTGTGTTTATGTATGTGTGTTCATTAATCTTCATAACAATTCTATAAAACAAGTGCTAGTACTATCTCTATTTCATAGATGACAAAACTGAGGCTTAAGAGGGCTTCTCCTAAAAGCTTTTGTTTTACTTTTGGGTATTGAACCAATCTACAATTTATTTTTGAGTATGTTATGGAGAATAGATATTTTTCAAATATTAATACTTACTATTGTGTGTTCCCACATTTGTAATTTTCAGATATGCTCAGATTCTTTTATTTAAACTAGTAGTATGAAAATGTAGCGAAGAGAAAGTAATCTTTAAATCTTAATCAAAATTCTAGGAGAAAATTTAATAAATTTACATTGCCAGGCACACAAATAGCAGTCTTTCATTAAATACTAGTTGGGTGAAAAAATAAATAATCATAATAACAAGTGATTCTTAAAAGTATAGTGAAAATGATGTTTTACTCACCCAATTCAATACAGGTGATCCCAAGTGACCAAATATCAACTTTCCCATCATACTGTCCTTCATCCATAGCTAAGATCACCTCTGGAGCCATCCTGCCAAACATAATGTGCAAAACTCAAGTTGAAAATTGAAAACAAAATTCACCTAATATAGTAATTAATGAAAGAGCTGCTTTTGAGTCTAAAATTTTATCTGATAAATATATTACTTTCTATACAATTTGGAAAAAATTTCCAAAATATATTCTCTATAGTTGGTAATTTACATAAAACAATGAATTTTAATAAATCCTGGTTCCACTATTATCATCCGTTGATCTTGGGTTATTAAACTTTATGCATTTGAATCTTTTCATTTGTAAAATGGAGATAATTCTAGTAGCTACTCCAGAGAGATTTGGTAAAGGATGAATGTATATGAAACATGTAGATAAAAAAACATGAAAAATATTTTATGAAACTAAATAAAGAAGTTATGGTAATGGATGCTACTTTGTCAGGAATTTTCATTAGGGGAGGCAGTGGCCATATATCTTTAACAAGCTTTGCTCTTTCTTAGTGTGTGTTAAGTAGTTGCTTAGTAAATGCTATTTGATGATGATGGGAAAAAATTCAAATATTAGCCATTGTTTTTTTAGTAGGAAATAATTTTCCAAGGATTTAAGTCATATTCCAAGGCACAGTAAACTTTCAATATATCTATGAAAGGAAGAAAAGAAATCTTGAATGGAATGTGGGAAAACTTTAAGTCAAAATGACAAACTATGTAAAGTATCAGAGAATGCAGCAAAGACAAAAATCTGGATTTCCTTCATTTGAAGTAAATATTTGTGCTCACTGGTTCAGAAGGTTAAAGAAGTTACATTGTCCTAGCTTAGAAACTCTGCCTCAAGTTCAAAAGAAACCTTAACTGAAATCTAAAACCTAAGCTTGGTCAGTGGGTTGATAATCCTGCTCAGTTTACACACAATGACATCAATCTTATTTGAGCAATTTGAAGGCACTGGAAATGTTATACTAAAACAGAGTGCTTCTTTTTTTGCTAGTGAGTTTTCTGTTCTCTATTGAAATCTTATTTTGAGACTTATGGTGATACCTTGTCAAAAACCATAACAAAACAAGACCAATGCTATAAGTTCATTTTGTTCATGCACACATTTTTTAAAGTCATGTTATGTTTTCTAATTCTACATACCAGTAAGGTGTGCCCACAAAGGAGTTGGCAGGAGAAGCCATTGAGGCAGATCCAAAGTCAGCTAGTTTCACCTGACCTGGCTCTGTTAGAAGAATATTTCCTGCTTTAATATCCCTAAAGGAAAAAATAAGAGGATTAGAAAATTACTTTTCAATTTTGATTATGGAATAGGTCAGAGCATGCCATTAATAAGACAAAAACTTTATTTTAAAAAACCTTGCTTAGATAGTCTTCTGGGGATTTAGTTATTACTGCATGTTGTAAGAGGGCCCAGATTCCTGGGTATACTTACAGGTTCGTCACAGTAATTACTAAAAGGTAGAATTTTCTTCAGAGGCAAGGAATGCAGTGAGAGGCAGACATGGCAGACAAGGAAACCTATTCAGTTTCTGCACTTACGAAAGTATTTTCTTGGATGCGAAATCCAGTTACCGCCAGTATTCCGTGTGCTGGGAAAATTGGTGCCAATTGTAAGTGCTTTTTTTTTCTTTTCCAAATTACATGACATTTTTGGAGTTTAAAGAAACCTTCGATGACTCTGTATTTACTACCTACCAATAAGCCTCAGCTACACACATACCTTTTCTTGCCTGCGACCCTTTCTCTCTGCCTTTAATTGTAACTGCAACTCTAAGGCATTTGAGGGTACATGTTATATAGAAGGTGTTATTTTAAAAATAACACTGTACAGTAAAAAGAAGACCCTGAAAGATCAAAACAAACAAGGATTAGGGGTTAGAAAGGAAATTGCATTTCTATTGTACTACTACAAAGACTGCAAGTGGTTACTACTAAAGCTATTAGATGTTTTATGCAGCAAAAAGTTTTTAAAATAGGATTTAAAAAGTTCACTCTTCAGTATGATAATTTAGAATGAGAAGATGTGGATATACTCCTTATTTTCTTTTGAAAAGGCATGAGATGTAATGAGTACTAGAAACCAGGAATTATTGGTTGATGGGCAGTAGAAAGATAAAGCAAAGAGAATGAGGAAAACTTAGCTAAAGTTGAAAATGATAAGGTTCAAATGTTTCTAAAACAACTTTTCCAAAAATCTTAATAATTCCGTTTCTGTCCTTATGATGACATTAGTCATTGGCAGAGAGAACTAAAACAGCATTTACTTTTCTTAAAACAGAAAAATTTGTTTTTCTTTCTTCAGTTAGAACACTGACTTGCTTCTTAAAACAACAAAATTCTAAGAAATGGTATTTATTTTTTAAGTGAAAAGCATTCTTTAAAGGTCTTTTTTTTTTCTTTTTAACTTCTTTTTACAAGGTACTGAAAAATACAATATATTTGAAAGGGTTAAATGTGAAAGGGTTATGAAAGACAAACTACAATACAGAATAAAGTATGAGTGTGCAAATTAAGTTAACAAAGACACAAAAAATTGAACTGTGGCTTTCATGAGGCGCAGGCAAAATTATCATAAACAAGTTGACATTCAATTATGACATCTTGATACCAAATAAATCTTTTTTATTGTCAAATCTATAGATGTTATGGTTCATTTTATTTCATCAATATTTATTAGCTATGACTAAGTTCACTCTTCATCCTTAAAAGTCAAATTTAAGAGAGGAATTTTGAGGAAGTTCTGCTTTTGTTGTGCCAGTAACTGGTAAAGGCCATTCTAGCAAGGGTGATTAAACTGAAGCAAAAGGGGAACCTATGACCTAATACTTTCATTTCTTCCCAGTAAATGTGAGGGCTTTCTTTTGTTTTTGAGTCATCTCAGATTCTTTATACCTACCTTACATTCCAATACTTCTGCTACCATTCATTAAAATAAATGTATTAGAAGTTCTTCACTGAGAGTAGGAAAGATTGCTAAAGACATCTTTGTTTAGGAGAAGTTTGTGGAGAGAAGTAGGTTGGAGGGAGGAATGTGGTATTGTGGTAAGGAAAATATAAGGTAGAAGGCAGCCTTGGATTGGGAGTTAGAAAATTTGCATGTTAATCTTTATTATATAAATGCTGTGAAATTATGGACAAGTTATTTGGATCTTTCCAAGTCTCAGTTTCTTCCTCTGCCAAAGTAAAGACAACAAATAACACCTTCAGAGATCTCTATATGGACTATAGAAATGCAAAGTATTTTAAAGTTATAAGCCAACATATACTTATATATGATTGACTTGTTATTTACAATAGAAAAGGAAGAAGAAACTCAGTTAGGAAATACAAATATGCAAGGAAGGACAATTTTCTTTTCTTCTTGAGAGGGTATCAAAAAATTGCTGGGCCCCTTTTCAAATTACCCTGTCTGGAGAATAGTTACCTATAGAACAGAAATGATGTGAGTTTTTGTGGATATCTGGGAAAGACTGAGAGTCAGGAACTGAATTCTAGCAACTTTACTCCTTGCTTCCTGAAGCAGCAGCAATCTATTTGATTCCCATAAATTCTCCTAACAACTGGAGAACACACGAATTTTCAAGGTTTCTTGAAGAGACAGTCTGTAAATGAAATGAATATGTAACTGGTCTCTAATCTTACCTATGAATCAAGGCATGAGAATGCAAATAGGCTAGCCCCTGCAAGGCACCATGAGTAATGGCAGCAATCTCTACTTCCTGAAGTGGTTTCTTGTGAACTGTGAAAGGAAAAAAAAAGGTCAGCAGTAGATGAGTATATGATCAGTTTCATTCCTCTTTTTATCTTACACAGCTATACCAGACTGAATTTACATACTTTCTCAAATGACAGTTTGGAAACACATTCACCCAGATACATGGGATATATGTTTTCTATAGAAGAGTTATATATAATCAGTTAATAGGAAATCCAAGTATAAATACAAACAAGTCCCTCAAAATAAAGCAAAGCCTGATATTCATTGTTATGAATTGCTAATTTACTTGTCAGTTGCAAGTCAAAGCCACACCCATTCCAAATGGCCAGGCCCAAATTTACCAGTCCCTTATGGCATTTTAAATGCCTAGAGTGTTTTAGGTTGCATTATTCTCCTCTGCCACAAAGCCATCTGTAATTACCCCTTCTAACTACAGGTTTTCATTATTTGTGAAAGCAGCTAATAAGCAATTTCTATTCAAAGATCAAGGATGACTTTTTTTTAATGTAAATTTTTAACAGTTTCTGGTTATGTAATAGCAACTACAATGGAGAACTGGGTCAGCCAAGGTATTAGAAAGGGTTAAATATCAATAAAATTTGCTACCATAGACCTCTTTTTCATATATACACAACAATTTGATGGTTTTGACTAAATACAATCATATTACTCAAACATTTTAGTAGTACCTGTCCTGGGTGGGATGTGAACTAAAACTGCAAGAGGGTTGTTAATCATTACTGAGATACACTCAGTGACACTGAAGAGATAAAGTCTGCATAGCTTGTTCATACAGCTCTTAAATACAAGTCATCATCCATTTAGTTTGCCCAAACTGCCCTTTAATATAAGATATAACATTTTTTCTAAGTAAAACAGAAAAGGAGGGAATAATATTTTTATCCTTACCTTCTAACAAATCAGAGGCTGAGCCTAAGCAATATTCCATCACCAACTGTAACAGATTAAAATAAAAACCAGAATAATGAAGGTTAATAAAAAACTGCTAAAACCAGAAAACCAAGGAACTAAGACTACTAAAAGAAAAATTTTTTTGACTTATCTGAATCTGGATTAAATTTGGTCATCTAGCACTAACTGATTTTTATAATTATAATCAAGTGTTTTGTTATCTCCTACTTGGAATTGGCATGAGACAATAAGGGAACCAAATATGGAAATATTCATGTGAATGTCATGCTGAGATGGTTATTTATTTAAAAATTTTCATACCACCTTGTTTCAAAAGATTAAAGGTGACTAGGCTGCAATATAAATTAAATTTTGCAATTTGGAAATAAGAAACAATTAACCAAATACATGAGCCAGCAAAAATCTATACAGAGAGGAAAATACTACTTAAACCAATAATTAGGAAATTCCTTATTCCTTTCCACATTTGAAAAGTTCTAAATGGGCCTCCCTGGTGGCGCAAGGGGTTAAGCACGGCACTACGAAGCAATCTGCAGCCTCTGCAGCATGAGTTCAATCCCTGGCCAGCCAGGGAGCTACCCATATGGCGCAGCAGACCTCTCCTGTCTCGCCTGCTGCTCCCCTCAGCAGTGTATGTCAGTCAGTCTGCTTGTTCTGTTCCCCACTCTGTCTCCGGTGAATCTTCTCACCCTCCCGCGCATCTGGCCTGTACCCTGGTTCTTGTATAAGAATAAATAAATCTTTAAAAAAAAAAGTTCTAAACAAGAAAATACTGTTTAGAACTCAGCCTAAGATATAGCCTTATATGTACCATTAGTTTGACTCCCTGAGAGATACAGGAAACATTTTATATTTTAAAATATATTTAGAATATTAAAAAATTGATATTTATTGGGTGTGCAATCATGGGTGTCATTTTAAAAGCAAAAATGAGAAAATTTTCTTTACTCTCCTCTTAGAAATTTTAGGTATTCAAAGCAGCACTATTTACAATAGCTAAGCTTTGGAAACAGCCCAAATGCCCAAAAATAGATGACTGGATCAAGAAGATGTGGTACATATATACCATGGAGTATTACTCAGCATTCAAAAAAGATAAACACATGCAATTTGCAGCAACATGGATGGCGCTGGAAGGGATCATGCTCAGTGAAATAAGCCAAAAAGAAAAATACCGGATGGTCTCACTCATAGCAGGAATCTAGAAAACTTAAATAAGGGACCAGGAAAATGAATAACTATAAGAAAGTGAAAATCAAAAATCAACAAAAAACTATGAACCAGAGATACTTTTGGGGGTGGGGGGGGGAGGGGAGGGATTGGGGTCAGAATGGGGGGGGTTGCAATTGTATGGGGAATATAAAAATAAAATTTATTATTTAAAAAAAAAAAAAAAATTTTAGGTATTCTAGACTGATTTGTAGCCAACATCAGAATTATGAAAACTCAGTGGCCAATCTATGCATATACATACCCCTCAATATCTTCTCTTACAGTTATTATTTTGCTATTCTAAAAGATATCACATACCCTTTTGAAATACAAATTTCCTATTGATCATAACTGAAATTGAAATTTCACCTGAACATAACTGATATTTACATATTGATTACTTTCATCAAAAAAATTCATGTGAAGACATTATTTATTACATACTTTGCATTGCTCGAGTGATTTAGGATAGGAATTATACATAATATTATTATACAGTGCTCACTTCAGCAGCACATATAATAATATTATACAATGCATCATTGTTATATATTACATAATATATATTTATACATTTCATATTCTTTGAACAAGTCTAGTGATATAAGGTATAGCTTATGCATCATATATATTATATATAAAATATTAGCAGTTGAATTTTATATTTATATATGAATTATTAAATTTATTATATATTTATGTAAACTTATATAAATATATAATATGTTCAAATTAATGTACTACTAGAATAACTGACAATATAGGAAGCCTTGAAGCTTAAAGTTCAGACCTTTTATTATAGCTTTCTGCTTGATAAATAAAAGTAAGCAGATTTATATAAATTTTATGTGTTATTGGGAAATCAATGATTCCACATGCTGTCATAATGAATATGAACCTTTTATGCATATTCTTTTTTCAGCTTTATGAACTATAACTGACATTTTTTTCTTTTGATAAAAACACTTTGATAAATTTTGATAAAGACATTTCTCAAATTGCATCACATGCTTTTCTAGCTTCTTAAACTGAGTAATTGAATATGAATATGTATATATTCAGTTTAACCTCCTTAGTGAATATGAACACAGAACTTTAAATTCAAATGGAGTGAATGTTTATAGCTGATATTTTAAAAATCACGTATTAAATAACTTCACATCTTTGTCGCAAATATTCTTTTCCCAACTATACCATTTCACAAAGGCATCTGATCTGTGGCCAGTTGTTTGCTCTTGACATTAAACAGTACTAGTTGCTCTGCTTTTCAATTAATTATTAGGTCTGCTCTTTACCTTCCCCAGCTTCTTCCTCATGGTCAACGAGTCTTGTGGCTGTTTGGATGCATGTCTCTAGCAACTCACTTCTTGTGAGTTCCTTACACTTAGGCTATCAAGTCCATTGTAGACAGAGACCAGTAACCAAACTTATTAGCATTCAGTGTAATCTAAGAGTAAACAGGCTTCAAGTAAGAGCTTAGAAGATTTTCTGAAGACTTGAAACACATGAGATTTAGCACTTGATTTTGTCACATTTATTCTACCTACTGGAAATTCCTTTGACTCTATCAAGAAATCCCTTTATTAACTCTCTTGCCCGAGAACTGATTTCCAGACAATGTAATACTCCTCTGATTTCTTCTGGTCATAACAGAGAAGTAATGGCTCTAGATATCTTAAGAGATGCTTGAACAGAAATGTTTATGTATCCTGTTTAATAGTCTATCCATGAACTTAATTCTATACCCTGATTGGAGATCATGTATAGGAAAGGATGTTACATGGTAAGTACTCAATAAACGAGTTAAACTGGACTTTAAGTTGGCATGTGCAGGTTGATTAAAATATAACAATTTCATGTTCTAAATAGCTCCTAATATGTCTACCTACAAACAAAAATACAGTTACATAAAAATATACAAAGAAAACAGAGTACAACAAAAGGCCATTTTAATCATATGGTAGGCTCCGTTTGGTAAAAATTAGATGCTGATGATAATACCAAGCACAATTCCAAATATTGGGAGAGTGAGGGATGAGGAATGTTTCAAAGACAAAAATTCTAGGGTGAGAATAAAAGGCCCTGTTTTTTTACAAGTAAATCTTTATAAACTGATGCCACATTTCACTATCTCTTTGTTGAGTGCTTACAGAAATTTCCCATAGGCCAGAGAGCATATTTGATCTTATGGAATGTATAACAAATGGCTCACGCTGACATATTAACAAATAAATGTTAAATGTCAGTAACAAAAGTCAAATGGGACAGAATGGGAGACTGATCAAAGATATAATAGAAAAAATGGAAAAAGAAAAAAATTAGAAAAATTAATAGGAAAAAACCAAGACAACAGAGAGCGAGCCTACGACTTACCCAAGCAGTATGCTCTTTCAAGTAACAACCTTTGTACTCAATGGTATTAGGATGCTTCAACTGTCGTAAAAATTTGACTTCCTTAAGAATATCTTGCCATTTCTATTGAATTCAGAAAGAAAATATTTTAATCTTTAAAGTGAAAGCAGCAAATTTATTATCAAGTATCTAATACTGTTTTTATTGTTTTAAATGGACAAATATTTCATTTATTAAACACTTAGTTTGTCCATTTAAATGTTATTCCTTTGAGTACATGTAGACATCAATTTATCATTAAATAGATTATAATAAATCCATTATAGTAACCCATGTTTATTCCATATAATCATTGATAGAGCTAGAGTATTAAGATCATTTATTGTATGCTCTACAAGAAGGGGAAAAACATTGTTATCAAGAAATGTTAAAGAACTTTGTTTCTCTTGTCAATTTTCAAAAAAACTGTGATCAAGAAATGTTTAAAGAACTTTGCTTCTCTTGTCAATTTCATATTAACAAGCTTATGTCTGTTCAGGTATACAACTGTTTGGCTTACCTCATGTGTCTGCTTCCCACTGTACGACATTTTCTTAATGGCCACCACCTCATTGGTACGAGCATTTGTGGCCTGTTGTGAGAGTAGGAAAAAAAATGAAAAAGAAGGTTTCAGCCAGTTTAACTTAAATATTTCACCAAAGACTTTAAATAACATTCTCTTATTTTTTTTTTTTATCACAGCATAAAGATGACTGAACTTCTGATAGGCTAGAGAGACAATTCCACCCCACTTTATAAATAGCTTCTCTTCATCCCTTTCAGTATATACATGCAAAGGTTGTACTTTACTATCTTTGGATTTGCAATCAAGGATTAGGGTTTGATAAAATATAACCAATCAAACAACAACATTCATACTAGCATCACCATGTAGAATGACCATTAATGGGGAAATCAGTTATGAAGCAACATGGTAAACATTTGCAGTCATATAATGAATAAGCCATTAAAAGAATGTAGTAAACTATATATATATATATATATATATATATATATACACACAAACAGATATAAAAAAGACAAAAACAGAACTTTATATTATGATCTTATTTTTTGCAAAATAGATTATGATCTTATTTTTGCAAATCTTAAATTGCAAAATGTGAATATATGTGTAGAAAAATTATGGAGGAAGTTATACCAGAATCTAATACAAAGGCATTTTTTGACAGTTTATTAATTTAGAAGACAGGTTGACTTTTGTTAAAAATGAAAATTTCTCACATTCTGTGGAGAATTAAGCATTTTAAAGTTAAAAAATTTAACACTAAAACTGTTCTTACATGACAACAAAAAATATATATTTTCAGTATTATAATAAAGGTTAGGACTTTATCTGAAAAGTGGAAATTCTGTGTAAATATCTACATACTGTGTAGCTTAAGGAATGTGGGAAAAATTTGGGAAATGCTCAACTATTGAGGAATTTTAATTAACTATTTTAATTAAAATTTTAAAATTTAATCAATAATTTAATTTTTATTACTTAAAAAAATCCTTAACTCTAAAAAGCAAAGCATACACAAATTGAATCAAATAATGTTATCTAATTGCTTAGTAAGGTTATTTATAATTAATGCTTACTTGAACTAGTTATAAAAAAGAATCACCCTAAAATTAATATATATATCTTTATACTTACAGAATAATCATTAATTAGAACCTGGTAAGTGTACTTGCTCATGGAAACTATCTCCTAGGGCAGAGAACTGAAGTTTGAGAAATATTTTCATCTTATTTTTCTACAGATGTGTATTTCAAATGTAATTTTACATGTTAATACAGAACCAAAACTTAAAAAGAAACTAATGTTTTAGTAGAGAGCAGGGAAACTATTACAGAGTTTCAGCTTTCTAGTACTGTATTATGAATGGTTAAACTCTCTAAATACTTCAAGTTTTATTCTTGAAACTCAAATTCATAGTTAATATTTCTAATAGTCTTAATGTCTTAGAAACTTTTAGCATGCTCACTGGCTCAAAAATTATTTACTGAAAAATATTACTAATATTTTCTTATTTTCTAACTACATTTATATTACTGTTAACTTTTTGTTAGATTTTAGAGAAATATAAAATTAAACAAATGCTTTTCTTTTTGCTTCAGTTATTGAGTCTCATCTAAAGCTAAAAAGGCAATTATATCCGGAAGAACAGAACTAAATTATTTGCTTAGGTGAATTATAAATAATATATTCAGTTAACAAGGCAGTACAAGATACCTAGAAACTGGAAGTAAATTCAAAAGTGAATGAATTTCCACCCTTTAATATAGTTTCCTATTATGCCATTTGTTAATGCTTCCAATTTCTGAATTACTTATATAAATCCAAACAGATATTTTATTAAGTTAATAATTTCAGCTTGCTTTTTCTGAATGTACTCTCAGTTGATTGATTTTCTAAGAGCTATGCAAACTTACAATTCACTTTAAACAAATATTCCTGGCATAATTCTGTATAAAAGCTATAAACTATAAAGAGTCTAACAGAATTATGGTGTTTAGATATAAAAATGTTGGTTGCTAACTCTGTCTTTATGACTCGCTAGCATTACTATGACTCATGAAAAGTACAAACTAGCAGTACCATGTTCTCTGAGTTCTTCATTTCTTCAACAAATATTCACTTATTAAGTGTTCCAAATTTGTTGATATTGGCCTAAGTATTAAGGATTGAATGAGTAAATTTGCCTAGTATCTATCTCTCCTCTATTATGGCAGACAGACAGTAACAAAAAAAAATTTTTGAACTGATGTAAAATTGCCACTGTGACATGTACTATAAAGCAGGGTATGTGTGACTTTGAGAACCAAAAATGGTGGGGGGTGAGGGGAAAGATATGACTTAGGAAGATCAGTTAAAAATCTTCCTTGAAGAAATGAGGCTTCAGCTGAGAGCTAAAGGATGAGCAGGCATTAAGAAGGTGAAGGTGAAAGGGGGAAACATTCCAGAGAGAACTATACAAAGATCCCATGATAGAGATGAAAGAAAGCAATTATAACTAGAGCAATGAGTATGAGAGGGAATATAGCTTAGCTATAAATAGGGACCAAATCATGAAAGTCCTTATAGGCTGGTTACAGTAAGGATTTTGATCTTAGCTTAAGAACAGAGGAGAGCACCTACAGGCTTTACAGGACAAGGAGCACAGGTGACGTTCTCAAATTTGTTTTTATTTTTATTTTTTTCCAAGCTCACTACAGTGTAGACAGTATAAAGAGCAGAGTGAATGCTGAGAAACCAGTTGGGAGGTTATTGCAATTATCTACATAAGAGATAATGGTAAAAGTAACAAGAGGAAGAAGCAGCACATAAATATTACTGTGGTCAGTGAGAAAATCATGTTTTAGAGTAACACCTATGTGGCCACTATAAATAAAAGGGTAAAAGTTTTTAAAGTGTTGGTTAATTTACCTTTAATTTTTTTTTAGTGTTTTCTGGGTTTATATTACTCAGTTTTGCATACAGGCAATGTATAGTTAATGATTACATTTCAAGATCTAAGCCTTTATGCTTTTCTTATTCTATCACTTTCAACAAATATCTATTTAGTACCTATTGTAAATGGCATTGTGCGGTGCTTAGAGTTGTAGAAGAGTATTAGGAAGTCCTTACTTTCAAAAGGCATACACTCTAGCTAAATTGATAGTATTTTCCCAAAAAGCATAAAAATGAGGTACTCTGCAGTCCCCTACAACGTTTGTCTTTTACACCCTAGCATACAAGCATGTTCGATTTATTGTATTCATTCTAAAAGAGAACTTTGAGAGGGGTTTGGCTGCCTTTTAAGATAGGAGAATCGAACAGAGATTTAGTACAACTGTCCTCTCTCAGGTCAAAAGACTCTGAGAAGATGAATTAAGTTATAAAGTAATAGAAAAAAAATAAGATGATTGAATAATGTATCTTTGAGCAGAACAAACAGATCACCCACATATACAAAATGCTTCCATTTTTAAAAAGTTCAAAACTAAACAAAACTGGATTTTTTAGGGCTGCAGAAGAAAGCGGGCTCCATATAAAGAAAACTGTGAGAATAATTACCATGGAATTCAGGATTGTAGCTGATTCTAACATGAAGGGTTTCTGAAATCCTGCCAATATTCTATTTCTTGGCCTGGGTGGTGATTATAAAGGGATTTACCTTGTAACTGTTTAAATTATATCTTAAAATATACGTGTATATGTATTATGCACACTTCTAATATGTATGGCTTATTTATAATTTAAAAAAAATTTTAAAAAGAATTTTGGTGAATGAGGAAGACAGGAGTTCAACTGGACTTTTAAGTACTAACCCCAGAAACTAACAAATTAGAAAATAAGCAACCTCTTTAGCAGCAGAAGGTCACTTAATGATAAGCTGGATTGAGTGGGAGACAAGTATTAGAGGGGGTGAGAGAGAAGTTGTGGTAGTACTGGGTACAGACACCAAAGGATGAGAAAAAATTCAGAGAAAATCTAGGTCTAAGATTTGGTTAACCAAAACAAAGAGAAACCCCACCAACTGGGAGAAAATTTTTGCACACAATACTAATGACAAAGGATTGATCACAAAAATCTACAAAGAGCTGATGAGACTCAACAAAAACAGAAAATAATCCAGTCAAAAAATGGGCAGAAGAACAAAAAGGAACTTCTCCAAAGAGGAAATGCAAATGGCCAACAGGCATATGTAAAAAAATGTTCAACATCACTTGTAATCAGAGAAATGCAAATCAAAACTATAATGAGATACTATCTTACACCAGTGAGAATGGCACATATTTAAAAAACTATCAGGGCCTCCCCGGTGGCACAGCGGTTGAGCGTTGGGTTGCGAAGCTGTCCGCAGCCTCTGCAGCGCCGGTTTGATCCCCGGCTGTTCCCGGGCCACCAGAGGAGGGTCCCACATGGCGCGCAGACCTCTCCTGCTGCCCGCTGCTCCCCTCAGCAGTGTACTTCGTCCATCTGCCTGTTCTGTTCCCCGCTCTGACTCTGGTGAATTCTCTTACCCTCCCGCGCTTCTGACTGTACTCAGTGCTTGTATAAATAAGTAAATAAATAAAAATAAATCTTTAAAAAAAAAGTACCTTCTCATTTAAAAAAAAAATTAAAAAATAAAAAACTATCAACAACAAATGTTGGCGAGGTTGTGGAGAAAGGAACTTTCCTGCACTGCTGGAAGGAGTGCAAACTGGTCCAACCACTATGGAAAGCTGTATGGAGAGTCCTCAACCTACTAAAGATAGAGCTTCCATATGATCCAGCAATTCCACTCCAGCAATGACACAGAAACATCAATTCCAAAGGGCATCTGCACCCGTATGTTTATAGCAGCACTATTTAAAATAGCTAAGCTTTAGAAACAACCCAAATGCCCAAAAGTAGATGACTGGATCAAGAAGATGTGGTACATATACACAATGGAATATTACTCAGCAATCAAAAAAGATAAACACATGCAATTTGCAGCAACATGGATGGAGCTGGAAGGGATCATGCTCAGCAAAGTAAGCCAGAAAGAAAAAGAAAAATACTGGATGGTCTCACTCATAGCAGGAATCTAGAAAACCTAAATAAGGGACCAGGAAAAAGAATAACTACAATAAAGAAAAAATCAAAATCAACATGCAACTATAAACCAGAGACACACTATGGGGGGGGAGGTAGAGGAGAGATTGGGGTTAAAATAAGGGGAATATAAAAAATAAATCTTAAAAAAAAAAGATTTGGTTAGAAACAAATAGATAAGTTAAAGATTAAATTAATAAAATCTCATTTGGAAGCACAGCTATAGGTAAGTCCTACCTGATGGCAGAGCATAAAAGACCACATAACAGAAAAAAATCAAATATCTTTCAATTAAGAAAAAAAAATAATTGATACCAATTTTGGAAGAGAAATAGGTAATAATTAGTACTTAAATATTACTTACTTTAATAGAATAATACTATTAAGGAAGTATTTGTTACTTTGATGAAGCAAACTTGGAAGGTTAACTACATAAATTAAAGAACTATATTTTATGCCAAGAATTTCACTTGAATGAGCTATGTTAATATTTCATATTTTTCTCATTCTTCTCATCAAAATACAATCACATTCTTGGAAGTCATATTAACTCCAGGGAACTAAGACTTGTACACGTAACCTGAAATACTGGTTGACATGATTGTAATAAAAAGTCTTTGCCAGTCCATCTGAGTAACTGTCCATTTGTCTGTCCATCCATTCATCTATCTCTTCACTTATCCATGCATCTCCACTTATCTATCGCTCCACTTATCCTGAACTCCTATCATTTGTCAGATATTATACTAGTTAATGAGGATACAGCAATGAAGATGGGCACAACCCTTGACCTTATGGACTTACTCTTTAGAAAGAGGGACAGATACGAATTTTAAAAAATTATACACATTGAACTGCAACTGTGATAAAATTACATACAAGTACAGGGTGTTAGGAGATCAAAGTCTTAAGTGCTGTAGGAAAGATTATCTTATAGAAGTAACACGAGTTAAAATCTGCAGCATAAATAAGAGACAGGTATGGGGATGCAATTTGCAGCATTTTCTAGGTGGGAGGAGTAGCGCTGAAGTGGGTAGAGAGGTGCTGAAGAAGGAAAGAGTCTGACATGTAGGGAAAATGCACAGGGCTCAACTGGGCTTTTAAATTTTTTGTACTAATTGGATAGCAGAGTCAATTGATATAGATGCCACTGACTTGAATAATGCCTAGAATTCTGGAACTGGCTTTTCAGCCATGGCTATTTGTTTCATTGTTGACATCATTTAATTTGTAGAATAAACAATACAACCAAATGGATTTTTACAAGCAATAGTTAGAATATGAGGAATTTAAAATTTTTGTTTATTTTTAAATTTTTAAAACCTGAATACAAATGATCCTTTTTAATTACTTACAAAATAAACTGCTCCAAAACTTCCATGTCCAATTTCATGCAAGCCAATAAAAAGTTCTTCAGGATCATCTTTGTAGAACAGATCAGCAATCTCTGGGTCTTTTGGCACCCCTTTACGCATGATGACCAGAATTTGTAAGCCTTTTACTTTCGATATCCCAGTTAGTTTTATCTTTCATTGACAAATTTTTTGGAATCAGTTTTTAATACCTGTAGAAAAATAATGTTTGACATCAGCTATTCTAACTTATTTTGTTTCGTAGCAACAAACATTAATATTAACAAGCATCCTGGCCTTGCAATTCCACTATTAAAAAAAAGAAGAAGAAAAATGAAGAAAGGATCTGAATAAACATTTCTCCTTATATAAGTGACCATTAACACATAAAAAGATGCGCTGTATTATTAGTCACTAGAGAAATAAAAACTGAAACCACTCAGTGAAAGAAGTCAAATACAAAAGACTACATATTGCATGATTCCAATTATATACATCCAGAACAAACAAATCTACATAGAGAGAAAATAATTAGTGGTTGTTTAGGGCTAAGAGGAAGGGGTAATTCAAGGTGATAGTTTTAAAAGGTATAGGCTTTCTCTTAAAGTTGATGGAAATATTCTAAAAGTGATTGTGGTTATGGTCACACACCTATTAATATACCAAATACCATCAAACTATATACTTTGAAGTGGATGAATTACATGCTATACAGATTATATACATATTGAAATAACAAGAGTTTACATTACTATATTACGTATCAGGAAACACTAAATTACCTTATATATATTCTTTTCTTTAATCCCCACAACAGCTTCATAATGTAGGACATTATTATTTTAACTTTACAAAACAAACTACAACTGAGAAGCAAAACGACTTCCCCTGGCCAGGAAGCCATATTAGTCAGAACTGGGACTCAAATCCGGATCTAACTGCAAAGTACATGCTCAATTAATATGTGTATAGAGGTAACTGGATACTCTTTATAAACCATTACAATAAAATGCTATTATTTGGAGGCTATGGTAAATGATGACTTAAAAAAGTTATTTTTTACTATACAAAATATTCTTGAAGCTTTTATTCATAGAGAACGTCAATAGATGAGTGGATAAACAATCTGTAGTACATATAGACAACGGAATGCAACTCAGCAATAAAAACTACAACGTGGATGAATCTCAAAATAGTTATGCTGAGTGAAAAAAGTCAGACAAAAAGTACCCTATATACTTTATGATTTCATTTATATAACACTCTGGAAAAATGCAGAAGAGTCTAAAGTGACAGAAACTATATCAGTGTTTAACTAGGGATAGGAGCAGGTGATAAAAAGTGGGAGGAGGAATTAAAACGGGATATGAGGAAGTTTTGGGGAGTGTTTACTATTTTCATCATGATGTTGAATTCACATATATGTATGTTAAAACATAATATGGTAGAATTATTATAGGTCATTTATAAGTGAATAAGATTGTTTTTAAAAGCAATAAGAAAACAAAATTATAGGCAAATAAAGTGGGGATGGCTCTTGCAAAATATGTGCCAGTTAAACATGAATCTTACCTATGTAATGTTATAAATCAATTCTCCTCAACAAAAATTTAAGAAGTCATTCTTAATGTCAAAGAGATGAACACATACAGATGCATACACACCCATTCCCATGCTCAAAGGACATAAATAGCTATTTAAAAAAGAAATAGAGGCCATTAATCAAATGAAACATATAATTTCACTTGTCATGAAAGAAAAGTTAAAGTAATAAGACACCTCATTTCAATCACCAAATTAATAAAGTAAACTCTTAGTGAGGGTCTCAGGACAGTCATTTTTATATATTCCTGAAAGGATACAGTGGGCACAGTTTGAACCAGAAATACCCTCTAGGAATTTACACAAGACAACTTCTTTTCGGGCAAAAGGGATAGGATGCAAGCAAGAAGGGATAAAATAGTGAAGCTGGGAAACATGGCTTCTTTCACTTGCAAGTTTGGATTTTTTTGTGTTTTATTTGATATACATGCTAGGAATTCAGGTAATTTTTATTTCCTTCTTTTTGCTTATCTATACTTTCTAAATTTTCAGCAAAGCCCATTACTGTTATAATTAGTGGCAGAGTGTTATAAAAATTTGTTATTTCAATACAACACAAAATTGGTAATATTTTCCAGACAATAATTTGATAAATAGGAATCAAGAAACTTGAAGCCCTGGTAGCACAGGGATTAGAGTCTCAGCGCTATCAAGCTACCACCAGCCACTGAGGCATGAGTTCAATTCCTGGCCAGGAAGCTGACCCACATGGTGCAGCAGAGCTCTCTTGTCTCGCATGCTGCTCCCCCACCAGCAGTGTATTTCAGTAGATCCTCCTGTTCTGCTCCCCACTGTCTATGGTGAATTCTCTCACCCCCACACCCCGGACCTATACCTGTGGCCTACACACCCTTTTGTATGCATAAATAAATTAAAAGGGAAAAAGAAACTTTAATAAGCTCATTCCTTTGAACCGAATAATTCCCCACATAATATGATATAACTGAAAACAATGAAAATTTATAAGGAAGTTATCTGAAACTAAACTTTTTATAAGAGTATTTTATGCCAATTTTATTAATATTTTTACTTTCCCCTTTATTTTTCTTACAAAGATAATAAAAATTCATTACAGCAAGACCAGAAAATAGAATTTGTTCCCACTTTATAGGAGACAGCTAAGTCATGGATCTGTGTACAATACCTTTTTGTGTATGGCACGAAATACACTGTATTGCTTAAATTCATTTTAGCAGCAATCTTGTTTTCCTCTTATAATATCAGTCTTTTGTATTTATGGTGCACCTATAGAAAAGAAGAATAAAATATATAATTATAGAGGCAAAATTAAACAATAATTGGTAATGTGGCATTTAAAAGTATTTATAAATGTAATATTATCACGTTAAATTTTATCTTCATCTGCTTATGGGTGACAATGTAAAAGGAAAGTGTTCTCACAATAAAGACACAGACTACTCTTTCACAAGCAATACCAAGGGAACAAATGTGTCAACAGATTTCAGAATCTATAGTGAGGCTTCCACTGGTTTGTCTGAGTCCAAGGAAACTCAATAGAAGCTACCAGTATAAAGGACTGATCTGACAGCACATGGTGATGCTACTGATTGCCTGTCACTAAGGCTTATATTTTGAATTGCTTTTCCAATAGGGATGATGATTTACACTGACTCATCTGTCTTTCCTTTTCTAGGCATGCCTATAACCAATCTCCCACATTTTAGGGCAACGATTATTCTTTACTATCTACTACAGCAGTATATGCCCAATGAAGGAAGCTGGGAAATATATACTATTACCAAAAAAATCCATAATCCTGGTCAGGACAAACCCCATTAATAATGTGACATACTTTTCTCCATGTATATTATTTCTTCATGCTCATATATATTTTATTATACAGCTGAGATTATACATATATAGGTATGTAAAACTCCATAGTCCACCTCTTTCATTTATCTCTATGAGTATTTTAGTCATGTTATCAAACACTATCATAAAGCTCATTCATCGAAATGCTCAATGTATATGTTATGGAAGAGTCACATTCATTCACAATTGTTTCACCACAATTTGAAGACCTGCTGTAGTCAACCCTCTGTTGAACTATTAAAAATTAAGGTGTTTCGAAGATCTTTGTACACATTATCCATGTAAGTTTCAGGGCTTTATTTGGAATAGATTTCTAGAAGTAGAATTACTGGGTCAAAAAAATGAAACAATGTAAAATATACAATATGCATGTTGAAATAATCTTCAAAATGCTTGACTAGCTTTGGAGGGGAAGGTCTTACAAAGGGAGGGGGAACTAGACAAAAGGTATCAACCTCCATTTTCACATTTTTTTTTTTGGTATTGAGAATATCCTAATCTCCTCTCTGTAATCTCCCTATATTTCTAATCTTTCCCCCCTATTATTTTGTTACTCCCTCTGATACTATGGCTATGGAATGCTTTAGATTGAGCCGTTGCTAAAACTTGCCTGAATTTGGCATCACATTTTATTTAACCATCAATCAATCAATAATTTCAATATCTCTATGTCTACCCTGCTAAATTAATCTGACCATAGCATCAGTGAATTAAAATATTACTGATATTAAAAGAAGACTAGTTGTGATATTTCTAAGAAAGTAGTTTTAAATAGGGCATTTACTAGCTTTTTCATACCCTGATAAATTTCAAATGGAGACATTCACTACTAGAAGATAGTTTCTTATGCTATAGACATGCATGGTTAGTATTTTTTTCTCTAAGTACTTAACTCATTTTTATGTAATTTTTCTTAGAATATGTACTGTTTGCAGTGGCATGGCTGTATAAATGCTCTAAAATAAACTTTTAATATTTCTAGGAATTAAATTTTCTTTGCTTACTATTTTTTTTTTCCTGCTAAAACACTGCACATGTTATTCAGGCCGAGAACCGAGAATAAGCTTCAAGAGTTTTTCTTCCATTTCACCACCTCCCTTCTTTATTTATAAATAAATGACTGTTAGATTCCCTGAAAGTATTTTCTGTTTTTCCAAATTATTTCTCCAGCAGTTCCTCTCTTCTCTGATCTGAAGCCTGAAGTCTTCTGCGTTACTGCAAGCTGCTATCTTAATTTCTGTCCATTTAATGGTGTTAAGTAACACTACGAGCACATAGTACTAGCCTTAATTCTAAGCCCTACTCCCATATTCTCAAATATCTGTTTGATTTCTCCCTTAAATGGCTCACATGCGCTTCACATTAAGTCTCACTTTTCTCTTTTCCTAATCCCTAACATCAATTAATTCACAATTCTGCTTCAAAGTACTTCTTTTTATCTATTTTTCACTTTCCATTTCTCTTAGCAGTCATTATCTCTTTTCTCAGCTTTTGTTCTTTCAGCCTCTGGTCTATATTTTCTGGAATTTATCTTAAAAACACTATTACCATAATCGTCATCCTGAAGCACAGTTCAGAAAATACTAGATTTCTGCTCAAAATCCTTCAATATTTTCCTACTGCCTACAGTCTAAACTTTACCTCACTAGCATTCACATCTGCTCTTAAAGTGCTATCTAGCCAAAATTCTTCTTTAAAAAAATGTATTTATTTTTATTGAGGCTGACATATAACATTCCATTAGTTTCAAGTGTACAACATAAAGATTTTACATTTGCATATTTTATAAAATGATCACCACAATATGTCTAACATATTAACATATTAATATCCATCCCCCTGCATAGTTACAATTTCTTTTCTTGTGTTGAAGATTTTTAAGACCTACTCCCAGCAACTTTCAAATATGCAATACAGTATTATTAGCTATAGTCACCATGCTGTATATTATGTTCCCCAGGACTTAGTTATTTCATGACTGAAGGTTTGTTACTTTTGACTTCCTTCACCCTTTCACCCACCCACCCCTGTTCCCCAACCTTTGGGAACCCAAATTCTTAAATTCTACAATCAGGAAAAAGTGATTTACTATACAATTATGTTTTCATGTCTTTGTCTTTGCTTATGTTGGCAACCTCTGCTAGAATATTTAAATCCCAATTACTCATAGTGGAGCTAACCATCACTTCTTGTATAAATCTACCATTTCTCCCCTTTTGTTTCCATTCTAACAGAACAGAACTCTGATGGGGTGACAAGTGCTTCTTCAGAGTAGGATACACGTCCAAATGCATGTTTTTATTAATCATTGTATTCTCGTGGCATCTTTAAAAATGTTTGAGATATACTTCACATACTACATAATTCACCCATTGAAAACATACAATTCAGGTTTTTTAGTATATTTACAGATATGTGTAGCCATCACCAGTCAATTTTAGAACATTTCCACAAATGTTCTAAAAACATTTCCACAAAAAGAAATCTCATATCCCTTAGCTACCACCCACTAACCCATCCCTTCATCCCTGTGCAACCACTAATCTTAATTTTTTGACTGTGGATTTCCCTGCTCTGGATAGTTTATATAGTCAGAATCCTACAATATGTGGTCTTTTGTGACAGCTTTCTTCCCTTAGCATGTTTCAAGTTCATCCATGTTGTAGCATAAATTAGCATTTCTTTTTATTGCTGAATAATATTCTACTGTATAGATATACCACACCCTGTTTATCCATTTATGAGGTGATGAACTTTGGAGAGGTTTCTGATTTTTAGCTATTATGAATAAGATTGTTATAATCACTTGTGTATAAGGTTTTGTGCAGACATTTTCATTTCTCTTGATTATACACTTAGGAGTGGAACTGCTGAGCCCTGTGGTATCTTTATATAGCAGATACTCAATAAAAATCTTATGAAATCTCCTTCCCTTTTTCATTACAATCTTGTACCAAAAAAATGGTTTTTAAATGCACCATTTCCTCAAAATATGAACAAGAATATTTTTCCTTCTAAGAGGACAGCACTTTAAGCATTAACTGAAGATGAAATGATATGCATGAAATTATTTTTTCCCTCTTTTTTGACCTTCTACAACCTCAGGTGTTACATTTATTATGAGAACTTAGAATTGAGCCAAGAATGTAGTATTTCAGGTCTTAGGCCCTTGGGCCAACTAAACAATCCAGCTTGCTTAGAGTAGATTTCATCAGAGATGTATAACTGAAATAATTTTCTTCACTGTTGATCCTAGGAAATGGAAATCTTCCAACAATAATAATTAAGTAAATTATTTTTCACAAACATTCTCACTTAATGAGGAAAGAACACTTGATAGAGATATATATATATATTTTTTTTTTTTTAACTTTCTCTCTTCCCAGAAACTTTTGAGAATGATGATTCATTGAAGATTTTTAGTTGCCTTTCAATGTTGTCATCACACTTCTTCAACAATATACCTGGAGCCAACTAGTTTGAAAGCTCATAATATTTCAGCATTAAGAAAGAGAGTAAGAATCAGAATGTTTCGTATTGGAAAAATTTTTAAAGATCAGATATTTTCAACTCTTTCTTTTAAAATGAATCTTAAAAAACAGTCAAATCATATCCATGTAATAGCATTACTCTAAATTAAAATCAAGGTTTTCTGATTTCTCACACCAGAAAATGTTTTTCTGAATCAACCTCCCTAACTCAAATTCCAAAGCATAAAAATGTCCTCCTATTTTTCTATATTTGGAGGGTAATCAAAACCTTAACATAAGATTGGACTTTTGTGTCATTTTTTTTTTTTCTCTAAAGGATCTCATAACACACATACAGTGGTGGATCCAGGTTCTTATGATGACTGAAGTGTAAACAAATTTGGGGTTCTCTTTTTTTTAAAGATTTATTTATTTATACAAGAATGGGGTTACAGGCCAGATCCACGGAAGGGTGAGAGGATTCACCAGAGACGAGTGGGGAACAGAACAGGCAGACTGACGAAATACACTGCTGAGGGAAGCAGTGGGCGAGACAGGAGAGGTCTGCTGCACCATGTGGGATTCTTGGCCGGCCGGGATAGAACCCACGCTGCAGAGGCTGGGGACAGCTTCACAGTGCGGCGCTCAACTGCCTGCGCTACCAGGGAGGCCCAATTTGGGGCTCTCTTTAAGAAAAAAATTGCAAAGTTCCCACAGGAAAATAGTTATAGGGCTTTAGAGGGGGCTGGTACAAATACGGTGCTCGGAAACATAAGCTTCCAGCAAATTAGCCTAAGTAAATTTCTATTATTTCATTCATTTTCTTGCTGCAGAGGGTAGACAGAGGTAGGTAAAATCTTTATTTTTTTTTTTTTTTTTAATTTTTTTTTTTTAATTTTTTTTTTTTTTTTATAGAGGCATGTTTTATTTATTTATTTGTTTGTTTATTTGTTTTGTTTATACATGCACTGGGTACAGTCAGAAGCGCGGGAGGGTGAGAGAATTCACCAGAGCCAGAGCCGGGAGCAGAGCAGGCAGAAGGACCGAAGTACACTGCTGAGGGGAGCAGCGGGCGGCAGGAGAGGTCTGCGCGCCATGTGGGACCCTCCTCCGGTGGCCGGGGAGCAGCTGGGGATCGAACCGGCGCCGCAGAGGCCGCGGGCAGCTTCGCAACCCAGCGCTCAACTGCTGCGCCACCGGGGAGGCCCTAAAATCTTTATTTTATAGCAACGAAAAATGAATTACATTTTTCAAAGTCAGGACTAGTACAGTTTTATTCCTTCACCATTCCTATAAAACAACTTTCCATATAGACATGAACAGAATTGTTTTTAAAAATAAGAAAACTGCTTTAGTTAGTTGTTGCTATTGTCTGCCAATAATATTTTACTGTTATTCTGAGGTAAGAAACCACTACTATGAAACTTTCATGGTGAAAATGAAACCAGAAGACAGTTGCTTTGAATGCCACTATGATTGTCTAGCCCATTATGATTATCTGTCATAGCATTTGAGACTAGGAAAGGTACCCTAATGATCATCTCATTTCTACTTAGCAAATAATGCAGAAGTGGCTTGGGTTTTATTGACTATCATAATAATGACCATCTTGAGACTACTCCTGAGTCAACTTACATTAAATTATATGCAGACTCTACTAGTTGCCCTTTAAGACTTTAACTATGTGTACTAAAAAGTAAAAATATCAATTATTTTGGTTTCTTAAAGATTATTATTTTCTCCCTCCATTAAAGAAAAGATGTTTAGGTTGAGTGATGAATGGGAAAGGAAATTTGGATTTCTTAAAATGACCACTGAAAAGTTTGTTCTGTCTGCTACTTTGAATATGAGGCTAGCAGCCTGAAATTAAATAGCCATCCATTTCAGGAAAAATGGAATTTTATGTGTCTTAACATTAAGACCAGTTCAAAAGTGATGCTAATATGTCTACATAAATTCCAAGCAATTGTAATAGAATTCACCAGAATTTTGAAGTATTCATTTTGTACTATAAAGTAATTATATGTATGGTACAAAAATCTCAAATAAATATATAATAACTTACTCTTTAAGTTTCTCAAACGTGACTAATATTCAAAATCCTTATAAAAAATTCACACAAGGCCTCCCTGGTGGCGCAAGGGGTTAAGTCTTAGCACAATGAAGCAATCTGAAGCTACTGCAGCATGAGTTCGATCCCCCACCAGGGAGCTGACCCAGATGGTGCAGCAGACCTCTCCTGTCTTGCCTGCTGCTCCCCTCAGCAGTGTATTTCAGTCAATATGCCTGTTCTGCTCCCCATTCTATCTGTGGTAAATCCTCTCACTCCCTGCACCTCTGGCCTGCATCCCAGCTCTTTGTATGCATAAATAAATCTTAAAAAAAAAAAATTCATATAGATCCCTAACACTCTCTTAAATAATTTTCAGTCATTTTTTTCATTCAACTATTCATTCATCAAATACTTATAAATGCCTAGTATATATCCGGCAATGAGAGGCTTTAGGTTGTCCCCTACTCTTATAGAACTTCTAGTGCAGAGGGACACGTAAATATTAATGTTTATGTGTCTAGGTACTAGTAATAAACATTATTCAGAAAAAAAGAAACATAAGCTTCCAGTAAATTAGCCTATGTAAATTCCTATTATTTCATTCAGTAGGGTCAGTGGTCAGGACAGACCTTTCTGATAATTGGCAGTTGAGCAGAGACCTAAAGGCTAAAGGAAGTGAAGAAGCACTGAAGATAGAACCAGTAAAGAGGTACAGGCAGAGGCAAGATTCCTTGGTGGATTCCAGGAAAAACCAGGCCAGTGTGACTAGAACAGAGTGAGAAAATGAGAAAAGTGATAGAAGAGGAGATAAAGGCCTTACAGACATGATTAAGACTTTGGATTTTATTATTAGTAAGCTGGGGAACCACTGAAGCTTTTTGGGACAGAAGTGACATATTTAAAAGGCTCGGTCTGACTACTCTGGAAAAACAGATTGTATGGAAGGAAGGTTGAAAACAGGGAGATAGACCTGGAAAAAGCCGTGGCAAAAGTCCAGACAGGAAATGATGGTACCAGGTGGTGGCAGCAATAAGAGGGGGCTGAATAACTGAGGAACAGTCATGGGCACCACTACTTTGACAGAAGGATAAGAGAGGAGTCAAAGGTCACTTGAAAGCCTCAGCAGCAGAAAGACGGAAGTGCCCATTTACAAAACTGTAATCAATTTCTTACAGCTTTTACACTACTCATAAAAAACACCCCATTAGGGCCTCCCCTGGTGGCGCAGCGGTTGAGCGCTGGGCTGCGAAGCTGCCCGCAGCCTCTGCAGCGCAGGTTCGATCCCCGGCCACCAGGGAGGGTCCCACATGGCGCGCAGACCTTTCCTGCCGTGCCCGCTGCTCCCCTCAGCAGTGTATTTCGTCAGTCTGCCTGTTCTGCTCCCCGCTCTGTCTCTGGTGAATCCTCTCACCCTCCTGCGCTTCTGACTGTGCCCAGTGCTTGTATAAATAAATAAATCTTAAAAAAAAAACAACATCCCACTAAATGAAAGCTAACAACACTGATTTAATGTGATAATTATTATTTTATTGAGACAACAGCTACCCAAACAAATATATTTGTTTCAGGTCTTTAGTATGGCAAGCTTATTTGCCAGCAATGGCTTAATTCTTCTATCACTTCTCTCTGACTACATTCCTGGGACATCACCTGGCTTTCACAAGGGGATAGTTCAGTTCCACAGGGACAGAAGTTCTCGTGCTTGGGACATTTTGGATCTAGCCCTATGTATCTCTTCATCCGGCTATTCATCTCTAATCCTTTATAATAAGCTGGTAAACAGAACTGTCAGCGGGTACGTACCATTGCCACATGATTCTGCTCGACTGGATCCCTAGAACCTCCACAACTGCCATGCGTCACCTCTCATTGTGCCTGGAGCTCTCAAATACTGGGTGGGAACATCTGACTGACCAGAGTCACATGCCCACATGCTAGCTTGCAAGGCAACTAAGAAAGGAGTGTACCTGCACTTGTTCTGTCTCCATAGTGAAAGGCAAACAAACAAACAAATACCCCACAAAAACCAGGAAAATGTTCAGGTGATGGGCTACCCATACTATAAATACCTATTTTTCAATGATCAAGAGGCATCATAGCTCAGAGGATAGCAGATGAACTTGGATTTGGAACATTCCAGTTTCTAATTCTGTGTCCTCAATCAATTTCTTCTAATCTGAGTAAATTTTTATTGTTTAAGTTTGTTCTAGACTTATTTGTTTAATGACTTTAATAAGAGGTATGGTTAGAGCAAACTACTGGAGGTTGTGGCATGTCAGGAAATAGCAAATAACTTAAGTGATTACTCTAAGTGTTGGTACAAAATCCTTTGGAAGAATGAAAGGGTCAATTGGGTCTAGATTGTCAAGGAGTTTGAACACTATACAAAGGATTCTAAGCTTCTTTCTGCAAATGATGAAAACTATTTTAAATTAGAATCAAGCTTCAAGAATACTTTAGTTGTCTAGCAGTAATATACAGGCTGGACTGAAACTCTTAAAAATTTGCCCACTTTTAATCAAGAAAAAATTGGAAGAATAGATCAAAATGTTAGTACTGGTAAACCTTGGGTATTGAGGATACAAGTATCTTCTGCTTTCTTTTTATCTTTCTCTATTTTCTGCTTGGAATATATATCACATTGTAATAAAAAAAGTTAAAATGTTTTCAAAGGGTTGAATTTGAATAGGAGTCTAGAACCGGGAGGGCAGGTTAGGGCTACAATGAAGAAAGATCAATGAATAGTCTTATTCTAAGAATGTTGGCAATAAAATTGAAAGCAGAAGGCAAATATCATGCCATGGTTTCATGAATCCGGATGAAAAAATAACATAATAATAGTCTTTTCTATCTTGCAAGATGGTAAGATGATGAAAGAAGCTGGCTATTATAGAGAAGAAACCTGAAGCCGAGAAGGTTGACACTGGTGGCAAGGTTAAGATGGTAACTCCAAGGTCAACACTTAAGAAGGGGATGCCCCACTGCAGTTGAAACCCCGTCCTAGTCAGAGGACTGGGCAGATAATCCCTATCTACTATGTACTCCAGAAAGGCCATGTACAAGAAACAGCATTCAGCAGCTAAATTCAGAATTGAAAAGAAAGGAGAATGCTCTTGCTACTGTCGCAAAACCAGTTGGTAGTGATAAGGAGGCAGTATCCAAGTGGTCAAACTGCAAAATGTTCAGATATGTCCACCGAAGAAGGGCTTTGAAAGCTGTTGAACCAAAGGGAAAAACCCTTCAGTCAGCACAAGAGAGAACTCCTAGGCCATTCTGATCATCCGCACTGGGTGCCACAGAGGCCAAGGGGAAATTTTCCAAAGCAGCCGAGCACTGCCCTGCTCTTTATGACTGGACATCTGTCTCTCAATCATGTTTCTCTGTGTAGAACACACCAGAAATTTGTCATCATCACATCTTCATCAAAATTGCTATCAGTGGTGTAAACATCTCTAAACGTCTCACCGAACTGACTTCAAGAAGTAGCAGCTGTGGATGGAAGAGGAATATAAGGAGGAAGAGGAATATAAGAGGAATATAAGGAGGAAGAGGAATATAAGATTATGGAACAGCACAAGGCTGATGAGAAAGCTATGGACAAGAAAATTCTGCCCCCAAATCAAGGATATTTCTCCACTCTGATACATAAAATAACAACAACAACCACATGTTAATAACATGGTTTAGAGTCAGATTTTGACTGGCTATATCACCTGGAAAAAGATATGGAAGTCAAAATTAGCTATGAGACTCTAAGAACAAGTGACAGGAAAGATACTTATTCTATAAACAAAAGTAGGAAGTTAGCAGAAGGAACAATTTAAAGAGAGAAAGAGGACAACTGTTGTCTAGCCAGACTGACTTTGAAGTGCTAGATTGGCATCCAGGTAGAGCTATACAACAAGTACAAAGAAATGAAGGTTGGAATTCAGGAAAACTGATGGAGACAGAGATGTATATCTGGTATTATTTGTATAAAATAGGTAAGATACTCAAGTAGGAACCATGGTAACTCAGGAAAAGAATGCTGAAGACAGAATAAGATATTGAATAAATATTCCAAAGTTGAATTCTTAGTGTTAAATACAATAATATATATAATTATATATATAATATATATATAATTATATATATTATATATATAATTAGTCATATATATATATATATATATATATATGTTCGAAGGGTTAAAATGACTTCCCTAAGGCTATTAAATTGAGGTGAATAATCAAAATAATACTATCAGAAATAAAATTTAGATCTTTCTATGACTCGACTCTGACTTTGTTTCAAGTCAGATGTGTGTATGTGTCTGTGTATACACATACACAGTCCACTGTATTTCTCTTTGAAAATGTAATTTTAAAAAATGTGCAGTATAACATTAAAATGAAACAAGTGAACTTTAAATTGTTAATCTATATATTTTATTTAAAAATATTTTCTTTAGAATTAGAATTTTAAATTTAGAGTAGATCTAAGAAGGGTTCACGAAGTTAACTTGCTTCTGAGTAATTAATAGCAATTACTCACTCAGTACTTGTGTCTTTAAATCCTAGATTGAATTCCTGATGTAAAGGTACTTGCCAGTTGGGTAGCATCAGGGTTTAAGGAAAGAACCCTAAACTGGAAGACAAGCTTTGGTTCCTAGCCTCATATTGTTCTTTAAGCTCCTTTATGGCAAGGAAGAGATTAATTTCTTTAAGCCTCAGTTTAATGGTGTTAGGGTTTGTTGAGACAATTTCCAAGTTCCATTTCAACTCTAAAAGTCTACCATTTGGCAAGTTGCTTAGTTTTAAAATCTTTTATCAGATACAAACACACAAAAAAATGCCCTATAACTAAAATTCCCAGCAATCTTTACTCTAAATGTTCTAAAGTCAAATAAAAGAAAATCCTAAGATATAAACACCTTTAGCCTCCACAAATTTTACCTGCCACTGATCACCAAATAAATGAAGGCCCTGTGAGAACCCTGTATTTATAACTTTTGACTCCCTGCTACAGGACTACAATGCCAGGCACTGGAGATAATACAACATGCCGAAATAAGGGCTTTGAAAATAAACCTTCTTACAGCTAATGAAGGATTATCTGGCATGCAATTTTTCTAAAATGTCACAGCTATTAGCAAGTTCTTTTTTTTTTTTTTCCTGGACTGTTTTTCTCCTGTCTCCATTTGGCTGCCCTGAAAATAAAAATTTCCCTTAAGCACAATCAGATTTACAGGTCCCAAAACTTCAAAATTAAATTGTATATATTTAAATTTGAATGTACTTCATTGGAAAATGATCTGCTTGGCTACTGCTATTGCCTAGATTGTATTTTCCCCACCCTCCACCCCATTCATATTTTGAAATTCCAACCCCCAAGTGTGACTGTATTTGGTGATAGGTCCTGTAGGAGGTAACTAAGGTTAAATGAGACATAAAGGTGTGATCCTAATTCAGTAAGATTAGTAATGTTATAAGAAGAGGGAGAGAGAAAGCACTGTCCCAGTCCCTCCCTCCCACCCCCTACCCCAGTCAAAAAAAAAAAAAGGCCTAATAAGCACACTTGGGAAGGCAGTCACAGTCTGCAAACCAGGAAGAGAACCCACACCATAAATGTAATTGGTTGGCAACTTGACCTTGGACTTCCCAACCTGCAGAAATGTCAGAAAATAAACTTCACTGTTTAAGCCACCCACTCAGTGGTATTTTGTTATAGCAGTGCCAGTAGACTAAGACAGCCTCTTTAAGAATTTTTGGACTAAGATTTAGACAATTTTCAAATGGTTACTAAATTAGCAGTCAAAATGTATTTGTTTTCATGTAGCTAGGAAAAAAATGCAATCTTTTGATTATCCTTTGCCTTTCAAATATATTAATAGTTCAAAGAATTGGATAGATATAGGATTCTCTGAACAAGAACAACAAATTTATAATTATTTCATTAAGTCTTCACTCAATGACTTATAAAATAATGCACAGGTAAGGTATAGCATAAAAATATATGATTAAGTGTAAAACCTTGACCTAACATGTTTCTAAACTCTACATTTATTTGGTCTTTCAACAATACTGCCTCTGAATATGAACCTAAATTGTATAAATTCTGGAACACAGAAGTGATTACAAGTATTTTTCTTGCTCAAGTGTTTAAAGCAATTTCTCCATCTTTGCGTGATTTACTTGAAATTTAGAAACTGAATGAAACTTATTAAATCTTTAGCTACAGCTACCGTCTGATATTAGAAACTCTTTAAAATTGTTTATGAATGGGATCCATCCACTATGCTACTGCCAGCATTTTCAGTCTGAAAGTAAAATCTGACCATGCCATTGTCCAACTTAAAACCCTTTAATCCCATGAGGTACTGGATATAAAATCCAAGCTCCTTGTAGCTAGAAAATGAAATCCTCTGTGATGTATTTCTTGTTTGCTCTTTTTTCTCTTTTTTTAAGATTTTTTTTTATAGAGGCATGTTTTATTTATTTATTTGTTTGTTTGCTTTGTTTATACATGCACTGGGTACAGTCAGAAGCGCGGGAGGGTGAGAGGATTCACCAGAGCCAGAGCGGGGAGCAGAGCAGGCAGAAGGACCGAAGTACACTGCTGAGGGGAGCAGCGGGCGGCAGGAGAGGTCTGTGCGCCATACGGGACCCTCCTCCGGTGACCGGGGAGCAGCCGGGGATTGAACGCGCTGCAGAGGCTGCGGGCAGCTTCGCAACCCAGCGCTCAACCGCTGCGCCACCGGGGAGGCCCTCTTGTTTGCTCTTGAACCTTGTCCTTGGTAACTCCGGGGCCTCACACTGGATACCCCACTATCTCAAATGACTTACGTGGGATATCTAGTTATCCAAGATAAATAGAATTTGCTCAAGAGTCTGCTTATATAGCACCATTTCAGGGAAAATGTCCTGACTCTCCCTGAAGCTGGGATGGGTTTTCCCTTTATGTTTTTGCAGAAGGGGGCTACAGACATTTTTTATATACTTAGTATAAACACAAGATTCAGGTTATCTTAGGTACATGTCTCCATATTAGGACCATAAGCAGTAGGAGGCAGGGGTCATGTTTTTATCATCAGCATCTAGCATGGTGGTTGGTACACTCCATGTGGCAAACAATTACTCTTGAGTTATTTTAATTAATGTATCAAACATATTAAGACATATATGATTTTAAGGTATATTATGGTAAATATTTTTGTTAAGCAAGTATCCATCATCCTTCATGTGTTCTTTGAACTGCTGTTTCCACAAGTTGCTTTACTAGAATAAACTTTACTCTTATTTTGAAAACTTACTATTTAATGACTATTGGGCCCCAAATGTTAGTAATTTCAGAATTATCAGCACTCTCAACTTACTTGTTCAATAACCTATGATGGCATTTAATATCATCATCAAGAAACCCCTTTGAAGTCTAAGTCTACTCATTTTTAAAAAAGTGAAATAAAATCTATATAACATGTTAAATGAAAATTTAAGCAACTACACAAATTTTTTCCTGCATGGACAGTCATAATGCATGGTATCCTTGCATTAAATAGTTTAGAATCCATTACTTAGGTGTGCCATCAGTCAGCAAGGCTACATTATCCCTTATATTGGTATACAGACTTCATTCAGTCTTTCACAAAGTTTTTTTGGAATATTCATTCATTCTTGCCTGTGATAGATGATTAATCTTAGAACAAATATAATAGGAAAAAATCAACATACATTTCTTTTAGATTATTATGAGCACTAAAAAAGAAAAGAGTTACTTTTATTACCCAGACCTAATTAAATATAACCAACACCATCATCACCACACTAACATTTTTCAGTGTTCACCATGTGCCAGGCACTGTACATTATTACCTCATTTAACCCTTCCCACCACACGATGAAAGAGGGACTATTACTCATCTTCTTTACAGATAAGTATCTGAGGCCCAACTTTACAGAGCAATTAAAGAGCTGGATTTCACATTTGGGCAGTCTAACTTCAATCAAGCCCAGTCTCTTAACCATCATGGTATTGTTTTCAGTTAAATCATTATATGAAAGTCTTCAGAAAGTAATGACTTGATAATATTCCTACAGCATTCCTACATCTAGCCTACAATATTCCTAAATATTTACTGCTAGTTATTTGGATTTACTTTATAGTCAAGCCCCTCCATTCAAAACTTTTTTTTTTCCTTTTGATGTTTAGAAAAAACAAAAAAACGCAACGTCACCATTGAGAATTTCTGTTCATTGTAGAGCAGTGTGGCAATTTAAAACAAGGGAGGTCTAAGAACTTGTAAATTTTCCTAAGCAATCTTGTCCTGGGACTTTCAGAGATGACTTTATCCCCCAGAAAGTTAGCATTTAAAACTTGAAACTCTTGCCTAATTTCCAATGTTGAAAGGATAACTCAGCATTCTTAGTCACTTTTAATTTTGCTTTGCCACTGGCAGACAGGGCAAGCATCCATGTATGCCAACAGAATACATGTCAGTGCAGTTTATTCCAGATGAAAGTTGTCTTACAGTGTTTCAGCAATTCTCTCATAGGAACTATCTTTTTTTAAAAAAAAGTATATGAATCCCTATGTGCTCTACCTAATATACAAGTAAATACATAAAATCAATATTAAACTACTTTAAAAAAGTAAACAATCCTAGAACAAGTGACTTGGGATATCTTTAAGTTCTTAAATTAAATTTGTGGGGAGGAGCAATGTGTGAAAGAAACTGAATTCAATTACTGTCCTAAAGAATGCCTTCAATACATAGTAGTTTTATCTCAAGGTACTTAAAACGTAGGAGGAGAGATGAGTCACATAAGCATATAATGATACCTACAGTAAATTCAATCACCTCCTAAATCCTTTTCTTAAAACATGAGTATAAATGCTTTATTATTACTGACTACAATGAAAGGCCTTAAAAGATTCTGTTTTAGTCTTTGTAAAACCCCAACATCAGATACACAAACCCAGACATATTAGCTTATAAAAAGGAGCGAGGGGAATTATTACTTATTGAATGAAATGGTAAGCGCTAAGCAGAATATATACATTTTCTCACTGTCAGAGATATTGTAGGATATTATCATTATTCCTACTTTCTTGGTCAGAAAACATAGGTTAAAAGTTGTCGCATAACTTGGGTAGTGTTATACAGTTTGAAGTTCTTAGTTTTTAAACCCAGGGCTCTGGCATCAACTGGCATTGCTTGTACCCTTTACTTAGCTTGGAATAGTTTTTCACTTATTTATAAGTCAAAACTCTTTAAGAACCAGTTAAATTCTCTCTCTTTTCCTTACCTCAATTTTGGTAAGGAGCAACTTAAATAAAATTAAATTTGTGGCACTTTATTTATATTCTTATTACCTATACCTAGTATTATATTAGCAGTTACTATGAACATTTACTTCCTCAACTGGAAAGTAAGTTCCTTGATCTTTTCCTCCATATGGAAGTGGCCCTTGTTTTGTACTTCAGCAGCAAGCAGCAAAGTACAAATTTTATTTTATTTTATTTTAAAATAAATTTTATTTTTATATTCCCCATACAATTGCAACCCCCTTATTTTCACCCAATCCCTCCCCTCCCCACCCCCACCCCCCATAGAGTGTCTCTGGCTCATAGTTGTTAGCTGATTTTGATTTTTACTTTCTTATAGTTATTCTTTTTCCTGGTCCCTTATTTAAGTTTTCTAGATTCCTGCTATGAGTGAGACCATCCGGTATTTTTCTTTTTCTTTCTGGCTTATTTCACTGAGCATGATCCCTTCCAGCACCATCCATGTTGCTGCAAATTGCATGTGTTTATCTTTTTTGAATGCTGAGTAATATTCCATGGTATATATGTACCACATCTTCTTGATCCAGTCATCTATTTTTGGGCATTTGGATTGTTTCCAAAGCTTAGCTATTGTAAACAGTGCTGCTACAAACATAGGGGTGCAGTTGCTCTTTGGAATTGATGTTTCTGTGTCCTTTGGGTAAATACCTAAGAGTGGAATTGCTGGATCATATGGAAGCTCTATGTTTAGTAGGACCAGAAATCTCCACACAGCTCTCCATAGTGGTTGGACCAGTTTGCACTCCCACCAACAGTGCAGGAGAGTTCCTTTTTCTCCACATCCTCGCCAACATTTGTTGTTGCTAGTTTTTTTTAATATGTGCCATTCTCACTGGTGTAAGATAGTATCTCATGGTAGTTTTGATTTGCATTTCCCTGATGACAAGTGATGTTGAACATTTTTTCATATGCCTGTTGGCCATTTGCATTTCCTCTTCAGAGAAGTTTCTTTTTAGCTCTTCTGCCCATTTTTTGACAGGATTATTTCTTTGTTGTTGTTGAGTCTCATCAGCTCTTTGCAGATTTTTGTGATCAGTCCTTTATCATTAGTGTTATGTGCAAAAATGTTCTCCCAGTCAGTGGGGTTTCTCTTTGTTTTGGCTATTGTCTCTTTTGCTGTGCAGAAGCTCTTTAATTTGATGTAGTCCGAGCTGTTTATCTTTGCCTTCACTATCACTGCTTCGGGTGATGTGTCTGTAAAGATGTCTTTGATGTGCATATCACGTAGTGTTTCGCCTATATTTCCTTCTATGTATTTTATGGTTTCAGGTCTTATGTCTAGTTCTTTAATCCATTTTGAGTTGATTTTTGTGTATCGTGTGAGGTAGTGGTCAAGTTTCATTCTTTTGCATGTAGCGACCCAGTTTTCCCAGCACCATTTATTGAACAAACTTTCTTTGCTCCAATGCATATTCTTTGCTCCTTTGTCAAAGATTAGTTGACCATAAATCTGTGGGTTTATTTCTGGATTTTCTATTCGATTCCATTGGTCTGTGTGTCTGTTCTGGTTCCAATACCATGCAGTTTTGATGATTATGGCTTTGTAGTAGAGTTTGAAGTCTGGGAGTGTGATGCCTCCATTCCCTTCTTTTTTTTTCAGGAGAGCTTTGGCTATTCGGGGTTGTTGGTGATTCCATATGAATTTCATCAATAATTGTTCTATTTCTTTGAAGAATGACATTGAAAATTTTATTGGAATAGCATTGAATCTGTACATTGCTTTTGGTAGGATGGCCATTTTAATAATGTTTATTCTTCCAATCTATGAGCAGGGGATGTCCTTCCATTTTGCAAAGTACGAATTTTAAATGTTTGGGTTTAGATAGGCTGACCTGAGTTGAAGTATCAAGTTAATCCATATCTCATTTAACAGAATATTTATGTGGCATCTACTATGTGTCTAAGCACTTAGGGAAACAAAAAATCCTAGGCACTCGGAGAAACAAAACAAAGGTCCCTATCCTGTGAAGCCTAAATTTTAGTAAAGAGAAATAGACAACTAACAATAAACATTATAAAGTACATTAGTATGCTAACAGATTGAAAAGCATAAAAAGGAAAAAATAGAGCAGGCAGGGGTTCAGGAATGCCAGGGCTTTGGGTTCAAGCTGCAATTATAAACAGGGTGATCAGGTTAGACTTCACCGAAAAGGTGATATTTGACCATTCTCATTTCAAAGCAGGTGAGGGTACTAATAACTGGGGCAAGAGTTTTCCAGGCAAGGGCCTCCCCGGTGGCGCAGCGATTGAGCGCTGGGTTGCGAAGCTGCCCGCGGCCTCTGCTGCGCCGGTTCGGATCGGCTGCTCCCCGGCCACCGGAGGAGGGTCCCATATGGCGCGCAGACCTCTCCTGCCGCCCGCTGCTCCCCTCAGCAGTGTACTTCGATCCTTCTGCCTGCTCTGCTCCCTGCTCTGGCTCTGGTGAATTCTCTCACCCTCCCGCGCTTCTGACTGTACCCAGTGCATGTATAAACAAAACAAACAAACAAACAAATTAATTAATTAATTAAAAAAAAAACATGCCTCAATTAAAAAAAAAAAAAAAAAAAGAGTTTTCCAGGCAAAGGGAAGGGCTAGTGAAGAGATCCTAAGGAAGGAGTGTGAGGGAGGATGACTTGCCTGGAGCATCTTGAGGAAAGGGTGAGCAGTGGGAGATAAAGACCAGAGTGGTAAAAGGAAAAAGGCAGGTCATAGAGGGCCATGCAGACATTGTAAAGATTTCAGTTTATACTCTATGATAGGGAGTCTTGCAGCGTTTTGAGGAGCGAAGAATCACAATCTGACTTATAATTTAAAGGATAATTCTGCTATGTTGAGAGTAAACTGAGGGAGTTCAGTTAGCAGGTTATACTAATCATCCAGGTGAAATATGATGGCGGGTCGAACCTCAGAGAGCGAGCAGTGACGTGATGAGAATTGATTTTATCTGTATCCATATGTGTACGCATTTTATTGAGGTGCAACTTACATACTAAACTGTACAATCTGATGAGTTTTGTTAGTTTGTTAGTTTCCAGAATGTTATATAAATGAATAATATAGTATATGCTGTATGTACTGTTTTGTAACTGTTTTTTTTTTTTTTTGTCACTCATTGTTATGGTCTTCAGATCTATGTTGTTGTATGACAAGTAGTAGATTTGCTGATGGACTGGATCGAGAACATAAGAGAAAGACAGTAATTTAGGATGATTCCAAAGTTTTGGTTACAGCAAATGGGAAAAAAAAAAAGGAGCTGGTATCACCTGATAAGGAGAATGGTCAGAAGGGAAAGCCTAGGGCAAGAGAATCAGGAATGAGGCTTTTGATATACCGATTAACCACGTGGAGAAGCTGAGTTCATGCTGGGTATAAATCTGGAGTTCAGAAGTGACATGGTGCGGAGAGTCAAACTGGGAATGATCAGTATTTTCTTCATGGTATTCAAGTCATGTTACTGGATGAAATTATGGACTTCAGGTGAATATAAAAGAGAAGACCTGGGCAGTTGGACTAGGGAGAGTCCCAGTGCCCTGGGATACCCCAACCTCAGGAGATCAGGGAGAAGAGGGGGAGCCAACAAAAGATATAGTCAGTAAGATGAAAGGAAAGGGAAGAGCATAGTATCCTGAAAGTCCAATGTAAGATTTAACGAAGAATTTTAAAAGGGAATTTTTTTCCCTATCACTATTCCTTGACTCTTTCTCCCTTGTCTCCCCTTCTTGACCTCAGAAATCTCACTGCATTTGTTGGTGTATGCTGGTTTTCATTAAGTGCTTTATTTTGTTGAATCATCCTCTATATAATGTCCAGTATTTGTTTTTGTCATCCTGACTTGCTTTGCTACACATAATTCCCTCAAATTCCTTCTATTTTGCTGGAATATTTGGTAATATTTCATCTTTTCTTACAGATAAATGTCATTATAATTTTATGATTTGAAAATGTGTATTTACATTCATAGGAAAAGAAAAGAGCATGGTAGAAAGCTGCAAAAGGAATGGGACCTTTTCATAAAGCTATGACTAGTAATTTACCCTCACCTCCCATACATTCAAGTCCTCTTCTATAAAACCAGATTTTTCTCAAGGCATTGTCTTTAATCAGAATCAACTCTTCTTTTTTTTTTTTTTTTAAAGATTTATTTATTTATTTATGCAAGCACTGGGTACAGTCAGAAGTGCGGGAGGGTGAGAGAATTCACCGAGCCAGAGTGGGGAGCAGAGCAGGCAGAAGGACTGAAGTACACTGCTGAGGGGAGTAGTGGGCGGCAGGAGAAATCTGTGCGCCATGTGGGACCCTCATCCGGTGGCTGGGGAGCAGCCGGGGATCGAACCGGCGCTGCAGTGGCTGCGGGCAGCTTCGCAACCCAGCACTCAACCGCTGCGCCACCGGAGAGGCCCCAGAATCAACTCTTTATTCTTAATTAGGTAAAGGAAAATCACATTTATTTAAAACTCCATCATTCTCTACCTCCTAATGCCCCAAATAATTTCATTTAAATCAGTACACTTGGAAATGCTGAAGTTGAAAAGGGGGCACTAATTTTGGTGGTAAAATTTATGTAGTTTTGGGCCTCCCTGGTGGCACAAGGGGCTAAGTCTCAGCACAATGAAGCTATCCACAGCCACTGCAGCACGAGTTCGATCCCTTGCCAGGGAGCTACCCACATGGTGCAGCAGACATCTCCTGACTTGCCCGCTGCTCCTCTTAGCAGTGTATTTCAGTCTGCCTGCCTGTTCTGTTCCCCACTCTGTCTCTGGTGAATCCTCTCACCCTCGTCCCTCTGGACCTCTGGCCTGTACCCCAGTTCTTGTATGCATAAATAGATAAATCTTTTTAAAAAATTTAGCTTGTAATGCAAATCAAAAAAGGCACAAAATCTATTTTTATAGGCCTAAAGTACTTAAGATTTTACAATTTTGTAAACTATTATTAACAAAAGTTCATTTGCATTCAGTGTAAATTATTGAAGGTTATTATTTTTTTAAAGTGCTTATTCTTTGTGGATGAAAATGTATTCCTGCAAGTGTGCTGAGAGAGCAAGGAAGGTTGAGTTGATAGAGCTCAACTTGGGGGCAGTGGGTATTTTTGCTTTTTCTCCATTCATCCCCTTAACCCTGTCTGTAATTAAAGACAAACACATACAAAGCCAACAGGATTACTGGGCAAGAGCGATTTCACCAGGGTATGAATTGCTTCTGTGCTAGTTCTAGAATATCAGTTGGGAAATGTCATCAAAGGAAATCTAGGCAATTCCTTTGCTGATAAAGTTGTAAAGAATCTCTTCAGAACTAGAAACAGCTAGCTCAGTAATGCAAATGTCCTTGTGTTCATCTGAACAACAATCTCCCCATTTACTATTTAGCAAAGATTGAAAGAGCAGGACCAAAAGCTGAGAAGATAGAAGGTGTAAAAGAAAGCCTCTTTTCTGCTCAGCATTTTGGCAGGCAGAATACTGAATTTGCATCTGTCTGAGTGATAACTTCCAAAAGTCGGAGGAAGTAAATGTGAGCTGGATATCAAGTGATGAAAGAGATAAATCTGAGCATAGGGGGAGAACGATGAGCAACAATGAGGTGAGAAAGCTCACAAAACTCATCCTAAGTAAACTGAACTCAAAGTAAGTTTTGCAAATTTCTCACCAAATTAAAATAACAAACAGAAATCTAAGTAGACTGATGATATTTTGTAAAGTACTCTTTTCTTCTTTAATTCTGCCACTCTATTCCTCAACAATGATTTGGGCCGTTGTTATAATTATTTCCTCATTTTCTGCTCATTTTTTTGCCTTTCTTAGGACCCTCCCTTCCGCTTTTTCACCCCTCTTGTAGGCAGAAATGACCAAATCCAGTTCCCCTCCAATAGTAATGTTTTAGTCAGTTCTCTGCATGGCTACTCACATCTGCCCGGGGTTTCTGTGGTGCATGATAAATGTTGTCCGGCATAATGCCACAAGTAGCTGCAGCAAATGTCACCACAGAATGACTTGATTAAAGTGGAGAGTGGTGGACACATAAAAGCAAAATAGCTGATGGAAGCTAAAACAAATGAGTGAATAAAAACCCAGCCCTTGGCCTGATGGTGCAACTGGGTAATGCGTCTGCCTAAGTGTTTTGTTGAAAATTTAAGGACAAGCAACCTTGTGCTTTATTTATAGTTAGACTCCTCCCCAAAGCTAGGAAAATTCGTAAGTGGTGATTCAGCAAAGACTTTTTTTTCCATTTGAATTTGTTGTCATTAAAGCCTGAATCTGTGGTCAGAATATGTCAAGTTCAAAGCATGACAAGAATGAGAGCATCGCAAGTCACAAAGGCTAGAGACAGTTGTATTATGATCATGTTTTGTCTTTTCAGACTATCTGGTCCTTACTCTCACAGAATTGCATTACATATGAACAAAATTTAAATTCAAATTATCTCTTTTAGAGTATGTATATTCTTTTAGATATTTTCCTAGTAGGTGTTGTCATTCTTTCCCCCTATTCATTCATCTCTAAATGAGGAAAATAAAACAAAGCATGAGTTTCTGCACAGATCAAGGAAGGAAATTAAGAGCGACCTGTGATATTCTCAAAATGCTGACCATATCCACACTCTAAGGCCACAATAGGCAGGGTAAAAGTGTCAGCAAAAGTAGGTCAAGAGCCCCAGGTCTCAGAATGAATGACAGGGCAAGCTTTTGGCACTGGATGCTTTTGGCACTGTCTCATCACTGTTGTCAACCACTGAAGGCAGTTTAGCATGCTAGATAAAAACATTAACTGATGCAAGATTACCTGTTTGAATGGTGCATCTACCTCTGACTCACAGAATTGGTCAAGTAACTGAATCTCTCTAAGCCTCAATTTTTTCAAGGGTAAACAGGGATGGTAAAAATACCCATACCTTGTAAGTTGTTATGAGGATTACACAAGATATTTCAAGGAAAAGGCTGAGTGTCACACATCAACTCACATTTAATAAATGTGTTAGCTATTATTGCTAATACAAATAAATAGTGTTCCTGTTTCCTATGCATATTGACACACCTATAAATGGAATGTTCTTAAAGAGCCAGATTGATACCTTTCTAATGCTTGGAAGTATCTCTTATATTAAATATTCCATATGTTGTAGTCCATTCCAAAAGAAGATAATCACAATATTTCCTTTACAAGATGACTTACTTGCCAAGCTGTGGATGCTTCACACTGGATAATTGCAAAATGAAGACAAAAGGCTGCAGTAGACCCTGCTGTTCGTTTCCTACCTAACAGCCATTTCCTCCCATTATTCTACTGACAGAGCAATTTTCTGCTGAGCCTTTACAGGCATAAGGTAGTTATGGTAATATTTTAATTGCTATTGTGAATACTTCATCTAGGGGTTAGTGTGTGACCCAGTTCTGCCCAACGGAACTTAAGGGGAAGGGGATACCTGCTGGAGGCTTCTGAATAAGTTCTCAGCAAAACCAAAATCTTCCTCACCTGCAGGAAGAATTGGTAAGTCAAATGGCTTCCAATAACTGCAAAATTTTAGTTAGTTCTCAGTTTTTTCACAGCATGTTTTTAAAATGACAGGGGACAAATACATAAATTATTAATTAAATGCAAGTAACAGACACTTTTCTGATTGACTTTTCTACCTGTGGTAGATACATGTAAGCATTAGTCATGTATTTGTATATCCCTTGGGAATAAAACTCTACAGGTGACTTGAGTTAGGACAGAAAGTGGAAAAGAGAAAGAAGTAAAAGATGGCATTAAGTATGAGTGATTAGGATAAGACTGTCGCTGACTAAATTAGTATCAGGGAGTACAATTTGAGGTAATACTGATGAGAACTGTTTTAAACAGGTTGAATTTAATACAATAGTAAGATCACCCAGTGCAGGCAGTTGAAGAAATAGGATAAAATGTTAATTATTAAAGATGTCCATTTCAATGTCACTAGCATACAACTACCAAGTGAAATGAGGAAAATAATGGACTTTATAAAGGAGAGAAGGGTGTAAAGAAAGGGCGATAGCTATTATAATATCTGAGTTCTCTGGGACACTATCAATTAATTTAACAGGTGGCTTCTGACAAGTTATGAGAGAGTTCTAAGTTTCATTTTCCTCATCTGTAAAACATAACTAGCATGTCAAGAAGTGAGAAATGATATAATAAAAAGCTTTTGGTTCTTAAACATGTAAGTCCTGAACATATGTTTGAAGCCAAAAAGAGAGAAAACCACTAAGGGAGAGAGAAGTGATTGGCTCGTGCATTAATTTACTCACAAAACAAATCAAATTTCACTGAGTATCTACAACGTATAAAACACTGGGCTGAAATGGAACCAAGAGAATATAATGTCATATTCAGTTCAGATTCAATCAACATTTGTCTAAGTCCTTTCTGTGTCAGGCATTACAACATGCTTTCAATTCTCTTATGTCGGGATGTACAGCAGGGTGGGAGATTTTCCAAAAATTTCAAGTGAACAAGTTAAAATAAAGATTTAGAAAAGATTATCAAAGTCAGCGAAACGGAAATTACTAGTGCTCTTTGAGAAGATTCAGTTAGCTGGAATGGAGTTAGACTAGGTTGGTGGGAGTAAAAAAAAAAAGGAAGGAAATGAAGACAGGGAAAAAGCTTTACAGGCACACATGCGTAAAATAAAGGAGAATAGCAAGGTTAAGCACAGGTTTTTGTAGATAAGTAGAGCTCTGTACTTGCCTGAAGGAAAGAAGGAAGAGGTCAGTGGAAAGGAAAAGACCATGACAGCTAATACTTAGTCATTCTTAAAAACTGTGGCAAAGCAAGAAATATTTTCACAAACTTGAAAAAGAGAACATTCTCCGCACATACTAGTCACCTGTCGCTGAACAACTATTCAATGCCAATACCTTTGTAGACCTGGCTTATACGGGAATGGAGACAGATTTTTTTTTTCTTAACTTGATGACTTCTCAAGATTTTAAGAGGATAGAGCAAAAAATTTTCTACAAGTGAAAATCCCATTATTACAAACACCCTTCCATAAAAGTAGTCCTCATAACTGCATACACTTGGTGCTCAACTGGGTTATGAAGAAATGATCAACTATCATACCAAAAATTAGGTTGAGGTAATTAATAATTCAACACCAAGAAGTGAAGGCCTCTATTGGGTTAATATATTTTGTAATTAGCCTAGTCCAAATAGTCCATGTCTATTCCTTAAGACATGGACTGGAACTTATCAATACTTTAAGTGATAGTATCTTCAGTACCTCCATCTCCCATTTTATTGGAACTGACCCTACCAAAAAACTAAAAGTACTTCTAAAACACTCAAATAAATAAAAGAACACATCCAGGATTAGGAAAACAAATATATCTGACACCATTCTTATTACTTTATTGAGTTCTTTTCACTTCTTCCCATCAGTAGAGAAAAGAGTTCGGCCTGAAGAAACTTCGGCTCCTGTAGTTTGGTAGGATTTTAATACAAGATGTATTGTATACCCAAGCACCCTTCTTAAAACTGCAATCTCTCCCTCTCCATTTCCTGTTCATCTTTGTTTTTTCTTTACTCCATAGCATTTATCACTTTCTAACATACTATGTATTTAATTTCTATATTTTCTGTCATATTTTTTTGATAAAGTCTACAAGAGCAGGTTTTTTGTTCACTATTGCATCTCTGAATGCCTAAAATAATGACAGTATTTGTACAAAAATATTTGATAAAAGACTGTATACATCATCACTTTCAACGAAAACTCACTTTTGCACTGACTTATCTATGTCCATTTTTCCTGTTAATGCTGCTTTACAAATCTCATGTTATTTCACATGAATTGGCTTGTGTTAATTAGACAGTAACTTTCTGGAAGTCGGTTCTACAAATTATTTCTTAATTATTGCCTTATTACTCTCGTATTTTAAATGCTAACTAATATAATTAACTCTTCCTTTTCTTTCTGGTTCTGTCCTTCCCTTTTGCTGCCTTAACTCAGCCCCATTTTTCTGAAGAGAATCTGGCATAGGCTCAGCAAAGTCATTCTCCATACCACTTTGTTATGAGGTGATTGAAAAGACAATGGTTTTAAATTGTTGAAATGGCAAAGGAGTGTTTTTCAAATGAAATTCTATGAGTTCCAGTGCAATAAAACAGTTCAATGATTCAATGGGTTGAATTACATTTCATTCACTCAGAGGGAACTTCTAGTAAAGAGAACTTACTTCTTTTTTATTTTTACTCTTCCAAAATTTCATACTTGGTAATATTTTTCATGCTGTGCACTTGAACACTAAGAAGTAAAGTAATAGACATGGACTATTTGGACTAGGCTAATTACAAAATATATTAACCCAAAAGAGGCCTTTACTTCTTGGTGTTGAATTATTAATTACCTCAACCTAGACTTTTTGGTATGATATTTGATCATTTCTTCATAACCCAGTTGAGGAGAATTACCATAACATATTTATTTTAAGGAACTCCCTAAATATTCTTTAACATGTTTACATTGTTGCAAAGTTCTCTAAAAACAAATATAACTGGAATTAAGACAATGTTAAAATAAACCAGTGATAAATAAATATCCTATCCCTTGCTTTAAGGCTTTTAATTTTAAAAAAAATCCTATCAGTACAATCTGCATTTCAATTAGTTTTAATTGTGGCATTTTAGCAATTTGTTCAGTGTTCTCCAATCTTGATAATAAATTTAGGAGAAGTGCTTTTAGGGATTCCAGAATTCCCATTAAATATTATAAAATTAGAGCCATTTCCACGTATTTTTAAATATGCCATATGATATGAGAGACATGTCGCAAATTAGAAGTAAGACACCTTGAATTAAAAAGACATGTTTAGGGCCTCTCTGGTGGCTCAGTGGGTTGAGTGCAGAGGTGGGAAGCTGTCCACAGCCTCTGCAGTGCAGGTTCGATTCCCGGCCAGCCAGGGAGATTCCCGCACGGAGTGGCAGACCTCTCCTGTCCCATCTGCTGATTCCCTCAACAGTGTATTTAATCAGTCTGCCTGTTCTGTTCCCCGCTCTGTCTCTGGTGAATCCTCTCACCTCCTGTGCATTTGGGCTGTACCCTGGTTCTCGTATAAATAAATATTCAAAAAAAATGGATATTTAAAAAAAATAAATAAAATGTAATTATTTTATATAATGTACTTTGGACTCTACTCAATCATAAACTAAATATACTTAACTTTGAACTTTTGGTCTCAGAGTTAGTTCTATATCAGCACTTTCATATAAAAAGTTTCCTCACGATGAAAATATGCTATTTTAGCACTGTCCAACATGGTAGCTACTAACCACAGGTAGCGATGGAACTCTTGAAATGCGGCTAGTGTGACTGAGGAATTAAATTTCCAATTCTGTCACATTTTAATTGAAATAGCTTCATGGCTAGCAGCTATCCTGTTGGGCAACACAGCTATTGATAGCTCAAAACACACCAGTAATTGTATTGCTCGTGAATAATAATGATTCTCATAACTGAACTACAAAAGTTGTATCATTGCCTCAGGAACTGCTGACACGTCTTGACTAATCATGCAAGAAGTTTTGAGGTTTCAGCATTGTTTACCGCTTTATGAATCAACCTTACACCAGCCTCCCTCACCCTATTAAGTGGCCTTTGCTCTCTTTTTGAAATCATTTCTAAAACAGAAAGCTAACATCTAACAATAATCTAACTCTGATGTTAGGTTGCTATGGGAGTTCAATTGTCCTTGTTGGCCTAACCTCTGAGGAGTGAAGGTATTGCCACCTATGCTGCATGCACACCTTCATGGACACTGTCTTGCTCTCGCTCACCTTCTCAGACTAGTGTCATTTAATTAGTCCCTTGACTAGCTGTTTTTGTTTTAAATAGGAATAAAGAGAGCCACAATAAGAAAGAGAAACTGCTGCATCCACTTAGCACATAGTAGTGGAAGGATGAGAGTATGTATTATATGTGTGTTTTATAAGGGTATAGAAGAACAATAGCTACCCCTTCCTGCTGTTAGACAAATTTCCAAGCACTTGATAGTAGATTCCATCACTAGTCAGAGGTAACTGTTTCCGTCCTGAATTGTCAATGAAGTTCAGTGAGTTCCTCACTTAGGAGATTTCTAAATACTGAACTCTCTACCCAAGGATTATGTATCTTATTATTCAAACACTAAAAATGTTTTGTTCCAATGAATAGTTTTAAGACTTTCTAATATCTTCACTGGTCATAGTAAAAAAGGCGTGGTACCTACAAGATAGATGCTGGCACTTGCTCTCAAAAGCTGCTCAAGAGAGGTTGCTGGAATCAAATTCGATCTTCTTTTACATTTTAACAAATAACAACATCAATGGTTTATATTTATATAAAGGGCTTTCACATGCCTAATCACAGTTAATTTTTTTAACCTCCTATTAAAGTAGGAAAATATTATTATAATGATTTTCTTGTGAGTAGTATCTGACTCCCAGTTTCTCATATTTTCCAGCATACTAACACTTACACTTGGCAAGAGTGTTACCAAAAATGACTCTGGGAAAAACTGGACACTAGAAAAAGTCTATAACCTACCTCTATTTGATACTTGGATGCTCTTAATGACATTCTCAAATTTAGCCCCTGAAACTTTTTCTTTCCCTTCTTTGTATATTTTTTTAAAATGGAAATACAAAAGTTATTTAAATCCAAACATCTGATGTGGCAGATTTCTGTAATTGGTCTATTTACTATATAATAATATATATTTGATATAATCTGTTACATGCTTCTAATCATCCTTCTATTTTACTATTACTAGTAATATAAATAGGTTTCCTATATTTGCTTGTTGATATTGGTAGCCCTTTTCTCCTGTTATAAGAGGAAGCATGGAGGAGGGATTTAAAGTACAGGAAAGAAAGGAATCAAGAATGTGTAGATCTTAATATGTTCTGAATTTAGAGTTTTTAATGTGGTGGGAAAACAAATCACATTCACAAGATATTTTACAACTACATTTATAGTCCATCGATAAATAATAATTACTGGTTATGCTCACAAAATCTGCATAGATATTTGCAGTGTCTATGGTTCCACCTTTTTTTTTTTTTTAAGATTTATTTATTTATACAAGAACTGGGATACAGGCTAGATTTGCGGGAGGGTGAGAGGATTCACTGGAGACAGAGCGGGGAACAGAACAGGCAGACTGAAGAAATATAATGCTGAGGGGAGCAGCAGGCTAGACAGGAGAGGTCTGCTTGCCAGGCCAGGATAGAACCGGCGCTGCAGAGGCTGCGGAGAGCTTCGCAGCACAGGGTCAACTGCCTGTGCCACCAGGGGAGGCCCTCCACCTTTTCTTATGATGTTTATGGGTATTTGTGTGCACGAACTTTCTTAGCACAATTAATGAACTGTGTCTAGAAGAGGTCTGTATTGGCCTTTCCTCAAAATTAAGGCACTGAAACTGTAAATCCATTGTCTCAGAAAAGTAAAGGTTAAAAGAATTCACAAATAATTTTGTTCTAAGGATACTCACTATTTAGTAGGGAAACCTCTTGCTAGGCTAAAGCATGGCCTTGAATCTTTCCCTACAGGAGTTCCGCAAGACCAAAGAGAACTCATCTCATCTAGAAATGAATTACTATAAAAAGGTAACAGCATCAGATCTATATAAAGATATTATTTTAAAAAAGACAAATAGGAAAAATAGATGACAGTTAAAGAATATCCTTCAGAAAAAAAATGTCAAACATCAAATGAAATCTGTGTCAGAATATACTGCCAATGAATTAAAAAAAATGAATGAAGTAAATTGCTATATAAAACAGAAGCTTAGAACAGGGAATAAAAGTTAATGGAAGACAGACAGAGGCGGCACTCTCCGACCGGCAGAGAGGAGGAAACAACAAACCAAAACGGCCAACAAGAAAAACGGACGCAGCAAGCGGGACTGTGCGTGGAAAGGAACTATTGCAGCCACCACACCCCGTGAACGGGAGCTGAGGCGAACCCTGCAGGATCCACCGCGGAGGTGAGCTCCAGGCACCATTGAAGAGAGCCCCGCCCAGGAGGAGACCAGCCCCAGCACACAGCCCCGGCCGCCCGGCTGCTTGAAACTGACAGATGACTCCTGGAAGAACCAGAGGGGAACAGAGAAGCCCACCCAAGATGCCGGCCAGTCCCAACAACACAGTGTCCCAACGCATACGGCAAATTAGAAAACAGACAGTAGGGAGGAGAAGAACCACACGCAACCTAGCAACTCTCCAGAGAAAAAGCACACCACAAAAAGAAAGCCAGCCCCCAGATTGCAAAGACAATAACTTGGAAGAATTTCTGAGCCTTCCAGAAAGAGAATTTAAAATTGCCGTGATTAAAAAACTGACAGAAGTCATAAAGGAAAACAATGATAAGGGAAAAATAATCAACGATCAGAAGAATGCAATTGAGTCCCTAGAGAGGGAAAACAATGGTCAGAAGAAAGAAATTGAGTCCCTAAAGAGGGAAGTAAAAGAAATGCAGGAGATCAAAGAATTAATGGAAGAACTAAAGAATTCTGGGAAAAGCAATGAAAGCAGAATAGATGAAATGGAAGAACGAATAAGTAATCTTGAAGACACAGAAATAAAAAGAACCAAAACAGAAAAGGAAAGAGAAGTACGAAGGAAAAAGAACGAAGAAAGACTTCGGGAACTATCTGACTCCATGAGGAAAGGAAATATAAGAGTTATAGGAATACCAGAAGGAGAGGAGAGAGATGTAGGAACAGAGAAAATATTCAAAGAGATAATTGAAAAGAACTTCCCAAATGTGAAGAAGGAGCTGAAAATTGATATACAAGAAGCAAGAAGAACACCAAACTTCCACGACGAAAGGAAAAATACAGCAAGACACATAATAGTAAAGCTCCCAAGAATCCAGGACAAGGAAAAAATAATGAAGCTGGCAAGAGGGAAGAAACAGATAACATTCAAAGGAAAACCAATCAGGCTGACATCAGACTTCTCCGAAGAAACACTACGGGCAAGGAGAGAGTGGAGGGACATAGTCAACAGACTCCAAGAAAACAAATGCCAACCAAGAATACTCTATCCCGCAAAGCTCTCCTTCCTCTTTGAAGAAAGAATATGGACCTTCCCAGACAAACAGAAACTCCGGAATTTCATTGCAACTAAACCCCCACTCCAAAAAATACTACAAGGAGTCCTAAAGCCAGAACCTCAGAGGGACGAATAACAATGAAAGAAGGCCAAAAAAAAAAAAGTTATTAAAGAATAAATAAATAAAATCAAAGGAAAGACAAACACAATGGCAAATACAGATGTTAACATATCAATATTAACTCTAAATGTAAATGGACTAAACTCTTCAATAAAAAGACACAGAGTGGCAGCCTGGATTAAGAAACAAAACCCAACCTTTTGCTGTCTCCAGGAAACACATTTAGCTACAAAAGATAAAAATAGGCTCAAAGTTAAAGGATGGAAAACAATCCTACAAGCAAATGGACCAAAAAAGAAAGCAGGAACAGCTATACTTATATCAGATAAAACAGATTTCAAACTCAAAAAGATAAAAAGAGACCCCAATGGTCACTACATTATGATCAAGGGGACAATACTTCAAGAAGAAATAACACTCATTAACATATACTCACCAAACGAAGGAGCACCAAAATATATCAGACAACTGTTGTCCTCTCTGAAAACAGACATCAGAGAAAACACATATGTAGTGGGAGACTTCAACACACCACTATCAACAATGGATAGATCAACAAGACAAAAAATAAGTAAAGAAACCAAAGCTCTAAATAAGGACCTAGAGCAATTAGGCTTAACAGACATCTATAGAACACTAAACCCCAAAAAAACGGAGTACACATTTTTCTCAAGCGCACACGGATCATTCTCCAGGATCGATCACATACTGGGGCACAAGACAAACATCAACAGATACACCAAGATTGAAATCATATCAACCATCTTTTCTGACCATGAAGGCATCAAACTAGAAATAAACCATAAAAAGAAGGCAAGGAACTTTCCTACCTCATGGAGATTAAAAACCACACTACTGGAAGACCATTGGACTAATGAGGAGATCAAAGAAGAAATTAAAAAATTTTTTGAATTGAACGACAAGGAGGACACTAATATCCTAAATGTATGGGATGCAGCAAAAGCAGTAATAAGAGGAAAATATATAGCAATAGAAGCTCACATCAAGAAACAAGAAAGAACGCAAAGAAACAACCTCATCTCGAAGCTCAAAGATCTAGAAAAAGAACAACAAAAAAACCCCAAAACCAGTAGAAGAAAAGAAATAATAAAAACCAAAGCAGAAATAAATGAAATTGAAACTAAAAAAACAATCCAAAAGATCAATGAAACCAAGAGCTGGTTTTTTGAAAAAATCAATAAAATAGACAAACCCCTAGCCAGGCTCACAAAGGAAAAAAGGGAGAAAGCACAAATAAACAGGATCATCAATGAAAGAGGAGAAATCACAACGGACACAGCAGAAATCAAAAGAATAATCAGTAACTACTATGAACAGTTATATGGAAACAAGTTTAACAATCTAGAGGAGATGGACAAATTCCTACAACTCTACAATCACCCAAAGCTAGATAAAGAAGAAATAGAACACCTAAACAGACCAATTACAATTAGCGAAATTGAAATGGTAATCAAAAACCTCCCCAAAAACAAAAGCCCAGGACCTGATGGATTTACAAATGAATTCTACCAAACATTCAGAGACGAATTAGTTCCTATCCTTCACAAACTCTTCCAAAAAATTGAGAAGGAAGGGACAATACCAAACACGTTTTATGAAGCCAACATTACACTAATACCAAAACCGAACAAGGACAACACAAAAAAGGAAAACTACAGGCCAATCTCCCTAATGAACACTGATGCAAAAATCCTCAATAAAATTTTAGCTATCAGAATCCAACAATGTATCCATAAGATAATTCACCACGACCAAGTTGGATTCATTCCAGGGGCACAAGGATGGTTTAACATCCGAAAATCAATCAACGTTATCCAACACATCAACAAAAAGAAATATAAAAACCATATGATAATATCAATAGATGCTGAGAAAGCTTTCGACAAAGTGCAACACCCATTCATGATAAAAGCCCTTGAAATTCTGGGGATACAAGGAACATACCTCAACATCATAAAGGCCATCTATGACAAGCCAACAGCCAGTATCATTCTCAATGGTGAAAAGCTGAAAGCAATTCCATTAAGATCTGGAACAAGACAAGGATGTCCACTCTCACCATTGCTTTTCAATATAATACTGGAAGTCCTAGCCAGGGCAATAAGACAAGAGAAAGACATCCAAGGAATCCAAATAGGAAAAGAAGAAGTCAAACTATCACTATTTGCAGACGATATGATATTATACATAGAGAACCCAAAAACTCCACAGAAAAGCTAATTCAACTCATCAATCAGTTCAGTAAAGTGGCAGGATACAAAATCAACACGCAAAAGTCAGTAGCCTTCCTATACACAAACAATAAATCTGAAGAAGAAGAAATCAAAAAGACCATCCCTTTTGTTATTGAAACAAAAAAAATCAAATATTTGGGAATAAATCTAACAAAAGAGGTAAAGGACCTATACAAAGAAAACTATAAAACACTGTTAAAAGAAATAGAAGAAGACACAAAGAAATGGAGAGACATCCCCTGCTCATGGATTGGAAGAATAAACATTATTAAAATGGCCATCCTACCAAAGGCAATATACAGATTCAATGCTATTCCAATCAAAATTTCAATGTCATTCTTCAAAGAAATAGAACAATTATTGATGAAATTCATATGGAATCACCAAAAACCCGAATAGCCAAAGCTCTCCTGAAAAAAAAAGAAGGGAATGGAGGCATCAGACTCCCAGACTTCAAACTATACTACAAAGCCATAATCATCAAAACTGCATGGTATTGGAACAAGAACAGACATACAGACCAATGGAATCGAATAGAAAATCCAGAAATAAACCCACAGATTTATGGTCAACTAATCTTTGACAAAGGAGCAAAGAATATGCATTGGAGCAAAGAAAGTTTGTTCAATAAATGGTGCTGGGAAAACTGGGTCGCTACATGCAAAAGAATGAAGCTTGACCACCACCTCACACCATACACAAAAATCAACTCAAAATGGATTAAAGAACTAGACATAAGACCTGAAACCATAAAATATATAGAAGGAAATATAGGCGAAACACTACGTGATTTGCACACCAAAGACATCTTTACAGACACATCACCCAAAGCAGTGATAGTGAAGGCAAAGATAAACAGCTGGGACTACATCAAATTAAAGAGCTTCTGCACAGCAAAAGAGACAATAACAAAAACAAAGAGAAACCCCACCAACTGGGAGAACATTTTTGCACCCAACACTAATGATAAAGGACTGATCACAAAAATCTGCAAAGAGCTGATGAGACTCAACAACAACAAAGAAAATAATCCAGTCAAAAAATGGGCAGAAGAGCTTAAAAGAAACTTCTCTGAAGAGGAAATGCAAATGGCCAACAGGCATATGAAAAAATGTTCAACATCACTTGTCATCAGGGAAATGCAAATCAAAACTACCATGAGATACCATCTCACACCAGTGAGAATGGCACATATTAAAAAAACTAGCAACAACAAATGTTGGCGAGGGTGTGGAGAAAAAGGAACTCTTCTGCACTGTTGGTGGGAGTGCAAACTGGTCCAACCACTGTGGAAAGCTGTATGGAGATTTCTGGACCTACTAAACATAGAGCTTCCATATGATCCAGCAATTCCACTCCTAGGTATTTACCCAAAGGACACAGAAACATCAATTCCAAAGAACACCTGCACCCCTATGTTTATAGCAGCACTGTTTACAATAGCTAAGCTTTGGAAACAACCCAAATGCCCAAAAATAGATGACTGGATCAAGAAGATGTGGTACATATATACCATGGAATATTACTCAGCATTCAAAAAAGATAAACACATGCAATTTGCAGCAACATGGATGGCGCTGGAAGGATCATGCTCAGCGAAATAAGCCAAAAAGAAAAAGAAAAATACCGGATGGTCTCACTCATAGCAGGAATCTAGAAAACTTAAATAAGGGACCAGGAAAATGAATAACTATAAGAAAGTGAAAATCAAAATCAACAAAAAACTATGAACCAGAGACACTTTTAGGGGGGCGGGGGTGGGAGGGGAGGGATTGGGGTCAGAATGGGGGGCTGCAATTGTATGGGGAATATAACAATAAAATTTATTAAAAAAAAAAAAAAAGTTAATGGAAGACAGCGTGAGCAAAAAAGAGAAAGCGACATGAGTTGGCAGAAGTTGATAGATATGGGAAACTAGAAAACCACTACTGAAATGAAACATGCACTTAAGTAGCACAAAGAAGAGTTTGTAATTTTGACAAAAACATGGTAAGGGATATAGAGGGTAGAATTGAGAAGAATAACAAAAGGGCCCAGACAAGCAAAACAAAATTAGAGAAAATCATAAGTATAAGAGATATTAATAATTAGTATCCTTGAGGAACAGAATTACAATTTAAAAATTAGTGTAATTAAAAAAACTTTCTAGGAATAAATAAGGACTTAAGCCACAGATTGAAAGGGCACGTAGTATCCTGGGGAAAATGGTCATTGAATAATTAAACACTGAAATACGTCCTAATTCAATTCCAAAGACAAAAAGAAAAAAAACAAAAACAACCTTAGGCATTTGGGCAAGAAAAGCTCAAGAACAAGTCTGAAAATACTTGCAATGTGAATACTACCACAATTTCAATATTATTTTATTTGAATTACTGGATTAAAAATTAATATTCGTCATCAAAATAGTTTTTCATGTGTACTACTCATTTCATGCAAGAAACATCGGACAAAAATTATAGCTATAGAAAATTAAAACAGATGCGTTAAATAAAACTGTCAAGATCTGAGTGATTCTTTAGTATTAAGGATTGATAGTTTCAAGAAAATCTAGTATCTTAATTTATAATTTAACATTAAGACTAGTTAAAATTCCATAGAAGAAATATGGTTAAATTAAATAAGCAATTGTGATTTCTAAAATAAACAACAATGCCATAATTTTGGATTATAATAGTTAAAAACCCAAGTTTTTATAATCTACAACTAAGTCATGTGTAGGACAATTACAATAAAATATTTTTGTTGGGATAAGGAAGTATATAGTAGAGCGGGACTAGTGACTAGAAATTACTTATTGAAGGTTTCCTACTAATATCCAATTCGATAGCATCATCCCTAAAGTTTTACAGTTTAATTATTCACAAAATCCATAAGATAGTTTATGTTAGCTTCATTTAACAAATGAAGAGATGAAAGCAAAGGTAACGGAAATTAATTGCCCAAACTTGGATATTGAATCAACAGAAAAAGAAGAGTATCACTTCTTTGAGTTCTTTATCTCTTCTAACAGCTTTTGTCACAACCTTGCACTCTTAAATTATTTTTGGCAACTGAGTAACACAGATTTTAACCAGAGGCTTGTAGTATCATGATTTAGCACAACAAAATCATAATGAGAGTATAGAAAGACTGCAGGAAAATACATTTGGGGAAATGTGAATTATGTCAATCAAAAGAACTTACCTACTGAACCTATGTTCAGTAGTGATGATATATCATAATTATTTTCTTAGGATAAATTTCTACAAGTGGAACTGATGTGTCAAAAGATATGTGATAATTTTATTTAACATTAATTTACATCATTAATAATGCTTAACTTTTTTCTACTTAATTATGAACTATGTGTAATCTCTTTTAATCACACATGTAGAAAAATACAGGAGCACGGGTCTAGTGAAACCCAGCAATCTTCTAAAATTTTATTATTTATGTTTTGAAAAATCAATTAACATAAATTATTTCAACCATTTCTTGAAGCTGATACCAATAACATATGAATAATGAAACAAAATAGCATATTCAGAATGCCAGGATACCCAAGGAATATAATACTCCCACCACCCTCTTGTTAAATATGTATTTTTGCCTGGGAGATTAGAGATCTCCTGATTTGGCACAAGCCCACTGATAAACAGCATTTTGCTACCATTTCATATACACCTTATTTCACATAATTATTAAGTATCAAGTATTTGATTATCAATCCATCTCCCTACTATCTTGGAAGCTCAAGGCAAATAAAGTTATCAATTCATCTCATAGTCATGACTAACATTTTGCAAATGATATAATTAGTAATAATTATGATTGATTGGATAGATGTTGGCCAACCATACTGGACTGTAAGTACATTGATACAAGGATTGTTTTATTATTAAGAAATCAATACCAAACAACTCCAGAAAGAACTTTTGGTTAGCACACTACTTTAAAATAAAGGGACCCTGGGCCTCCCCGGTGGCGCAGCGGTTGAGCGCTGGGTTGCGAAGCTGCCCGCGGCCTCTGCGGCGCCGGTTCGATCCCCGGCTGCTCCCCAGCCACCGGAGGAGGGTCCCACATGGCGCGCAGACCTCTCCTGCCGCCCGCTGCTCCCCTCAGCAGTGTCCTTCGGTCCTTCTGCCTGCTCTGCTCCCCGCTCTGGCTCTGGTGAATTCTCTCACCCTCCCGCGCTTCTGACTGTACCCAGTGCTTGTATAAACAAAAACAAACAAACAAATAAATAAATAAATAAACATGCCTCTATAAAAAAAAAAAAAAAATAAAATAAAATAAAGGGACCCTTATGGTGCTGGGACTGCATTAAAAAAAGGGGCTCCCTAAACTGGAGTATTTAGAGTCAGAGTCAGAGTAGATGAACTAAAAGTTAGTCATACTGCTATTTATAATGATAATTTCAGCATGGTTTGTAACAGAAAACATTTAGAAACAACAAATGTCCATCAAAAAAGAACTGGTAAAATTACACAAAATCAACTGGATAACTAAACACAACCAGAAGCACATCTACAGAAAAGATACCCTACAAAAGTAAATAGAAATACATGTAATATAATTACAATTAAAAATAACTTTAATATATGAACAAATATTTGAAAAGATAAAGGAAAAACTAAAAGTATTCACAGTGACTGTATCTGATGGAGGCAACTTTTATTTGATTGGGGCCATCTACTTTCTATAGTGTATATTACCGTACTGTTTAAAATACAAGTCAGAAAGCTTTTAACCTAAAACAATTTTAAAAAAGAGAATTAGTGATTTTGCTTTGGACATAAAATGTATCTGCTACAGCAACTAAGTCAGATTAGAAGAAATTTCAAAACAAGTGATAAAATAAATTTCTAGGAAAACAATTTGTTTTCAATGACATACTATTATTTTATATCCTCATTTGTTTTTTCACAATACACCTCAGGTGTGGTCACCATAGTTTAGGAAAATAATTTTTCTACTATTACCTATATTTTCACTAAGTAAGTAATTTCTATCTTTGTTGTTTTATTTACCTAAGTGATGAGATGACAATCTTGCTTTTAATCAGTGAGAATCTTATATCTTCATTATTTTTATAATGACCATATATTTATAATGAAAAATATATATACATCCACATACATATATATAAAACAGGGGGAAGGAAAGATCCCATTAACAACCGTATTTACAACAACAACCCAAAGAATTCAGGAATAAATTTAATAGAAGTAATGGGTGGAAAATAATTATGAAATTCTAACAGGAAATATAATGGGAAATCTAAACAAATAAAAGATACATCTTTTCCTTGATAAGTTCAACATTGAAAAGATGTTATTTCCCCTACAAACTAATTCATACATTACATGAAATTACAATAGATTTCCCTTTCAAACTGTTTAAAGTTTAATGTAGAACAAAGTCATTAAACTTTTTCTATAAAGAACTGGTATTACATTAGACTTTGTGGGTCATATGTTTTCCGATGTAACCTCTCAATTCTGTCTCATAGTGTGAAAGTAGCCAGAGATGACACATAATAACTGTGTGTGTTCCAATAAAATTTTATTTAGGGATACTGTGATTTAAATATCATGTAATTTTCAGATATCAAAAAATAGTTTTCTTTTCATTCTTTTCCCCCAACCAATAAAAAATTTAAAAACTACTCTTAGTTTGCAGATCATTCAGAAACAGCAGTGGAAAGATTTGGTCTGCAGGCTATTCTAGAATAAACATTTAATGAATATTCAGGGAAAAAAACAGTAATGAAGGGAGACTTGTTCTATCAGGTATCAAAACAAATGGTAAAATGATAGCAAATTAAATATTGAGATCTAGCCCTGAAATTTGACAGAAAGATACATAGTAGTCTCAACAGAATCAAATACATATAGATGGTTAGTATATGATTTAGATGGCATTTTTTAAACAGCGTGGGAAGATGAATTACTTATTCAATAAAATGATATAAGGACAAGTGACAAGTTATTCAAAATACAAAAAAGTAAATGTCTACCTCACACCAACATTATCTGATTTATACAGAAAAAATAAAACCACTAAACCACTAAAATTATAATTTTATAATCTCATATTTTAATTACGACACAAAATGAAACACATTAACTTTGTTAAATAAAAATGCAAACAAAAAGCATTTAAAAAAAAAGTAAACCTCTAGGATGATGGTGAAGGAAAACCTTAGGGCAATAATCACCATAGAATCATACAGATCAGATACACATGCATTGCCACTCAAATCAGTGCAGTCACAGAACTTCATTGGTTGGCAATCTGGCACTATCAAATTTTATTTTACTTTATTTTATTTTATTTTTTAAATGTATCTTTTTTTTTTTTTAAAGATTTATTTATTTATTTATACAAGCACTGGGTATAGTCAGAAGCGCGGGAGGGTGAGAGAATTCACCAGAGCCAGAGCGGGGAACAGAACAGATAGACAGACGAAATACACTGCTGGTGGGAGCAGCGGGCGCGGCAGGAGAGGTCTGTCGTGCCATGTGGGACCCTTGCCGGTAGCCAAACCGGCGCTGCAGAGGCTGCGGGCAGCTTCGCATCTCAACGCTCAACCATTGCACCACCAGGGGAGGCCCAGCACTATCAAATTTTAAAATGACATAACTTGTCATCCAGCAATTCTATTTCTAGACGTTAGTTCTACCAAAATATACAAGTCAAATAGGAATGTTCAGTGTAGCAAGGTGATGGAAACAACTTCAACATCAGTAACACTGATGAGCGGTTATAAAGAATAAGATAAGAGTATATGTACTAACTTTACATGTATAAATACATTAATTATATATTATGCTATATATATTATTAACTATTACATATTACTGGTTATCATATTTGTCATATAATTATATATTATATTGTGAAAATTATGTTATATATTGTTATTGACATTGTTATATTAACATGTAATAATATTAGGTGGAAAAGGCACGGTGCAGCACAGTGCATATAATAAAAACCCATTTTTATTTTTTTACAAATATATGCATATTATTGTGTGTGGATCTGTCTATGCCCATAGGAAAAATTCCTACTTATACACCAAATCACCAAATCAATAAATAAATTTCAGTGATGGTGTGACTATATAGGCATTTCACTACAACTTTTTTATGCTATTTACAGTAAAATTACACTTGACTCTTGAACAACATAGAAGCTAAGGGTGCCAACCTGTGATGCAGTTAAAAGCTCATATGTGGGCCTCCCCCGGTGGCGCAGCAGTTGAGCGCTGGGTTGCGAAGCTGCCCGCAGCCTCTGCAGTGCAGGTTCGATCCCTGGCTGCTCCCCGGCCACTGGTGGAGGGTCCTGCATGGCGCGCAGACCTCTCCTGCTGCCCGCTGCTCCCCTCAGCAGTGTATTTCAGTCTGCCTGCTCTGCTCCCTGCTCTGGCTCTGGTGAATTCTCTCACCCTCCCGCGCTTCTGACTGTACCCAGTGCCTGTATAAATAAATAAATAAATAAATAAATCTTTAAAAAAAAAAAAAAAAGTCATCTAAAAAAAAAAAAGCTCATATGTAACTTATAGCCAACCATCTGTATACATGTTTTTTTTATTCAGAGTCAAACAACCCACATGAGCGATCATAAAAAAATCTGCCTGTAAGCAGAACTGCACAGTTCAAACCAGTGTTGTCCAAGGGTCAACAATACTTTGAATTAAAAACTGTCAAAACATATCTTTAAGGTATGTAGCAACTGTGTCAGGTATTTTGGATTATTCAATTATAATTTTAATGGCAACCTACATATATCATTCATTTTTATATTTTTATTTTTTAAGATTTATTTCTATTTACTTATGCATATAAGAACCAGGGTGTAGACCGAGACAGAGTGGGGAGCAGAACAGGTGGAGCTACTGAAATACACTGCTGAAGAGTGCAGCAGGTGAGACAGGAGAGGTCTGCTGTGCCATGTGGGTCACTCCCTCGCCGGGGATCAAACTTAGGGCTCAGTGGCTGATGATAGCTTGATAGTGCTGAGGCTTAACCCCTGTGCCACTAGGGAGGCCCCTATATTTTCATTTTTATAATAACTACATCTTTATAAATTTTTATATTTTACAATTTTATAATGACGGATATATTTTTACAGAAGTAATGTTAAAAAAAGTGTTTTTAGATTTCACTGGAACATTAGGCAGTTTATTAGTTTTACTCACAACCTTCATTCCACCAATTGTTGCCAAAACATTCACTGATCTTTCATTTTTATGTTTCATTATAAAAGTAGTATGTGTTCAACAACATTCCAGCTGTACAGAGGGATGCAGAAAAAGAAGTGGTTTCCCTCTCCACTTGGTCTCCCCATTTTCAATACTCAAAGGTAACTACTCCTAGGAAACGACTGCGTATTCTTCAAAATTCTTCTATGATCATATATAGTGATCATCTTTTTAATTACGGAATGGAATCATACTATAATACCTATCTGCAACTTGCTAACACACATCTTCACATAGCAATCTAAATAGATTATTTACTACAAAATATTTCTCAATGGTATTTCTTATTTAAAAGACACATTTGGGCCTCCCCGGTGGTGCAGTGGTTGGGCACTGGGCTGTGAAGCTGCCTGCAACCTCTGCAGCGCCGGTTCAATCCCCGGCCACCGGCGAAGGTCCCACATGGCGAGCAGACCTTTCCTGCCACACCTACTGCTCCCCTCAGCAATGTACTTCGTCAGTCTGCCTGTTCTGCTCCCCGCTCTGGTGAATTCTCTCACCCTCCTGCGCTTCTGACTGTACCCAGTGCTTGTATAAATAAATAATCTTTTAAAAAAACACACACATTTGGGTTAATTTGGGTCCACAATTATCAAAAACAGATAATCAAGCAAAACATCTAACTCAATGCCTGCATTTGGCTTTAATTATAGAAACAATTATTGACTTCACCCTATCATCATCTACTTATGACATGCTTACTTTGTGCTAGAGGTTTTAGTATATCAACTAATTCTTATAAGACTCTTATGAGAGAGGCACTTTTCCAATTCTACAGATGAGGAAATAGATTCTGAAAAGGTTAAGAACCAGGGATAGCCAAAGTTCATTTTGTTAACTTTCTAACAGCATTAAAGCTAAAGTATAAACAAGTTTGAACAACTTGTTTCTATAATGCAAGCAAATATCACTTTGAAAGGAAGCACTTATATATGTAGAGAAATAATAATGTGAAGGACAATTATCCAAACATCCATACAAATGCTATGTCTAAGCTACTTTGATCTTGTGCCAAAAATAATGAAATCAATCAGTATTAGACCAAGAAGGTAATAAGTTCATTCAATTTCAAATCCTTGGAGACTGGTTCTCAAACTCAAATTTCCTTTCTGGCAGAAGAAGTGCTTTTATAAAAATCCTAGAATATAATGTTCACAAATAAGCCTCAGTATTATTGACATTTAGAGTTTCTATTTTATGTTGTCCTGAATAAGATATATTTAGAGGCCACAAACACTATCCTTCTCAATTTGTATTGCTAGGTAAAATATGAAAAGTTCATTTGTTCCTATGGATTAATTTTAGACCCAGTTTGCCTGAAAGAGTTACAATATTCTATAATACACCCCAAATTGTGATTTTCCTAATGCTACTAGGACCATTTCCCTTACTTTCAGAAAGCATATGATACTTAGACTCAAGTTCTACCTTATAAATTGGCTACCTGTGTGTACTACCACATAGACTTCACACACAGAACTATTATCTCCACTGCAACATCCCCTCTTTTATGAATTTTTTAAATACTTATTGAATTTTTAAAATTATCAGTTTGTGCCAGATCCAGACGGAAATATGACAGACACAAACCCTGCCTTCAGGGAGCTTGCAGAGTCTATGGAAGAAACATTTACTTAATTTATGCTCTACTATTATTCCCCATTCAAACTCAAAGCTCTACAACAGAGTACAGCAAACTGTACTTAATAGCTTACTATTAAAAATAAAACCAAGCAACCCAACTATTTCAGAAATTTCTATTAATGGTAGCATTTTATTTATTATTTATTTTTTAAAATTTTTATTTATTTGATGCATACAAGAGCTTGGTACAGGCCAGAGATGCGGAGGGGGGAATGTGAGAGGACTCACCAGAGACAGAGTGGGGAACAGAACCAGCAGGCTGACTGAAATACACTGCTGTGGGTGAGATAGGAAAGGTCTGCTGTGCCATGTGGGTTGCTCCCTGGCTGGCCGGGGATCAAACTTGTGCTGCAGAGGCTGCAGATTGCTTCACAGGGAGGTGCTTAACCCTTTGCTCCACCAGGGAGGCCCCTAATGGTAGCATTTTATATTTATTATTTCCTCTGGGTAGATGAGTTACTTTTTTTTTTTTTTCTGCAAGGGAAACTGGAGATCTATTACTAAACAATCCATTTGGCCAGTTCCAAATTTACAATGTAACCAAATTGAAACTTTCCACTTGTATAAAGAACTATGTGTTAATCAAGACAACTCAACAATTAACTATTCTTTCCTGGTAGTAAAAACATAATCATGAAAATGTTAAGATCTCTGTCCTGGATGAGATTGTATTCAGTGAGAAAAAAAGCTGGAAGCACAGGCAATAACAGAACAGTGTAGACACATAAAGGCTATCTAACCCAGCCTTTTAAGGAAAGGGAGTGAGTTCCAGAGAAACCAGAAGATCTGAGGCAAGAGGTAGTGAACATGAAGGCCTGGAGGCAAGAGAAATGGGTTCATATCTAATAAACACAATCAACAGACTTGGAAAATCGAATACTGATGTTTGGGCCTTGAAATTTGCTTAAAACACTGTGTGATGTTTCCGAAAGAAATGTTATGGGGCCTCCCTGGTGGCGCAGCAGGTTGAGCGCCGCCCTGTGAAGCCGTCTGCAGCCTCTGCAGTGCGGGTTTGATGCCCAGCCAGCCAGGGAGATACCCACATGGTGTGGCAGACCTCTCCTCCTGCCTCGCCCACTGCTCCCCTCAGCAGTGTCTTTGGTCTGTCTGCCTGTTCTGCTCCCCGCTCTGTCTCTGGTGAATTCTCTCACCCTCCCATGCCTCTGACCTGTACCCCACTGCTTGTATATATAAATTTTTTTTAAGATTTATTTATTTATTTATACAAACACTGGGTACAGTCAGAGGTGCGGGAGGGTAAGAGAATTCACCAGAGACAGAGCGGGGAACAGAACAGGCAGAGTGATGAAATACACCGCTGAGCGGAGCAGCGGTCGTGGCAGGAGAGGTTTGTAGCGCCATGTGGGACCCTCACCCAGTAGCCGGGGATTGAACCAGCGCTGCAGAGGCTGTGGGCAGCCTTGCAGCCCAGCACTCAACCGCTGGGCCACCAGGGGAGGCCCTAAATATATAAATCTTTAAAAAAATGTTATGGTAGCCCTTCTTACTAAAAATAGAGATTTGGTTTCTTAAAATTTGAATTATTTTTTTCCAGAATTAACATGGAACACAATAGGATTCTGTGTACCAAAAAGACTTGAATTCCAATGCAATGCAAATTGAGACTCAACCTTTTAAAAACCAGAATAAAAAAAAATTCTATCCTTCATTTCAGCATATAATGAATAAAAGGAAAGAAAGAAAAGAAAGATATTCTCTTTGTCCTTTTTAAATGGGAGAATTATCTTTTGGAGAGCTAAATAAACACCAAAGGATGTGGAAAGACATATATCACCTCAATTCTGGTATTTCAAATGTGGATGTGAGATGACGTCTCTGACATGATACTGGTAGAAACGTGATTGGGATTTGCATAAAGTGATTATATAAAGTCACTTCTTCAAGACTTAAAAATGGAACTTTAACCAAAAGCAGTAAGTGCTGGTGAGGATGTGGAGAAAAAGGAACGCTTTTACATGGTTGATGGAAATATAAACTGGCCCAGCCCCAATGGAAAGCAGTACGGAGGTTTCTCAGATTAAAAATAGATCTATCATATGACCCAGCAGTTCCACTTCTAGATATCTTTCTGAAGAACACTGATATACTACTTTGAAGTGAAATTTGTACTCATATTCATTGTAGCATTTTTTAAACAATAGCCAAACTACAGAAAAACCGAAGTGCCCTCAAATAGACGAGTGAATCAAGAAAATGTAGCATATACACACAATATATAGCATATACACACAATGGAATACTTACTACTCAGTGATAAAAAAGGATGAACCCATGCCATTTGCAGTGACATGGATGGATTTGCTAATTAAGCAAACTAAGTTAGAAGGGGAAAGACAAATACCTCATGGTATCACTTGTATGTGGAACACAGAGGAACCAGACAAAGGGTCAGACAAAGTCAAATCCCAAAACTTGTCCTTGAAAACAGACTGTAGAACTGAGAGATTCAGAGGAGGAAGGGTAAGCATGAAGTGGGGAGGGGGCACAATGGTAACAGCATCAGAGGAGGGAGGGTAATCTTACACTTTCCAAATCTGAACAAAAATGTAAACCAATGTTATCTCAACATAAATTTTTAAACAAGAAACAGAATCAGACACAAAAGAGAAAAAATAATTGGAACTCTAGTATGTGGCTGACCAGAAATATAAAACAAAGCAATAGGTTATTTGCCTTTTATTTCACATAAATAATGACAGAAAATGACAATATACTTTCAGTCTTTACAATTAAGTTAGGGCTCTCTATCAATACCACATCGCAGAAAAATATTATTTTCTGGATATTTTCAATGTTTAGGGGGAAATACATTAGGCGTTCAATGGTAAGTGCTTTTAGAAAATAATGACAAAAGTGCGAAAATAAAATCTGAACTCTCACTTCCTGCTTTCACCCCCTCCTCACACCCACTGCCAATTATTTCTATCTAGAACTTTTAGGATGGGAAACAAAATGAAAAAACAAACCTCACTAGAAAAGGTTTTTAAAATGAAAATTGAAAAATAAATGTAAAAATTATATTCAAGTCTATGAATGAAATTGTTTCAAAGTGGTTTGCTCAAGTTATAGTATCAGTAGAATACTACAGTTCTTTCAAGAATAACTACATGCATTTTTATATAGGCAAAAAAAATCTACCCATTGGTGATAAATATATACATATATATTTGGCATATATTATATTTGACAAATATATATATATAAAAGCCAAAGCATCTTTGTGTACTTTTTTTTTTTTAAAGATTTATTTTATTTATTTATTTATTTATACATGCACTGGGTACAGTCAGAAGCGCGGGAGGGTGAGAGAATTCACCAGAGCCAGAGCGGGGAGCAGAGCAGGCAGAAGGACCGAAGTACACTGCTGAGGGGAGCAGCGGGCGGCAGAAGAGGTCTGCGCGCCATGTGGGACCCTCCTCCAGTGGCCAGGGAGCAGCCGGGGATCGAACCGGCACCGCAGAGGCCACGGGCAGCTTCGCAACCCAGCGCTCAACCACTGCGCCACCGGGGAGGCCCATCTTTGTGTACTTTTAAGTTCAGGCTCTGGACTCAAATTCTGTTAGCATAACTCAGGCACAAAGCCCTCTCCAGATAGTTATGATACTCTGTGTATCTGGTCCCAGTTGATAACAGAACAGACAGGAAATGATCACAAAGAGGAAGTATACTATAGCTCCTTTGGATTACAAAAGAAACTGTTGCTAATTAAACTTTAAATGTGTTGGTTGATAATAAAGTAAAAAGAACCCAAAAAGGGCAAGAGGGAAAGAGGGAAGGGAAGAAGAACAAGAAAAAAAGAAAAAAGAAAGGGAGAAGACTAAAGGAGAAGAAAGCACCAGAAGTGGGTAGAAGAGCGCAGAAGGCAATCTTGAAGAATGATGATCTGTTGGCTTGACGCTACTCATTTATCTTTATGGGGTTCATGAGCCTGGAACTGCCATAAACCTTGTGAAAGTGTGAGACATCTGTTTCCTTTGGTGTGAAGAACAAGAATATGGAATCTGTCTCTCAACTATGCCTAACTGCCACCTACTGAAAACAGTCAAAAGACAAGCAAGCAGTACAAATCTCTAGAAATGATACACACAGCTCTGTAGTTTCATTTATTGTTAGGAAGGGAATTTCTTGAAACATACACATAGATAATTAGCATTTTTTTAAGAGGGAGTGATTACTAGAGAATCTAAATTAACTTGGAATTCAATTTCATTTCCTTTAGAAGGAAGTCAATAATGCTTTAACCTTTGATTACTGTATTGGTATAGAGAGGGTGTGAGCATAGAGAGGGAATAAATGTAAGAGGTAGGCAGCATGGGGTCACAGAAATGATCTACCATGCTAAATCAGGAAGTAAAAAGCTAGGTTTTACCTCTGCTGCACCATTTGCTAGTCCTATGATGCTGGGCCAGTTTACTCTAAAATGAGGGTACTAATAGCTGACCTTATGATAGTCTCAAGGATCTAAAATATTGTAAGCAAAGACGCTTTATAAACTGCTATAAAATGTAATGCATGTTAGTAAGTAAAAGCATTTTGTAACCTAAAAGATAAAGTGTGATTATTATCACATCACAAACAAATGCATATATTTTTAACATTTATGATACCTTTTCATAGTAAGAAAATTAGAAAGCATTTCCAGTGTTTACACTAATTGTTTATTTTATTTTTTTAAAAGATTTATTTATTTATTTATACAAGCACTGGGTACAGTCAGAAGAGCGGGAGGGTGAGAGAATTCACCAGAGCCAGAGCGGGGAGCAGAACAGGCAGACTGACGAAATACACTGCTGAGGGGAGCAGCGGGAGCGGCAGGAGAGGTCTGCATGCCATGTGGGACCCTCCTCCGGTGGCCGGGGAGCAGCTGGGGATAAAACGGTGCTGCAGAGGCCACGGGCAGCTTCGCAACCCAGCGCTCAACCGCTGCGCCACCGGGGAGGCCCCAATTGTTTACTTTTTAAGAACAAAAGACAGTTTACCTTTTCATATTTTTCTTCATTATCTACCCTCCACTACTATCCAGGCTTTGGTTTATATTATGCCTTTATTTTCTCATACTTTGGGAAGAAACACAGCTCTCTTTTCTAAGATACTCTACTCTTGTTCCACTTTTTTTCCATTAATCAATCTGTCCTGTAGGATTCATTTTTCCTTATTGTTTTTTATTAATCACTTTTTAAAAGTACCATTACATACATTTTTTTCCTCTAATTGTTGGCCAATTGACAACTCAGTGGCACTTACATATTTTGCACTTCTTTTTCAGTATAAGGTTACAGTTATATCAGAATAAAGTATCTTCATTAAGCATTTCTTTTTTCTGCATTTCTTCTTGAGGATACACAGAAACTACGTTGTTGTCCTGTCATTAAGTCAATTAGTCATTCCCCTCTGCTTGATGATAATTTTCCATAAAGAGAACTGCATGCATAATCTCATACAATCATGTGGGTAGGTGGTAGAATTAGATCATGCAATCAGTTTATTTAAATTAAATATTTGAAATTATGTAAAAGTAGAAGAAATTCTCATTTGTCCTAAACCACATAACCAGGAAATCCAAAATAAGATTCAAAAAAAATATAACCTACTCTTATAAAATTGAGACAAATGCTAAATATACTACAGACTAGCAGGTTATGTCACTTAACAATCGCGAATTTAACTAAGCTCCTACTCTATACTACATATTAAAAATGAGTTTCCATGGGGTTCATGATTGCAGAGGATCTGGAGCAAGTCAACCTCCCGAGACATCCCCAGGCCAGCCTGTTGCTCCACCTTGGCTTAAAGACCAAGAAATGAGAGGTTTGTTATTAACAAAAGATGAGAACTCATTGTTATCTTGGGATAAGAAAAATAAGTTTGATAAACTCACCAATTTCTGTTTGCAAAAAAAAAAATCTATAAATTTTTCTTTGTATGGGTTTGTTTTAATAAAGTTCTTTTGGTTAAAAGATTTTCATAATAATGATTCAGAATCACACAAAATCCTGAAGCAACAATATGTATCATCACAAATTTAGTTATGTTCAGTATTGCGTTAGTTTAGTTGTATAATATTTCTCTTCCTGAAAAATCCATATATTTTCTGTTTACTGGACAAGATGGCTCATTTCTCCCTGTTTTCCCCCTCTAAATACAACTATATATATCCTACAAATAATTGAATAGAAAACCACAAAGGACTCTAAGCTTTTAAGAAGAAAGGCAGATGCCCTAAGTTCCCCAGGTTTTGTTTTACTCCCTTCTATCCCAGACCAGGCATGGGAAAGGACTGCAGCCCTGAACCACCAATAGGCATACAAAACCAGAAAACAAATCCTGTATTCTCCAGTCAGTGGATAGGAAAGGCAAAGCACATCAGGGACTTGACAGGAAGACTTACACAAAGTGGAAATGTGGGACCAACCTGCCACAGAGGTGGTTAATAGCAAAAATAACAAGTGGTAGCAGATGTCCCCCACCCTAGTGACCCTAGGAGACTTGATGTCTACAGCCTTCTAGCCAATGGCTGAAAGTCACCCCAATCTGGTTGCTTCTGGCCAGCTACTTAATGGCTGAAGGCATTCCAGGCAGGGCATCTCTTGGCCCTTTTCCCAATAGCAGAAGGTGAACAGGTCCAGAGTGTCCTCCCCTTTGCTCAGCAGCAGAGTGCCACCCAGATACTTTGGTGGCCCTCCACCACCAGCAGCAGGTGGCCCAGGTAGGTACTTCCTTCTCCCAGGAGCACCATAGAAATATTAGGGTAAGTGATCTCTATCCTGTGAATCCAACATCTTATAGTCCCTGCTTAATAATACTGGGAAGCCCAGAGAGTTCTAGGGAAGTGTTATCCAGCCCCATAGGTGGCATCAGCAGGGATCCAGTGGGGAATTCAAGCAGTGCCAAAAGAATAAAGTAAACCAAAATAGCACTGAAAAGACAATTCAACAGCTAATTTATCACTGAAGCTACCACCCACAAAAGTAGACAGAATGTACATGCTAAACCTAAACAGGGCAACTGCCTGATAAAATAAGACATTAATAGGATCACTAGTTCCAAAGATAATATCTACCATGTTCCACTTACTATAAAAAAGTTACTTATTTCAAGAACCAGGAAAACCACCACAACTTGGATGAAAAAAGACAATCAACTCACGCTAACACTAAGATGAAGCAGAAGTTGGAATTATTAGCAAATATTTTAAAGCAACCACCATAAAAGACAGATTGATAGAGTGGCTAAAAACATATCACCCAACAATATCATGATTACAAGAAACTCAATTCAGATACAACATCATAGGTAGGATGAAAGTAAAAGCATGGGAAAAAATATATTGTGCAAACTTGACTTCTTTTTTAAAGTAGGAGTAGTTAAATTAATATCAGATAAAACAGACTTCAAAAAATTACTGGGGATATTTATATATATAATTTCATGTTTGAGATTTAATGTTGATGCAGTGATAAAAGGACCAGTCTATCAAGAAGACAGTGCAATCCTAAATGTGCATGTACCAAATAATAGCTTTAAAATACACAAAACAAAAACTGATAGTGCAAAAAGGAGAAACAGACAAACCGACATGGCACAAGGGTAAAGATTCAATCTACGAAGCTATCCGCAGCCACTGCAGCACGAGTTTGATTCCCGGTCAGCCAGGGAGCAACCCACATAGCACAGCAGACCTCTTCTGACTCGCCCACTGCTCCCCTCAGCAGTGTACTTTGGTCAATCTGCCTGTTCTGTTCCTCACTCTGTCTCTGGTGAATCCTCTCACCCCCTACCTCCATGCCTCTGGCCTATACCCCAGTTCTTGTATGCATAAACAAATAAATCTTTAAAAGTTCCTTTAAAAAAAAGTCAGGGGCTTTAATATGCTATTCTCAGCAACTAATAGGACTACTAAAGGGAAAGTAGCAAAGACAAAAAAATTGAAAAATATCATCAAACAACAAGATCTAATTGGACACTTATGGAATACTCAAGGACAGCAGACCATACATTTTTGTGAAGTGGCCATATCCTAGGACTGAAAACAAATTTCAATAAATCTGAAAGAACTAAGAATATTATGTGTATGTTTTCTGACCATAATGAAATCAAACTAGAAATGAACACTATCACGCGAACATGCAAATCTTCAAACATTTGGAAATCAAAGGAAATAAAAAATAGATCTAAATGAAAATATAAACAAAAAAACTAACAATAACAAAGAAAAAGAAAAAAACAACAAAAGTAAAAGAAAATACAGATATCAAAATTTGTGGGGTACAGCTAAAGCAGAGAAGGAAATTTATAGTTTGAGATGCTTACATTAGGAAAGAGGCTAAGTCTCAAATTAATAATCAACATCTTTTAAGAACCTAGGAAAAAATCAGTAAAACCAGGAAATAATAAAATGAGCAGAAGTCTATGTAATTGAAAAGTGAAAATATGCAAAAAGAATGAAATTTAAAGCTGGCTCTTTGTGAGAAATCATAAAGATTCACAACCCTCTCACAAGAACAACAAAGAAAATAAGAAGGAGGAAATAAATTATTAATGTTAGACATGAGACATTATTATATAATGTTAGACCTGAAACATTATATAACATTATATATATGTAGCCCTTGAAAGGGTAGTAAGGGAATACTATGACTTTATGTTCACAAATTTGACAACTTAAAATAATGTACCACCAAAATTAAATAATTTGAATAGTTCAATAACCATGGGGAAAAAAAGAATTTGTAAAGGAAAAAAAACCCACAGGCTCAGATGGTTTCACTGGAAAATTCTTTTTTTTTTTTAAAGATTTATTTATTTTTTTTTACAAGCACTGGGTACAGTCAGAAGCGCGGGAGGGTGAGAAAATTCACCAGAGCCAGTGGAAAATTCTTCTTTAAAAAAGAATTAACACCAAGGCCTCCCCTGTGGTGCAGCGGTTGAGCGCTGGGCTGCGAAGCTGCCCACAGCCTCAGTAGAGCCAGTTCGATCCCCGGCTGCCGGTGAGAGTTCCACATGGCACGCAGACCTCTCCTGACGCCTGCTTCTTCCCTCAGCAGTGTCCTTTGTCAGTCTGCCTGTTCTGTTCCCCGCTCTGGTGAATTCTCTCACCCTCCTGCGCTTCTGACTGTACCCACTGCGTATATAAATAAACAAATAAATAAATCTTTAAAAAAAAATTAACACAAACTTTACAACAGCGCTTTCAGAAAATAGAAGAGGAGGATCTACTTCCCAACTTATTACCACCACATTACCAAAACCAACAAAGGCAGTACAAAAAAGACAACTATGAACCAGTATCTTTCAGGAACTTATACATAAAAATCCCCGACAAAGTATTAGCAAATTGAGTCTAGCAATGTATAAAAAGAATTATGTATTATGACCATGAAGGATTTATTTAAGATATGCAAGTATGATTCAACATTTGACTGTAATCCACCTTATGAACAAGCCAAAGGAGAAAATATGATCATATCATGTGATGCAGAAAAAGCATCTGACATAATCCCACACTCATTATGATTAGAAACTCTCAGCAAGTTAGAAATAGAGAACTACCTCAACTTGAAAAACATTCATGAAAACAGAGGAGAAACTCCCACTGTTTAAGGAATGGGGGGAAAGCTTCAAAGAGGTGATCTATCAGCTGGGTCTTACAGATCAAATGGCGGAATAGGAGAAAAACCATTTCAAGCAAAGGCATAGAGCATTCCAAAGCACAATCATATCAGAAAAGCACAATTCCCTGGGATCAGCAAAGAGCTTGTTTACTTGAATTTATAGTTCTCTACTGGGAAAGGCAAAGGATGAAGCTAGAAGTTAGATTGTGTATTCTACACTAATGCAATTTGGGCTTTCATATGAACAATGTTGTGATACTGGAGTTTTCTGAAGCCAGTGAGTGATGATCAGGTTTGTCTTTTAGAAAGTTAGCTCTAGTGGTGGCGAGGATGCACAGCAGGGAAAAGAGAAAAGGTGAGAAGCCAAGCACAAGGACTCCAAGTGAATGAAAATTCTCAGTTCACAATATTCAATTTACCAGAAAACTTAATTCCCAAGAGTACTCTATCTGTGGATGTCTTCATAAGTACTCATTGAATGACTTATCTTTAAATCTGTGTAATGAATGACATCATAGGGTTGTGAAGACATGTACTGAGCATTTTAGTGGCTCATTTCTGCAGATTCTTCCAATACAAGCAGTCATTTAAAATTAGTTTTTAATTTGAAACTCCTCCTTCCCAATTTTATTATTTTTAATTATTTTTTTTCTTATATCATTGTAGTCCCTGTATTTCTCCCACCACCATATCACCTGTGAACATCACTATATTCCCTTGTGTTCATCCCTCCCCGGTTTTGTAAACCAGCCCCCCATGCTTCAGTTCTATGGTCAGCCTGGTAGTTTTGACTTTTTCTTGACCTTTTGTTTGATTTCTTTATATTCCACATATAAGTGAGAACATTTGGTATTTGTCTTTTTCCTACTGACTAATTTTGGCTAGCATAATCCCTTCCAGCTCCATCCATGTTGCTGCAAATTGCATGAGTTTGTCTTTTTAGTTTGCTGAGTACTGTTCCACTGTCTATAAATATACCACAACTTTTTCATCCATTCATCTATTTGGGGGCTAATGCTAATTTGACCCTTCTTCCCTAATTTAAATTTTTTAAAAATAATAAACTATTCTTTATACTTCACAAACTCCTGTATATTGGCAGTCAATTTATTAATATTTTGACCATCAAAACCAATCACGCTATTAAGGAATTATACCTGTTTCTCTAAAAAGACAAAATGACTATCTTACCAACAAGTTAGTGCTTCAGTGACTAAAATTATTGACCTTTGGGGAAAATAAATCTGAATTATAACTGCATGTACTGTCTATACATTTCTGTACATATATACATATATTTGTTTGTGATAAAAATATAGATACAAATGATATCTCCCTAATGTAATGACAAGTTGGCAGCATCCTCATCTCCCCCTAGACTTTCACAAAAGAGAAAACTCTCCATTCAACTGGAAAGGGAAGAAGAGCAAAGGAGTTAAATGTAATGCCTCCTGGGTATAGTGAAGTGGCTTTTTCTACCATGTGACAATTTCAACGACAAAGATTAGGAAATGGACTATGAGGAAAGAATGGTAAGGTGTGGAATTTACTAAAAGTATTTTCTTTCAGTTTATAAGGAATAAAGGCATTTAAATAGTTTTGCATATAAAACCTAACAAAGAGGTACTAAATGTTATTTTTTAAACTTGTTTTTACTATGGAAAATGTCAAACATAAAGAAAGTTGATAGAACAGTTTAATGAACCACCTCAGGCCCAGCTTCAAATTGTGACTCATGGTACACCTGCCATTATTTTCAAAAAATCCTAGATATACTATTCTATTCAAAAACATTTCAGACTATGTAAAAGAACTATTTTTAAGCAAGTAATAGCATACATTTAGTATATCTAAACTTCAACAATAAAACTTTAATGTCATCAAATATAAGGTTAAATTTCAAATTTCCCAGACTGCCTCATATTTTTTTTTTAAATTCTATTGTCTTCTATTTGAATCCAAATAAGTGCCAACTATTGTAGTTAGGTGATCTATCCAAATTTTATTTTGATGGCAATCATTCAATGTGTTTTAAAAATTAAGTGTACCAGTTTTAATGAATTTAAATAATTATATTTAATAGGAAAGGAGTGAATAGGCACACTAAGTCACCCTGTCAGAGCAGTGTTGACATATGTGCTACAAATATATGAGCACATGGCAAACTAAGCAATCTTAGAAAAAAAGCAGAGGGAAAAGATTGATTTCATTTTTTGCCTGTTTCAAAACACTGCCTTCTTTGCTCACAGTTATAACTACAAAACTGCCCATAAGAATAGTTTTAGTAGGATTTTTGCAAATGTAATATAATGAAAGGGAAAAAAAAGATTTTGATCAAGGAAGTCCACTAAAGTCTTTTGCAATCTTACTTGTGTGTTTTAACACTGTCACTGTTGTACTTTGGCCAAGTACTTCCTCCTTCATTTGAAATTAGCTTGAAATCACAGGATTTTAAAGTTGGGAGGGATCATATGGCTTCCTCATCTCAAAGACTAGGCAGCTACGATAGTATTTTAATATTGGTGCTGTGAAGATTCAATCTGCCGACAGTTTCAGACAGATCTAAGTTGTTTATAGACACTACTATGTAATTATGTTCAGCAAAGTTTTATTATCACAACATGAAATAACTTTTAATTTTTCTTTTTATAAAGCTTGGTAAAATTAATATTTCAACATGTAGAAAAGATCTTGTTATACAAGAAAGAAAGAAACACATTTAGTTCAAGATTTGAAATAAAGGTTAAAAACTTTTACACAGAAGCTTGCAGAAATAGACATAGTAAATGCTAGATTTTACTTAGATATTATTACAAAGTTATAAACTTCTATGCTATCAATTAATAAACTGTGCAATATAGAATTATCTGATGACACACTGTTGTAAGACATAACTCCCCATTAGAATTTATTAGGTCTTCTGAGATTTGCATATCAAGTTATAATAGTATTTCTTATATCTAAAAAATTAGATAGTGTTCCCTTGCACATTCATTGGAAAATTCTAGATAGTATGTCACCATGGAGTAAATTCATTAACCAAAAGCAAAAGTTTGTTATGGAGATCCAGGAGTCTCAGTAAACTCCAAATATGTGACATTGCATAGAAAACATGGGACTTATTTTGCTCAGTAAAATAATTTAAAATACCTATTGAGTGTTTGATAGGTGCGGGGAAGTGCATAAGATGCATGAGCAAACCATATATAGAACAGTCAGAACGATACCAAATTAAATCATTCAAGGATTTAGTTTAAAGGCAGTAGATGAAAGATGGTAAATTTAAAATAGGACTTTTTGAGATGTAATGTTTTCTCTTCAACTCAGAATGTCCTGTGAAAACTGCCTAGAACCTAACTGTTCCAAGTTTCATAATATGAGAAGCCCTGTGCGAATTTATAAATTTAGAACACTGACAATGGAATGGTAACTAATCCTGATTTCACAAAAATTCAGGTTCTTTGTTCTTTCAAAACAAAGTGAAAGCAGGTGTCTTAGTAAGTACAATCCAGTAGATTCAGGTAAGGCAATTATAATTTGATTTTTTTATATGAAAGTGAAGTGTAAATCTGTTAACACACAGAACAAATGAAATGCCACATTCTACATTCTAACACAGCCATCCATCTTACCTGGCTCGCAAGGGAGAAGCAGTGTTCACATTAACAATACCTATTCACACTGTGACAATAATGGAAATTCCACCTATGAAATGTATCAGCATATCAGTTTACAATGTGTTTAATAACATGAAAGATGTGGCAATTAGAATTTTCTGATCTCACACTTCTGCTTTTTATCACTTGCATGCCTCTCTCTTTCATTTGCTCCTCTCAATGCATATTAAAAATTAGGGAAATAATGGGCCTCCCCTGGTGGTGCAGTGGTTGAGTGCTGGGCTGTGAAGCTGCCCACAGCCTCTGTAGCGTGGGTTCGATCCCCGGCATGCAGACCTTTTCGGCCACGCCCACTGCTCCCCTCAGCAGTGTATTTCGTCAGTCTGTCTGTTCTGTTCCCCGCTCTGGCCCTGGTGAATTCTCTCACCCTCCGGAGCTTCTGACTGTACCCAGTGCTTGTATAAATAAATAAATAAATCTTTAAAAAAAAACAAAAAACAAAAAACAAAACCTTTCAAAAAAATTAGGGAAATAATTTAGCCAAAAGTAAATGAATAAGACTCCTTAACTGCAAAATAAATCATGATCAATGAATACTAATACTTCTATTACTACTGTTGATGCTGCTACTATTACTTTTAATAAGAGTATAGCTTTAAAATGATAGTAATAGGTTTACTTTCCCATACTTAACATTCTCTTTCTGTCATGAATTTTCAGTCTGGAGTCCCTTGTCATACTTATACTTTATTTTTTTATACCTTCATTCAATCACTCAGTATATATTCTCTAGCCAATGTCTTCTTCTTAATAACCAAGCACCCCTTCAACTTATCCAAAAAAAAAAAAAAACAAACCAGAACTTTAATTTGCTCTAAATGCTCCAAAGTGCTAGCCAGTTAAGGATCATTTAGCAAATTTTATAAGCTTAGTCTACTCAATCACTTACTCATTAAATAAAATGTATAAAACCAAGGCTACTAAACCATGTCTATTTTTTTGGATGCAGCTTTAAAACTTGTACTCATATTTACTATAGTGATATAATCTGAAGTCAAATTTTTAGCAAGATGAGATTAAAATATCTAGTTTTTAGGGTTAGATCAGTACAAAAATTTTTAAACAATAAAGGAATAAATTAAAGAAGCTGAATTATGGCCTTACGGTAATGGACAAAATATGCATTAATCAAATGACTGTAGTAATTGGCTACTTTGGACAAATCCAAAGTTTCTCCCCTCTTAACAACGATCTCGAAGGCCTCAAAGCCAAGAGGTTTGAACATAAAACTAAAAAAATCCTGAATAGGCAGGAATATAAGAGGAAGGAAGGCTGGAGATAGTCTAAGGGAAGAAGAGGAGTTAGCGATCCTCCAGAACTGATGAAGGCCAAGGAAAAAGCCATGTGTTTAGGGAGATAAGTATGCATCTTTTTAAACTCTGTTTTTGGTTGGCAGAATAGACTGAAATGAATAGCTTGGGTTTCTGGTGGATGGGGAAGAGAAGGAGCCTATGTTTGAAACTTTGTTGGGACATACAATATAATAATGCTATTCATTCACCCTTCTTGGGGAAAAAAATTAAACCATATTCTTGGAAACCAAGTCCTAATGCTCTGTCTTCTATAGGACCTCCCATGACTAGAAATAAGCCTGTTGTAGTTGAGATAGATTAACTAAGAAATTGTCTGGAAGTTTATTAGAATAAAAACTAAAGAACAAAACCCACTTTGAATATCCATATAATAATGCTTGCTTGAAAATGATGTGGAAGAAGCATATTTAGCTATAAAATGACTATTTATTGATATGGTATAATGATATACTGTTAAAGTTTTTAAAAAGTGGCTTATAAGGGCCTCCCCGGTGGCGCAGCGGTTGAGCGCTGGGTTGCGAAACTGCCCGCGGCCTCTGCGGCGCTGGTTCGATCCCCGGCTGCTCCCCGGCCATCCGGAGGAGGGTCCCACATGGTGCGCAGACCTCTCCGGCCGCCCGCTGCTCCCCTCAGCAGTGTACTTCGGTCCTTCTGCCTGCTCTGCTCCCCGCTCTGGCTCTGGTGAATTCTCTCACCCTCCCGCGCTTCTGACTGTACCCAGTGCATGTACAAACAAACAAACAAATAAATAAATAAAAATACATGCCTCTTTAAAAAAAAAAAAAAAAAAAAAAAAAGTGGCTTATAAAACAATATATAAAACATACCTCCCTAATTACTGTTTTTTAAGAATCTGAAAAAAAATTTGGGGAGTTATATGTCAAGATATATTTGAAGACAGAAAATAACTTATTTTCTTCTAATTGCTCATTTGTATTTTCTATTTATGAAAATGGAATGCGTTACTTAAATAATTGTTAAAAATTATACAAGAAGAGCTATCCTGGGACAAGGACTTCCACTGTTTTGTAGGGAAGAGAAGAAAATGTTTGGGCCTCCCCGGTGGCAGAGCAGTTGAACGCTGGGTTGCGAAGCTGCCTGCAGCTCTGCAGCGCTGGTTCAATCCCTGGCTGCCGGGCGAGGGTCCCACATTGCGCGCAGACCTCTCCTGCAGCCCACTGCTCCCTTCAGCAGTGTATCATCAGTCTGCCTGTTCTGTTCCCCGCTCTGGCTCTGGTGAATTCTCTCACCCTCCCGCGTTTCTGACTGTACCCAGTGCTTGTTTAAATAAATAAATAAATCTTTAATTAAAAAAAAAAAAGAGAGAAGAAAATGTTTTAAGAAATGAGGGAGGATCTACACCTTATTTACCAAAAGTCTTGCTGGGAATTCTCTCAACTTCAGGACTAATAAATAAATTATTTTGCAATATCTTATAACAGGGTATTAATAATTTCAAAGTGATATATATTCATCATTATTTTTAACCAAATAATTGTACAGATTAAACTTTTTCCACCGCGCTTATTGTACTATTGACTAGACCACTAACAAATCTCTACTCTATAGAAATACAATAATATTTGTTTTAGGCATCTTTTAGAGAATAAATCATTAGTATGAAAAAATTCAGACTGAGGATTATGAACTAATTTTTATTTATTTATTTATTTATTTATTTTTTAAGATTTTATTTATTCATTTATACAAGCACTGGGTACAGTCAGAAGCGCGGGAGGGTGAGAGAATTCACCAGAGCCAGAGCAGGGGACAGAACAGGCAGAAGGACCAAAATGCACTGCTGAGGGGAGCAGCAGGTGGCAGGAGAGGTCTGCGCGCCATGTGGGACCCTCGCAGGTGGCCAGGGATCGAACTGGTGCTGCAGAGGCTGCGGGCAGCTTCGCAGCCCAGTGCTCAACCACTGCGCCACCAGGGGAGGCCCGATGAACTAATTTTTAAACAAAATACTGTATCTGAGTTCATTCCCACTATTATTAGCACTCAAGATACACAGCTTGAATAATTAGAAGAAAAATGGACTCAACCGGCCCAAATGGTAGTCTGTATATCACATCATATAGCTATGCTTTGGGGAAAGGAAATGCATTTAAAAGCACAAGAAAAGCTATGTTCAATACACTGCTAAAAGAATAAACAACTATTTAAGATGCAAAGGTAGAATGTGAGCTTTTTTCATAAACTTGAGGTTAATGCAAAGTATTATCTAATTCTAACTAGTTAATCCATATTACGACTAAGTAATAATACTATCAACTACATTGAGGCCATTCAATATATGCTGCATTAACTTTTCTCCATTCCACTTTAAAATTTCTCTGTCCACAGCAGCTCTTCAAACAACACTGTGTTGTTCAATATTGTTGTGTTATAATGTTGATGAGAAAAAAAAATCAATTAGTGTTTGGGACCACCATCTGTGTGGGGTTTACATGTTCTCATGGTGTCTGCGTGTATTTTCTCCTGGTTCTCCAGTTTCCCCCCTCATCCCAAAGATGTGCATGTTGAGGCTCACGGTCATGGCGAAATTTTCTCACTCTGCGTGAGTGTGGCTGTGTGTGACGTGCCCTGCAAGGGAGGGGTGTCCTGTCCAGGCTTGGGTCCCCCTGTTGTGTAGTGAGGGGCCTACTGTGCTCTGGTCACCCATTAAACCTAAACTGCAATAAGAAGGTTGGAATGAATGAATACAAGTGTTATTTTTTAATGGTGGAAGTGTCCAGAGTCTTCATATAGAAAGTTTGGAAATGTTTGAAATATGCTATAGAAACATAACTCTTGCTTAAGAGTTTTTTTTTTTTTTTTTTTAAAGATTTATTTATTTATACAAGCACTGGGTACAGTCAGAAGCGCAGGAGGGTGAGAGAATTCACCAGAGCCAGAGCGGGGAGCAGAGCAGACAGAAGGACCGAAGTACACTGCTGAGGGGAGCAGCGGGCTGCAGGAGAGGTCTGCGCGCCATGTGGGACCCTCCTCCGGTGGCCGGGGAGCAGCCGGGGATCGAACCGGTGCTGCAGAGGCTGCGGGCAGCTTCGCAACCCAGCGCTCAACTGCTGCGCCACCAGGGAGGCCCATTAAGAGTTAAGTTAAGCTTTACCTCAGTTAGTCTGTGGTAAAGTTTGTTTCATTACGCATAATTTGATTTAAAGTTTCCAGGAACCTACTGACAACATTAACTGAGGAATTGCTGTACTCAATTGTCTTCTTTACTCGTTCCCCTCCATCTTTCTCCCAGGTTAACCACTTCTCCCCAATACCACCAAATCAAACCAAATCAAACCAAAAACACAACAGTCTCAATTCTGTATCCTCATATCTTCTCATTTCATTACCCCTCATTTCATTTTCTCATCCCTCTCACTTTTCTTATATCTTCCATTGTTTTCCATGAACTCTTTTTGACTTACGATATGCTCAAAGTATCATTTATTGAGGGATCACTCCTGACAGGAAGATGCCCTGGGACTACTAAACTAACTCCTAATCTCCCAACCCAGGAAGATTCTTCTTAGGCCCTATCCTTCCATCACCTCTACGTAGCATCTCCTTAAAAGGCTGTTGTTTCTGGATTTGTCCTTGGCACTGTCATCTTCCAAACCACCTTTCCCCCTGGTTTGTCCTACTTTATTTACCTCTTATCATAAGGATCTGTGCTGGGCCTCTTTTCTTTTCTGCATACTTTCTCCTATTTATCTAATTCATTTTTATGCTTTTAGCTCTCACTCCCAAGCTGCTAATATCCTCAATAAATCTCTCATAAGCTGCTTTTCTTCTTTCCATTGAGACTGTCCCAGTTTCAGAAACTTAGTAGCAGTCCAAGTTCTCATTTGTAATATCTTTCTTCATTTAAGTCATTCTACGAACTATTGATGAAATAATCTTTCAAAGGCTCTGATTGCATCAGTCACCTCTATTCAAATACTTTAAATGGTTCTCCACCATCTATGGTTCAAAGTTCAAAACTTCTTATTACGTGATTTGAGGATCTTTGACTTGCCACTGTCCCTAAGTATCCCACACTCTTGTTTACAATGTCTGAACTAGTCTGAAAAATACATTATATTCCACCACACTTGCTGAAAAGCTACCCAGTATTCAAGACTCAGCTTAAATTCTATCTTTAACTTATCCTGTCTCCCTGGTACAGAAGCAATCTCTTCCTACTGCATTAACTTTGTGTGGCATTCATGCCATCTGTCTTGCTTTTAAGGATACAGATATTTCTTAATTCCATTAATTGAATATGACTATTGGTAGGAATACTATTTACTTATTTGTCTTCTATAGTCCCTTGAATGTTGTAGGCAGTGTTGAACTCATCATTTATTTTGAATTAGAAACTACTTTAAAACACATTACAAAAAATTAGAGATGACTTCTCTAGGATCTGAGCTAAAATGTGTTTCTGTCTTACTTCTGAAGAAAAGATGCAGGAAACAAATCAGCTAAATAAACAATATCTGTATGTGTGTTTCAAAGAACTTTCATTTAAATTATGAACAATTCTACCTCAGGATACACCCAAGAGAACTGAAGACATGTTCACACAAAAATTTGTACATAAATGCTCATAGCAACAGTATTCAACTCCAAAAAGTTGAAACAGTTCAAAAGTCCAAACTGATGAATGGATAAATGTGATCCATACATGGAATATTATTATTCAGTCATAAAGAAGGAACCACTATATTCTGCAACATGGATGAATCTAAAAGCACTATGGTAATTTATGGTAATTGGAGAAGTCAGACACAAAAGGTCACGTATTGTTTGATTCCATTTATATACTATGTCTATAACAGACAAATCCAGACAGAAATAAGTTGGTGGTTGCCAGGGGATGGAGGTAATTGACAGTGGCTACAAACAGGTTCAGGGTTTCTTTTTTGGGGTGAAGGGAAATGATTTGGAATTGGTGGTAATAGTTGGAAGACATTGTGAATATACTAAAAACTTCAACTGCACAAATTAAAATGGAGAATTTTACCTCAAATAGAAAAAAAAAGTGAAGAGACTAGTCCCCAAAATAACTCAATTTGGATTTGTGATATAATGGAAAAGAGGTCTGACCTTTGAATCAACAAACCTAGACTTACATCAGTTGTGCTACTAACCAGCTATCTGACCTTTCGGACGCTGCTTTATTTCTCTAAGCTGCAAAAGCTTCATCTACAAAGGGAGGACAGCAGCGTCATGAAATAATGTGATATCATTATAAAACCATAAAGCCTTTTATGAATGAAAAACCATATTGTTATTCTATATACTTAAATGATTTTTAAAAATCCTAAACTGTATTAATGGGTCCGTAACTCCAACTTTTTATTACTGGCACATTAATTAATGATTTTTTATTGTCATATATGAAGGGCATCTTGCATTGCTATGGCTTTGGCATTGTGGGCACTGACAGTACAGTACTTTATAGAGTTAATTCTTCCTTTCACAATAGGAGGTAGGATGGCATGGTGGTCATAAAATAGGTATGCAATTGATTTAAGTCTACGTTCTACTGATTATGGGCAGACACCTAACCTCTCTGAGTATCGATGTATTTCCCTGTAAAAATGTGTGCATCTGTGTGTCACCTACATAACAATAGAAGTTACAAAGCTTCATTGAGACATTTGTTAATTAAAGCACATATTGTATGTGTAAGCACAAATAGCAAGCACTCAATAACCAGCAATTGTCATTATTATCTGTCTTGTGCAGTAATAAGTGTAAATGACTGGCGCGAGCTTACAAGAAAAAATCTGAAACATAACCAGGAATAGAGAATAGGTATTTTATAGAGTAGTTTCTAAGTAATTAGAACAGCAATTGATTCAGGGCCCTTCCTTTTTATTTTCTAGCATACCATGTGTCTCTACAGCATTGCATTAGCCATACAGTTTAATTTTTGGCTTATAAATGAAGAAAAAGACATAGTCCTATTCAGTACTAGTATCAGGTTTGACAATAGTAGATTCTCAGTAAATATTTATTGAATGAATGAATAAATAAGTAAATGGTATGGTGCTCCTGGTTACATCCACAACCAGGCATCAACACAAAATCCAAAGCATTAATCAGACATTTTGAAATATCCAAACTCTTACACATATAAAACATTTTGCATTCTGAAAATTTTCATTTGGGCACCCTACATGCTTTTGGCATCAATACAAAGGTAGGTATTCTTTCAAAAGACAGATGACTGAATAAGAACTGAAACAATATACATTCATGTGAAGTAAAAAAAAATTGTGTTCATGTTTAAGGTTGGGTATATATTTTGTCATCTCTGATGGAACTCCCCAATAGTTTTTTGAGGATAGGAATCATAATTAGTTTCAACACCCCTTCACAGATGGTGGGCACGAATTTATACTTAAGTTATAAATATACTTGGTAAGAATACATTTAAGTTTTATAAAATGCATTGATCATCTTTAATCTATAGTAATAGGATGGAAAGTTGTTAATATCAAACAAAACTTCTCTAAGTATAGCTGGCTATATCATTTTAAGAATGAAGAATACACACACACACACAAATATATGTGTATATACACACACAGTTTCATAAGAAAAGCAAACAAATCAATCTATTGAGTATAACCAGTTACAAAATTACCTTCATTTGCTTCATGTTTTTCTGTAAGTGAGGTGACAGACTATGCACATTTTTGTTCACTGATTTGCTTATTTAAAAATTACCTGGGACTCCCATCTGCAGCAAAAATAAGCTAAAAGAGTCAGGAAAAAGCCTCACATGAGAAGTAAACTTTATCAGGGCCTTGTAAAGAAATGGTAAAATCTGAGTGGGAAGAGAGAAGGCAGGTTTTTTGAGTGAAATATTAATTAACAGCGTCAGAGTTGCAGATTTGAATGAGGATGGTGTGTTTGAGAGACAGGCTGTACAGAGCAGGAAGGATGGGTTAAAGAACATGGGAAATGAATAGGGAGTGTAGAAACAGAATCGAAAGGGCATTGAAAACCAGGCAGAAGAGGTTTGATTTAATGTGGTGGACAACAGGGTACCAATGAAGCTTTCTGAAAAGGGGAGTGACATGCTGGAAGTAGCATTTAAAGAAGGCTAATCAGGATGAGTTGGAGAAAAACAGATGAAAATGAAGGAAGGCCACTGTAATCTAGGAACAAGGCGTTCAGGGCCTGAGGAGAAGTGCACAGAGATACAATGTATTTTAGCAGCAAATGTGATGGGCCTTGACTGTAAAATTACCAGAAACAAGGATGAGACATAGACCTATACTGAAGTTGGCTACTAGGTGGAGAAGTACTAAGACGTGGAAATTTCAAACACTAGAGCTATATTCACAAAGCCGAGATGTTTTCAAGTACCTTGTAAGTAGTTTGTTTTGTTTAGTAAATTTTCTGCAGGTGCTCCTGGATTTCACACCTACTTTGCTAACACAGGCTCATGAAAATCTGCTTACATCAAAATTAGTTTTTATGTTTTTCAATGTGTCAACAAAGTTAACTGACCCATATAGGATAGCAATTCCCAAGGACTCAGAAAGCAAAACAAACAGAATGCACACTTTCAAAAACTCAACCTTTTTTTAAAGTTGATATTAAATCTTGAGAACTAGTTTTAACTTTATCTGAGAGTGATCCACTCAGAAGAAAACTAACAAAGGCATCGGAGATAACGCAGGAATGAGGCGACAAGGGTTTGAGCGGCTAGGTACACAGAGCTGCAGTGTACTTCAGCAGCAGATGTGATGGGCCTTGTGACTGTAAAACTACCAGAAACAAGGATGAGACAGGCTAACGAAGAGTCAATACAAACAAGCTGTACTGAGAAAATGAACTAAGAAATCAACATGTTGCTTTTCTGAGTTGGCTAGCAAATTGGAAGAAAATCTCTAAAGTGAAAAACAAGGACTAAAATGTTACTAAGGCTAAATTCAGCAGCTTATCTAATTTTTTGGCTAATAATTACTCAGATTTAACTCTTCCTCTGCTTCCTCTCTCCTCTTAGAATGTGTACTATATACATAGCATGCTAGGAGGAATAGCATGTAAATAAGATCTATAGATTTCACTCATGGGCTCCCAAGGTACTTTCAGAATATTTCTATTATTGTAAACTGATTCTGTTATCTATACACAATTACAGGCGCCATTTTCTATCTCTTCCCATGATCATTTTCTGGTAGAGTTTTGATTAAAGATTGCCAAAAAGCAAAGATAACCATATCTACTGTCATTCACTAAGCTCTTCATTTATAACATGTGGTCAAACTTACACTTTTCAGAACATTATCTCATTTTAATCCTCACAACAGTCCTGTGAGGTAAGGACTATGATTATGCCCACTTTACAGTTGAAGAGGCTGAGGCTTCAGGGAATTAAGGGGTTTGTGCACAAAATTAGAAGCTACTAAGTGGCAGCCACGTTCGTCTGACATGCTCTCAATCATTATATTATACAGCCACCCCCAAAAGAGATAAGGAACCCAGACTTGCTACTCACTCTGTGAAAGAATTCGGGAGGGGCATCAGTTCTAAGAACTATGCTAGTGATACAAACGGACAGATTCTTTGACTCACTTCTAACCTTTCCTTATTCCGGAAACACTGCACTCTACTCCTGCTATGAACTGGGAGTTTCACCATCCCTCTATTAGCAGGACATTTCCACTACTACCATCAAGCCGTAAGATCTCAATATCTTTTCAATGTGTTCACATTTTAAAAATGCTACTACTAAGATCATCTAGCTCAGGACTAACCAGGCAGGGTGGTAACATCAAAATGCTTTAAAAAGTATTTTCTTTGAACACCCAGTGACCTGAGCAACTCTTCCCAGTGACAGCCGAAATGGAAACTAACCTTTTCAAGATACTTCTCAGTACATAAGATGTATTCATAAGAAGATACTTCTAAAAATAACTCTCCACTGTAACTCCCTCCTTATGCATCTGGGAGGAGATGTCATATTTCCTCCACAAAGCTTCCTTTTATGTTGCAACAGAAAGAATCTCAATTTTAAGCTGAACCAGAACAAGAACTATAAACTCCTTCACAAGAGATGGTTACTTTTATTAGTATTTTATATACATTGTCTAAATATGATGGGGTGTCTTACATTTTAACCTTGCAATACTTTAAACTAGAAAGTAAAAGCAGTTTTTATAGTTTAAAGTTTTGTCTGTCCTACTCGCCTTTTTTCCGCTAACATGTGGTCTCCCACAACAGGGTCAGCGTGATCTTTGCAGACTATAGATAAGGAATATGACTGCAGTAAACTACAGAAGATTAAGCACATATCAAGTAATTTAAAGTTTAAAACTTGACATATATGTATGAAATCAGCAAGCTGCATCGCATGGTTAAATAACGGACAAATTAATAGGATGCAGTTAGTAGCTTCCATTTTTCCCTCCAACTAACGGAACTTTGGCAAGTAGCCATATAATCTGCCATAATCTGTCACCATAATGAAGCACCACCCACTTCCTCTTCCCCACCCCCATCTAAATTATGATTGGAATACTTCTGGAGTGCTAATAATAGCATTCAGACTATCATAAAGGAGTGCTCTGTCCACGAAAACTGAAATTTACACCGTTTTTACTTTTAAATCTTTACAATCATAAATTTTATGAAAAAAGCACATCACATTTAAAAGAATTTTTTTTCTTTTTATCTATGAAAAATAGAGTCCCCAAATCAGTAATACCCATTTCAAGACTCCTTGAAGGAAAAATACATCCTATGTATAACTGTAGGTTTTTAATTTACACATCTAACAGGTAAAGTGTTAGGAGTTTGGAAGTCTGGGTTATATATATTTCATTTAAACCTTGTTCTGAGAGCCTGGTGAACTTGGTAAAAAACCAAAAATTATTAAGGTAGCTTTCTTGGTTTATACTATTTTGCATTAACTTTTTAACATACATACTACGAGATGTTAAATAAAAATGATCTACTTTCCTACTTATCTAATTTCGTTTTATGAACTAGAGTAGTCACATAGTTTTAATATTTTAGTAAGTAATCTTATGTATTAACACAAAAGTATTTACAAAACAAAGTAAATTTTCTGACTTTTCTGCCTCTAAATTTCGTATTACAGTCAAGCTATTGGTGTGCTTTCTATCCTATTTTCTCTTTATTTAAAAGAAGAAAATAGGAAGTGGGCCTGTTTGAGATCTCTCATCTAAAACAGTGGGTCATTTTAGCTTAATTTGGAAATGTTGCTTTAAAGTAATAATGTCATTCATTAACATAAACTATCCATTTAATAAAGATGTTTCGGTATATTTAAAATTTTTATTTAAAATACTCATGGCAAGTTTTTGATATCTTATTTGCAGCTCAGTAACTACCTTACTTATCCAAGAAAAGGAAAAAGTTAATTAAAAAAAATCCCACTAATATGTATTTGTTGAACATCAAACTGTAAATTAAAATAAAGCATATGAATTGAGTGGCTTTTGAGGTTAATTACTCTTCTCTGGACTTTGAATTAAGGTTATAGTCACATGAAATTCAAGAGTTTACTAGAATGTGTAACACAAACCATATTTATAATAAAACATTAAATGTAAAACACCAAGCTTAAACTCACAGTGGATCTTCTCAAATGCATGTCCTACATTCCAATTCAACATGCTACAGACTTTAAAAATTCTTTCTTTGACTACAGCAATCAGTAAGCTTGCCTCAGAGATGGCGTTCTTTTAAAAACTGCCTCTAAGTCGCCTAGGAATGGTGAAACTAAACGTACTTTGTAAGAACATAATGCTATCAGCACCTTCATCCCGAGAAAGGAAGTTGTTAACAGACAGCTTTATAAGTGAGACTTTAGAGAGCACTTCCTGGTCCGACAATATCGTCAACAGCATTTTATATAGCTTTATATTTCGGCATTTTGCAATGAGCTTTCAAAAAAATTTTACCTGAAATTTCCCCCCAGGCCCTCCAAAAGAGAAAAACTTACTCAACCTAAATAAATCTTACATTAAAAAAACAAATCTATGAAGTTCTATCAATGCTACTGTCACGGTATCATGCAATATCAAGTATTGTATAAATATTATTGATAATAACATCAACTTTAGATTTAATTATTTCACATTCATGGAGCCCTCAAATCCTCCTGCCCCGTGTGTTAGAGTTAGGTTTCACAGAGCACATTAGAAGGGAAAAAAAGAATTTAAAGGACAACTCACCGATTCCTTGATGATGAAGAAAAGGCGAATAACCACTCACACTTTCATTTCCAAATTTAAAGTGAATTCTCCTTTTAAACTAATATATTAAAAAAAAAACAAACCCTTTAAGAAACCTTGCATGATCCTAAAAAGGAACTGCCGATAAAAACAGCGTGACTTGAGTGCTGCACTTTACTATCAGCACCACCAGCTGAAGTATTCTCTGTTACGACGCCTATTGGTTCCCACAGGTGCAAGTGCTTATGGGTGTTGCCGATTTGCCTTTTTTTTTGTAAGTGAACCACTGAAGGGATTTAAGGTTTGGACAAGCAATCCTAAGAACTATTAGGGCAGAGCTACCTTGGGTGAATAGCAAGAACCTCCCAAAGTAGGTTGACTGTGAATTGATGATTACCTAATTAAAAGGAACCCGAGAAATTTACTTCAACTGGCTTTCATTCTTTCCCTAAAATGAGCTGTTACTATGAATGCATATGGCTTCACTTAATGAATAGGTATTAATGGTTTTCTCCATGCAAAAACAGTTTTAGTTACTAAGAATACAGTAATGAATAAAACAAAGAAAGTCCCTGGGGTCATTTATACACTCTTCTAGCAGACTTTTAACTACTTCATATATGGGAGAACTTCCATAATACCAGAGATGAAAAAAATTTGTATAGAAATTTGTAAAGTCAATTGTAGTGCTCGCTACTAAAAAGCATTACAATGGAGGTCACCACCTTAAACTTACAAGAACTTTTTCAGAACTATAGTATTTAAAAGTAGGATTCTTTTGTTTTCAGTCTTTCAGAAAGGCCATGTTGGAGGCAATGGCATATGTTCCAGCAGGGAAAAGGAAAAACTTCTCACCATGAGTCACCAATGACTAAGTTCTTTAATTCAGGCTTAAACACATTTCAAACTCAATTACTTGTACATGCAGAAAACTGATAACCCCAAATTAACATCAGGAGCTTGATTTGACCAATGTTCAGGGTTAATATCAGCATCTAAGAAAAACAAGTGCTTTTAATGGGATAATGGCTCTGCCCTGAATCTTATTATAATTTTGGTTTTATTAATCTTTAATGCCTAAGGGCCATGTCAGCAAGCCTCCACTAGATTCTGTTACAATGAACAGTTTTCTTAAATTTCAGCAAGACTGAGAGAATATCTTGGATGTATGGAATGGTGGTGATAGGAATGGCTTGTATTTGTATTCAGTAAAACAAAAACTCAAGGTTGCTCAAAGAAAAATATAAAATACAGAGACTAAAATGTGTGCTCTCTAACCTAAGCTATACTTCACTTCTTAGGATTTTACTTATGTTTCAAATAACAAAACCTTTCTAGTCAATAAATTGTTGGGCTTTCTAAGCCAAATCTGTCCATTTAGTTGTTAAAAAATATTTATTGAGCACTTACTACATGGTAGGCACTGTTCTGTGAATTGGGGAATACTTTAGCAATGAATCTCTGCTTTCATAGAATCTAAATTCTACTGTAGGGATATAAGATAAACAAATAAGTATTTGGTATGTCAGAAGATAGTAAGCGGTAGGGATAACAAAGAGTTTTATTTATTCACTTATAACAAATTGCTTATACCACAAGATACAGAACTTTAATTTGGAAGACCAGAGTGTTAGACAAATTCTACTTCTAACTCAGGTAAGTAACCACCTTCAATTGCAAATGACAGAATCTTATTTCATTGTTCCTAATATCCAAAGAAAGAAAAACAAATTTCCAAGGCTGGAAAGTTAGAACCCAATCCTTACCCAATAAAAACATCATGTAAGGAAACAAAACAACAAAACCCAAACACTCAACTGTCACTTTAGGGAATATTAAATGTGAATAAACAGATTTCCATACACTTATCACCAGTGGCATTGAATTTATCAGCTGTTGGGGTCAGAAGCAAATTGTCTACTTAAGAATTATTCCTGCTTTTTTTTTTTGCTGAGAAATAATGACATCTAAATATTATCTTTGAACATAAGTATTTAAATTTAATACAATTCAACATTATTTATTGAGCAAACACTAGTTGCTAGACATTTGATTATAGGTGTAATACACTTCTTTTAAAATCAAGAAGATGGTTCTATACAGCAAAGGAAATGAACAGAATGAAGGGCAACCTACTGAATAAGAGAAAACACTTGCAAATCATATGTCTGATAAGGGGTTACTATCCAAAGTATATAAAGAAATCATATAACTCCAACAGCACAAAAAATGAAACAATCTGATTTAAAAATCAGCAAAAAGATCTGAATAGGCATTTTTCCAAAGACGATACACTCAATACCAGTAATCATGGGGGCATACAAATCAAAACCACAATGAGATATCGCCTCACACCTCTAAGAGTGACAAAACAAGTGTTGGTGAGAATGTGGAGAAAAGAGACTGTGCACTGATGATAGGAATGGCAATAGGTGCAGCCCTTATTGTAGGGTGGTTCCTAAAAAACAAACAAACAAACAAAAAAAAAAACTAAAGATAAACTACCATATGATCTAGCAATTACACTTCTGGGTATTTATCAGACAAAAATAAAAACACTAATTTGAAAAGATCTGCACTCCATGTTCACTGCAGCATTATTCACTAAGATATGGAAACAAACAAAGTGTCTACTGATGGAAGAATGAATAAAGAAAATATAATACACACACAGAGGCATGAGCGCATGGTGAAATATTATTCACCCATTAAAAATAAAGAAAAATTTGCCATTCGTGACATGGATGGACTTTGAGTACATTATGCGAAGTGAAATAAGACAGAGACAAATACTGTATGACTTCACTTATATGTGGAATCTAGAACAAAACAAGACAAAATGAATACATAGATACAAAGAACAGATGGTGGTTGCCAGAGGTCAGAGTTGGCGCTGGGGGGTGGATGAGGGCAGAGGGATGGGCATAATGGGTGAAGGGAGTCAAAAGATACAAACTTCCAGTTACAAAATATCCAAGTCCTGGGGATGTAATATGCAACATGGTAAATACAGTTAATGTTGTATGGTATATTTGAAAGTTACTAAGAAAGTAAATCTTAAATGTTCCCATCACAAGAAAAAAAATGCAATTACACATGCTGATAGATGTCAACTAGACTTGTCATGGTGATCATTTTGCAGTGTATACACATACCAAATCATTGTCTAATACCTGAAACTAATCCATGTCAATTTTTATCTCAATAAAATAATAAAGTCAAGAAGATGGATCTCTAGGAAGGATAAGACAAGTCCTCTGATGTAATATCAGGGAGAATATTAGTGTAAAATAAAAATGTACAAAGCAAACACTTAGGGAATTCTAAGGAGAAAACAGCAAGGAAGATGATCAGAGAAGGCCTCATGAAAAACAACATTAGAAGTAAGTCTGAAAAATAGGGATGGAAGGCATCTAGGGAACAGAAATGGCAGGAACAAAGACATGAAGGTAGTAAATAAGTAAGTATTGCCGTTGAGCAAGCTGATATGATTGGGCACAAGGAAAGACAGACAGATAGATAGATAGACAGACAGACAAACAGATAGATAGATGATAGCAACCTAAAATTAGGTTGCTAAATCTGTACTGAGTCAGTAGGTCATGGAGTACCCACACATATTGGAAGGATGAAAAAGAGACAGAGACTGGAAAACTGTCTAGGAAGTCCTTCCCGAGCACCTCACGTAGGCCCCCATTAGCTCATCTTGGACCACTGAAGGTAGAAAGTGGAAAGTGTACCGACTGAGTTGAAACACCAGATCCAGGTCATAGTCAAGTTTGCCACTGTCTGTTTGGCTGTATGACTTTGGGAAGCCACCCTCACTGTGTTTCAATTTCCCTATGTGTGAATCTATTAATTATTCTATTTTGGAGTTAGGAGCCATGGGACTCAGCAGATGATTAGATACTGGGAATAGAGCAAAAACAGCAATAATAAATTATTTCAAGTGATTAAGCAGCTACCATTTATCAAACACTTCCTATGCATTTGCCACTGTGCTTGGCACTTTACATATATTGCTTCATTTACTCCTTAAAAGATTCCTATGAGGAATGTATTCTTACTTTACAGATGAGAAAATTGAGAACTAGAAGACTTAAGTAACTTACTCAGGGTCAGCCAGCTGGCACAGTGACAAAGTCAAATAAGTGCTGATCATTAATTCATTCACATTTATTGAGCATCCTTTACACCGTATGCCTGGTACTACACAGGTCATGGGGGATGCAAAGATGAATAAGACTCATCTCTGCCCTCACTGTGCTCCCAATTAGTAAAATACAAACAAATGTAAATAAGGAACTACTATACAATAATAGAATTTTGCACAACAATGGAAGCATAAAGGCATAAGATGTATAATGTTGTATTTTAGATCTCTGCTAATAAACCTTGACCATTTAAAAACTATGTTCATGTGATTTTTGGAAATATTTGTGTATTTACACACACACCTTTCAAAAAGTAAAGGCTAATGTTCACTTCAGAATGGAAAGTTGGCCATGACCTGCAGTTCTGTTTTGTGTATCTACTGCCAAGACCAGGTTACTAGTTTATTTAAGTAAGCCTTCTGCCTGGATTGGTGCCCTTTATTGCTATGGGTTAAAAAAAATCTATTTGAACTGTCATAAGCTGATTGCTACGGATATGAGCCTGTCAATAGACAGAAAGCAAAACATAAAAATAAATAAATAGCCAACAGTCCTGGTTTGAAGTGTAAATAAAAGGTTATCTAGTTATTCAAAAATAATGGAACTAAATTGGAACTCTTTCAAGGAGTAATTTGACAACTGACTAAAATATGAAGCACAACAAAATGTACAATGTGAAGTTGATTTTGCTGTTATTTTACTGAGGTCAGAGGTGAAGTGGAAGGGACTAAAACACTGGACTCCACCATGTAACTTTCCAGGTTTGGAGTTAAAGCCACACTGGTCATAGTTCTTTGTTTAATGGGAGCAGGTTTCGGTAGGTATAAAATGTTTATTCCAAGGCATCTTCCTTTTCTAACTCAATTTAGGGATAAAAAAATATGAATTTGTGAGATAGCTGACAATGATTAGGAGACCCACCTGTGCTAACAAATCAAGAAATTGATCCTTAAGTCATTCTGTTGTAAAATAGAAATAATTTAGAATGACTTTGAATATACTCCAATGTCTCTAACAAATCTCAGGTCAGAAAGAAAAAGTGCATTAGTTTGATTTATAAAGTGTTCCGGTAAAAGAATATTTAATTACAGATAGCTAGAATGATAAAATTTATCAATTTAATTCCTACTGTTTATCATAAATATTCTAAATAGCTATTTTTAATTTGATGCTCATAATTCAGAAATGAGTGAGACTATATTTTGACCAATAAATTACCATATCTAATCTATAATTAAGATTAGTTATGCATAAGTAACTTTTTTTTTTACTGAGCTGAATGTGAGTTTCAGAAATAGTAACAAGCTTTCAATATATCCTCACACAAATAATAAAAAGAAATTCAGTAGATATAATGCCAAGTAATCACAAACTAAACTCCCTGTGCTGAAATGCAATTGTGTAATATCCCATAAGTCAAAACTACTCATTCAAAAATATCCTTTCTGATTGAGAGGGATCTCTCATTGTAGACTGAAAAGAAGTCTCTTAGGTAAGTCACAGAACACTATTACATAGAAGCTTGCTTTCTTTCTGGAGGGATGGAAGAAACAAAACTGGAGGAAAAGCGTATAAAGGAAAATGTATCAAGAATTTTCATTTAGGGGCCTCCCCGGTGGCGCAGCGGTTGAGCGCTGGGTTGCGAGGCTGCCCTCGGCCTCTGCGGCACCGGTTCGATCCCCGGCTGCTCCCCGGCCACCGGAGGCAGGTCCCACATGGTGCGCAGACCTCTCCTGCCGCCCGCTGCTCCCCTCAGCAGTGTACTTCGGTCCTTCTGCCTGCTCTGCTCCCCACTCTGGCTCTGGTGAATTCTCTCACCCTCCCGCGCTTCTGACTGTACCCAGTGCATGTATAAACAAACAAATAAATAAAATAAATAAATAAAACATGCCTCTATTAAAAAAAAAAAAAAATTTTCATTTATTCTCTTATACTACTGACACCAATGCATATCAACACTGGCAAGCGATGAAAACTTTTAATCAGGCTGACTTAAAACATTAAACCAAATTAGGTATCGAGGCAGAATCTGAGATTACAATAGTTTGAGTGTATATGACTCAAGTGGTAAAGAAAGTGTAAAATGGGTTATTGTATTTACTGGGCAGCACCTGCATCCTGCTCATGAAGACCCAGAATACTTTAAAACTCCAAACCAAAAGAACTTGTATTCTGTGGTTGCTAAAACCATTCACATGAAATTGTTAGCCTCCTTCCTAATCTCTTCTTTTGATTATAGTTTTTAATTGAAAAGAAACAGTTTCAATGAGCATTATGTAATGACTTCATATACTTACAGTTTCTTGTAGTGTAGTTTTAGTAAATGAAATTGTTGAACTAAATTCCCACAGAATTCCTACCCTACTCTCTTCTCCCTTTTTCCCCAGGAATAAAATTATAGGTCCTTCCTAGAGATAAAAATTCTATTATAATGAATCTCTCTTCATTGTCTCTGGATCAATACCATCAGGTAATGTGAATTATGTGCAAATGACTGCTTCAGCAAGCACTCAGGGAAATATCAGCATATTTTCTTTTTTTATAATTTTTCTTAAAGATTTTATTTTATTTATGCATACAAGAGCTGGGATGCAGGCTAGAGGTGCGGGGGGGGGGGCAGGAGGGGTGAGAGGATTCACCAGAGACAGAATGGGGAGCAGAACAGGCAGATTGAAATACACTGCTGAGGGGAGCAGCCGGCAGGACAGGAGAGGTCTGCTGCGCCTTGTGGGTATCTCCCTGGCCGGGGATCCGACTCTGCTGCAGTGGCTGCAGGTAGCTTCATAGTGCTGATGCTTAACCTCTTGCGCCACCAGGGTGGCCCTCAGCATACTTTCTTTTCTGACAAGGAATTTAATATTTTGTCTTAAGAAACTATCATTTGCGGGCCTCCCCAGTGGCGCAGTGGGTTGAGCGCCACCCAGTGAAGCTGTCTGCAGCCTCTGCAGTGCCGGTTCAATCCCCGCCAGCTGGCGAGAATCCCACATGGCGCAGCAGACCTCTCCTGTCTCACCTGCTGCTCCCCTCAGCAGTGTATTTCATTAGATCCACCTGTTCTGCTCCCCACTCTGTCTCTGGTGAATCCTCTCATCCTCCCGCGCCTCTGGCCTGTACCCCAGCTCTTGTATAAAAATAAATAAATCTTAAAAAAAAAAAAGAAACCATCATTTGCACCAGAAAGAAATGACCTAACAAGTATGATAAAGCAAGATCTTTACCTGCTCAAACATTTCTATTACTTTGTTGAATTCCTGCTACAGAGATTCCCAATCCTTCTACCAACCTTATCATATGTTACATGCACTACATCATGTAAATAACCACTATTAACTGACCTTATTTTTACTTGAATTCTACCTAGGGTTCTGGAAAAAACAATTTAACATAAATTATTCTCAACACCTCTTAAGTAAATTCGAATGTTTCTCGTATTTTAAATCTGCTTTTGCTATTGTTGCTCTCATCGTGGTAAGTGCTGTGCTTTAGGGGTGGAGTTAAAGTTGGTGGGCTTCTCACAAATACATCAAGTTCACGCACGTAAGTCATAAGAACTGTCTCCTATCAGGTAATATCAAATTGAATCCCCATGTGGCATATGTCCTGTACTTATCAGCCTGATAAAATGACTTCAAGTATTTTTTTTTCTTGGATTTAAACAGGCAGCCTCCTACATTATGTCTTTGGGAAATAACGTAGCATTCCTTTCTCGCTTTCTGTTGGCGCTGCCCATTACTAAACCTGCGCAAAGGCTCCTACGAAGCCACTTTCTCAACCTGAGACAATAACTGGTAAGTGATAGAGTCATTACATTCCCCATTCTTTCCCCCCAAACCGTTCTTCCCTACGTCTGCTTCTCTAACAAGGAAACCAGTGAAAAAGAAAGGGGGCTGAAAGGAGAAGCATAATGCAGAGAAAAAGAGATTAAAAAATTCAAAGGCAAACTGCTGGGTACGAGCCTGCGCATTCCAGGGAACGTCTGAAAGGTGGTCAGGGCAGCGCGCACATTGCCTAAGTGCAGGGAACGACCAGCCGGGTCATTATTTTAGTTTTTACTTTCGTCGAAGCAGGAGGCTGCCCCCCCCCCCCGACCCCCCTCTCCATAATCCCCTCCCCCCAATTGCTTTCCACTATTTGCTTCAGCATTTTAGTAGACACACACTGGCCTCCCCCAGGACGCACGGAGTCTGGTCTAACTGGGCTTATCTCTTTCCTCAGCTCGTCCTGGAACTGTGCCTGCAGCTCAGCCCTGCGCCTTCGGAAGGAGAAATCTCGCTGGAAAATGCAGTTGGTGTTGCGACTCGGAGACCTCTTTGCAAAACGCAGCCTCCCGCCCTTCCGACCGTCTCCCACATTCAGAGTTCAACAGCCCAGCTCAGCACACGGTTCCTGGACCTCTGCGCCGTAAACACTGACACTGACGGGCTGCCAACTCCCGAAAAGTTTCTTAGGTCCTTGCTGAGCTGAAATGAAAAGGCGCCGGGTCTCTCACGATGCACCTTCCAGCTCGACCACACCACGGGTCTCCCGGGGGGCCCCCTCTCGCTCCCCGCTTGCTCATAATGGGGTGAAGAAGCCCTCTCCAATTTTTCACTTTCTAATGAAGCGACTGAGGTCGGGAAGCCCCTCACTCTCAGGGCCTGGGCGCCACATGCTGGGAAACAAATGGGGAGCCGGAGGGGCGCGCGGGGGGCCTCCCCTCTCCGCGCGCGGTCCCGCTCGGGCCGGACCCTCCAGCCCGCGTTCTGCTCGGGAGCGGCTTCATTACATAACCTCGTCCCGGAGTCACCCCCAGAGTCGCGGGGCCCGCCGTCCCCCGCGTCCCCCGCGTGCCCCCCACCCTTAGGAAGCTCGACCTGCGGGGCACAGCCCGGGGCCGCCCCCGCCCCGCGCGCCCGAGCGCGGACCCCGACCCGGACGCGCCCGCGGGCCCCGCTCGCCCCGCAGCCTCTCGGGGTCCGCCGCGCCCCGGCCGCTCTGGGGACCTCGCCCTCCGCACCCGCGGGCCCGGCCCCTCTTGGGGTCTCTGCCTCGGACCCGCGGTCCCGGCCGCGCTCTCGCCCCAGCCCCGCCGGCCCGACCCCTCGGGGGTCCCCTCGGACTCGCCGCCCCGACCCCTCGGGATCCGCCGCCCGGCGCCCCTCGAGGTCCCCGCTCCGCAGACGTCCCGCCGCCGTCCGTTTCGGGGACCCCCTCTCGGGCGCGCCGTCCCGGCTCCCCTCACGAGCCAAGTCCTCCCGGGTCCCCTCGAGCCCGCGGCGCCGGCTCCTCTCCGGGCTCCCCTCCGCGGGCCGGACTGTCAAACTCGCTCCCGGGGCGCCCCTCACTCGCGCGCCCCCCGCCCCCCCCGCCCGGGGTCCCCCCGCCCGGGCGCCCGCTGTCACCGGCCCGCGCCCCGGGGCGCTCACCTCGGACCCGCGGACGCCGCGGGGCCCGCGCGCGCCGCTTCCTCTCACGCACTTGCTCGCGGGTCGCTCTCCTGCCCCGTCCCCGGAGGGTCCCCGGGGCGGGCCGCCGAGTGCCGGGGCCGGCCGCGCGCCGCCGCCGCCCGCGGGCTCCGCCGCGTCCCACTCTGTCACGCAGGACCCGCGCGCCGCGCGCCTCGCCGACCCGCCCGCGGCCGCCGCTGCTGCTGTCCGAGGTGCGGCTGCTGCCAGGGGTGGCCAATCGCACCCGACTGCGCCGAGCGCGCTCCGCCCCGCCGCCTCGGCCCGCCCGCCCCTTGGCCCGGACCACGCCCCCGGCCCGGCTCCGATAGGCCATCCACTCACCTTCCCTGATCGCGGGTCCCCGGCCTGGGGCCGGATATAGGTACTTGATTGGAGGCGCCTGAGAAACCGAGCGGTCGATAGCGCCTGAGGATTGGCGGAGATGACGGTGGGCGGGACGGAGGGGGCGGAGTTTGCTCATTGCGGAAGACTTTGCGACTTCAGTTGCCCCCGGGCCTGCCCGGGGTGCGGTCAGCGTTGTTTGTGCGGTGCAAGGGTCAAAGTTCATGGTCTTCCTGCTTGTGCTTTTACTTTTCCAGGTAGACTTCTGGAGGCCAAAGCCCTCTGGGGCTGCCGGGGATCATCGTGTTAGGGCCTTGGAGGAGATCCCACTCTTCTGGACCTTGCACAGCTTTCGAAATAATTGTGCCATAAATGAATACAGTATTTATGCACGCAGGACTTGTAAATATAATGAATACAGTATTTATGCACGCAGGACTTGTAAATATAATGAATACAGTGTTTATGCACGCAGGACTTGTAAATATAATGAATACAGTGTTTATGCACGCGGGACTTGTAAGTATTTCCTGGATTTAAACTCCTATCTGTAGCTGGGGAGTTACCTGTTCCCTGTCCTTGCGTTGCAGTTAAGAGATGTCAGTTTAATGCTATTGGAGAAAATATCTAAACACCAGAGGCATAAAGAAACTGCAGAAAGAAGGGTTGGACACCGACCGACGAGGACATGTTTTATAAGTATGAAGACAAAGCTTTGCAAGTATTCAGTGTGTGTGTTTTGATTATTATGACAGTAGGGGGACCCTTGTTAGCATTAACAAAGTTTAAATAAGCCCACTCGACATTTTTCAGGGCCACCTGTTTTAATGATTCTGAACTAGCCATAAAGTATAATGAACTTTGACGCAAATGCAAGCTGTAATAACCAGAGACCTATCTCGAGCAGGCCTGAAAGTGCCTGCCAAGGGTGAAAGTGCATCTTGTTACTCAGAGCCACTTATATTTTCGTGAAACTGGGTGTGTTGATCAAATCAATACCGGAAACTGAAAACTGCCACCCTCAAGCTTAAACTGCAGAGTTTATGGGCTTTCACAATGTTGCATTTTATGTAGAAATTGTTTAAATTCAGGGACACATTTGGATCCTAAAACTTGTCTGATGTGTACAAGAGTTCTCAGTAAATCCTCCGACACTTTCAACCCTCTGCTGACAAAATGTGTGTTTAAACATGATTTCTCTTGGGCTTGAAAAAAATCCCACCTCATTCCAGCTCTGATGCTCCCCTTTAAAGTTTGAGTGTTAAGGTATGCAGAGAGCACCTCCAGAAAGGGAGGTGGTGAGAGGAGAATTGTTTTAGAGGAGTTCTGAAGTAGATTTTTTCTGAGCAGTGTGTCTGAGAATCATTTTGGAAAAAGATGCAGAGAACTTGGCTTTTGGGGAACTTGATTTTTACAGACCTGGACAGACTATCCAAAACCATTGTATCAAACAACTGTCAGGAGAGGGGTGGTTTTTTTTTTTTTTGTTTGTTTTGTTTTCTTGACTAGGTCTCCCTGTAATGAGTAGTTATTAGTTAAGAGCTTATCCTACCAGTTTTAGAATTAACAATATGGATAGAAGAAATGGGTGGAATTTCACCACCCAAGTGTTTAGTTGTAAATATTCATGTATAAAATAACAGATGTTAATTGTGATCAAGAGAGAAATAAAACATTAGCAAGATAAAAATCCCAACATCTTGAAAGAAAACAAATTAGCAATAAAGTAAATTTAAATTCATTTGTATCAATGAGTTCTCATTTCAAATTTTCTGTTGTATGATTATTGCTACCGACAGGAACTCAAGTTGCCTGATTCACAAGTTGATTGCAAATAATTTAGACATGATCTAACAGCATAAAAAAGGAAAATGACTTCATCCTTTGGACAAGATAGTTCTGAAGTCCTTGTATAAATATAGATGGTGAACCTACTCTGAGTTCTGAGAAGGACTCTTCAAAGGAGCTTCAAAAAACAGCAAAGAAGGAGCTTAGAAGGAGCTTCAAAAAATCAGCAAAGATTTTAATTCAAACAAAGTAGAAAATAAGAAATGTTAAAATACACAGAATGGGATTTTTTTACTTTCAAATAGCTATCATTTGGAGATAAATTTGGTCATAAAATATCTGAGAATAAGTGTAGTAGGCCCCATTCAAGATTTTTACATGTGTTGGACGCAACTACTTGTAAGTTACCTTTTAGATGGAGATTTGGATGCAACTGCAGGAGTAATCATTAAACATCTCTGGGTTCTTTGCATTATCCCTTTTCTCGCTACACAGAACTAGAAAAGGGACTGTCTGAAACTGTTCATTAAACAAAGCTTCTTACACTGTGCACTTCTACCTGGGGGAATCCCATAAATTAATTCATGCAGATATTCAGCTTTCTTGTTTTCTAAGTTTCCACACAGAACCTTCCTGATGTTTGCCTATTTAACTTCCTGTAGGCAAATGCTCCCCTTGCTCAGTTCAGAGTTGATTATCAAGTTACTGGATTGGACAAAACTACCTTTGAAACATTTTTCTTTTTTTTAATTTTTAATGAAATTTTTTACATCATTGTTCATTTTTAAACAATATTTGCTTCCCTCCCCCCCCCTCAAGTGTAGTCCCCATAGAGTTTCCTTCCCCAAGGCACCCATGCACCATCACCTCAGTCCCCTCTGCTCTCTGATCCCTCTCCCTCCTCCTTTCCTGCAGGATATCTCTGATTTATAATTGTTTTTGCTTTGTTGTGTTTTGTACTGTTACTATTTTTTTACACTGATGTCTTATTTGGTTCCCCTATATTCCTGCCATAAGTGAGACCATCCAATATTTTTCTTTTTTCCTTCTGGCTTGTTTCACTGAGCATAATTCCTTCTAGCTTCATCCACGTTGCTGCGAATGGCATAAGTTTATCTTTTTTGATTGCTGACTAATATTCCATTGTGTATATATACCTCATCTCCTTGATCCATTCATTTATTTTTGGGCATTTGGGTTGTGAAACATTAACTTTCTAAGAAATATGGGGCAGCTTACCTATTAGAGGATTTCGGTCTGAAAGTCTCAATACTTTTTTAAGGCAAGGCTCCATATTTATTTATTTATTTAGGCAAGTGACCACTCCATTCTCAGCTGTAAAATAGGGAGGACACATAATTCAGTAAATCAAGCAGAAAGGACTCCCACGGACCGGGAAAATTCCATTTTGCTGACCTCCAGGACGGAATATACCAGCATCTTTATTATTTCTTAATAAAACATCCATTCTTTGGGGTCAGAGCCAGGCTGCTTTTCTTCGGGATGATCAAGCAAACCGCAGCTATGGAAGCTGAGGGGGGCAGGGGAGGGGCTCCTGCGCCTCCCTTTAAGAAGACCCCCCCCCACCCCGCACCTGCCAAGAACCCTTCAAAAGCCTCTCCCGGGGTCGCCAAGGAAGCTCCCTGGAGTTCCGGCTCCAGACGCCGCCTGGCGGTCATTTCCGGAAATCCCCTCTGCGCTGCGGGGTCCTGACCGCGGCCGGGCCTGCCCCAGCACGTGCCTGACTCAAGAGATCCCGTTTCCGCCCCACCCCACCCCCCCACCCCCGCTCCGAGGATTTTAAAACGGCGATGGAGGGGCCGGGGTCAACGCGGAGGGGCACCGGGAGGCCGCGCCACCCCCTCGAGGATGGCGCAGTCAGGCGGTCCTCGGGCAGCTCGCGACCCGGAAGCCGCCGCCGGCGCGAGGCCCCCGTTGCCGAGCGCGGGCGCGAGGGGCGGAGCCTTGCGGAGACGGGGAAGGGGTCGGCCGGGCTGCCCGGGCTCCCGCTGCTCGAGGTCGCGGCCGCCCCGGGCGCTGCCAGGCGGAGGCGCCGTCCGCAGGGCGGGCGGGCCTGGTCCCCCGGCGGCGAGCGCGGCGGCGGGCAGAGGCGACATGAGCGCCGCGGGGCTGCTGGCCCCGGCCCCGGCCCCGGCGGGGGTGCAGCCGGCCGTGGAGTACTACCCCGAGGACGACGACGACCTGGAGAGCGCCGAGGACGACGAGCGCAGCTGCCGGGGCCGCGAGTCCGACGAAGGTGCGCTCGGCCGCTCGCCGGGCCGCGGGGCGGGGGCGGCACCGCTGCCGGAGGGGGTGGGGCCGCCTGGGAGAGGGGCGGGGCCACCTCCCGGGTTTGGGGGCCGCGGGGGGGTCCCCTGGAGTTGCCTCCGCGCGGCTGAGCGGGGGGAGGCCCTGGCTCCTTGTGCCCCCCAGATGGGGACCGGCCCTTGGGAGCTGTTGCGAGCTGGAGTTCCCTTTAGGGTTCTGCCCCGCTTCTCAACCGTCTGTGCCATCCTTGGGGTGCAACGAGCACCCCTTCCTTTTTAGATTCAGAGAGGACCAGAGCAAACCCGGTTTGGCTTGCTGGTCCCCAAGCTGCCCTGCACCCCCGGGATATGCTTAAAGCAGCCCTCCTCTGGGTAGTGCAGTGCAGGGGGGAGATGGATGATTGGGTGGGGGAAGGGAGCGGGACCTGGAATCAGGCGGATCGGATTTGGCTCACTCAACCCAGCCTTGCGGCCTTAGTCAGCTTGCTTGAGCCTCTACGTCTCAGTGCCCCCAAGTGTGAGCTGGCTGTGAGTAGTCCCTGCTTCCTGTGTAGGTGTGAGGAGTAAATGAGACATAGGGGTAAAGTGCTTGGCCTGCCTGGTATCTGCTGAATATTCAGTTACTGTTTTCACCCCTGGGGGGAGAGAGGAATTTGTTGACTGATGCCCAGGTATTGTGTGGAAGGTACCATGTGCTTTACATGTCGTTACTGCCTTTGGGAGCCTGGCTTTTCACACTGGGCTTTGTAGTTTGGCAAGGAACGCTTTTTTTGAGGGATTGAGGAAGGAGCTGGCTGGAGGAGGAGAGAGGTGAAGAAACATCCAAGGACAAGGCACCAAAAAAAGGGGATGAAGAGACACCCCAATACATGAAAAGTTGTGGAGCAAAGGCTAGACCAGCTGCCTGCAATGAGGTATATTATTCATCCCTGTGCCCCGAGTGCCAGGTGCAGTGGCTGGCATCTGTCAGGATCTCCTTGCCTGAAGGAGGGGAGAAAGGTTTGTGGAGAACGGGATCTGCAGCAGCCTTTAGAAAGAGAATTGCAAGCATCAAGTTGCAAGAACTGTGGGTTGGGTTAAGCTACATTTGAAGACAGGCTTAAGATAGTGTTTTCCTGTGACTCGCTGGCACTGCTTTGAGTGGCCACGAGGGGGAGCAGTGAAGCTAAATTTGGTTTATCCCCCTCAAGTAAGGGCTGTTGAAATTCTGTAGACTCGCCACCATTTGCTTATTTTAAGAACAGTGTTAAAAATGTTCTGAAAAAGTGTCCCTTCGAGCATCTGGTGTTTTTTCCCCTCTCCCTTTAGTTGTAACTTTGAAAATATTTCAGTTAATAGTTTACCTGGTTGTTTTGGTTCTCTTTTGAATAGCGCAAGTGGTCTCTATTAAAGGCAAATGCCAGAAGAGAATATACATGTTGGGTTGGTCTGAAATAGTGATCAAGGCTTGGCTGCCTGGAGCTTCGCACTCTCACACCCACGTTGCCTTTCCTAAACTGTCGGGTTCTGCAGAAGTAGCAGCCTTGACCATGAGTGCCTATTTCTGACTCATCCCTTTCACTGACTGCACGTCAGATAAAGCAGGCTCTCTGCATAATAAAAATGGTGTGAGCTGGCAATGGTATTTTCTTTTCTGGATTAACTATAATACTTTACATTGATGACTACATGTAGGCCTGCAATGAGTAGAGACAGTTGATTGTCACTGTGTCAGGTGATACCAGTTCTGTGCATCATGATGTTAACAAACCCTTCTTCCCCAATTTTACTTAGACACAGAAGATGCTAGTGAAACTGACCTGGCAAAGCATGATGAAGAAGACTATGTTGAAATGAAGGAACAGTGAGTAGGATTTTTATTTCTTTTTTGGAATATAGAATTGGCAAAGAAATATTTACAGTGACCTTTTGTATGTGGTTTTGACCCCAGGCTTCCAAAGACCATATATGTGTGTGCACAATTTCCCCACTTTAAATTGGCCACATTTAATCAGTCTTCCTGTTAGAAGAGTCTTTTGTGGGTAGACGTGAAAGAACCTTGAGGGAAATGATCCCTGGGAATAAGACCATATTACAGGAGAGAACTGTGCCTCCCTTAATTTTTTTTTTCCCCAAACATGTGAAAACCATTGCTCAGAGAGCATAAATGTTGCTTGAGGCTGCTGGTCTCTTGGATGGCGAGACCCAGGCAGCACTGCCTGTAGCTGGACAGGGTGCTGGCAGTGCAATGAACGCGGTGCAGGAGAACAGGGCTCCTGACTCCTGCCCTGGCCTTCCCTGGTCTTCAGGCAGAGCCATCACTAGATGTATCCAGGGAAACTGAAGAAACAACTTACTTTTAACACAGATGCAAGGCAGTATAGACTATATCCACAAAGTATTTATTGCATCTGTTTTGATGTTCTTGATTTGACTTTTAAACTTCTTTATCTTTAAATTGGACAGTGTACCTTCCTTTCCTACTAGATCCCGTTTGCAAATGTTTTGTGACCATCCTGTGCGTTCTGTCATCCTTCTCAAGCTTTGGTACCCAAAGGGTTAATTCAGCTAAGTGCAGAAAATTGTGACCTAATTCTGATCAGTGCGGAAAAAAGATTTTTCTCACTTCATCCCTGAAACTGCTTGCTTTTTGTTTCAATTTTACCCTCTTCAGGCTTTTTACTGATTTACCTTTGGCCATTCGAGATACAACTTCACATACCTGCTCTTCCCCCAAATCTCAGTGAATCTGATTTTTATTCTGTTTACCTCTTCATTCTGTTATTATTTCCTTGCAAAGACACTTAAAAGTCAAAGGCAAATTGTCTAGCAAATTTAGGTGGTAGAAAATTTAATACACTGTGTTCCAAACATTGACTTCTTGCAAGCAGTTTACACATCCATCCCTTCTTGTACTTGATATGTCTATTATTTTTAAAGATTTATTTATTTATTTATACAAGAACCAGGGTACAGGCCAGATGTGCTGGAGGATAAGAGGATTCACCAGAGACAGAGTGGGGAACAGAACAGGCAGACTGATGAAATTCACTGCTGAGGGGAACAGCGGGCGAGACAGGAGAGGTCTACTCGCCATGTGGGACCCTCGCCGGCTGGCCGGGGTCGAACTGGCGCTGCAGAGTCTTGGGTCGAACTGGCGCTGCAGAGTCTGCGGACAGCTTCACAGCGCGGCGCTCAACCACCTGTGCCACCAGGGGAGGCCCTGTACTTGATGTGTTTAAACATTCTTTTGCGATGGTCTTTTTATTGGCTATGACCCTCAGTGTTTTATAGAGAAAATCGTTTTGATTAAAATGAACTGCCTCATGTGACTCAAGGGTCCATCAGAATCCTCCCAGAAGCATCAGGCCTCCTGTGTAATCTCAGATTCCACTTTATTCTTTCCTTTGCCTGTGGCTAGTTGGGTGTATTTGCAGCTCTTGAACAATCAAAAGCCTGTTTGTCGGGCAGTATTCTTCATTCAGATGGCAAATGTTTTTGTTACTGTGAAGTTGGGGGTGTTTATCAGGTAGCAGCAAAAATATGGCCGCAGTGTGATCTACATGTGGAATCTCTGTTCAAACACAATGGCCGGCATGTCTCCCAGCTGCTAACCCAGGGGATGTCAGGGAAGAAAGTGATGTGCTGGATTCTGTTGTTTCATGTGTTGCGTGTTCTTACCTAGCTGGGGCTGCAAATAAGACCTGCATTTCAACTTTTGTTACTGAATTACTCCTTTTTCTCTGATCCTAAAAGAGCCTGCTTTTAGATTGACATGCAGGTTTATTTACTTTGTGCTTACACAGCTGTGCTAAGTAGGGAAAGGTGCTGAAGGCATAATCTTACTGCTTTGGAACATGTAATCAAATTGTGGAGGGTCGGTAGAAGAGCTGTGTTTTCATTCCACTTCTACAATTTCATGTGTGTTACTTCTTCGAGATTCAGAGGGGAAGAGCACAACATTTTCTGATTTTCTTTGTGCTTGCCTAGCTCTGCTTATCATTGCCACTCATTAAAATCTGCAGGTCATATTTGTAAACTTCAGACTGATTCTCTAAAGTTGGGGTATAACACTGGAGAATCAACAGATTTGGGGTTCGGTGCAAGAACATAGGATCCTTGTCCCTTTCTGATTCCCGTAACTGCAGGTGCACTTAAAATCAGTCGGCAGACTAATTTTCTCTCTCCCTCAAAGAACATTACTGGCATTCCCAAAATGACCAGGTAATTTCTGTTCATAGATTATTGTGAAATTGAGTATTGAATGTTTTTGTCTCTCAGTGTGGCTCTCTCTCTCTTTTTTTTTTTTAACAGAATGTATCAGGACAAACTGGCTTCTCTCAAGAGACAGTTGCAACAGCTGCAGGAAGGTTGGTGTGTGACTTAGTCCTTCCCTTCTGAATATAGTTCCTGATATTACCGGCCTTTCAAATCTGAAATCTGTTATTTCACTGCTCTTTGGAGAGACTCCAGATCCAATCTGGCTGATTTGGGCTACGCAGTATGCATTTTGCTCTTTTGCTGTCAGTAAAATGATGATTTTTGAACTATTATTTCAAAATCTCACTTAGAACATTGTGTGAACATGCTGTGAAAACCACTGTGGCTGAAGCTAGACATTTTTAGGAGATTGTTACTGAGGAATAAAATGGGAGCTGTCTTTCTAAACTGAATGCTCAGTAGCCATAAGTCGTCCTCAGCGCTGTCTTTTGGCCTGCTGAATTAGATGTGAATTGTGTCTGGTCCTGCGCTGTTTGCTCTCAAAGGCAGCTCTGTATGGGGTGAAGAGCGCAGGCTCTGGGGTGCCGTCACAGGTTGGAATCCCATCTTCTCTGCATTCTGGAAACTTGACTCTTAACACATTACTTTGTCTTGCTTAATTTGTTCTTTAGTCTTTGAGCTAAAGTAGATGAGCTGCATGGTCCATGAGGGGTGACTGGCACCGTGGTGCTCACGTGCACTTGGTGATGGGCAGCTGCTGCTCCTAAGTAACTCTTGGGCTTCGTTTTGTGGTGTTCCTTGGCAGGAAACTGCTTCTCCACTGGTTACTTCTGATGCGGGGACCAGTCAGCACGTCTTAGGCTGACTTCTTACTAGTAAAAAATGTTCCCCTGAGTTGCACTCACATATCTTTATTTTTTTTCTTTCCATGATAATGGAACTATTGAGAAAGAAATACAAGCCACTCTGGCAGATCTGTAAGCCTGACTGCTGTGGTTGAGTAGGATGTTTTGAAAAAGATGCCCTTAGCATTTACTGCTAAAGCCCTATGTTCAGGAAACAGTTCCTGAGGTTACTAAAATAGTTGGGGCCCTCATAATTTGCTGCTTTGGAAAAGAGCAATGAAATAAGTAGAGATTTGGTGGGGCCTCCCTGGTGGCGCAAGGGGTTGGGCACCACACTGTGGGGTGGTCCGTGGCCTCTGCAGCGCGGGTTTGATCCCTGGCCTGCCAGGGAGCAGCCCACATGGTGCAGCAGACCTCTCCTGGCTCGCCTGCTGCTCCCCTCAGCAGTTTACTTCGGTATATCTGCCTGTTCTGTTCCCTGCTCTATTTCTGGTGAATCTTCTCAACCTCCCGCACCTCTGGCCTGTGCCCCAGCTCTTGTATGCATAAATAAATAAATCTTTAAAAAAAAAAAGAAATGAGTAGAGATTTGGGAAGAGTTGCTACCCCAGCTGTCCTGTACTGGCACTAGCCACATGTGGCTGTTTACCTTTAATGAAGCAAAGTTGATGGTTCAACACTTCAGTTTCTCATTTGCACTCATCACAGTGCAAATGCCCAAAAGCTGTGTGTGATTAGCTGCTACCAGAAAGTTCTCTCTAGACTTTACTAAAGGAAAATGACTTTTTCCGGAAAAAAAGTCACCCTTTGCCTCAACCCATAGCCGGAAGCAATCAGGGTGACCTTAGGTTGGCCACAGCTCTCTGCTACCCCTAGAGGGTCTTCACCCACTGGGGCAGGTGGTTTCTGCTGTGTGCCTTGTTTGAGATCCGGAGTCTAGTTAGCTCTGTTGGGTGTGGCTTTCCTTGGTTTGTGTTTTACCTTGAGATTACTAAAATAATCACTTTTGCTACTAGAAAGTAGTTTCAGGCAACAGTTTGGAGCAATTTCATCTGTGAAGTAACTTTTTGTTTTGTGAATGCTTAAAATCAGGTACATTACAGGAGTATCAGAAGAGGATGAAAAAGCTCGATCAGCAGTACAAAGAGAGGATACGAAATGCAGGTAAGGCTGGGAAATAAATCATCTTCTGATTTCCCTCCTTTTGCTCATCACCTCTTTGGTTTGGCCATAAGAACTTTTCCACAATGTATCCCAGACATCCCACAGTGAGAGGAGATTTGGGGAGAAAAGACTCCCAAGCTACTGTTGTGTACAGTGGCTCACCTTTGCCCCCATTGCTGAAGAGATCGTGAAGTTGAGGCTGGGAGGGTGGCTCGTGGTGGTCAGGTGATGTTCCCGGCCCAAGGACTGTCTTGCACATTCTTACCTTGCATGCCTGGCTTCATGGACAGTCAGAGGGGCTGACTCGAGAAAAGGATGCGAGGTTGTTTAGTTCCTGTTTGAAGTTTGTTTCTATCTCTGTTCTATGCTCTGGGAGGGAAGGGCAACCCCTTGTTTGTTTCCCTCTGGTATTGAAGTGTAAGCATTTAGAGAAGAAGAATGTGCTTTGGTGTGTTTTACTCAGTCAGTGCATTCATTTATTGAGCATCTGCTCCATCTGAGCACTGAGAAATAAAGAATCTTGTGACACATTGGCCTTGATGTTAGGAAACTCGCTGGTTTATTGACAAACAACATCCAAGGGTTGATGACAGGTTAAGAGTGTGTAAACCCAGCTGCCTGTGCTGACAGATCTCTAAGTGTTGATTTTAAAAGTCCTCATCAGCCAGCATTTTGAACGCCAGCGTGGAGCTGGTTCCAACTGTGGCCCAAGTACTGTTGGGGGTGAAAATGAGGCCTGGGGGCCTTTCCTCAGGCTGCTGTCCTCTCAGCTTCTGGTCCAGTGACTTCACCTTTGTGCCAAAAATTAGCACCCCTTCTTTTGGTTCCCCTAGTGAATGGATGTCCAGTGTACCCCAATAGATCAAAAAGGAGCTGAAGGGTATGGGGTACCAGTAGAATGATGATGTCGCTATTAGCCTCCTGCCCACCCGTCTCAGGCCTGCCTACTCCACTTCAAGTTCCTGAGGATCCTCCTTGGGACTTCTTGAAAATCCTAAGCCCTCCTCCTGGGTCCCCTGTAGCAGGCGGCTCTGTGGAGGGTGAGGTCTTCTCCCATCCGTGCTTAGAGGTCTGTGCCTGTAAACAGATTTTCTCTGGGAGCCTCAGTTTCCCCATCTGCAGAGGAGGAGAATAGCTCAGGGAATTATTGGTTTAAGGAAAGAACATTGATGTAAGCTGTTTTTCTGAAACGAAAACTGCAGGCTGAGTATTGCGTGCTCTCAGTAAGAAAAATATTGTCCTCGTGTGTTCTTTTAGGAATATTTCTTCCCCTAGCTTCAAATGCAGAAGAGCTTTCAAAAGCACATTCCGTGCAGAGATAATCCACCTGCTTTAGTTGTGTCTGGTGTCTGGCTGCTTTACAGCCACCATCAACTATAGATGCTAATTGTCAGTTTGGCTTGTTGGGGCAGGTGTGAGTTCTCGAAACGGCGCAAGACCTCAGCTGCCTGGCCCGGGTGTGTGTGGTTCACGTCTGAAACGAACATAGGAGCAATCGTGTTGGGCTCCTGTGCCCAGTGAGTCGCAGTGCCAAAGCATCAGGGATCCTGGGGGCTTAGGAAATAAGCACTGGCTTGTCTTTTTCCTCAGCCATTTCCTCATTCAGTAACTGTTCGTTGACATCTGGGCTGTTAACGTGGAGTCCTTGGAACTCAGAACCCCGGAAGTGTGTGAATGTGCACGTGTACTTTTTGGGCCATGGATCTGTAGGATTTAGGGGGTATGCGAAGGAAACTGATAAAATGTGAGCAGCACTCCTGGAGTTGGTGGTCACCAATGAATTTTGTGGAACATTTGCGGCACCACACTGTCGCCCAGAAAAAGAGTCCAAGCCATGGATCTGTTTTATTCCCACTTTCTGGGTTAGTGTATTATGATCTGGTGGTGGGTAATCAGTTGCTGCTCGCCCGACACAGCATTAGGTGGATGTTGGAAGGTTTGTGTGTTGGGGGTACACGGGCTGGCAGGTGTGCTGAGTGGAAGAAGGGATGACTTATTTCGCCAGGGTAGTTTGCTTCCTGATGCTTGTTTTGCCCTTGGGCAGAACTGCCAGAGCTGATTCTGTTGAGGGCCAGATTTTAACAAGACACGAGTGCTTCTTGCATCCTTCCCTTCATGTATATCAACACTTTACTGATGAAAAACATTTGCTCTGTGTAACCGTGCTTTCAGAAAGCAATTACTGCTTCTAAATGAATCCTAACATCACTGTCTAGAAGGGCGCCACTGCCTAGCGATTCTAATTGCACTTTTTAATCTCTTTCAGAACTCTTCCTCCAGCTGGAGGTAAGTACTGAGGATCTTCTGGGGTGGTCTGCAGGCTCTTTCCAAGACTGGATTCTTGCTCTCCCGAGTCGGCGACCTTTCCTCAGTCACCATGTTGTTGGGAAGCCCCAGCTGGAATCCTTAGCCCTGCTCTGTCTGCCTGAAGGACGAGTGGTCTCGGTTCTGAAACCCCATCTCTTCACTTGGTGGTGCAGCCTCTGCTTATCACAGGGGCTTAAGGGGCACCCCCCCCCCCACACTGCTCTCTCGTTGACTTTTCTCTCAGATTAATGCCATTTGGGAGTGGGCCTGACTTAACAATGGCCTAATAGTTTGTTATCTTGCTCCCAAAGCAGCCTTGTCGCTGAATTGCCTCCACAGTTGAGTTTTACTATTGAAACTCTCGGGGTCAGTAGAAAAGACACATTGAAAATTTTTTCCTTTCACGCAGCAGACGCCTGAGTGCTGGTTCTGCGTGCTGGTTCTGCAGGAGGTGCAGGGCTGAGTGACAGACATGGGGGTGTGGGAGGGCCTGGTTTTTCAGAGCCACACTATTGAAGCCATTGGACTCCTGGGTCAGTGCAGCTCGCGAGCCCCGGCCACAGCCCACCCTAAGCCCTGTTCCCTGCTTACTGCAGTCCGTGGTGAGATTTAAAACATGGATGCTAAGGCAAATTTTATTTGATGATAATTTCATCGTTTCAGTACTTCAGGTACATAATAAATGATCTGCTCTAGCTGCACTGTATCTTACTGTAAGTATCAAAAAATATAGTAACTGAGGCCATCCTGACTCAGTAACTTGTGATTAATTTTAAATGTAGATATTTCATCTGGAACATGCTGTTTTTCTTTGACAGGTGTCTTGAAAAAGCTTTATTTACTATTTCTGAGGAACGTATGTTCTGTTTTAACTTGCTAGCCATAAAGTGAGAGGTGTGGATGAGAGGACATACCTGAGTAGCAAGTGAGGTGTGCTCACAGAGGGGAGTGGACGGACGTGGTGTGGTTTTTATCCGTTCCTTGGACACATACCCTGTCCTGCAGATGCGCATGTCAGACATCTCTCATCCTCCCAGCGAGGGGACTTCCTTCGCTCTTGTGTGCAGTGCTGGGCTTGGAGTCGGAGCTCTGGCTACCAGAGCCACGTTCCCCATGCCTGTGTTTCTCTTTTGCTCAGACTGAACAAGTCGAGAGAAATTACATTAAAGAGAAGAAGGCAGCGGTGAAAGAATTTGAAGACAAGAAGGTTGAGCTCAAGGAGAACCTGATTGCTGAGCTAGAAGAAAAGAAGAAAATGATTGAAAATGAAAAACTGACGATGGAACTGACTGGAGGTAGGAAAGCATGGTCCTGGGAGCCCCGTTAGGGCCCTGCAGAGACTTCCCTGTTACTGTCTCCGTGCCTCTGCAGAGTGGAGCCAGCCAAGGGCAGGTCAGACACCTAGTGCCATCCTGTACTGTGTGGACTCTGTGACTTTCGGCAAGCCGCTTAGCCTCCCTGAGCCTCCCCCGATCATAAAATGGGGCAGATCACAACCAACCTTGCCAGACTGTGAACACACATAGGCGTGTCCAGTATGCGCCCTACACATAAAAGGCATTCAGTAACGGTAGGCTCTGCATAGTCCATGCGGCCTCTCGGTTATGCTTTATTTAGTTTCTGGGTCAGCTGCCATTCCTGCCTTGGTTAGGCTCCTGAATTACTTACCCAGGTCCCTCTGTGGTGATGGGAATCCCTCTGCTTTGTTTTCTTTTCAGTCTGCCTTAATTACAGAAAAGGCATTGTCTTCCTTTGACCTAGATGTGAGAACAAAAGCTTTTGGCTGTCTCATCTCTGTTTTTAGGGCCCTCCCCCTGACCTTACTGGGAACATCTCAGAGTTGTTAGGATTTTAGCAGGGGTAACTACACTGAATATTTTCCTGTAAAGGTGGTCAGGTCACATTAGACTCCCAGCCAAGCTCTCCCTGACTTTCTAGGATTTAGTAATCTGCATATGGGGACCCAGCAGGTTGCAGGCAAGCTTAAAGGAGAAGCAATGTGGGCCGACTCTTTTGCCATATGTAGCCAGGAATTGGCTTGAACTGTAGCTACTTTGAAACTTGGCAAAATTTCTGCCATCAAATATTATAAGGCCTTCTGCACACTCCAAAATTTAACTTTGATGATCATTTTCATGAAGTGGGGTGCTCTGGGGTGTGTGACATTAGGAGGGGTCCATAAGAATTGCATTGTTTCCATGTAAGTCTTGGAGGCTGACTTTGGAACTAAGAGTATGTTTAAAAGCTATGTATCCCCCTTTGGTTCTGGCACTGTGAACCAAGGTGGCCCTTGACATGAAACTAGCTCTGTTCTCACAGTACACCTAGGAGCATGTGGTTGTGTCTTAAGTGGGGGACTGACTGGAAAAAATCTTCTGTTGGTTCTTCATTGAAAGACTTGACTCAGAAATTTTTTGTTTTTGTTTTTTTCTCTCTTTTTTGGTGAGGATGGATGCCAATATTGTATCGTCAGACAGCACTGTCCTCTTCTCGTAGAAATGCTTCTTTAATTAGACTGCTGACCCTATGGTACCTTGTCCTGTACTAGTCTGCCTGCCTGCTTCCTGGCCTGCTCACCATTTTCTCTGAACCTGGCTCTGGCTGGCACTGATGCTTCAGCACTCTCTGCTAGAGCCACCAGATGTTCGTGAGCCTTCATTAGGCTGGTGGGAAATATTGTCAGTTTATAGCTGCTCCCTTTCCATCTGCATGGAAGGATATCATCACCTTACCTGTGATTTGGCATCCTAATTATTGACAAGCTATAGACATTGTTTGGCCAGGCAGTTTTACAGCCAGAATCTTAACTGGAACAGGCGGCCCCCTCAGTGACTTGAGACCGAACTTGCCAGGGTAGAAAAGACAAATAAAGGCAGGGAAATTATTTGTAATGCAGTAAAATAGATTATAAAAGTGTTTAAAGCTATCCATGGGCATTAAAGGCACCAGTGTCCTTCCTCAAGCCATTTGGTACCCTTGGTAGGGAAAGCACTGCCAAGGTAATGAGAGAGTGTTAGAAGAAAAGGCACTGGAGCTAGAAGGATAATTAGCATTTCCACAGATGGCGCTGCTATGGTGGTGGATTAAAGGCCTTGATTTCAGTTGTCTAATTGAATGACTTATTTCACCTTTGTGGATTGATGCCCAGTATCCATGTTGCCTGGCCCTGCCTGGGAAAGTGGTTTCCTAAAGTCTCCTTTTCTGGTTCAACCTGAAGATCTCTTGAAAAACCAAGTGGAATAAGAGGCTAATGAGATGCTTAGTCCAGTTAACCTGTTGGAGACAGTGGCATCTGGTCACCGGCCTCTGGGGGTGCTCGGGGCGGTGTGGAGATCATTAGGACAGCTGGGTGGGGCAGGCGGGAAGATGCAGTGTTGCTGAATGGTCTCAGGTGGGTTACAGGTGGTTGCGGTCAGCATTCCCCCAAGTTGAAGTGTGAGATTCACCTGGCTGTCTTGATAAAATGCAGATTCTGGCCTGGGGGTCTGGAGTGGAGCCCAAGGGCCTGCATTCTAACCACCTGCCAAGGTACGGCTGCCGCTGCCGAGGGAACACACTTTGAGTGGCAAGGTTAACACTCATTACCTTGAGTGTTAGTTTTCTCTGAAGTTGAGGCCAAGTTTATAAATAACCCAAATAGTCAATGAGAATATAATGAGCTTTAAAACTTGGGGTGGGGGGGGGGCTTTGTCCTTTTTAATTGGTGTCCTCTTCCTGTCTGTGTGATCACTGCCTCTTCTTTCTTCCAGCAGCCCGCTGACTACCATTTCATTATCTTTTGTAAGTTCTTGCCTCACTAGGGGCATCTTCCAACCCTTTGGCCCCTGTTGAAGCTTCTCAGTAAAACCTACAAGTTTTCTTTAGAACATACTGGATTCATAGCCAGAGTCAGGTATAATTATCATATCAAAATAGAAGCTCTGTCTCCCGAGCTCTTATATTGAGTATATTTGAATTGCACAGAAATATGAGAACTGCCTCCGTGGGCTGACAGATGTGGATGAGTCCTGGCCCCTTCGAGGGCATAGTTCTGTGGTCGGTCTCCCCTGTTTGGCAAGGGGCTGATAGAACCCGCTAGGAGTGTTGGTGTAAAGGTCAGATGAGATGGTGCCTGAAGGTGCTTCGAGGAGCGGCTGGCTGGGCATGTGCCAGAAGTGGTGCCAGGTGTGGGCAGATTGCATGCTGGGGTGGGGTTCCTGTACCTGACTTGGGGAGACATCCCATAAGAGGGTGGCATGGGCAGTGAGGTTTGTTGAAATGCCGGAATTTCTTGGGAGATGGTGCACCTGTCTCCGGCAGCCTCCTGGGAGGGTTAGTGTTGAGCTGCCTCCAGTGACTGGGCAGGAAGGAGGAGGTGAGGCAGAGAGGAGCACTATGTAGAGGCTTAAAGGCATGAGAAGTATTCTGTGGGGGTTCATGTGAAGGAGGAAGGGAGGTCCAGCTGCAGCTTTGCCTTTGTCCCGTGGAGTGGGGATCCACTGGACTGTGCGGTGGGAAGAGTATTGTGCCAGATGACCTGGATCCTGTCTCCAGAAGAATCCCCGGAGGGCGGGATGGGCAGCTAGGTGTGGGAGAGACTTGGAGGTCAGTGTGGCAGGTCAAAAGGCAGAACTGCATTATCTGGTGCCTGCAAGAAGGAACACAAGTCAGAGATGTCTCTTGCCTTGAGGCGAGAGGAGGCAGCCTTGCAAAGTGAAGTGAGGAGAGGAGCTCTCAGCCTGGAGAGCTGGGGCTGCAGGGTGCAGAGGTTGCCATTGAAGGGCAGCTGGAGTTGGCGATTGGAGAGGCACTGGGGTGCGGGCGGAAATGAAATGACCCCAGAGCTCACCAGTTTATACGGACCAGGCCAGCAAAACGGAACCCCAGGAAGCCAGTTAGGGGCGAAGGAGAGATTTGTGTGGCAACGGCTGGGGAGGCTTTTGAGGTGCGAGGAGCCAGCAGCAGGGTCGGTCTGTGGAGAGAAGTCAAGAAGACTGAAAAGGGGCCTTTGTTACAAGTCTTCATTATGTCATTCTTGATAGTCAAGTAGCTACAAAAGGTCAGAAAAGAGTCAGAGTTTGTAAACGAAGACCTCGTATAAAAACGTTGGCACTGAGGCCAGTGGTCTCTGAAAGAGTCTTTTATACCAGTGGGCCTCAGTCCCCCCGCCTCTGTGGGAACAGCAGCAGTCAGTCAGCTGGCATCAGCCAGAGGCTTCTTCAATCCCACACCCCTTATGTTGGGTGGAGAGAGGACGCTCCCAAGACTAGCTTTTAGGGTGCCGGGGAGACGCCTGCGGGCTGAGCGGCCTGGCTGCACTGTGTTTCTGAGAGGCATGTGTGGGAGGCCAGCGGCGGGAATCGCTGCTGTTCTGACAGGGTCAGGTACTCTTACACTATAGAAAGTCTTAATGATTTTATGTGGGGGGAGATAGTCACCCACTCCGTTTTGCTGCAGATTCCATGGAAGTGAAGCCCATCATGACCAGGAAGCTGCGGAGGCGACCGAATGACCCCGTCCCCATCCCGGACAAGAGGAGGAAGCCGGCGCCTGATATCCGTTTGCATCAAGCCTTCATCACTTTTCCTTAATTAAGCCTGTTCAGTCCTTTGCCTCTCCAGTTGATAGACTGTATATGGCCATTGTCCCATAGTCATGTGTGACTGGAAAGCATATGTACCAAGTTCACTGTGAGAGAGTGTCACTGTGTCACCCCCCCCTTTTTTTTGGTTTTGTGGGAGTCCTCCATGGCTACTTTTAGGGGGAGGGATTTCTAGAGAGCGGTCATTTGGACAGGTACTTTGCATTGTACGGTAACCCTGCTTGGGACACTCACTTAAGGATACAAGGGTAACAGAATTCCATGTGAATTAATTTTTCCACCTGTAAAAACTAGGATAGTAGTTTCTTGTCTTTTGTACTTCAGTTATGTGTCCCTAAAACAGTGACTTGCAAGTTGTTGTTAACTGAAGGCAAATGAGATTTCAGCCAGACATCAAGCAGCCCTTTTAATCATAAAAATGGGAATGGGAGGCGGACATGGGAACATCGTTTCTGTAGCTTCTTGAGATAATTAGCCATTTGCTCAGAGTCCAAAAAGACTCTGTTATGTTTCTGCTACCAGAAAGGGCACAACTTCAAGATTTAAGTTGCCAGCGAAGATTAACTCTGCGTGCACGTCTGTGTGTCTATCTCTTCAGCTCTTTGGAACAATAGCACTTCATGAATTCAGGATGAAATTCTTCTTTTACCTTGTCCTGTGCTTTTGCTATTGTAGTTTCCTAATTAATCTCATTCCCCCATCACACGGAAGAAGCCTGTAAGAAGTGGGGCATGAATGAATTCTTTTATATTCCTAGGCACTGCAGCATTTGGTGGGAGAACCGTCAGCTTCCAAGAGGCAAGCTATTATTGTAAGCCCATCACATGACGTAGTTACACGTTGTAAATTGTAAAAAAAAAAAAAAAAAAGTACCATTTTGTCGATTTCTATTTATTTGGAAATCATGCTTTGCCAACACATTGCTTTAACTCTCAGCACCCCAGCTAAACTATTTGCTAACCGATGAACAGATCATGGAGGATCTGAGGACATTAAATAAGGTACAGTTTGATTTTTTTGATTTATTTGAAAGTTTAGGCTTGGTATGGTCGTCTGCTTTACTTTGTTCATTTGTTACTTGTTAAATCATTTTGATACCTTTGATACCTTAAGTTGTACCTGAAATGATTTTTCGCTAAGATTTTTTGTTGTTGTTCTTCCTACAGCTTAAGTCACCCAAGAGACCAGGTAAGTCTGTGATGTAACTGGCATTTTGTGCAATCGTTTTATCAATGTTGGAAAAGTATGTGACTCTCTGGCTGGGAATTGTTGCAATTTTCACAAGAAAATGTTCATCATTTGCCTGAGAGTAGTTATGAAAACTGAAGGGAACCTTACGTGCACCTTCCCCTGATTTTTTTTATAACCCTGCTGTGTTAAAGTTATATTTGTCTTTTCCTTAGAATTTACAGTAAAAGATACATTTGATTGATTGGTTGGTAGAGGATTCCTTCAGTGTAGGCATCAGGCTTAAGGTTTAAGTACACATCCATTTCTGAAAAGGAAACCAGAGGGATGTTGCAGTATCGCTGGCTTTCCGGTGGCTGTGTGTGACCTGGCTCTGGGAAGGGACAAGCGGGCAGCTCTGAGGCGCCCCAGAAAGGAGGCTGGCCCGGTGTTCAAGGTTCCTCCCAGAGCAGCACTCGTGAATCCGTGCTAGGTTGCAGAATAGAATTCTGAACGGGTAAGACTGTTTTGTGTTAAGCACCATGGTTACTCACACATCCCTCTACTCGCCAAATCTTATGGAAGAAAACGGGAGTCGCTTTTCTCGAAATTGCCTCCTAAGCCCAGAATTTCATTGAATTCCTGTTTATTACAACTGGGAGGGCTTAATGACTGTGACTGTTGCTACTTTGCAAGCATTTCAGTTAAGCGTTAGCTGGTAGACTCACCTGCAGCTTCCTGCTTAGTGTTGACATGTCTCTTTGGTTCCTTCAGCATCTCCATCTTCTCCTGAACATTTACCTGCTACACCTGCAGAATCTCCAGCCCAGAGATTTGAAGCTCGGATAGAAGATGGCAAACTGTACTACGACAAAAGATGGTAGGTAACGCCAACATACGGGTAGCTTGCGAGAGTCTCAAAGAGCCTGTTGGAAGAGAGGACTCTCTATTTATAGTTATTTAAAAACATAGCTGCTGCTCAGCTGATGTCGTACGGAGAGTAGAAAGCCATTTTAAAGTGCATCAGTAGGCATTGGATCCATACTGTTTGTTGGGTCTCAAGTAGCATTTCCCCAAAGTGTGTTCTTCTGAAAGTGGCCTGCTGCTGTACCATACTAGAGTTGGCAGGCTCCATCTTTGTGGCCCTGGAGACGGGCCCGGGTCTCCATCCCCCTGTGCCGTCTTCTCTTATGCCCCTGTGTGCCATCGTGAAGAGGTACTTTGGAAAAAAAGGGATTTTGTGTTCAGATAAGCTTGTGGGATGGTCATGTTAAGTTAAATGTAGCTCTCCTCAGGGCCTCTGATATGCTCTGGATTGTCACTGTGGATTTTGAGATGCTGTTAGGTGTTACTGATATTCTATCTTCCTTATCCTGCTGTGCGAGCATCGAATGAAACATACTTGGGGAACGGTGTCCTAAAACATCGCTACTCTAGATGGAAGATGAAAATTCCCAGCCTGTCCACATGTTCATTGGGAAAGAAATGGCAAAACAATATAAGAGCACTTAGTAGGCTCTTATTTTTGCTCTCATTTCCTGTCTGCCATGGGTTAGGCATTCTGCTGGGTGCTAGCCCCCTTTCCACAGTGCTCATTCTGCTGGATTTCCTTTCTGCTTTGTCCCTCTGCCTGGACACGCTCACTCAGTGTCGGTCGTGGCAGACACGTGCTTGTGTTCTGCCTTGAGAATGGGTTCTGTTGAGAATGTTGTTCTGGGCTACTGTCCACGTTCTGTAGCTGTCCTTGATAATGGCTCTCTGGTGATCTTTTGAGTTTCAACATATTTAACTGAAAGTTTCAAAATTGGAATAATGGTTATTTTGAATTTTCTCAGCTTTCTTTAGAAAAGCCAGCGTTGTATTAGTTGGTTACCTTTATAACCGTGTACTTCTGAAGTGGGCAAAAAGGCTTAGAGATCTAGTCGTGCCTGAAATAAAGCTGTTCCACCCCTTTGGTTTCAGTGAATGTCTCACCCAGTGGATGATGAGGGCTTGTGTGTTAGCCTCCTCTTCTGCCCTTCTCATTTGACAGTTCGGTATTTTGGAAAGGCCCATATACTGTGTGTTAATGTTGCTGCTCGGGACTCATCACCACTAGGTGGCAGGCCCTCACAGCGCAACACGCTGGGTAAAGTAAGATGAAAAATGTTTCTAATAATGAAAACCAAATAACCTTTAAAGATCAAGCCCACACATAAGAACCATCTTCAAAAATGATGAGATTTATCACTAACATTTTTACGGATCCGTGAGTCTTCAGGCCATGTGATATTTCAAATGATGTTCATTTTGTAATTGTGTTGCTTCAGATCTTCTTTCTCAGGCTTAATCCTTAGACTTTATGAGACGTGTCTTGGGGGTGAAGATGCATAAAATACAAATCTTGTTTTTCTAAAGAAAAGCTCCACGGTGACCGGTGTTTCATCACGTGAACAGACAGGTCTGGTTGAGGTGTTAGATCTCCTAAGGATTTTGAAGGAATTGCCCCATCTTCCCTACAACGGCAGCATAAACTCTGAAAATAAGGTCTCTGCGAGCATTCTGCTTTTTCAGTGGATTTAAACTTGCTTGTTTTGTTGTTCAATGTTGAGAATGGTGTCTTGTTCTCTGTGATTCTCTTCTTTGGCCCTAGGAGTCAGCATTCATGACACATTCATTGCAAGGTGACTCCCTCCCTTCCCTGCTGCTAACTGGAAGGTGTTGGTGGGAGTCCAGGCTGCTGCTCTCACCGACACAGAATGTGCCTCTCATGTCTCCTCAGGCCCTCGATGTCTGGCTTTTGTTTCCCCATCAGTTCAGAGGTTTTCATTTTTCCTTCTTTTTCAGCAGTCCCTGTCTGTGGAGGAGAGGTCAACTGAATTGTTTTATGCTCTTTCCAGTGGTGTGGAGTCTGCTGGTGAAACAGTATTTCTGGCTAAACATGTTTCATTGAGTTTTAAATGACTTCAGCGAAATGAGTGTGATTCAGGCTTCCCATTCTGGCATGAACACTTATCAAGCTACATTTCATTTTGAAAGATAAGCATCTTTCCTTGGCCTTGATCTTCTACAGCTCTTAAGGCATTTTATGCCCTGCTGTAAGTTTCCCTCACATTTTGATTTGGACTAATGACCCTTCTTAGAAACTACTGTGAAAGTAGCTGATAGTTTAAAATAACTAACTGATAGTGCTGGTGGACTGTTTTTCTCTCCTCATTTAAATCTGGGGCTGTTAATGTGAATCAGAAATGAAGTCACCTCCTTACTTAAGTGGGTTTAACCCTCCAGTCTTCGGCTGACGCAAAGGACTTGCTGCAAAACAGTGAATATTTGCAACTTGATAAGTAATTCCTTGCATTTCTGTAACATGGCATTTGTTTTGTTTGATGTTTTGAAAGGAGGCATTAATATCAGGATTGCCAGTAGGTTATCAAATTAAATTAATTCTACCTTCTCCTTGCCCCACTTTTTGACCCACCTTCTGAAGAAATTGCTTTCTTCCGTAATAGTAGTGGTGATTCTAGTTCATTGGGTTTAATAGTGGAGGCACAGCTTTAAGAGCTTAATTGTAGGGATTCCCAGGTCAGAATTTCCATTAGTAATAATGTAATAAAGTCAGCTTGACTTCAGGGCCTTGTTCTCTGAAGCTGTTTAAAGCAGTTTTTCAGCAGAGATGAGTTGCAGCTTATAAAGCAGGTTAATTGGCAAAAAAGTGATAATGTACATATTTACTAAGTTCTGTTGATGTTGCTTTTGAGCATTTTTTATGAAGTCTTTCCCCCTCTTTCATCAGTTTTTAGAAATTGAAAAGCAAATTTTATGTTGTTAAGGTAATCTAGACATTTTGGTTTCATCTTGAAATTCCCTTCTTATTTTTTTCAGAGAAGAATTCAGGTAATTTAATAGATCTGCTCTCCAGGAATATTGATTCCTAGTACCATGTGCAGTACCTGAGAGCCCCAGTCCTGGTACCCGGGACTCCTGGCTTGCAGGTGGGCTGTATTGGGAAGCACAATGTTCAGCTCTGCTGGGGATCAAATGGGGACTCTATGGTGGACATTTAAGCCAAACTGTTTGGTGACTCCAGAGCAGACAGACTTGGGAGATAGCCAGATGCTCAGGTCCCAGATTGCTTCTCAGGGCCGTAGACCAGATTGCATTGTTTACTCCCATTGTGCACAGGGAAGGCAGGCAGGGCTTGGGATCTGAACACATCTGAAGGAAAATGAAACATCTTATGACACTTGCTCCAGGTCTCCCAGCACTAACTGTCATCTGTGATATTGAGCTTGTAATTTAAGTGTTTTCCAATATCATGACTTATAAGGAAGTTTGGTTTTCTTTTATACAAGTAATATCCGGGGGGAAAGTAAGCTATTCGGTAAAGAAATAGTCTTACATTTTATGGTTTTATAAAATTTTAATACATATCCAGTGCACATTTTAACAGATTTACCCAGTTGGTGTTTGTGTACGATACACATGCAACATAAACACAGAAACACAATGGATGTAGTTTTCCCCTCTACTTAGCAATATATTGAGCATTTCCCACATGAATAATGCACTTCCACACCACACCCAAGACCTTTCTTTGTTAAAATATTTAGAAAGTGGTATGAGAATGACTTAATGCTAGTTACATATTGTTTTGTGTTTTCATCTCTAATAACTCGCACCCCTCATAGAATAACTGAATGTTGTTTTCTGTATATTCTAACCATTACTCAAGATGTTGCTGTTTATATTGGATAGCTGGTTTAGATGTGCAGGAAACTTGAGTTTTGCTGAGGACTAGTTCAGCCTTTCCTTATGCAATATACCATTCATACCTTGAGATATTACCTATTTAGCATAGCGAAGCTCCCCTGACCCAGTTTACCAGCTAATCTCTGGCCAAAAGAAACCTCAAAGCTTGGGTCTAAACCAATCTCGCTGTTCTAATTGCATTTATGATTCGATTTCTTGTAACAGTGTTTTCAGGAAGTAAATTGACTTGGAAACCTGAGTTTTCAGCTCTGAAGTAGCAGATTAAAGATCGCCTAGAACCTAGATTGGAAAAGATTGTGTGGGAGTGAGACCATCTTTCACTGTGGTGTCTTGGCAGTAGATTATGTCATTATATCAGCTAAACAGTCTTCTTTCTTCCCCCACACAAATTATAAGATGCTGGGCTTTGCTGTGAGATTTGTTTTGATGGAGTTTACATGAGTTAGAAGTCTGGTTTTGCCAGATCTTTGCAGTCAAATGAACCTTTAGTTCATTGGAGAATGTTCTCGACTGATCCAGCCTGGCCCAGCCAGGGCTGCCGGCAGCAGCTCAGCTGATGTGTCCAGCTCTTGTAATCCAGCAGCTGCTGCTTCATTCTGTGGTTGCTGTTGTCTCTGTGGGCTTTGCCTCTGGGTTTTCTTCAACTTTCATCTCTGGCCTTATCCTTAAACTTATAGAGGTTGGAGTTGGTCCTTCACGACAGGCTAAGAGAATAGAAATACAGAGGCTGAAAGGTGTGGGTAGGGCGCCTGTCTTCTCTGCTCCATTACAGGTGGCTTTCCTGACTCATCAGCTGAATCAGATAACCTTTGGTTCTCATGTCGCGACGCTGAGAATTCGCCTGGTTAGCTCCTGCCAGGCATGATTCTTTCATGTTCTTCACTGCCAATGCGTTGGGGCTCTGACAGCAGGGCCCTCCAGCCTCCGGACTGGTCACTGCCACACAGGGAGTGATAGAGGGCAGAATATGGCCTGCTGCCTTGTTGAGAACTTACTTGGACAAATTATTTAGAAATAACAGAACACGAATTCAAGCCCATTTCTTAGTTCTTCAGTGTTTTGAGGGTAGCGTCTGAAAGTGGGAACAGGTTTTACTTGGAAAAAAAAAATCTTAATTTACTTTTTGAGCTGGGATACGGTCAAAATAAAAAGATACTTGGGCCTCCCTGGTGGCACAAGGGGTTAAGACGCAACCTCTGAAGCTATTCGCAGCCACTGCAGCAGGAGTTTGTTCCCTGGCCCGGAAGCTACCCACATGGAGCAGCAGACCTCTCCTGACTCGCCTGCTGCTCCCCTCAACAGTGTATTTCAGTCAGTCTGCCTGTTCTGTTCCCCACTCTGTCTCTGGTGAATCCTCTCACCCCCCGCACCTCTGGCCTGTACCCCAGTTCTTGGATGCATAAATAAACAAATCTTTAAAAAAAAAGTTAGATACATAGTTTTCCAATGCTTTTCTTGGCTCTTTGCGGAGGACCATAGAATAAAGTTTTAAATATAGAAGATTTAGAAGGTAATTTTAATGTAATCCAAGGAATCCAGACTCTTCTTCAAATATAAATGAAGATTCTAATTTTTTTTTTATTTCATCCATCATTCCTTCTCCTTCTCCTCCTTTTTAAATTTGTGTCTTTAGTGATACAGTATTATATACTTAAAAATTTTTGAGTGAAGATCTTTTATTAAGTTTCTTTACCAGAACAAAACAAAACAAAACCAGAACCCACTAAAACAGTTACTACACTAAAAGGGTAGGAGGAAACTGTGGGACTGGGTGGGCAGGTCTGTAGTTTTGGTGTCACAGGTGTTTGCCTATTCCCAGACTCATTGAATTGATTTAGTTGTCACTCATTTCATAATAAAGTGGTTAAAGAAATGAACATGTACTGTTTTGCGCAGGTACCACAAGAGCCAAGCCATCTACTTGGAGTCGAAGGACAACCAGAAACTGAGCTGTGTGATCAGCTCCGTTGGAGCCAACGAGGTAGGGACGGAACCCCTCATCCTTGGGTAAAGCACAGTGTGATAAACCTGAGCTGCCAGTGCCTCCCAGAAAGGGCGTGAGGTCTTGTCTTGTGTGAGGTTAGGTTCTCAAGCCAGCACTTGCAGACAGAACTTGCACACAGTCAGGATCACCCTCAGAAATCCCTTATACGGCGTGCCTAGGACATACGGGGCTTTAGCTGTCCTCGTGATTTTTGGCCCCTCACGGCACAGTAACTCCGTTGGGAACTACTGAACTAGGCTACAAAAGACAAGTCCGTGTGATACCCCTGCAGGCAGTCCTGCTGCTTTTTAAGGTTACCTCTGCTGAGCGTGGAGCTGGCCTGTGGAGCATAATCCATTGTTGTATTATTTCTCTAGAACTCTTCTTATGCAGTAATAGATTTGTTTTGTGCTGTGAGGACTTAATAAGGCACCTGGCAAGGTTCTGGCACACAGTCAGTGCTCAATAAGCGGGTATAGGCCACACTACCCCTTGCTTGCTCTCTCTAATCTGACGTCCTGTTGCCTGATGAACAACTAGCTGCCAGGCTCGCGCCCTTTGGAGTTGGTCTCCTCAGTCACCCTGTGCAGCGGGGACTGCTTTGGATACTCAAGGGTGACTCAGCAGGCCCGAGTCCTCCAATTGGTCCTTCACTAGGAGGCCGTCAGCAGCATGTATCCAGTATTGTTAGTAGTTCTCGGAAGTTTAAAACTTCAGTAGCTGGACTGGCTTGATCTTCTGTCAGCCCACAACTCTCCACAAAGGAATTGATTTTTATGTGTCTGCCCACTGTAACTCATTCATCCAGTGCACAGTAAATCTAATGAAACTGGATTACAAAATAACTTAAGCCTCTTCTATTCTCCCAGCTTCCTGAATTGAAAATGCCCTTAAATGTGACCAGTTTGCAAAATGATTGTTTACTTATAAGTTAGGGAGAGCCTTCCAGATAAATGACTGTCATTCTCCTCTGGACCCAGAGTTTGTGTGTCACTCCAGTCATGTCAGGAGCAGGGCAGGGCCTCTGACAGACAGACCTGCTGTCCCACAGGCAGGAGGCTTTGGGATTTCCAAGCAGAGCATGTGTGCCTGGCTGCTGTCCAGAGTGCTAGTGGCTCCTGGTACCCCAGCCTACCTGCCGAGCCAGTGCAGCATTCTCTGTGACACCTCCGACTTCTCAGGGAAATAGAAATACAAGTTGGATTATTTTTACGCGCTCTCTGTTGAAGATTGTCATTCTTGACATAATAGAGTGTCAAGGAGGTCTGACGAGGAAACTCACACTGAGACATGCCTCCTGGAGTGGAGGTGCCTCGGTGCGTTGGGGGCAGACCACTCTGGGAATAGAAAACCTTTTCACTTCTTGGAAACATTCCAGCTTATTTTTCAGGTCAAATCCTATGTGACGCCAGAGCCACCTGGCTCGTGCATAACTTGACTTGAGGCACATTTGGTGGGTGGGTCTGAACATGATGGTGAATCAGTTTGGCTCTCCTTGGCGTGACTTATTTAAAAATGGTTCTGCGAGGTCCATCAGAAGCTTCATGTGAGGTCGTTACCTTTATTTTAAACTAGTCATTTGACTGAGAAGCCTCTCATTACTCATGTTAAAGAAATTGAGGTGAAGTGGAGAATAAATTTGTCTCAAATCTGGAAACGGAGTGGAGGAGTGAGGAGATCTATCGTAAAGTTGCATATATGGGTGAGTCGCTGGTTTTTAAAGAGTTAGGCTATGGCTCCATTTAATTGCATGTTAATTGAGCTGATGGGAAGGATCCTTAGGGATGCACGTTGCAGGAAGAGTAGGGATGTTGAGAGGTGCCAGGATTCACAATGGGACAAGTGCTTTGGGCCTTATTTTTCTGAAAACGGGGGTGACCAGAATACTTACTTTGTAGGGTGGTTCTGAGCGACAAAAGCCTCAGCTCAGTGTCCGGCACACTGAGGGCACAGGAGCCTCTTGCTTGGGTTGGGCAGGCCGGAGGGATGGAGGAGCCGATGTCCTTCCAGCCTGCTGTGGGGACGCCAGCTCTTAGCGTCAGTCCAGGCGTCCCCCTGCTGCAGGAGTTCATTCTCAGTTCTCTGGAAGAATGCATCTACCCTGTAAAATGCAGAACATCTGATAGCATCTCTGAGAGAGATCTAGTGAGGAGCTCATTCCACCTTCTCGTGATCCTAATTGGGCCTTTGCTCACTCCTGGGCATCTTTTTTTGTTATTTTTTCCTGCTTTTCCTGTCACAGCCATTAGCCTTAATTGGCAGGAAACCAGAGAACTGAAAGCTTTAATATGGAATTCCCTTGGAGCAAGGAAAGTATTTCCAAATTTGCTTGAAGTTTATGTTCATGAATATGTGTCTAGAATGTTGATAACACTCTAATCAAAACAGATTTGCAAAAGTGCTTAAGACCAAAGCCAAGACAGAACCCAACGTCACTGTGCTTTCCATTTTCTTAACAAAGGTGTAAGATAGGAGGCTGAGTGAAATGAGGTCAAGGGCTAACGCCTGCTCTCTGCACTGGAGACCACAGGCCCAGGAGGTGCTGACTAAGGCGTGGCCAGTTGAGGGGTCCTTTGAGGAAGAGGTGGCCGGCCTTGTGCCCACCCCCATTCACACAGACATTTTGATGCTCTGGAGGCGTGGCTCCTCAGTGTCAGCCTCTCATCTGCTTCCCTCTCCTTCTCCCTGGCAGATCTGGGTGAGGAAGACCAGTGACAGCACCAAGATGAGGATTTACTTGGGCCAGCTTCAGCGCGGGCTCTTTGTGATCCGCCGGAGGTCAGCGGCCTGACTTTCTACAGGGTTCTTCCCTTGACCCTTTTCTGGAGTGGTTTTGGTTTTGTTTTATTTTGTTTTCTTCTTAATAGAAAATTTTTAACTTGAGCTGGCTCATTGGCCTTGGAAAATGGAGAACACTGTTGTGGATTCTGCACGGAACGTTTGTGGCCAGCCACTTCCATCTTTGTGTCCTCCTTCGCTGCCTCGACCCCGTCAGCCATCTGTCACCACGAGACTATTACCGGGAGTGTTGGCAGTTGGATCTACTTACTTCATTGGTTTTTGCTCATACTTTGTTTTTGTTTTTGTTTTTTAACTCCCTTTGAATTTGGAAGGACATCTCTTTAGGTCTTTTTCCCATAAAGAAGAGCAGGAAGGGATACACTGTGCAGAGCATTTTCATGTTTTTAATCTGATTGGTGGATCACGTAGCTGCTTGTTGAGTCCAATTCACCATTTCCCCAGAAGCTTGGGGCAGAGGTCCTAGCAGAAGGAGATTAATTCTCCTGGCTCTCGGCCTTCTCGGAGAAATAAATGCCTGTGTAACATCTGGCATATGCCATCCATTCCACTGGCTGAACACAGAAAGATGTGCCTGGGAGACTTATGTGTGTTGAAGTAAACAGGGTGTGGGGAGGGGCACTTCGTTTTCATAATGTGCTAAAGGTACCATATTTTAAATATCATTTCATGCGAGTGGTTTATTCAGACACACTTGTTCTAGCTCAAGCTCTAGCTGGAGCAGGAAGTGGTCATTTCAGAAGTTTTCATTGGTACCTCATTCCTCTCTGCTGCTCCCACGTAGGTGAAGCGGTGGCTCGAGCTCATTATCTGGGTTGTCTGTTGTAGGTGGGGAGGCCAGATTGCTAGTGCAATAATCCGTGATCTGTAGACTCCCACAATTCAAATTGCACTTTTGTTGCCAGTGCCTTTATTGCACACTGGCCATGGCACAGCCCTGGAACCTTGTTGGCTTTCCCAGCCTCCCGGGAGACCTCACCCAGGCAGAAGACAAAGCAGACTCTGTCGTAGCTGTCACTAAACTTACATTAACTTACACTAAACTTCTACCGAATGCCTTCCCTGATCCCTCTCCCTCCTTCTCATCATTGGAGGAAGGCTTCAGCGGGTTGTTCTGTTGCCATCTCTTGAGATGTTTCAAGAATTTGGGATTAGAGCACATCGTCAGCATCTCTGTAGGCAAGCCCAGACTTTACACCGCCTAGGAAATCTTCGTAAGCAATTGCTTTGATCTCAAGTGACTGCTCCCATGTTGTCTCTGGGTGTGCATACCCCAGAGCAACTTGGGGGGCTGTGGTGATAAGTATATCCCTTCTCTAAAATCCTGGTTTCAACAGTTACCAACCCGTACTTAGTCAAGACATCCATGGATGTATTTGTGTTTTAATTTACAACCCATTCTTTTATATCTTTTTTTTTTTTTCTGATGTTGAAATCTTATTTAGAAAACAGGATAAATGATGCTGTTTATCAGAAGTTGCTGGGGCATCTTGTGTTTCTCCTCTGTCCCCTCATACCCCCATTATTATGTTACTGTGGTGAATCACCGCGCAGTAGATTTCTTTTTGATGGCCTTTGCTGTGAGGCCGCCTTCTCCTGCTTGAATTGTCCCGGGCCTGGGTCACAGCCTGTCGTGTGAGGGAGCGGTTGGTCTTGAGCTAGTGCCCTGTGATGGAAATGTCTTTAGATATGTTTAGTGTGTGTTGCCATCGATAGGCTTGTTAACGAATCTTAGTCGTCCTCCTAAACGGTACATCCAAGTTTGTTTAGAGGGGACAGGACTGGGTAAATAGCACCCGGGGTTCAGTGTCAGAGTAGCAGCAAGTGGCTTTTTTTCCTCATCCAGTGACACTTTTGTGCTTTCATTGATACAAAGACTGGGGTTTGGGCACTTGGGCCTCTTCGGCTTCTGTCACTTTCAGGGTTTTTGAGGTCACCCTTGGGGCACGGGCACGGCCCCATCACTGCCTTCTCAGTGTCCTCATAGGCCTTTACCAGGATCTGGGGAAGATGGGAAGCAGACTTGAGACACAACAGTGTAAATTACCTAATCCCAGAAGATTTAATTTTTCATTTCATCACCTCAGAGATAAAAAAAATCCCAGTCGAACCACTGTGACAGGCCCTGTGGTAACTGGTATGGAAGAGCCCTGTGGTTGGAAGCCAAAGGTGCTTTCGTGAGGGACAGAGGCAGCTTCCAGATTCCTCGAATAAGGGGACTGGCTCTTAGCCCTGGTTACTCAATCTTTGTTCAGAAGCTGTCACTAGGCTCTGTGGAAGTGGGCCCCTCCTAACCCCAGGGCACAGATGAATCCTCAAATTCAAACTCTTTCTTTCAGCTGATACTTAGGAAGCGGTTGGGGTGGACAATTCTGATCTAGAGCCTGTACGTGTTTTCATCTGTGGTTGAGCCTGTCCGCGTTGTTCTGATCCAGAACCTGTGTGTTTTATTCTGATCAACACCCTCTACATGTGCTGCATTTGAGGCAGCCACCTCAGCTCTTAGACAGTGTTTTCTGTGGCTGTGTCCCAGTATTTATTTTACCTCTGTTTGGGAGGTTCATGTGCCCTTCTTCAGCCCCGCTTCCTTGTCTCCCTAAGCCAGTGCGCTTTTGAAAAACTTCCAGACTTCTGTAGCCATACCAAAGCCAGGATGTTTCCACTCATTTGGATGCCAGTATTTATAGATGTTTAACTATCTAATTTAAGTTTTTTTTCAAGACTTCTAACTGGGGCCAGCGTAAGACCCCAGAGGCTGACCTACAAATGAAGCTACTTGTTTGTGAATGAGACCCTGTGTTCGGGCCTGAGGGTGACTTTTCTAAGAGAAATAAGGTGGTGTGTGGGTTGGTGGGGCTGGTTGCATTTTTTACCTATCAGGGCGGGGGTGGGTGGGGGATATCCTATTTTTTTTTGGGGGGGGGGAATATCCTATTTTTTACAATATTTTTGTTTTTGTTTTTTCTATTCACATTTCCCTTTAGCCTTGAATTTATACTGAATTGCTTCCCAATTGAAAAATTTTGTTTCTAACCTCAGAATTTGAAATCTTGGTACTTAATGTTACACCAATTTTTTCCAAAGAGTTCAAACCACTTTCATACCAAAACATGATAAAAAATTTGCAGCCATTTCAAGCAGCTGGTGAGCTTTTTCTATAACATCAGTACTGGTACCATTAAATATTGTAAGAGATAAATGTGAAATGTATAGGTTTGGTTTGGTTTTTTTAAAATAACAATAAACTTTCGAAGAGAAAGCCAGCATGGAGTCTGTGTTGCATCCATCAACTTGATAAATGAATAAAATTTATTTTAGGTTGCCAAACCCTCCAGCAGTTTTGGAGGAAGGAAGTTGGGGCAGAGGGAGGGATATGCTTGCTAGACCTTTGCTCATGTATAAGAGTCATCTCTGGAATGATGTCAAAAGCTGACTCAGTTTTGTAAAGCTCAGTCTGCGGGGTGGGGTTAAACCTTACATGTAGTGTCCTTTCTTCCCTGTTGGATATGATAAAGAAATCGAATTAAAAATTAAACAGCGAAATAAGCCAGAAAGAAAAAGAAAAATACCGAATGGTCTCACTCATAGCAGGAATCTAGAAAACTTAAATAAGGGACCAGGAAAAAGAATAACTATAAGAAAGTGAAAATCAAAATCAACAAAAAACTATGAACCAGAGACACTCTATGGAGGGTAGGGAGCGGGAGGGGAGGGATTGGGGTCAAAATAAGGGGGTTGCAATTTTATGGGGAATATAAAAATAAAATTTATTATAAAAAAAGAATTGAATAAAATAAATTCATTAAGGTATGTAAAAAAAAATTTAAATAAATCGACCTGAGACAACAACATGTATGGTTGAGGAGGAGGGTGTTCTAGGGCCTACTTCGCAGTCTTACCCAGGCCGGTAGCATTTGTACAGCTCCAGGGGAGAGGGGCCATCCGAGTCTGCTTCTGCTCAGGTGGCTGACCTGGCATGTGTAGTCCTGGCACACCCAGTGGGAAGGGCTGCTTTATGCTTTGGATCATGGGGAAGGGGTGGTTCCTATTTAAACACTTTTTATTGTAACACAATGTTCATACATAAAAGTGCACAAGTCTTGTAGAAGTTAATTTTTTTCAAGGTGAACGTATCCATGTAACCAGCATCTAGGTTAAAAAAAGAGCATTACCAGCACCTGCAGGTCCTCGGGCTTCCTTGCAGTTACTTCTCTTCACTAGGGTAACTGCTCATCCAGCTAGTTTTCTCTGCAGCCACCCTAACCTTCAAGCTCTTTGCTGTGGTTCCTTCCATAGTTCTCAAGGGCCCAGGTGCCTGGCGTGGGCCAGGGGTGACCATGGATGTGAAAGCTGGCAGCAGAGGGTGTGGCTAAGTGAGGATGTGGCCATTTGTCTTTTCCAGAGTCCTTCACGTTGTAGTCGGCACCCAGTCCTTCAAGGGACTTGCATTTTCTTGTTTTATCTTTGCAGCAATCCAAAAGACGACTACAACTCTCATACTTGAGGCTGACTTCTTAATATAAGCTATCCAAGACTTAATTCTCCTGAAGCCCAGGCCACAGCACTGTGTCTAGTCCTAGTCAGTGCTCTGTAAGTGTTAGTGGCTGAATCTTATTAGTGTAAAATGATGTGCGAAGGCTTTGTAATAGCTCCATGGAAGGGGGCCCCTCCTAACCGCCTCCTAGGGGGCACTGGTTTTCAGAGACAGAAACAGGCAGGAGATGGTCCCACAGCTTCTCCAAGGCCACACAGTCAGTGGCGGAGTCCAGACCCTCCAGGTCCAAGGCAGGTCTCTACCGCCGCTCGACTCGTTTGCTGTCCTTGCCTGGCTACACAGCTGCGATGGCGTTTAGCATTTCCACCTTCCCCTGAACACGTCTCTGGGAGTTTGTGTTTATTTGCTTTCACCTCTTAGACACACATCACAGAACAAATTTTAGAGGTGAAAACACGAGCATTTGCTAGAACTCCTTCCCCTGCTGGAGGGCTCTGTGTTTCTCCCTTGCAATAGAGTTGAGAGAGTCAGTTATCAGCCAACAGATTGCTTTCCTTTGAAATAAGTCACCCTGCCATGGGCCTAGGAGTTCTGGAGGGGGAGGAGCTGTTTAGGATGTAAAGAGCTGTGATAAAGTCTACTTTACCTAACAAGCAATGTGGGAACCTTGGGAGGAAAAGGTGTGTATTTTTCCAGATACCTATCATATTCTTTCTGTCTCTTCCTCGTCAGCTTGGAGTGTGGGGGGTGAGGGGAGGGAAACTGGGGTGCAGGGACATTGTCCCGATTTCTAAAAACAGGCAGGGAGCTGAACATCGTCCATCCTGCTGCTCTCTGAATGTCAGTGAACCTTTTCATGTTGTGTCCTAATTTGGAGTCACTGAGTGGAAGAACACACCAGTTCTGTCACTTGTTTCAGGGGCTTGCTCAGCCCAGCCAGCGACCTGGATAACAGCCAAACCTGGGGGTGCAGTCTATGGGCAGAGACAGGAGTAAAACCAATTTCTTGTCTCTTTTGCTAAAATTAGGGAATCTCCACACCCCATCTTTTCCCCCTTTAAAAAGAGAGGCCTTAAATGGAAGGCACCAGAAATGTGGGCACCAGCTCCCTCTCTTTAGACATCATGGCATGGTGAGAAATGTATTAGTTTTAGGAAATTTGGTGTGAACCAGTAGCTATTTCTGTGAAGAACTGTGTATTAAGACAAAAAGATATATATGTTTAGGATGATCCCTGGGGGAGTGAGGTAGATAAGACACAGCATAGGTGCCTAGATACTTAATCCCTTCACCTATTTTCTCTAATCTGTCTGCTCAATTCCCTAAACGACAGATTTAAATAACAAAATTCCCTTTACTGATATGGGAAGACCAAGACTCAGAATCTTAAAAGAATTTCTCCCCTGCCTCTCAGAAGCTCGAGACTGTGTTCTGGCTTTCTGCAGGCGGGTGCTCAGATCTGTGGGCCTCACCTCTCTGCTGGTAGAGGAGGTGGGGGTGGGGCCTGTATGAGATACTCCAGGGGCGGCAAGGAAAGCGGTGCTGGTGGGAAACAAGCAGGTAGCTAAGGCAGGAAGGAGTCCCACGGTGACGGGTTGGCACGTTCCTACAGAAAATCAAGAATCACTTGAATTTCACCCTCAATTCTTTTAATGTGTATTTATTGAGATGCAGTGTGGCAAAGCAGAGGCTTTGGAATCAATACAATACTTGTATCTACCTTTGCTGTTTAAGCTGCGTGACCTTGGACAACTAAATCTCTGAACTTAAAGTTTCCTCCCCTATGGTTTGGGGCATCTTAACGAATTGGCATAGATAGCGCGTCCTCTGTGCTAAGCATGCTACACATAGGGACATAGGGAGTCCTTATCAGAACCTATGAGGGAGGAATCAGCAGAAAATCTTGCCATGGAGCCAAGTGTTTGGGATGTTTTTCCTTCTAATTGAAATAATCATGGGCTTGAGGAATGCGATAGTCATCACTTTCAATCTAGGTGACACTGAGCATCTATTGTGTCGGAGGCAGAGTTCTAGACCCTTTTCAGACAGAAGTAAAAGCGCTCCTTCCCTCTGGGACAGAGGGGACAGACAGACTTGTTAACCACATTCAACATAGGAGCTACACTGGGGCAGGAATGTGGGGAGAGAAGGTATGAGCTGACATGGAGCGGGGGGTTTAGCATTTGTCTTGCATTCCTGTATTTATTATTTATCGTAACCCTATGAGGTGGTTACCTGCCTTGTATGGATTGGGAAACTGAGGTTTAGAGAGGTCAAGAAACTTGCTTCAAGTTCACCCAACTTGATGCCAAAGCTGGTCTTGCTGAGCCGGAACTTATATTCTTACTAACCTTGAATGCTTTACAATTTCTTCCAAAAGAAAAGAAAATTGCCTAAAAGCGAGCAGGCCTTGAGCTGTGGCATGGCTCGGAGTAGGAATTCCATGCTGCAGCTGGCTGGAGAGAAACCTCTGAGGTGGGGGTGGAGAGAAGTCAAACAAGAGTGTGTTTTCAGCAGTGAATCTGGATGAACCAGCTTTGAACCTGAAAGTCAGTTTGCTCCCAGCCTGGTATCTTTTTGTCCTTCCCCCACCTTGGTCTCACCTTTCTTTTTCTTTCCTATCTGCCTCCCTCTTTCCCTTCCCCTGGCCCACCCCTTTGCTCCTCCTCCCCCTTTTTTGTGGCCAGTGCGGTGGCTCGTGGCAGTCCCGCAGTGCGGCTTTCCAATTTCACACTTACATGCCCCTGAAAGTATTCGTAAACCAACTGGTATGTAAAACCAACCAAGGGCAACAGCACACACTCCTGTTGGACAGTTGCTGTCGGGCACGCTTTCTCTTACTTGGATCACTCTTTTCCTGCAAACACGGTGCTCTGAGCTTAGCAGAAGTGGAAGCTTCCAGGAATCCAAGCAGGTAAGCGGAAGAGTGAATGAGGGGTCATGTTAACTGAGCACCTGCCGTGTGCCTGGGCGAGGGCTGGTACTTTCCATGTTATCTTATTGAATTCACTCAGCAAACGTGTGATGATGTCTGCCTCCACGGCTCCCTCTTTACAGATGAAGAAACTGAGGTTCGGAGGAGGAAATGTTCACCTCTATGCCACAGTCACACGTTTCCTTTTCCCATTGGCTTCTCCCATCCTAATATGGTGACTGCCAAAGTGATCAGTTTAGTTGTCATTTGAGTCAGCCCTTTCAGATTTTTTTTTTTGCACAGAAGTGGGGTATAGGCCAGAGGTGCAGAGGGGGTGAGCAGGTTCACCAGAGACAGAGTGGGGAGCAGAATAGGCAGAATGACTGAAATACACTGCTGAGGGGAGCAGCGGGTGAGACAGGAGAGGTCTGCTGCGCCATGTGGGTCACCTCCCTGGCTGGGGATCAAACTCAAGCCATAGCAGTGATAGTGCTGAGGCTTAATCTCTAGGCCACCAGAGAGGCCCCAGCCCTTCCAGTTTTTGAGATCCAGAAACAGACACAGAGAAGGGGAGGGACTTGCCTAAGATCACACGGCTGGTTCTTGATGGGTTAGGAACTAGGATCTAGATCTTGCAGCTCTCAGTCTAATGATGGAGAAAAATTAGTCCTGAGATGGAGGTTCACGGACTTAAGATTTGGGTTTGAATTTCAGCTCTGCTGCTTACTAGCTGTGTGACATTAGGCAAATCACATAACCTCTCTGGACTCATTTTGTCATTTTGAAAGTGGGGATTATTATAATAAATAGCCACCCCAGAAAATAAAATGAGGTTATACAGGCAGAGCAGCTGGACAATGAACAGCGTGCTTCAACTAGGTCACACCAGTGCTTCAGAAAATGTATTCCACACTGCCAACAATGTTAAGTACCACTGTTATTTCAGGTCATCTACCCCAACTTCTGCCCCCTTCAAACATGCAGTTCCCTTCATATCACAAGGCTTAGTCCATAGCAGCCTTTCAAAGGCAGCCTGGTCCAGGGCAAGCCAACAAGCCACTACTTGCAGACTTTGAAATTCAAGAAGAGTGAATGTCCAGGCTTCTTAGCTTTAAGCTTTAATTAGCACTTCACTAGAGAAGTGTCTGACTTTCTATCCCCTGATGATGTGGAGAAATCCATGAGTCGGGGCAGACAGGAACTGGCTCTTTCCCCCACCCCCCCACATCATCAGGGACTGTATTCCACAGGCACACATTAAATGCTTACTGAATGAGTGACTGCTTGGCTCTTGCCTCAACGTTTCTCATTGTAGCCTGTCTGTCTCTTTCTAAGATCAAAGTAGTTACATGTGCCATATAGAAAGTTAAAGGATTCTACAAAGTTGGCCACAAAATCTAGTAGTTCCCTATTTTCCTTCTTAGAATCAACCACTTCACTTCTTTCAGCTGATTATTTTGGTAATTCTGTCTCTTCTTTTTACTAAGTCTAGATATTTCAGTTTGTCGTTCTCTATTAAATCCCCCCTGTGGAAGTCATCTTCCGCTCCCCTTGTATAGTTATTTTGTGATTTTGATTAGGTCAATATTCAGTGTTTACGTTATTACGACTGTGTAAATGCTAGTCACAGCTGAGCCAGGTTTTAAACCATGATTGCTTTTTCTTTCCTTGACAGTGTTCCCCCCAGGAGTTAATAATTGTCTTGTATTTTCTCTCATTCTGTTGTTGGCTTGGTTTCCCTGTGTACTCATTACAAATTTGACCTCAGAACCTTCACCAAGTGTCTAAATTCCCTCTAAGACATTCAGATGTACCTGGCATTCCATCAGTGCCACTCAAAAACCTCTTGCCTGGGGGTCTCTGGCCTGTTCCACTCTGGTTGGGTGCCTCCTCTCTCCTGTCCTGGGTCACAACTGTCCCTCTGTGGTCTCCTTTTCCTCCCAAACAGGAGCTGCCCTTTGTCCTCTTTGGGTCTGAATCGCTCATTTCTCTCATCTTCCTGTTTCTCTGCTCCTCCATTTTGATACGAGACATCTTGCAGTAACTTTCCCAGCTTGATTGACTTCTTATTCATTGATGGTTTGACAGGTATAGTTACATTTTTAATTCCTAGAGTTTAGACCCATACATTTCCAGATTTGAAAAGACCCACTAAATGCTTAGCACTTAAGCTAACAGTATTTCAACTAGCAGACCACCCCCCGCCACCTTCTAGCACTCCATTTCTAGAGAAATGCTGCTGACTCATTTTCAGGTTTCTTCACTGTCAGTTTTAAATTTCAGGTTTTTGTTGTTGTTTAATATACTTTCCAGCTTCTAAAATTCGATTGCTTCGTCTTTAATGCTTTCTATTCTGGTGGGTTTATTTATTTAATTTTTTAAAATTTATATCTTTTACATCATTGTATTCCCCATAAAATTCCCAGCACCAGTTCACCAGTGACTCTTCACCATAGTCCCTTGTGCTCGTCTCTCCCGTTTTTATTTTTTTAAAGATTTATTTATTTATACAAGAACTGGGGTACAGGCCATAGGTGCAGGGGGTGAGAGGATTCACCAGAGACAGAGTAGGGAGCAGAACGACCGAAATACACTGCTGAGGGGAGCAGCGAGCAAGACAGGAGAGGTCTGCTGCGCCATGTGGGTAGCTCCCTGGCTGGCTGGGAATCGAACCTGCACTACAGAGGCTGTGGGCAGCTTCACAGCACAGCACTCAACCCGCTGCGCCACCGGGGAAGCCCCTCTCCCCTGTTTTGCTTCTGGTGGGTTTAATTCTATTTTGGAAGTCATTTTCTTTTTGAATTTTGAAGGCTTTGTGTTTTGCTTTCTAGCTTCCAGTGTTGAAATCTGAAGCTATTCTGATTATTGATTCCTTGTTTGATTCATCCTCCCCCAGTTTTATTGAAATATAATTCACCATACAACATTGTGTAAGTTTATGGTGCACAGTATGATTTGATATAGGTATATATTGTTAAGTAATTACCACATAAGGTTAGTTGACATCTATCACCTCAATAGTTAGTGTGTGTGTGTGTGTGTGTGTGTGTGTATGTATGTATGGCTGTCTCACAGCATCTTTCAGGTACACAGTGCAGTATTGTTAACCTTAGTCACTGTACTGTCTGTTACACACCCAGAGGCCCAGGTGGCAAGGAACTGAGACTTTGGAAGCAAACCCTTCAGTCCCTCTTCAGCCTTCAAATGAAACTGCCCCCACTGACAGCTTGATTTAACCTGTGGGAGACCCTGAGCCCTAACCACCCAATTAAGCTTCTCCTAGATTCCTGACCTTCAGAAACTGGATAAGAGAGTAAGAGTTCATTGTCATAAGCTAGACTAATTGGGGTAATTGATTTTTTTTTTTTTTTGGTGGGACCCTCACTGGTCGCTGGGAATCGAACCGGCGCTGCAGAGGCTGCGGGCAGCCTCGCAACCCAGTGCTCAACCACTGCGCCACCAAGGGAGACCCTGGGGGTAATTGATTTTGCACTAACAGATGACTAATATAATGATGATCTCTTCCCTTCCATTTTTCCTTAGATTGTAGACTTCTTATAACAATCTTCAAATTTTTTTTTTCTTTCCCATTTTCAATTTGTCTTTTTACTCTGTTCTGAGAGATTTCCTTAACTTTTCTCCTTCAACCTTTCTATTTGGGTTTTACTTTTTCATTTACAAAAAAAGCTTTTTTGTTTTTTGATTTATTTATTTATTTATTTATTTTTATAGAGGCATGTTTATTTATTTATTTATTTGTTTGTTTGTTTGTTTGTTTATACATGCACTGGGTACAGTCAGAAGCGCGGGAGGGTGAGAGAATTCACCAGAGCCAGAGCAGGGAGCAGAGCAGGCAGAAGGATCGAAGTACACTGCTGAGGGGAGCAGCGGGCGGCAGGAGAGGTCTGCGCGCCTTGTGGGACCCTCCTCCGGTGGCCGGGGAGCAGCCGGGGATCGAACCGGCGCTGCAGAGGCTGCGGGCAGCTTCGCAACCCAGCGCTCAACCGCTGCGCCACCGGGGAGGCCCTGTTTTTTGATTTTTAAAAAAGGATTTATTTTATTTATGCATACAAGAACTCGGGTACAGGCCAGAAGTGTGGGGGGGAGAGGATTCACCAGAGACAGAGTGGGGAGCAGAACAGGCAGATCTACTGAAATACACTGCTGAGGGGAGCAGTGGGCAAGACAGGAGAGGCCTGCTGCGCCATGTGGGTCAGCTCCCTGGCTGGGGGTCTAATAGAGCTGCAATAGCTTTATGGTGCTGAGACTTAAGCCCTTGCGCCACCAGGGAGGCCCTGTTTTTTGATTTTTTTTATCCTCTCTTTTTAAAAAGTAATACCTGGTTCTGGAGTCCTTTACTTCAGACACACTTTGTTTTACTCTCTCTAGAGAAGTCTCTAGGCTTCTGCCAGGTTGGGATGTGGTCCATCTTGCTGCATGAAATGGGGAAGCAGATTTGGAGAACTGATTAGCTTAAGATTCAGTTGTGTTTTTCATCTGTTTATCTTCTACAATTTGTTCCTCACTCCCCCCTCTTCTCTCCATTCTCGTGGATTTGAGCCCTGAAAAACAAACAACTTTTATAGTTGTATTGGTGGGAATTCATGGAAAAGAGTAAAACAGGTAAGTGTATTTAACCAACTCTTTTAACCTCACCCCATCATGCCTTGCCTGCCCCACCCCCACCTCTTCAGGATCTTCCTAGACTCCTTCAGCTTCTTGTTCATCAGGGCAGCGAGGGAAATCGGCTGTCTCACGGTCACAGTGCCCCTGAGGTCACAGTCTATGAGTAATTGCTGTGGGAACGTTAGTAGGTTATTTCCAAATAGTCAGTACATACATATTACAGAGCTGCTGGTTTGTGCGGGAAGACATGCCATTGGCCTTTAGCTGCAGATTCTGACTGCAGAGGTGAGTGTCAGGATTTAAGAGGAGAGATTTTATACACACACCTTAAAGGTGGAGGGGGGCCGGGGCGGGGTGTGTATAACACAGTGCCTGTGGGTTTATAGGCATGTATATGCACATATACACACATCTCAAAAATGAGCCTTCTTGCCAAACAAAACACACCTTTGGACTGTGGGTGAATTGAGAAACATGAAAAATGTTTAGCCTGGAGTATGTTTAAATATTCATGATGCCTTCAAAGCAAAACTGTTGGGAAGACTAAGCCACCTGGAACACAGCTGTGACAGTACAATGAGGCATCTTGAAAAATCAGTCTCATGCAGGAGTAGGAAGAATATTTGGAAGTGACCTATCCGATTCACTGCTGCCCACTTTAATAAAAATAATTTTAGATACATCATGTCCGTTATTACCAAGATCAGATTAATATTTAGAAAATGTAGGAGTATTTTGTCAGCTTGAGGATAATGATATTTGGGGTTAAACAACTATTGTGTAACAAATTCTTTTTATTTAATACTTATCCTTCTCCATATGATACAGTTTTAGAGATAGTAATAATGTGACAGTCATTCCTATTTTCCTTCCTGTACCAGTGACAGACATTACTAATCAACGAGGCCTTATTCTCTCTAGAATTACATGTGAGGTCTCACTATCCTTTTCCATATGGTGCTCCTTACAGTGACTAGTGACTGATTGATTGGGCTGTGTGTAGGGGTGTGGTGGGGTGGCAGGCACCCCAGATGAAACATAAGCCATTTCTTTAGGTCTTTACCACTGATCTCTGTTGAGCATGGGCCAGTTCACATTATTTTACCTAAACCAATCTATCCATGGTCCATCCAGAACAGACTATCGTAGAATTTTTAGCTTTGGCTTTGTGATTGTCCTGAGCTTTAATTTAATTTCTAAGGCCTTAAATGTTTGTGCAGTTGGTTTTTTGAATGGAATAGCACACTTAATTCTATCACCCATCTTAAGGATCAGCAAACCAAGACCCACGGGCCAAATACAGTTGGCCTTGTGTTTTTATAAGTAAAGTTTTAATGGCACACAGCCACATCCATAAAGTTGTGTATTGTCTCTAACTGCTTTGGTGCATGAAAGGGCAGAGTTGAGTAGTTACAACAAAGACTGAACCACAAAACCAAAAATATTTATTATCTTACCCTTTGCAGAAAATTTTCCTGACCTGGTTCCAAATTATCATTGAAGCTTCTTTGGATTTTCAGTTATTATCCAATATTTTCTCCATGTATATTCAGCACTTTTACTAACCCACTTAATTATATTTCTACAAGGCACATTTCTCCATTATATTCACAAGGCCCTCCGAGCAATGTTAAGTGTCCTATTGCCTTTCGGAGAGGCTGATAATAACACTTGCTACTATTTGTGGAGCACTTACACAGTCAAAGCAGTACTAGCACACTGCATAAATTGGGTGAATAAAAGTAAGCACATTGCTTGGCATCATGCCTGGCACAGGTTAAGTACTCAATTATTATTTTTAATTGTTGCCAACAGCCATATATAGAAGTAAATATTAAAGAGTTTAAGGAACTTACTTAGGATAGCCTAACTGGTAAGTGGCAGAACTATATTCCAACTTAATTTAGACAGACACCAAAACTTGTGACTTTTCCATTAAAGCTTGTTGTCTGTTTCTACTATATCTTTCTAACTTACTAGTAGAGTAATATGTCAAATGTGTTAAACATATAATACATAGAATGACATATATGTTTATGTGTGTGGTGTAGTATGTTATCTCAGATCCTCTTAACAAACACACAGGTCAAGTATTGTTTCCATTTACAGATGAAGAAACTGAGGCCCAGAGAATGCCATATAGATAGTAAACATTGGTACAATGCAAAGGTGATATAATCCAGAATACTTTATATCACACTGCTATGAGAAACGGCCATAATATGTGGTTGACATTTACCCAGAAGATACTGGAATACACATTTATAGAGCACCCACTCTATACCAGGCACTGTGCTCGATCCATTGATAGATTTATCTTACAGTGAGCATTTTGTTCCCAAGTACCCACAGAATGTTCAGTTATCTAATTTTTGCTTTCCATTGAGCGTACCTGGTAATAGACATTTGGGGTTGCATTCTCAGTTCTTACAATGAACTTGAAATCTAAGATGTCTTATACCAGTCTTCCCATCTGTGAAATGGGAAAGAAAATACCTGTGTTTCTCTCTTCCAATTTTCTAAGCTTATGAGATTTCAAACAAGAGGATTTGCATCAAGCAGAGGCTGCAAAGTTGAAGTCTGAGGGTAGAACTACCAACCCACAGAGATTCTCTTTGGTTTTCACAGTGAAGAAGTCAAATTAACAGAAAAAAATTTTAATTGAGAGATTTTTGAGCTTCTCCTGAGTAATTAGGTAACTGATGGACAGAGTTTGTTGTCCTACATGGAAACAATGGCTGGGACTGAGCAGAAACTTCTCCATTTAGAAGGAACATAGCCACACACACGCTCTCCAAGTAATTAGTCCCCCCCAGGCCTGTTGTCTCCCCAGCACTGAAACCATGTCAATTGCTACTTAAAATGTCCCATTTTAGTGCAAATCAAAACTACCATGAGATACCATCTTACACCAGTGAGAATGGCACATACTAAAAAAACTAGCAACAACAAATGTTGGCGAGGATGTGGAGAAAAAGGAACTCTCCTGCACTGCTAGTGGGAGTGCAAACTGGTCCAACCACTATGGAGAGCTGTGTGGAGATTTCTGGACCTACTAAACATAGAGCTTCCATAGGATCCAGCAATTCTGTTAGGGGGAAAAGGATGTCCCAAAGCAAATTCCATATAGGCTTTGTGGACTCCACCCCCACCCCAGGTCAAAGCCAAAGACACTGGGAACTCCAAATCCCATCACCACCAAAGGGAAGGTGGCTGGGACCTGAGGGTGGGGTTAAGCAGCCAGGTGGATACAAAAGGCAGACACGTGGGCTTTGGGGGTCTCTCCATTTTTGGGCTCTTGGCCAGCAGCAGCGTCCGGTCAGCTCTGAGAGTGACTTTGGGGTTTCCAGGTCGTCGGATCGGGTAGGACGCATTAAAGACTTTATTTCCCTATTTTCTCCCTGAGTTGTACATTTTCCTTATTTCCTTTTCTCTTGTAAATAAACCTTTTATTAACCCTTTTGCATGTGTCTGTAGTAGAGTATTCATAAGTCCCTTTAAAGCGCGCGAGTGAGGACCCACAGCCAGGAACCCGTTTAATATCGGGGTTGCTCTATAACAATTCCACTCCTAGGTATTTACCCAAAGGACACAGAAACATCAATTCCAAAGAGCAACTGCACCCCTATGTTTATAGCAGCACTGTTTACAATAGCTAAGCTTTGGAAACAGCCCAAATGCCCAAAAATAGATGACTGGATCAAGAAGATGTGGTCCATATACACCATGGAATATTACTCAGCATTCAAAAAAGATAAACACATGCAATTTGCAGCAACATGGATGGCGCTGGAAGGGATCATGCTCAGCGAAATAAGCCAGAAAGAAAAAGAAAAATACTGGATGGTCTCACTCATAGCAGGAATCTAGAATACTTAAATAAGGGATCAGGAAAAAGAATAACTATAAGAAAGTGAAAATCAAAATCAACGAACAACTATGAACCAGAGAAACTCTATGGGGGGTGAGGGGCAAGGAGGGGAGGGATTGGGGTCAAAATGGGGGGGTTGCAATTGTATGGGGAATATAAAAATAAAATTTATTTAAAAAAAAGTCCCAGTTTAGTCACTTATTTTGCTCACTAATTTTTGTAGACAATTGAATTTGTAACTTTCATACCAACCAGAAGAGCTTTCAGCTGGCTGTACAAGAACATCCTCTATGAGAGGAAATGTGTTTTACAATCATTTGTAAATGTGAACTGACAGAAAACCTTAACTCCCTAGAAAATAACATCAACAACAACAAAAGAAACACTTAACTCCCTGATCATCTGTATTTAAAGGAAGTTCTCTTTAAATAAAAACAGGGCATTTTAAATAAAAATAAATGAAAGAAAAATATTTCAAGCACAAACATGTAGGTATAGACTGTGACACCTACCTACTTATGGAAGGCAAGTGATGCCTCCATGAAGTTATGAGAGAATCATCATATTCAAATCCTAGCAAGGCTTTTCACTGAAAAGCCTGGTGGTACCTTGGACAGCACTTTCTTTCCCCCTTTACTCCCCCCCGCCCCCCAACCAATTCTTTAGCATGAGTTTGGTTGGACTTCTATGGGGGAAATGCCATTATTTAGCACAGGTAACTCTGGACACTTTACTGTTATAATGGATGCCATTCCTATGAAGGGGAACCGTAAATAAAAGAGTAGGTAATGCCAAAATGTCTGTTCCCGAGGACATTTTAATTATTTCCTTTATGTACTTTTTGGGCTTGTTTACTGCTTATTTTTAAGGACTGAATGATGGCAGGGGGTTATTTCTTTTTCCTGAAAGCTACAAATCATTTGCTCTTTGCTTTCCACACTGCTCTATCAATAGAGCTTAGTACATAGTGAGTGGTCTGTAATGCTCATAGAATGAATGCCTGCCCCTCCAATGGTGACATTTACAATTGCTTACCTCAGTCACAAAAAGCACGGTACTAATGGGAATGGGGTAGAGTGTGATCCCTTTCTGGAAAATGTATTTTGTTTGGATTTTCTGAAATAAGCTGTATTACCTTCCCTTGCCAGCTTTGTTCATAAGGGGAATGTGTGAAATAGGACATTCAGATTTAGCATTTCCTCCCACCCCATACACGCATGCACAAAGCAATCCAAAGTGTACTCCCTGGCCTGGCAGACCTCTCCTGTCTTGCCTGCTGCTCCCCTCAGCAGTGTATTTCATCAGTCTGCCTGTTCTGTTCCCCGCTCTGTCTCCGGTGGGTCCTCTCACCCTCCTGCACATCTGGCCTGTACCCTGGTTCTTGTATAAATAAATAAATCTTTTTTTTTTTTAAAAGACAAAAACCAAAGTGTACTCCCCACAAAACACCTATCACATGTCATCAGCACTGAAGTCATTCCTTGAATCAGGCCCTTGCTCAGACATCACGTTTCACAATGCATTCTCTAGCAGCAAGCTGGACAGCAGTTAGATTTCATAGGGCCAAGCAGAAGTTTCCTTCCCTGACCATATCACTCTTTGTGAATATTTCTCCTTCAAGCTCTTAGCATTTGTTCTCTGTCCTATTCACTTGGCAGGTAATCATGCACATCTCTTGTTCTGTTATCGAAATCTGGTGTTTCACCTTTCCTCACCAGATTTACCTCTCTACTGGATCTTATGCAAATGAGTTTATAGGAAGGTTGATATTAGCATGGTTCCCTGTACTGACTAATTCTCTTTCTTAGTTTGGTTACCCCAAAAGCATGCCTGAGTCAAGATTTGGGTCCAGTTAATCTATTTGGGAGCTGATTCCCAAGTAACGTGGTGAGGGGGCAGGAAAATGAAATAGGCAAAGGAAGATCTACAGAAAAGGGTGTGAAAGAGAGTGGCCATGGGCAGTCTTGCTGGGGACCTTCTAATATAGCACTACGGGGCCTCCCTGGTGGCACAGCGCTTGAGCACTGGGTTGCGAAGCTGCCTGCAGCCTCTGCAGTGCCGATTTGATCCCTGGCTGCTCCCCGGCCACTGGAGGAGGGTCCCACATGGCGCGCAGACCTCTCCTGCAGCCCGCTGGTCCCCTCAGCAGTGTACTTCGGTCCTTCTGCCTGCTCTGCTCCCCGCTCTGGCTCTGGTGAATTCTGTCACCCTCCCATGCTTCTGACTGTGCCCAGTGCTTGCATAAATAAATTAAATCTTTAAAAAAAAATAGCACTACGATATAATGCAAACTACAAATACAAGCCACAAATGGCATTAAAAACTGTCCAGTAGCCACATTAAAAAAATAGAGAAACAGGTGAAATGAACGGTAATAACAAAGTTCATTTGACCCAATATGTTAAGATAGCACTTCAGTATAGATCAATATAAAACTCATGTGTTGGGATTCCCTGGTGACACAAGGAGTTAAGACGTAGCACCATGAAGCTATCCACAGCCACTGCAGCACGAGTTCGATCCCCAGCCAGGGAGCTGACTCACATGGTGCAGCAGACGTCTCCTGCCTCACCCACTGCTCCTCTTAGCAGTGTATTTCAGTAGATCCATCTGTTCTGTTCCCTACTCTGTCTCTGGTGAATCCTCTTACCCCCTGCATCTCTGGCCTGCACCCCAGCTCTTGTATGAATAAATAAATCTTTTTAAAAAAAAACTCGTGCTGGTTGAAAGCATCTGGATTCCTGTCATGGCAGCCTTTCACCTTGTTTTGGCCTCAGCATGAAGGACTACTGTGGTTGTACAGGTTGAGCACTGCATCACTCTGGGGGCCTCCACTTGCCTAGGCTTCCACAGACTGCACTAGACCTGGCACCCTGAAGTTGTGTAGTGTTCAACCTGCACAACCTCTCGTGCAAGGGCTATCAGCTTCTTCCCTCTTGATCATTCCTGTGCTCATCACCTTAGAGAAAGAGAAAAGTGTTGTTTGAGCAGACATATTCACTTAGGCTTAGCTACAGAATTCTGTCTTTTAAGGGTCACTAAGCATTTCCAGCACCTGACGCTGTTTCCTGGCAAGCCAGCATCATGAGTAATCAGCAGACACCAGCACCTCCCGGGCCCTGCAATCACTCAAGGAGTCAGCTTCTCAGCCACTGCTAATTTTAGTTCACAGTCTGTAGAAGGTACCAATGAGTCCTTTTGTTAAGCACCCTGACAGACATGGCCCGGAAATGGCCCACCCAGGTTGGGGTGGGAGCAGGGAAAGAGCATTGTCTGGGCCCAGACCTTCCTCCCCAGTGGTAGACTTCTGTAGGGGCGGTGTAAGGTTAGGAAGACCACAGAGCAGGTTTTCTGATCCAGCAGACCAGACCGGGTAAAGGAGGAGTCAGAGTCCTCAGTGGCTTTTCAGGTTTTTATTTAGATTACCAGGCACATGGCAGGCAGGCCTGCCAGCCTCCCAGCCCCCAGCAAGTCTTCACTCTATCTGGGCTCTCCAGCGTTCTCTCTCTCTCTCGGCTTCTGCTGCTGCTGGCATCCCAGTGCCGCCGCCCTTAAAAGTCCAGTCTCTCAGCCCAGGTGTACCCACTTCAGGTGCCCGCCATCAGGCATGCATTCAGGATCACAGGGTTCCCTCATCTATCCTAACGGCGGAAGGGCAGAAAAGCCTGATATCTTTTACCTTACCCTACAGGTAGGAAGGACACTGAGCAGGTATCCTGATCCAGCAGACCGGATAAAGGAAGAGTCCTAGTCCTGGAGCCCTTGGTGGCTTTTGCAGCTTTTATTGGGATTACTGGGTACATGGCAGGCAGGGGCGCTGGGGGGCCGGGAGGCTGGCAGGCCTCCCAGCCCCCAACAAGTCTTCACTCTATCTGGGTTCTCCAGTGTTTTCTCATGGCCTTGCTTTTCTGCTCTCTCGGCTTCTGCTGGCTTCCCCGTGCCACCGCCCCTAAAAGCCCAGTCTTAGCCCAGGCGAATCCAATCTACATAGGCCCACACCCTACTCCAGGTGCCCGCTGTCAGGCATGCATTCGGGACTGCAGGATTCCGTCATCTATCCTGATGGTGGGAGGGCAGAAAAGCCTGATACTTTTTTCCTTACCCTACAACTTCCTAGCTCCCCTTGGCCAGAATCCATTTCCCAACTGAGCTGCCTCACCTCAGAGTTGATTTCACTCTTAATCTGTTCCTCTGTGGACAACAAGCCTTGCGAGTAGTATCAAATTGGTCTGGTTGGTAACACCTAGAAAAAAAAAATTCAAAGCATTTTGCAAGAAGAAAGTTATGGAATTAATTGGATACAGAGTTTGAAAGCAACTTAGAAACCAAGCATTCTAGCCACTTCCTGTTACAGATGATGAGATGGGGAATTGGAAAGGTTAGGGAGCTCATTCAGGGTCACACAGTGGGTTAGTGGAGAGGATTAGCTTCCTGTGTGGGAAAGATTATATCTTCTTTACCTCCCCAATGCATCATGTCTGGCTCATGAGTAGCATTCAACAAATGTTTATGGAGTAAATCAATGCATTTTAAATTATATCCTGATTAAAGAAGCCCCCAATTTTTTTTCATGTTCCTATGTAGTACCTATGTAGTTCCTATATAGTATAGTATATCCCCTCCCACACTGTTGGAGCCATGTGATCTAGGTCTGATCAATCAGAGCACTCCATTTCCCGAAGCACAGTGATTTGTTCAATGACTGACAGGTGATCCAAGCCAGACCAATCATGAGAACTCCTTGTGGGATTTGGGGCTGTGCTATCGCCACTGGGACTGAAGGCATTGCAGACAGCTGGAGAGAGCCTGGCCAAGTTTTGGTGATGGCACTTGACCACCAATATTTGAATGTGTTTGAAGCCTCTGTATATCCCAACATTTTTCAGTTATGTGAGATGATCATCCCATTTTTTAAAAGCCAGTTAGGTTATTGTCATTTCTATCAGAATCAAATAGCAAGTAAACTAGCTTTGAAGTCCTAGTGAAACAACCTACAAATTAGTGCCTTCAACCTTCCCTCTTGTTTGAATGTTCACCCTCTCCTGAACTCAGGCAGAATGGTTCCTCGCTAGCCTTAGAGGTAAACTTTGAGCAGCCTAAACTTGACCTAGCAATTTTATTGTCTTTGCCAGTGGTTAGTATAGGTATGAGCATGTGATTGAGACCCAGAGGGACGTTTGCTGCCTGGATTCTAGAATAGGTTTTCCTCTTGCGTACAAAGAGGTAAACTGCCTTTGTACATGGTGGTGTGAGGATGGGCTGCGAGGATCTGCAGCAACCACTTTGAGGCCATGAAGACACAGTCTGAGAACAGGAGTCTGCATGTGATGGGTGCTGAAGCAGAGAGACGGAAAAGCCTGTGTCCTTGAAGGTACCACTGAACCACTAAACTTCCCCATTTCAAGTCTTAAAAATGTGAGATATCATTATTTTTAAGCTGCTTTCCAATTGGCATTCTGTTTCTTGTAACCAAAAAAAAAAAATGTCGGGCCTCCCTGGTGGCGCAGCGGTTGAGCACTGGGTTGCGAAGCTGCCCGCAGCCTCTGCGGCACCGGTTCGTTCCCCGGCTGCTCCCCGGCCACCGGAGGAGGGTCCCGCGCACAGACCTCTCCTGCCGCCCGCTGCTCCCCTCAGCAGTGTACTTCGGTCCTTCTGTCTGTCCTGCTCCCCGCTCTGGCTCTGGTGAATTCTCTCACCCTCCCGCGCTTCTGACTGTACCCAGTGCTTGTATAAATAAATAAATAAATAAATAAATAAATAAATAAATAAATAAATAAATAAATAGATCTTTAAAAAAAAAAATGTCAATTTAAATAATTATTTTCAAAATGTATTTTTTTAACGATTTATTTATTTATGCAAACAAGAGCTAGGGTGCAGGCCCGAGGTATGGGCAGTGAGAGGATTCACTAGAGACAGAGTGGGGAGCAGAACAGGCAGATCTACTGAAATACACTGTTGAGGGGAGCAGCAAGTTAGACAGGAGAGGTCTGCTGTGCCATGTGGGTAGCTCCCTGTCTGGGGACCGAACTTGTGCTGCAGTAGCTGGTGATAGCTTCATGGTGCTGAGACTTAACCCCTTACGCCACAAAGGAGGCCCCTCAAAATGTATTTTTTTTTTTATTTTATTTTATTTATTTATTTGTTTGTTTGTTTGTTTGTTTTGTTTATACATGCACTGGGTACAGTCAGAAGCGCGGGAGGGTGAGAGAATTCACCAGAGCCAGAGTGGGGAGCAGAGCAGGCAGAAGGACCGAAGTACACTGCTGAGGGGAGCAGCGGGCGGCAGGATAGGTCTGCGCGCCATGTGGGACCCTCCTCTGGTGGCCGGGGAGCAGCCGGGGATTGAACCAACGCCGCAGAGGCCGCGGGCAGCTTCGCAACCCAGCGCTCAACCGCTGCGCCACCGGGGAGGCCCCTCAAAATGTATTTTTTGAGTAGAAAAAAGTTTGAATGAATTCTTACAGGGGAGATTAATATGTAAAATGAAGAGATGCCTTAGTGAAGTAGGGATGGGGTGCTGAAACTTTGCCTACTTGGACCCCAACATTTTTCCTATGCTGGTCCCAAGTTCCTTCAAGAGACCTGTGACTATAGAACCTAGTTTGAAAACAGATCTATAAGTTAACTTTTCAACTAAAACAAGATCTCTCAACCTTGGATCTTAATTCTTTGGATCATAATTCTTTGTGACCCCCATAATTCTTTGTGGGGCTACTTTCATAATTCTTTGTGCATGTAGGATGATGAGCAGCATCCCTACTTTGTCCTCTAGATGCCAACAGCACCCTGTCCCCAGTCCTAACAACTATAAATGCTTTCAGCCATTACCAAATGCTCCTTAGGCAGGCAAGATGGTCCATGGTGGAGAACCACTAAGCTAGAATTAGTGATAGTTATCAACTATTTTAGAACAATATATTTGCTATTGTTGGGACAGTCTTGAGATGCCATTAAAAAATAAGTGAGTTGGGCCTTGCTGGTGGTGCAGGGGTTAAGGTCTCAGCAATATCAAGCTATTGCTAACCACTGTAGCATGAGTTCAATCCCTGGGTGGGGAGCTGACCCACATGGCACAGAAGACCTCTCCTGTCTCCCTAATGCTCCCCTCAGCAGTGTATTTCCATAGATCAGCCTGTTTTGCTCCCTACTCTGTCTCTGATGAATCCTGTCACCCCCACATCTTTGGCGTATACCCCAGTTCTTCTATATATAAATACACAAAAATAAATCTTTAAAGCAAATTAGTGAGTTATAGAAAATAATAAGATGAAGAGGATGTGGAGAAACTGGAACTCTTGTACATTGCTGGTGGGAACATGTAATGGTGCAGCCTCTGTGGAAAGCCTTCTGATATCTCTTTAAAAAGTTAAACAGAATTACCACATAATCTAGCAATTCCATTCCTAGGTGTCTACTCCAAGAATTGAAGGCAGGAAATCAAACAGATATTTGAACATTAATATTCATAGCATTATTCACAATAACCAAAGGTGGAAGCTACCCAAATGTCTACTGCAGATAAATGGATAAGCAAAATGTAGTCTCTATATATAATGGAATATTATTCACCCATAAAAAAGAATGAAATTCTGATACTTGCTACATACAATATGGTGAACCTAAAAAACATTGTGCTAAGTGAAGTGAGCCAGCAACAAAAAAAATCAAGTATTATAAACTTCCACTTACACAAAATATCTAGTATAGGAAATTCTTGGAGACAGACAGTAAAGCAGGGTAACCAGGAGCAGAGGAGAGTGGAAAATAGGGAGTTATTACTTATTTTGGGATGATGAGAAATTTTGGCAATAGCAAATCTTACCTTTTTTACCACAATAGAAAAAATTATCTTTGTCACCCAAATGAGTTGAAATCACAAAGTTTTGCCAATGGGACAGAATAGTGTTTGGTGCAGTACATTACCAGGGTGCTATGACAGACAATTCGAGGTGAAGGGGTGGGTGTGTTCCGGCCATCAGTAGTTGAGACGTCTGAGTTCTGAGCCATTGTGTTGTCGTGATAGGGTCTATGGAGCACTCATGTGAGCCAGGTGCTAAGAGCTTCCCACAGGTCACCTCTCAACTCTCACAAGAATCCTGCAAAGTAGGTGCTCCTATTGCTCCACAATATATGTGAATAAACCAAGACTCGGAGGAAGAGGAAGAGCCAGCAGCCAGACAAACCCAGATGGGCAGATTCCGGATACGTCCCAAACTTTAAACCATCACATTTTTTTTTTTTTCTTGTTCTGCTGACATTTGGAGCCAAAAAGCTTGACACTTTGGATTAAAAAACCCTTTTTGAGTATTTCACTTGAATGATAATAAAGGAGGTATGAGGTGGTTAGTGGTTCTCAAGCCACTCTGATCTTTCAAACTCTACAGTTATTTACTTTTAAAAATCACATTCTGCAGAAGATGTGTTTCCCCCTGAATAATGTCATTTAGATCAGAGGAGTGCTTTTCCCAGGAGGAAGGCTGAAGGGTTTCAGTGGGCCCAGGGTGCTCCCTCGATGTGAATTGGCAGTTTCCTGCTGGGGCTTAGATGTTTATATCCAAATTTTCTTGTCTATCTTTCTGCCTTACTGGGGGTGGATTATGCACTTGATGATTTAATCTGTGTAATCTCTAGACAAAACATGTCTGCACTTGGCTGCCAGGAGAATGTTAATTTATTCTGCTTCTGGATCTAGAGAGGTAAATGAAGTGATTGGCGATGCAGAGTGTGTGTGTGTGTGTGTGTGTGTGTGTGTTCATGTGCACATCATGTGTGTGTCGGTGCATGAGGTAGTAAATAGGACTTAAATCTAGGGATTTTATTTTTTTATTTTAAAGATTTATTTATTTATGCATATAAGAACGGGGGTACAGGCCAGAGGTTCTGGGGGTGAAAGAATTCACCAGAGACAGAGTGGGGAGCAGAAAAGACAGATCTACTGAAATATACTGCTGAGGGGAGCAGTGGGGGGAGGCAGGAGAGGTCTGTTGCTCCATGTGGTTTAGTTCCTTGGCTGGGGATCAAACTTGTGCTGCAGTGGCTGCGGATAGCTTCATAATGCTGTGACTTAACCCCTTGTGCCACCAGGTAGGCCCCAATCTAGGCATTTTTAAATGGAAAGGTCATGAGACTCTTTTGGGGGATTTCAATCCCTCTCCCCTGAAATTGTGTGCAAAACTTTGCATCTGTGGTTATTTTTCTGGAGGGTGCATGGTACAGTGTTTATCAGAATTTCAAAGAGGTTTTAGAGAATGTCAGTCTGTAATTTGTGAAGCCTGCTACCCGGTGGGTCTTACCCTTTGAATATCCACAATCATCTTGAGTATGAGAGGTCCTTGATATTTAAGAAGCACCTTTTATTTAGGTAAGGGAGTGAGCGCAGAGAACAGCCATGAAAATTGTTGTTATTTCAAGCTTTTTAGGTTTGAAGCTTGAAAATATTCAAGCAGGTTAAAAAAACTTTGGTAAAATGAACCTTAGCACCCAGTCTGCTCCTTCAACCCTCTTCTTCTATTTCCTGTTCCTTCCTCTCCTTCTGTTCCGCTCGCTCACCTTCTGTGCTCCAGGCCTGGAAGCAACATGGGAGTGTAAAGACCAGACACTTCCATTTCATTCAACGTATGTCTGGCACATAGTAGGAATCTGATAAATGGTGGTTTTAAAAAAGCATCCCATTCAGATCTCTGTGAAATGGTAATTTGTTCCAGACATAGAACAGGAGGGTGATTCCCTTTCTTCTCTAATAACCTAAGCAGAGCCCATACGCAAGCTCAGACATTACATATTCATAGCAAATGGTAAGCCATCTGCATGAGAGTTTCTTTACTTAAAAAACAAACAAGCATAATTTGCTGAGTTTGCCACATGCCATCCTCTGTCTGTCATCCTTAATGTACGTGACCTACTCATCACAGCTATCCATGACCAGGATACTCTCAAACCCACTGTAAAGATGAAGAAGTGGAGTTTTAAAAAGTAGAAGCGGGGACTCCCTGGTGGCACAAGAGGTTAAGTCTCAGCACTATGAATCTATCACCAGCCACTGCAGCATGAGTTCAATCCCCAGCCAGGGAGCTACCCACATGGCACAGCAGACCTCTCCTGTCTCACTCTCTGCTCCCCTCAGCAGCATATTTCAGTAGATTGGCCTGTTCTGCTCCCCACTCTGTCTCTGGTGAATCCTCCTACCCTCCTGCACCTCAGGCCTACACCCCAGCTCTTGTATGCATAAATAAATAAATCTTTAAAAAAAAAGGTGGAAGCAATTTGCCCAGGGTCAACTAGATAGCAAGTTTTGAGAATCAGGATTTGAAAGCTGTTTCCACAGTGCTGCGCCATTCATGGGGCATGCTCTCATTTCCTTGGAAAGACTTCCCATGTGAGGAGGACCATGAACAAAGTGTTAACAAAATGTGTGATATATCACACCTTTTTTTTTTTTAAAGATTTATTAATGCAAGAACTGGGGTACAGGTCAGATGCACGGGAGGGTGAAAGGACTCACCAGAGACAGAGCGGGGAACAGAACAGGCAGACTGATGAAATACACTGCTGAGGGGAGCAGTGGGTGAGACAGGAGATGTCTGTTGTGCCATGTGGGATTCTTGCCGGCTGGGATGGAGCCTGTGCTGCAGAGGCTGCAGAGGCTGTGGACAGCTTCACAGTGTGGCGCTCAACAACCTGTGCCACCAGAGAGGCCCAGTACATATATATATTTGGATTGCGCTTGGGCTTGAGCAGTCCTTCTCAAATACTACCTATATACAAATCACGTGGGAATCTTATTAAAATGCAGCTTTTGGGGCCTCTGGGCCTCCCCTGGTGGCGCAGGCGGTTGAGCACCGCGCTGTGAAGCTGTCCACAGCCTCTGCAGCACTGGTTCGATCCTGCCCAGCTGGCGAGGGTCCCACATGGCAGGGCAGACCTCTCCTGTTGCACCTGCTGCTCCCCTCAGCAGTGTATTTTGTCAGTCTGCCTGTTCTGCTCCCCGCTCTGTCTCTGGTGAGTCCTCTCACCCTCCTGCACATCTGGCCTATACCCCGGTTCTTGTATAAATAAATAAATAAATAAATAAATCTTAAAAAAAAAAATGCAGCTTTTGATTTAGCAGGTGGGTCCAGCCTGGAGTGGAGCTTGAGACCTATTGTTATTTCTACCTTAGAGATAGGGAAACTGAGAGTCTGATTAGAAATAGCTACCGTTTTCAAGTGTCAGTCATTTCTAGGGACATAATAATAGCAATAAAACAGCTATAGTTCTGATTTTAAGCAATTGACAACTGGGAAGGAAGTCTGAATAATTTAATTTGAAAAGGTACAAATGCTCCAATGAATGTTTATGAAGCCGACGAGTAGCTGGGGCTCTGGGTATTGCCATTCATCATAGGAAGAAGAGAAAAAGGCTAAGCGCGGGGGAAGATGATATATTTGGCCTTGGATGGTGTAGTGACAGTGTGGTGTCTGCCAGACAGGTCTGCGTCTGGAGTTTAGGAGAGAAATCATAGGTGAGGAGAGCAGAGAGTCTGAGAACTGTTAGTGCAAAGGTCATAATTGAAGTTAGGGAGGATTCGATTTAGAATACAAAAGAGCATGTAGCTGCCTCGGAGTCCAAAGAATGAAGAGCCTAGAATAGGTTTCTGTGTGGTCAGTCATTATGGGGTACCAGAGGAAGAGGGGTCTAAGAAAAGACCAAGTAGCATCCCCCAAGGAGGTAGGGGAAAGCCACAGAAGCCAAAGGAGGAGGGCGCTCCAAGGAGGGAGGTTTATCACTGACAATGGTCTACGCCAGAGTCACACGACATTTGATGCCTTGCGCAGAGGCAGACACATCTTGTCTGTGATATTCCTGCCAAAAAAATACATGTTCAGAATCTAATCATGAGAACATCAGACAAACCCCATTGAGGGACAACTGAGCTTTACTTTTCAAAAATATTTGAAGGACGAAGAAAGACTAAAGTACTGGTTCAGATAAGAGGAAACCAAAGAGATATGACTACTAAATGCAACGTGTGGTTCCAGATTTGATCTTAGATCAGAAAAAAAATAATATAAAAGAATTATAGGGACTGTTTACAAAATTTTAAAAGGGTTGTCTGTTAGATAAGACTCACTGTGGACTGTGTGTTTGTGTTTCTTTTGGAAGTGATCAGATAATGAAGGTGGAGCCCTCATGAATGGGATAAGCACATTTATAAAAGGAACCCCATTCTGTAATGTGAGGGCATGGTGAGGAGACAGCCGTCTTTCTTTCTTTTTTTTTTTTTTTAAGATTTATTTATTTATGCATACAAGAGTTGGGGTACAGGCCAGAGGTACGGCGGGTGAGAGGATTCATAGAGACAGAGCGGGGAACAGAACAGGCAGACTGACTGAAATACACTGCTGAGGGGAACAGTGGGCACGTCAGGAGAGATCTGCTGTGCCATGTGGGTAGCTCCCTGGCCAGGGATTGAACTCATGCTGCAGAGACTGTGGACAGCCTTATAGGTTGCGTTTTAACCCTGTGCGCCACCAGGGAGGCCCGACAGCTGTCTTTCAACCAAGAAGTGTGTTCTCACCAGACACCGAATCAGCTGGCACCTTGACCTTGGGCTTTCCAGCCTCCAGAACTGTGAGGCCATACCTTCCTGTTGTTCATAAACCATGCCTCTTTTTTTCCCAATCCCTATTCCAATCCATAATTATAGATTCAATTAGGATTTCCTTTGAGAATCTAAGTGCCATGAATTCAAGGCAATAAATCTTGCTAAATCCAGTTCAATTTGCTAAATACAATGGACCCTTTTGACAGCAAGGCAATAAATCTTGCTATCTTGGTATTCTGTGATCACAGCCAAACAGACTAAGACAATGGTATTGCATCAATGTTATTTGAAAATTGTCAATGAATTTAATAATTGTGCTGTGACTATGTAATAGAAAATCCTCATTCTTGGGAACCTGTGGTGAAGTTTTTTTTTTTAAGATTTATTTTATTTATTTATGCATACAAGAACTGTGGTATAGGCCAGGGGAGAGGGGGCTGGTGAGAGGATTCACCAGAGACAGAGTGGGGAGCAGAAAAGGCAGATCTACTGAAATACACTGCTGAGAGGAGCAGTGAATGAGACAGGAGAAATCTGTGCCTTGTGGGTCAGCTTCCTGGCTGGGGATTGAACTCATGCTGCAGTGGCTGGAGATAGCTGAGACTTAACACCTGTGCCCTCAGGGAGGCCCTGTGGTGAAGTATTTAGGAGTGAAGAGTTGTGATTTCTGCAACTTATGTTCCATGGTCCAGGGGGAAAAAAAGGCTAAATAAAAATACATAAGGTAAACGAAGCAAAATGCTAAGTGCTGAATCTGGGTGAAGGACATGTGAGTATTCACTGTATTCTTCCTACAACTTTTCTACAGGTTTGAAAAAATTTAAAGTAAAATGTGTTAAAAAAAAAAAAAAAGAAAGGAGTGGTGTACACTGTCAAATTCTGCAGCAAGGTCAAGAAAGAGAAAAGCCAAAAATGTTCATCGTATTTAGCAACATGGACTGGATATAGCAAGATCTATTGCCTTGAAGTCATGGCACTTAGATTCTTGAAGGAAATCCATAGTTGAATCTATAATTATGGATTGGAATGGGGATTGGAAAAAAAACAAGAATAGGATGCCGTGTTATGGGAGGAGATATCAGGGTTGCATGTCGTTTTAGTTTTAGTGGAGACTGCAGTGGAATAAGAAGGGTCTTGACAACAGAGAGCGTAGCTGCCATTTTCAAGAAGCTGGAGAGAGTGGGGAGCCATAGACAATAACTGCTGGAGAGAGGTGGAGTCAATGTGGGCGCACAGGGCAGCCAGGGGTGGCTGTGACATGTGAACAGCATATGGAAGGATGGGCCAGGGTTCCCAGGAAGGTGGACTGTGGATGCTCTACAAGGAGGAGCATGAATAGGCACTTAGGGAAGGGAGCAGTATTGGGAAAGATGAGGACGTTGGTGTCTAGAGCATGGAATGGGTGGGGGTGGTTGATGGAAGAGGCAGTGCGAGAAGGCAAGATGAAACCTTCTTGGCTGGCTGCTGTTCTTTTCCTTCATCTTTGCCTGAAGAGGCTGAACTCTTACCTGGTGCTGAGTCAGAAGATGGCAGGGTTGGAAGGTCAACCCTCCAGGTCATGAAGACGTATTTTATGAAGAGCTCCCAGATGCTTGAGCTGGAAGTCAAGGTACCACCGTTGTCACTGCCTCTCCTGAAGCCCCCTCGGCTTGGAGCATGCCAGTTCTTCCTTCCAAATCAGTGTCTGCTACAATCTCTATCAGTACTGCTCCCACCCTGGCCCAAGCACTGACATCTCCTACCATATCCCTTGGATTCAAGCCCTCTCTGCTGCCAGACAACAGGAGATTCAACAAAGCAGATCAAACCCCACTTTCTCCCCTTGTCCGAAATTATTCCATGAGTTCCTTCTATAATTTCGTAGAAACTATCAAGATCCTTAAATCACCTATCAGGTCCTGTATGTTCTGGCTTCAGCCTCTCTCTCTCTCTCATGTTGCTTTTTCCCAGCCTCCCTCTTCTTTACTCAGTTTCCACCCTGTAAGTTTTCTGTGTTTTCAGTTCTTTGATGGGGACAAAGCGCTTTCTAATTCTGGGTCTCTGCTCTTTCTTGCCCTTCCCTCTGTCTGGACCATGCTCTCCCCTACACCCATCCTTTGCCTGGTTAATCCTTGTATGAGTCTTCTAGGATGGTCCTAACAAAGTGCCACAGGCTGGGGGCTTGAACAACAGACATTTGTTTTTTCACAATTCTGGAGGTTTCTTCTGCAGCCTCGCTCCATGGCTGGTAGACGGCCATTGTTTCCCTGTGTGTCTTCACATGGCCATCTGTGTGTGGTGTGTGTGTGTGTGTGTGTGTGTGTGTGTGTGTGTGAGTTTCCTCTTTTTATAAGGACGCTGTCATATTGGCTTAGGACCTACCCAATGACCTCATTTTAACTGAACTACCTCTTTAAAGATACTACCTCCAAAATACAGTCACATTCTGAATTACTGGGGGTTAGTGTTGAACTTATGAATTGAGGGTGAGCACAGGGAGACACAATTCAGCCCATTAGAACTTCTCATTGGTTAGAATGTAGCTTAAATGTCACCTCCTCAGGAAGGCATTCTCTTACTCTACCTAAATTAGATTTCCCATCATGCTCATATAGACACAGTCTCCCCTACCCCCCATCACTTTGAATACCAGTCCCATTTGGCAATTGCATTTTCATTTGTGGGTCTCCAGATAGAATTTAAATGCCGGAACTCAAGGATGATATCTTTTCTGGTCACTGCTATAGCCCCAGTATATATCTATCTTGCATAATTCCTGGCCCATAGTAAGCAGGCTGTATAAATTTGTTGAATGAATGAATTGATGAAATGTGCAGGGACTGCACAGAATGTAGCTGCTTTGCATCTGGCGATACTGAGGCCAAAACCATTGAGAGGAGAGATGATACTTACCTATGTCTAAAGATCTGCTGAACAAGTGATTTCACACTAACGCTCAGGGCCCCTGCAGCAGCCTTTTGGCATGAAATGTGCAAACTGTGACCGGAAATCGATTGAAGCTCAGGGGTAGGCAGGTGGGGAGAACATATTTATAAAATTATTGCTGATGTGTGCTGTGACATAGCCCAGCATGGCACCATGGGCCAGTGTAGGATCAAAACGAATGATGTTGGGCTTTTTGCTTACAAGATAAGAAAATCCGTCCTTAAGCAGGGACTCAGAACAAATTTCATTCTTGTTCAGTTGTTTTTTTTTATGTTTTTAAAAATATTTATTTATGCATACAAGAACTGGGATACAGGCCAGATGTGCAGAGGGTGAGAAGTTTCACCAGAGATAGAGCAGGGAGCAGAACAGGCAGAAGGACCGAAATACACTGCTGAGGGGAGCAGCAGGCGAGACAGGGGAGGTCTGCTTTGCCATGTGGGTATCTCCCTGGCAGGCCGGGGATCGAACTCATGTTGCATTGGCTGTGGATACCTTCGTAGTGCTGACTCTTGCACCACCAGGGAGGCCACAGTTGTTTTAGATGTTAGGATTGATGTTCAGGTTTGATTTGAGATGCTTTTCTATGTGGATCTATTTTCAAAACTTAATATTTGGGTTTTATTAAGGTTTAGTGTATCAGTTTAATTGTTTTCTAGCTCCCAGTTCATAGAAATTCTCTGGAAGATCAATATGAGTCTCAGCCATTCTCAGAGGACATCATAAATCACAAGAGTTCTCTGGCTGAAAGGTTCTGGAGAGTTCTTTTGTCCAGTTCCCTGTCTGTAAAAAGATCATTTGATTTGTCCAGGGCAGATTGTTCATTTATTTTATTTACTTAGCAAACATTTATTGAGTGTTTATGCTCTGCCAAGAATAAACATGTGGAAGTAACCAAAAAGAGTCAGATTTAATATGTATTCTCAAAGTAGCTTCTGGCAGGAAAAGGCCAAATCTTGACCTAGCTTTTTCTTACATGGGACCTGGTCCAATTGTGGTGGCAGGAACAACTGGGCAGTGATAGGTGTCATTTTGGGGGCTCTGTGTTAGACTCTCCAACCTATCTTTGGAAAATTTCCCCTTTTATGAGACTTAAAAAGGGGGACCCTCCTTCCACCAGAGGCACTTCAAAGAGGAAGTAATTGTCTTCCCAGTGTTCTTTGCAGCCCAGGTTTGAGCATGTAACCTGGGTTTGGACAATCAGATGCACACATTTGAGATGTGAAAATGGCAGTGGTGCAAAGTGGAGGTGGGGCACTAGAGGATCTATTCTGGAGGTGGCAGGAGCAGCAGTGGGTCTGCTTTGTAGAGGCAATGACATGCCAGGGGCACCACTCAGTGCTCAGGGCCCACAGGGCTGACGTCTGAGCTGTAGTAAGTACCCCTGGCTCAGTGAGGCTGCAGTCCTGTCCCCTCAGAACTGCTCTGGCCATCATTTCCCATGTTCTGGCTGCTGGTCGGCCTGGGTGCCTGCCCACTTGCCAGGCCTGGCTCTCAAGATTTCCTGGTGATTCTGTGAGTCTCCCGCCAGCCCCAGCATGCTTAAAGGGGACAGTGTTGGTTTCTGTTGCTTGCAACTAGGAAATCTAAATTGTGCGCATTCTTGCGCCGCTAACCCAGGAATAAGAGTAAAGTGATTTTCTTATTTTTCCACAATTCAGTTTAATTTTTATCTGAACTCCACCATATATCAAGTGTGTGGTAGATACTTGGTATCAGTCAATTACGATCTCTTCTCCCCACTTCTTTTTTTACCGTTAAAGAAAAATTTTAACATAAAAACATGGAAGGATGAGAAGTAGAAGAAAATGTCACAGATAATCCTACCGTTCTAATGCAATGATATTATTTGCATCTTCTTCATTTTTTTCATTGGTAAGTTTTTTGTACATTTGTGAATATGCGTAGTGCAAGCCATTCCTTATGCTGCTTAAAAAATTACAATTAATATCACTAGATCAACATTTTCCCTTGTGAATTCGGGCATTTATAACTACACTGATAGATTTTATTAGAACATTTTGATTTTAAAAGTTTGCACATTTTTAGGAAAATTAAAACCTATGGAAGAGTTGAAACAGTAGCACAGTGAACACCCGTATACCTCCCTTGAGATCAATTGTTAACATTTTGTTGGATTTGCTTTCCTCTCTCTCTCTCAGTGTGCTTCTATGTTTTCCCTGCTGAATTATTTGAAAATAAGTTGTAGAAATTATGGTATTTTACTTCCTCGTTGTTAAGTGTGTATTTTCCTATCTGTGAGCACTTTCTCCTACATAATCTCTATGCCATTACCACAATTAAAGGAAATTAACTATAATTTCATAATATTATCCAAAGTCTAGTCCATATTCAAAATTCCCAAATTGTCCTAAGAACATCTCTTATTGTTGGTGCTAAAAGCCTGATTCTTGTAAGTTCTAGGGGTTTCCATAAAATCAGTGTATTGGGGAGGGGTTGGGGTGGCGGCAGAGGAGGCACAGAGCCCTTTGTGGAAGGACGTGTGACAGACTGTCACACGTCAGATACTTACTCTTTCCACTCGTGGGTTTTTGCTGGTTTCTTGGGTGAGCCCCTGAGAACAAGATCCCCAGTGCTCAGACGCCAGGTGGGGTTTCAGGTGATGATGCCCCTACTGGGGTGGGGCCAGGTACTCCCAAGCCTTCTCCTCTTCCTTTTTCTTCATCAAGGCAAGAAACCCTGCTTGACTATGTCTGTGTTTATTCTCCTCTGCCTCCTCAAGGTTCAGGCTTTTAAAACTTGCCCCTTTTTCTGCTTTCATGGTCTGACCACTCAAGTACAGAAGGGGCATCCAATGACAGCCATTCAGGTATGAGAAAAGAACATCAGTTATTCTTTCAAAATACTTTCCTGACTTTTTCTGTGCAGATGTCAGCACATGCCTTTAGGAATGCCTGACAGGTTGTTAAGACATTAAAGGGCCTCCCTGGTGGCCTAGGGGTTAAGTCTCAGCGCTATCGCTGCTACAGCCTGAGTTCGATCCCCTGCCAGTGGGGTGACTCACGTGGCACAGCAGACCTCTCCTGTCTGGCGTGCTGCTCCCCTCAGCAGTGTATTTCGGTCATTCTGCCTGTTCTGCTCCCCACTCAGTCTCTGGAGAATTCCCTCACCACCCCACACCTCTGGCCTACATCCCAGTTCTTCTACAAAGGGAGCAAAAAGTCTTTTTAAAAAGACTTCTCTACTAGACCACTACTCATATCATCCTAAAAAGATAACTTTTGCTGGTGTATATTGTCTTCATCTTTCTTGTATGTATAATTTTAGATATTTATCAATATAATTAATGCATTGGCAAATTAATGTTACATATCCATAAAAAGCCACCATCCTGAGCCCCCAGGCCCCCACGCAGCCCCAACTCTATAGTGGGACACTCCAAAACCTTCAGCTGCCAATGGGTAAATGCCTAGAGGAGCAGGCTGCCTCTAGGACTTTGCTAAATCCACTCGGATGGGTCAGTGCCAAGATGTTCAGTGATCCAGTGTTTTGAATATCCCCACGATGCAAATGTAAATGGGATTATATCACCCTCCTGCTAAAACCTTGCATTGGCTCCCCATTTCCTTCAGAATTAAGTTCCAGCTGCTTCACCAGGCACCCAAGCCATAATAAGGCCTGGCTCTTGCTTCCCTCATTAGCTTCTTCTCTGACTATTCTCCCACCTGCTTCCTATCCTGCCTCCTGCTCCCCCTGTCCTAGCTGAGCTGAACCCATCTTTTTCTTAGAGTCCATGTTCTTTGGTGGATTTGGGGTCTTTCCTCTGCTTGGAGTTGCCTCTCTAATTACTATCAACCTTTAGGTCTTAGATTAAATGCCTTTTCTTTTGGGAAGCAGCCCATGAGCCTTGCTGGCCTGCGTTCAGACCTCCTGTACTCTTTGAATTTCTTTCATTGTAGAACTTGTTATAACAATTCTCATTATTGCTGCTCCCTTCCCATCAGGACTCTGAGCTCCAGAGGACTAGTGTCCATGCTTATCTTGCTCACCCCTTTACCCTGGGTGTCTAGCATTGTACTAAATATTTATCAGAAGAAATAAGGACAACTACACACACATTCATGAATGTGTATGTGCATATATGTTTAGTCACACATAGAGCATGAGCAAACAGGTGGGACTCAGAAAAGGAAAAAACCTGGATGTGAATAAGAGTAGACTAATGTCACCTCAATATCTGCGGGCCCCTTATAAGTAAATAAAAATGTAGGGGTTTGCCTATATCATCACCAAGTGGAGGATGCAAGAAAATAAACATGGGGAGCCTGCTCTTTGTGCCCTTGAGACCACCAACACCCCAAAACTCCCTTTCTTATCACTATGGGAGACAAGGCATTTGAAGTCACTATTTGATCCCCAGGGCCATAAAAACATTACAATGAGACCGTACCCCACCACGTGTCTGTGCCTATTGGTACTTCTTGTCTACCATAGATTCTGGTTCCTAGCCCCGTAAGTCTCATCTGTTTTATAGGTGTTGGACAGACTGCCAGAGTGATGTTGCCCAGCTTCTTGGTGCTAACTGTTCCAGTTGTGCTGTAATCGTGGGGAGTCTGCATGGAGGTGTTATCTATCACCAGCCAATTAACAAGGGGAACTCTGGGGTGGAGCTAGTCCAGGTGGGGATAGTCTAAGAAAAATAATGACTGACCGGGTCTTCCCTGGTGGTGCAATGGTTGAGCGCTGGGCTTCGAAGCTGCCCGCAGCCTCTGCAGCACCAGTTCCATCCCCAGCCACCGGCGAGGGTCCCACATGGCACATAGACCTCTCCTGCCGCCCCGCTGCTCCCCTCAGCAGTGTATTTCATTGGTCTGCCTGTTCTGCTCCCTGCTCTGACTCTGGTGAATTCTCTCACCCTCCTGTGCTTCTGACTGTACCTGGTGCTTGTATAAATAGATAAATAAATAAAAAAATTATGACTGACTGGCTAGGGCTTGTCATGAGGGAACGCATCTCAAGGAGCTGGTTTTCACCTGTGCTGTGACATCCAGAAAGATTTGTTCATTTATTTTCTTGTTCATTCTTTCTCTGCTCTTGTGGCTGCCAGCCTCAATTCCAACAGGGAATGAAGGTAATACATGAAGAGACAATGCCCCAGCTAAAGGAGAGTCCATGCTCTTTGTTGGATTTCAAGTCCAGCCAGTAGTTTCTCTGGAATAGGTTTGTGTTACTGCTTCCCGGATATTCCACTTTTCCTCCTGCAGTGGCCTTGCTGGCAGGGGGATCCCCACCCCAAAACAGGGTGAGGATATTATCATCCACTTTGGCTGATGAAACATGGGTGGGAGAGATGGATGTCACTTTAAGGAGCATGCATGGTTTTCTGCATCTCATTTTCCTTTGGCCCCAGTCCCTGTCAATGTTCCAGATAAAATTCAGGAGAGAAGGGAGCATTTACCTCATGGGCTACCCTCAGTGGACATGTAATGCGAGTTAGAATCAATCTGAAATTGTGGGGTTGTTGCATGAACATTGCTTACCTGCCCTGACTCAAGTGCAGTAATGCTAGGGCTTTGGATTTTTTTTTTTTCTTGAGGAGCCAGAAACCCAGACTTTCTGTGAATATATACCTTTACATAATAAATTTTACTTGTTTTTGAGAGTTATCTGGTGGGGGTTAACCTAGAAGAGGTCCAGGAAAGGCTTGACGAGGAGATGAGGGATAGCAGCGAGGTTGGGGCCAGCTGAGGCTGCCCAGTTTAAATGCCACTGGGGGAGGGAAGTAGGTGCTCTGACCTTAACCCTAACCATGAATTTGAGGAGCTGAATGAACTTCAATGTACCTGGAGCTCAAAGTGGCAGGTAATGTGACCCAAGTGGTGAGCAGATCCTTGTAGATCATGAAGAATAGTTTGGACTTTAGCCTAAGGGTAATAGGGAGCCACTGAATGATTCTCAGCAAGAAGGTGTCATATTCTGAGGTTGTGGGAAAGTGACATTTATTTAATCATTTATTCTTGTATTTCTTTCCTTGACATATCTTTGAGAAGTTACTCTGTGGCTTGCATTCCTGATAAGCATGGAAAGTGCCTTTAAGGAACTCATAGCTTAATTTAATGAGGTTGCTGACACACAGGCACAGTTCAAAGTAAAAGTAGACAGTGGCATAGACCATCATTTATTCATTATTTCATTCACTTATTCAACAGACATTTATTGAGCAGGTACACATATGTCCTAGTTCCTTTTCCTATACATTGGATATATGGTGAATAATGCATCATGGATCTTACAATTTAGGTCATCTCCTAAGGTAAAGTTTCCACGTTTCTAAAATGGGAAATGTATTCACAGCACAACAAAATTATTGTGATGTTTGCATGAGGAAATGTGCTTAGCATAATGTCTGGAAGATAAGTGCTCTATAAAAACAGATTATTATTATTATACTTGTATAGAATTCCTAAAATATCTGCTATGAAATGTTCTCAGCCATAATTCCAGTCATCTTCCAACACTGTATGTCACAGAAATCACCAGATTTCCTCGTCAATCACATTATAATGAACTCTCATCAGATCTTCAGCCCTGGTCATTTTTAAGCCTTTTGTCATTTATAGACTTTTTTTTCTCTGATGTTTTTGCAAAAGGGCTTCATCATCAAAAGCGATTCATAGGAAAGATTCTGACAACTTTCAGATCATGCCACCGAACTGGGTAAGAATTTACAAAACTCGATGGAGAAACAGATAGATTCACAAAGCTAAAAAAAGATCAGGCTCAACAAGAATGAAACACATGAGATTAAATGAGATGATGGGGGTGGTATTAATTTTTCCAACTCTTGTTTAAAGTGCTGATGGTTCTTTAATGTTTTATTTTTCTAGATTTAAGGAACTTTTTCTCTTTCCTATGACTTATGGTAAATTTGGTGAAATATACCTTTATGAATAAATATGAAACACTTTTTCTCTCTACCTCATCTCTTAGTGAGCCTTCCAATTTTCCTGGCAACGCAGTTGTTGGTGTAAGTTTAATAAAAATATGTCTTCCTTATAACAGGAATGAACCACAGCAGACAGGGGGATGATTTCAGAGTGGTTGGGCTGTTCACTCATGAGACCTGTCCATTCACATTTGCGCTGACAGGTGTGTTATTCTAGAAGGATTAGCCTTATGGGAAGTCAATGGATGGGTGATCATGACAAGCCCTTATGGGGGCAGGATATATGGAGAGACACTTGGATTCATCTACTGGATGGTATCCTTACTGTTTCCCATGTCTTGATTCTTTTTTTCCCCAAGATTTATTTATTATGCACACAAGAACTGGGGTCCAGTGGTGTGGAGGGTAAGAGGATTCACCAGAGACAGAGTGGGGAGCAGAACAGGAGGATCTACTGAAATACACTGCTGAGGGGAGCAGTGGGAGAGACAGGAGAGGTCTGTTGCACCATGTGGGTTAGTTTCCTGCCTTAGAATCAACTCATGCCACACTGGCTGGTGATAGCCTGATAGTGCTAAGATTTTAACTCCTGCACCACAGTGGAGGCTCATGTCCTGATTCTTAAGGTGCTAACACACCCTGGTCATCAGGAAGCTGATGCCCTAGACCTGGTATGAGTGACCAGGTCCATGGTGACCCTGGACAGTATATGGCTGAGGATGCCAGATTGCCCTTGAAATAGAGTGACTTGGCTAATACAGTAAACAGCATGTCCTGGGTGCTTTATTTAATGCCCATCTGACAACGGAGTCTGGGACCATCCATTGGAGTTTCCAAACTAGTGAATGATTGGTGAATTGATTATATTGCCCTTCCCTCTGAGTGAGTGTTCTAAATATGTCTTGGGGTGTTATCAATGAGCCTGGCCTAACCCAAGTTTTCCCTATTGTGCAAAGTAGGCTGCCACCATGAGGGGGTTAGAGAAGCCAAGAGCCATGTATGGATATGCTCACCTAGCAGTGATTGAGGGTCACCTTTCAAAGGTCATGATGTGCAAGACTGGGCAAAAGAACATGGCATTGAACAGAGGTTTCAACCCATAAGCAGCAGGTTGGTAGAAAGGAAGAATGAGTTAAAGCAGCAGATTAAATTACAAGTAAAACTGCCTTGCCCTCTGGACTAACATACTCTCTCAGGTTTAATACATTTGAATGATCAACCAGTAGGCCCTGTGGCCCATATGTCAGACTGAGGACCCCAGTTGAGACACCTACTACCACAAAGGTAGGGTAGTCTTAGGGGACTGTAGGATAAGTAAAGCATCAGGCTTTTCTGCCCTCCCACCGTTAGGATTGATGATGGATCCTTGCAGTCCTGAATGCATGCCTGATGGCATGTGTAAATGGGTACACCTGGGCTAAGACTGGGATGCCAGCAGAAGCAGAGAAGCAGAACCGAGAGAGCAGAGGAGAGACCACCAGAGAATGCTGGAGAGCCCAGATAGAATGAAGAATTGGGAGGCTGGCAGGCCTCCCAGCCCCCCTAGCACTCCTGCCTGCCATGTACTTGGTAATCCCAATAAAAGCCTGCAAAAGCCACTGAGGCTCTAGTTCTCCTCCTTTACCAGGTCTGCTGGATTAGAGATCCTGCACTGTTCCCATTCCTTCCCCTTACAAGGAGGTCATGGAGAAGACGTGACCCCTGGTTGACCCACAAGCTGAACCGGACTTTGGGCGGCTGCGCGGCTCCTCCCCTGCCCTTGGAAGGTACATTCTGTCCTCCAGACACACAGAGGGCGCCTTTGCAAGGATGCAGCTTGAGAGATAAGTGTGTTGTTGAGACTGCAAGGTGTGCATGTGACTGAACCTGGTTAAGTCCTCTCTGCACAGGTTAACATTTGCACACACACGCGGGCAGCTGCAGAATGTGCTTGTCGCCACACCTACGTAAGTCCCTTGCTCGTTAAAACTGTGGCCTGCCAGGCTGGAGGGGTCCGCCAGTTTCTTCTGTCTCTCCTTGGCATCCAAGAGTGGCGTCTGCTTCCAAACAATGTGTGAAACCCCCTCCTCAGAGATACTGTGTTTTGGCAAGCGTAGAGGGAGACCCACCAGGCTCCACCCAGGACAGTGCTCGGTTGAAAGAGATGGCCACCCGGGGCAGCCGCTTTAAACTGAGCAAAGGAGCCTCTTTCACTTTAAATCTGGACTCCGGCTGCCTCCTCTAGCTGCGCCCCGAAGCAGGTGAGTCCCAGCTCCTCAGTTTTGAGGGTCAGGTGGACACAAAGGCCATTGGTTTACAAAACTAGATATTTGTGGGGAGGGCCTGTGTCTCAAGTGCAGTTTAAAAGTTGGGGTGCCTGGTGTGCGGTTCAAACCCTCCTCAGAGGTAAGCTCTGGTTTGGTGTCCTCTTCCAATTGTGGGTACATGGGCCCCGGGAGGTTTATGGAGAGATTGTGTCTCCTCCGCTCCTACCCACTTGCGTGTGGTTTTCTTCTCATTTGCTTGGTGTGCGGGCATCAGGCAGTCAGAGGGGGGTTTCCATATGTAGCTGCAGACTTGGGTGTGTCCCTGGAAGGGGGGAGTTTTTGTATAAACATACATTTGTATGGTATAAAGTATTTTTGTATAAACATACATTTATATATTAACCTTAGGTTATATTGTTCTCAAACTTTTCCCACAATAGATTATGTGCATCCATTGTATGCATAAGATTGGTTTAACTAGCTGATTCTTTTGTGTGTGTGTGTCTAAGAACTGGGTTGAGGGCCAGAGGTGCTGGAGCAAGAGGATTCACCAGAGACAGAGTGGGGAGCAGAACAGGCGGATTTACTGAAATACACTGCTGAGGGGAGCAGCAGGCGAGACCGGAGAGGTCTGCTGGCCAGGTGTGGGTCAGCTCCCTGGCCAGGAATTGAACTAAGGCTGTGGCTGTGATCGGGTGATAGTGCTGAGACTTAACCCCTAGGCCACCAGGGAGGTCCCCAGCTGATTGTTGATGGAAACGTGTTGTTTTCGGTAATTTTTGTTGTTGCCAACAAAACAATGAATGTGGGCCTCCCTGGTGGCACAGGGATTAAAGTCTCACCCCCAACACCTCTGGTCTACACCCCAGTTCTTGTGTGCATAAATAAATAAAAATATATCTTTAATTAAAAAAAAGACAAACAATGAATGTCTTTATGTATCTTTGAATTTCTGTGCCGGTGAATTTATAAGATAACTTTTTCGAGAAGGATAACTGGGTCTAAGGTTAGACACATTTGAAATTTTGGTAAAAGCTGATAAATTCTTTAAAATTGCATTTGTATGTTTAATTAAAACAAATTAATTAATACACATACAAATACAAATTAATAGCCAGGTTTTTAGGAGAGGTAAATGAGTTCTGGTTTGGTCAACTTAGGTCAAGGTCACGATGAATCCTCCCAAGGCACAAAGGTTAGGACTGTGAAGAGTTACTAGAGATATTAGCAAAGCAGAGTAATGCAAATTCCAAGCCTTTGTGATTTAAGATAACATACAGTGCTTCAAATCCAAATAAAGATATGCCAGGCACATTATAAAAGGTTCTCAATGTACTGTGAAAGTGTATAGGCAGCACATAAAAACACAATTCCCTCTTAAATTTACCATAAAACTAATGCATTAGCTATGATAAATATTAATTAAACATACAAATGGTAATCTTTCTTGCCTCTTTCACGTTAGAAATGCTCTAAAAGGATGGTTTGGATTCCTCGGGTCTCTTAGAAACATTTACCAAATGTCAGTGCCCTTCAGCTAAGAAGCACCGGGAACACACGTGCAGCTGATGGAGCTGGGTGATCATTCACTGCGGATGTGGGGGGAAGCACCATGGGAACCGAGGGGTGCCTTAGAGGATGTTCTAAAGGACTAGTGTAGGATTTGGATTTTGGCGTGGTTTGGGGGAGTGTTTAAGGAATTGGGGTTTTGCTTTGAATTGGATACTGGCAGGAGGTGCAAGCAATTCTATGATTGGGTGTCTTAATGCCTCTCCAAGGGAAGAAGAGACGACATTGACGAAGAAGCAGCAGCCCCTCAACTTAGACAGGACAGAGGAACTTTGGGAATTTTTGTGGCTTAGACAGTGTACACGGTTTGTCTGTGTTCAAATGTCCTTGTTTTTGTCTTGCTCCATTGTGGCCTTGTCTGATGCTGATGTTCAACACAGTGGTTGATTTTCAGCAGCACCAGGGCCCAGCTGTGGGTCAGGCAGGTCAACTCACCGCCACACCCAGGTCCAGCTGATAGTAAGTCCCAGACCAGCTCATGGGGGTCAGAGTGACTTTTTTTTTTAACTTAATTTAATTATATATATATATATATATTTACATCATTCTTACTGTACATTGCATGCTTTCTCCTCTCAGATGTAGTTCCCATAAAATTCCCACCACCAATTCACCCGTGCTCCATCACTCATAGTCCCTTATATAGGAACACATTCCCTTCCATATTTTGATTTTCTCCCTCCCCTGCAGAGTGTCTCTGATTAATAACTGCCTGTTAATTTTGTTTTTCAATTTATTATAATTATTTTTTTTCCTGGTCCCTTATTTGGTTCCCCTACATTCCTCCTATAAGTGAAACCATTGATATTTTTCTTTTTCCTTCTGGCTTATTTCATGGAGCGTAATTCCTTCTAGCTCCAACCATGTTGCTGCAAATGGCATGACTTTATCTTTTTGATTGCTGAATAGTATTCCATTATATATATATATATATATATATATATATATATATATATATATATACCACATCTGCTTGATCCAGTCATCTATTTTTGGGTGACTTCTTTTGCAGAGTGACTTCTTTTATCTCAGAAGGAAGTTTCTACCTTCTTTGCTTAATCCTCATTTCCTAAGGAAATCATGATTCATACCCCCTATCCCCTACCACCTGCCTCAAATAGATCAGGTTTTTCTGTTTTACCATCCTTAATGACTTTTGCTGCATCACAATTGTTGCTGAATTGTGCCGTGAGTTATCCAATACCCATCTCACTAACTCAGCTGTGAACACCACAAGAGCAAGGACCCCGTCTATCTTGTTCATCTCAGTATCCGCAGGGACTCACACATCAACACTTAATGGATGCTCAGAATTAGTGTTTGAAGAGTGAATATTAGATGAGCTTTTTCTGTGTGTTTGGATTGTACCCAATCGTGTCTGTATCCCAAGACCCATAACAGTGCATGATACATAATAGGTACTCAAAAACTATTTGTTACTATAATTTGATTGTTGGTTTTATATATCAATCTGAACTAGGTCAGGTAACTGGCCAAATACTCTTTGTGGTTGTTTGTGAGGATATTTCTGGAAGAGTTTAGCATTTGAATTGGCTGAGAAAAGCAGATGGCCCTCCAAGGTGGTGGGCATCACCAGTTTCTAGAGGGGTTGAATAGAACAAAAAGGTGGAAGAAGATTGAATCAACTCTGTCTGACTTTCTGAGCTGGAATATTGTTGTCCTTCTGCCTTACTGCTCCTGGTTCTAAGGCCTTCAGGCCTGGACTGGAATCTACAACATCAGCTCTCTGGCTCTGGGCCCTTGAACTACACCATTACGCAGCTTGCACATGACAGATTGTGGGATTTCTCAACTTCTATAACTACATGAGCCAATACTTTATAATAAATCTCTTCATGTATATCCTATTGATTCTGTTTGTCTGTAGAAGCCTGACTAATACATGGGTTAATGACCTAATTCTTTTCCATTTATTTTATTCTGTCCAAGAAATCATTCCAGTGGCTTTGGAGTTATTTCAAATAATTGAGTCTGTTCATGCAAATGTTGGTGGTGCAAATCCATGGAATGGTTAGCTGAAAACCATTTCAAAAAAGATTTGACCTGAATTTTCTCCTCTTTGCTTCACACACTTTATATATATATATATATATATATATATATATATGAGAGAATCTCTGCACAGCCTCAGATCAAATAAAGTACCCTCCAGGAACCAGTGACGGCTATCAGAACTGTGCACACTTCATTGGAAAGCCATAAACACAATTACCAGATCATTAAGGACTGTAAAACAGAAGCTTTGAAGCAACACACACAGAACTGCCTAGTTGGGCATGAACAGTGTCCTGCATGTGCCAGTGACTCCCTGTTGGAAGCCATCTAGGAAAAGACGAAGGATTGTGAACTCAAATGCCTTAGTGGCAGGTACAAGGAAATCTGATAAAAAAAAGACCCAGGTTCTACCACCAGCTCTCATGCCCCTTGGGGGATACATTAACTAGACTCTCTGAACCCCAGTCTCCTCATTTACACAATAGAATCTTGAGGATTAATTGCATTAATGCCTGCAAGATTGTGATTTATAAGAAATATGTACTTGGTCATTTAGATCTTCACCTATAGCTCCTGGCTTCTAACTTCCCAAACCCTTGGAATTTCCATGTTGAGAGTGATAGAAGGATCCTTTGTTATGTGAATTAGGTAACTTTTGGAAACACCTAATGATGAGGGCTGGTTGCCAGGAGAACCAACCATATGATTTGAAGGTTGGAACTTCTAGTCCCACCCCTGGCCTCTGGGAAGGGAGAGTGACTGGAGATTGAATGCAGCTTGTCAATAGTCAGTGATTTAATCAAACATATCTAATGATGTCTTCTTTAAAATCCAAGAGGGGGGCCTCCCCGGTGGCGCAGCGGTTGAGTGCTGGGTTGTGAAGCTGCCCGCGGCCTCTGCGGCGCCAGTTCGATCCCTGGCTGCTCCCGGCCACCGGAGGAGGGCCCCACATGGCGCGCAGACCTCTTCTGCCGCCCACTGCTCCCCTCAGCAGTGTACCTCGGTCCTTCTGCCTGCTCTACTCCCCGCTCTGGCTCTGGTGAATTCTCTCACCCTCCCGTGCTTCTGACTGTACCCAGTGCATGTATAAACAAAACAAACAAATAAATAAATAAAAGCATGCCTCTATAAAAAAAAAAGTTATAAAATCCAAGAGGATGGGGACAGAGGGTTTCTTGATTGGTGAGCAAGAGGAGGCACTGAGACAATGGCAGCTCCATGCCCTTTCCTCAAGCCTTTCCCTGTGCCTGTCTTCCACCTGGCTATTATAATAAACCAGTTCTCTGGGGAGCAAATAGGTGTCCTGAGTTCTGTGAGCCACTCCAGCAAATTAATTGAACCTGAGGAGGGGGTCACAGCCTCTAGACGTTTGGTCAGAAGCACAGGTAATAACCTGGACTTGTAACTGGAGTCTAAGGTGGAGGATGGTTTTGGGGGACTGAGCTCTTACCCTGTGGAATCTGATGCTATTCTCCAGGTCGATAGTGTTAGAATTGAGTTGACTCCTCAGACACAATCTCTGCTGGTATCTGAGAATTGCTTGCTGGTGTGGAATCTTCTACACACACTCATGATGGAATTGGGTTCAGCAAACCTATTCAAGGCCTTCATTCTTTACCCCTTGATTAACCTAAGGCTCCCTTAACAACTACACAAATCAAGTGACTTAAACAACAGAAATGTACTGTTTTATCTTTCTGGAGGCTAGATATTCAAGATCAAGGTGTCACCTGAGTGGGTATCTCCTGAGGGGCAGGAGAGGAAATTTGTTCCAGGTCTCTCTCTTGGCTTATAGATGACAGTCTTTGCCCTGTATCTTCATGTCACCTTCCCTTTCTCTGTGTGTCCATATTCAAATTTCCTCTTCTCATAATGATGGCCATATTGGGTTAGGGCCCATTGTTATGACCTCATTTTAACTTGATTCCCTTTATAAAGACTCTGTCTCCCTATAATGTCACATTCTGAGACACTGGAGGTAAGGAACTCAATGTATGAATTTTTAAAAAAGATTTATTTATTTATGCATACAAGAACTGGGGTGTAGGCCAGAGGAGCAGGAGATTAGGAGGATTCACCTGAGACAGAGTGGGGAGCAGAACAGGCCAATCTACTGAAATACACTGCTGAGGGGAGCAGAGAGTGAGACAGGAGAGGTCTGCTTTGCCATGTGGGTCAGCTCCCTGGCTGGGGATCGAACTCATGCCGCAGTGGCTGGTGCTAGCTTGATTGTGCTGAAATTTAACCCCTGTGCCACCAGGGAGGTCCCCTTAACAAATGAATTTTGAGGACACACAGTTAAACTTATAACACCCCTACTTTAGTACCCACTGCTGTAACAGTTCCTCTTATAAAAAAAGGGTAGAATGTATTTTTCCAATGTTTGGATCTGTGCAGGCCTTGTGATGATTTGGCCAATGGGATATTAGCAGAGGTGGTGTAGGCTGAGGTCTGCAGAAGTGCATTTCTACTATCTTGTTCCTCTGTAACTGCCATGGGAAAATTTCCAGGCTAGTCTGCTGGAGGGTGGGATGCTATGCTGTGGAACCAGGCTGTCCTAGAGTCCCAGATACCACCATCATAAATCAGCCAATAGCCCTCAGACACGGGAATCAGCCAACATCCCAGGTCAGCAGAGCCTTCTAGATAACCTGCAGTTCACCATGGACTATGTGGGAGAGGCACCAAAATCAGATGAGCCCAGCCTAAGTCAGCTGACACCTGTATAAAGGTTCATTGCTGTATGCCGTAGGGTTTTGCTTGTTCTTGGCATTATTGTGGAAATATATGACTGATACAGGGTGAATATTTCTAGCTTACTTGTGAGGACCTAGGAGAGAAGGCATGACACTTTTAGTGTTAAATGGACTGTAGCCAAGGCATTACAGTGTTTTATAAGCTCTTGAGTACTAACTGTGTAGAAGTAGAGTCACCAGTATATAGTAACATGCTATGCAATAACAATGACAAGAGGATTACAATGAGCAAAGCTAACAGATTGGACAATGGCTATCATATGTAAATATCAACTATACTGATGCACATCAGCCAGTCATAATATGTGGTGTCTGTTTGGACTCTTAGAGACCACCTAGGAGAAAAGAGAGACTCAGAGAATCAAATGCACTCAGTTGAGGTCACATAACTTGTAAGTGACAGAGTTTTCATCATAATTTGAGATACTTGTGATTTGTCTAACATCAGAAAACGTGGTATTTTCATATCTTCTTCTAAGAAAGCTTTTTAAAATGAATGTCATCTCTGGAAATCTTGTCTTGATTTGAAGCTTGAAATGGGGACCAAAAAAGGAGATTTGGCATCCATTTGTCCATCCATCCATCCACCCACCCACCCATCCACCCACTCACTCAATCACTCACTCACTCATTCAGCAAGTGATGACCAAAGGTCTACTATGTATCAGGCACAGTTCTTGGCACTTTGTTCTATCTGCTTTCATTTCTCCTGCTAAGTCATTTTTCTCCCCTAACCAAGGTCTCTTCTTTCATTTGCCTCTGTGAATGTTGGCAAGAATGGGTAAGAAACCTCTTGTTTGTCAGGGCAAGGTGATATAAAATTGATGCTGATGGTTTTAATTCACTTAGATTGTTAACTGCTATGAATTCACCTTCACCCACCTCAGTTTTGTTTTATTTGATTTTGCATTTTTGAAAGCCCTTACTATATAGTGCTTGAGCGCATACTAATAAGCATGAATATCTCATTGAAGCATCCAGATGCCTAACTCAGAAGCTGAAAATGACATATTTCTGAAGTCCGCAGTTATTTCCAATCATTGTGCTTCCATCCATCCATTTCCTTGGCTACCTTTGCTCTCCACTATGGGTCAGACTCTAGGACTGCTTTGAACTAATGGGTGGACGCCAATAATAATGATAATGTCCAATTACATAGAGCACATTATATGTCAACATGTTCTAAATGCGTTAGGTATATTAACTCATTAAATTTCACAACAACTCTGTGAGGTGTGTTGTAGTATTACCCCCTTTTACGGATGAGGAAACAGGCACGGGCAGGTAAGTGATTTACCCAAACTCACATGGATGCATGAATGGCCAATGACAGAGCTGGAATTTGAATTCTGTCATCTGGATCTAGAGTCTGTCTTTCATATACCTCCTCCCCAATACCTCTCCTGGCATCACCATTGAAAGTCTCCTCTGGACCACTTTTGGGTGAGTCTGCCGTGTCACTGAGCTCAGTGACACTGAGTAAAAAATTTTTTTTCTTGTGTAAGTCATTGAGATTTGGGGTTGTTGTACATGGAAAACTGACTGATACAAGGAGACGTTGGGTCTGATGGGACTGATAAGCACCGTATTCTACTATTTTTCCTGTAAGCAAAGCATCTAGCTTTGGTCTTGGCATACCAAGAGTGGATGCTTTGTAAAGTGGAGTTTTATTAGCATGGAAGAATGGCTAAATTATATTCTGATACTGTGTCAAAGGGGATTATAGATACATGGCTTTCAAGTCCTTATGTTTAGGGCTTTGTGATTTCTATTGAACTCTCCGACCACCAGGGTCAGTGCTGGTGCTTTGGGAGGGTGTAAATTCACAGAGAGAGCAGGTAAGAGATAATTGACGACTTTCTTCTTTAGAAGGGGATCTGGCGCCATGGAAACGACAGTATGTTCAGCTTTGTGACTGTGGATTATAATTACCAAGTTATTAACTGGAGTGTTATGGGAAAGATTGATGGTTCTTGCTCAATGTAATGTGTCCTTTAAATGCTAAATAATAAGTTAAATGCAAGGAATAAATAAGTTTGAGGGCTTATTTATGGGGTAATTATGGGATATTTTCAGCCCATAAACTAGGGCATCCTTAGAAACCCAATGCATTGGAGGAGAAAGAACCCTGAATTAGAAATCAGGAGACCTGGATTCTCTGCCACCTGCCTGCTAGTGACCTTGAACAGATTGTGTCACTGCTCTGAGCCCCAGTTTCTTCATTTGGAAAACTGGGGCTAGGGATGGGGCATAAAAATACCCATCTCACAGAGTGGTTGTGAAGTGTCCAAGTCAACAATATGATTGTATAATGGCTTCCCTGGTGTTAAGTCTCAGTGTTAACACCATGACAGCTGGAGTTCAATCCCCAGCCAGGAAGCTGACCCACATGGCGCAGCAGACCTCTCCTGTCTCACCCACTGCTCCCCTTAGCAGTGTATTTCAGTAGATCTGCCTGTTCTGCTCCCCACTCTGTCTCTGGTGAATCCTCTCACCCCCCCACACCTCTGGCCTACACCCCAGTTCTTGTATACATAAATAAATAAAAAACATTCAACTGTCCTCTGCTTTTTTAAAATAGGCAGAAACTTAGGTAAATATAGGTAAGACAATACAGGTAAATACAGGTAAAGATGAAAATAAAAACCATCTAACCCACCATCTAAATATAACCACTGTTAACATTTTAATGTGGACTCCTATTTTTTTTACCCATGTATAGAATTTCTTTTTAAAATATGAAATTGGAACCATGCTGTACATGCTGATTTGCCACCTGCTTTTGAGATGTTTCCAGTGTCATTAAATATTCTCCTAAAACACACTTTTTAAATGGCTACAGAGTATGTTAAAGAACATTGTCTAAATGGAAGTTATTGGGGGAGCCTACTTAGCCCATTCACTCAAATTATACTTTCAGACTTCCTGAAATCTTCATTTCAAATTGGTCTTAAATGGGCCAGGGCTTGACTTTAAGATTCCTCTCCACCTCCTCCTTCCTCCCCAGCTGCCCCCAGGTTCTCTGTCAAGTAGTTAATGATTGTACTAGGCATTTATTCAGTAGGGGAGCTCTCAATTTAAAGGGTCTCCGTGGTGAACCACTTTGTAAAAAGAAAAGAATGTCAGTCAAATAATCACCCTCTAATTTCTCTGCTCAGCTGAATTTTTTTTTTTTTAAATTAGATTCTCTCTTAAAGTAAGGTCCATCTACAGGCAAAAACTTCCCTACTAGCCTTCTTAAACTACCTTACAGGTTGTCAAACAGCACTTCTATTCTGAATAACAAAAAGAAATACCTTTTTCTGTTCTCCATGCCACCTATAATCCTGGTTTATTCTCTCCTATGAACAGTGTTTAAGTTGCTTTTCAGTGATTTTAACATAAACATCAAAAAAGTTAATAGTTTTCTACTTATTTGGATGTACATTAGAAATATCAATATGATATATCACATTTAATATATGTAATATGTAATCTCTATCTATCTATCTATCTATCTATCTATCTATCTATCTATCTATCTATCTGTCTTATCTGTCTGTCTATTGTTAGTTTGCAAATCAATCTCAAAGTGTCATGGATCTTATTTCTTACAGTGAGGTAGACTTTCTTAAGCACAAAATTTATTTATGTGAAAATAACATGGCAAAAAATGCAACAGGGATTTTGGTAAATTTAGTGATTGCTGTTTTGCAGCTGATATTTGGCAGATATACTGGATAATGGTGTCATGGTTCCAAGTCACCAGCATCTGCCTGGATTTTTAAAGCTCCCTCCCTTAATTGATCTCTCATCTCTCACTCTTGCCCACTTCCAGCCTATGCTCCGTACAACAGCCAAAGTGATTTTTTCCAAAATGAGCTGAAGAACTCTCCTCATTAATGCCCATCAAGGGCTTCTTATTATTCTTAAAATTTTAGATCTCTTAACATTTTATTCTCACTACAAGGCTGTGTGGTAGGGGTTAGTACCCTTTTACAGATGAAGAAATTGAAGTTCAGAAATGTAAGGCTCAATGAGAAATAAAGGGGACTCAAACCCAGGTCTTCTGATTCTAGACCTCTGTTTATTTTACTTATGCCATCTCTCAGTGCATATGACTGCTAAGACAGAAGAAGCCAGGTATGTCAAATGGGATTATTTGGTTGGAAGTGAGAGAAAATACACAGCTCAAACTGGCTTAAGCCCATTTGACTTTATTGACTCAAGTCACTGAAAAGTGTAGTGGTAGATCAGAATTCAGGCAAAGGAGGATCCAGGATCCTAAATGATAACATCGTGCTATGTGGTTCTCCCTCTCCATGTCTGTGTTCTGCTTTATTTGAGCTGACCTGATTCATAGACAGATTTTTCCTTTATGTACTTATAATGACCACCACCTAGTCCCAGGAATACAACTTACAGGTGTACTCACATCAGAGAAAGTATGACAGTCTTTTCTCCAGCATTCCTAGTTAACACCTCATTGTCACTGGCTCACATGATTATTCTGATCTTATTATTTTGACCGGTTGGATTGGACCTGGGTCATATGTTCTGATCCTGGGCTGGAGATGGAGCCCCATGGTAGCACACTGGATAAGAATAGTGGTATTCCTTAGAGATAATTCAGGATGCTTTGCCAGGAGAAGAGTAAATGTATGCAGGTTGGCAAAACTACAAATGTCCAATACTTTGGTTCAACCTAGGGAGATGACGCTGAGCCTTAGCATGGAAAATTCAGAGATGTGTAGGACAAAAGAGAACTAAGTAGGGAAGGAGAGAGAAAGTGGATTTTATAAATGACCACTTGGGATGATGGTGGTGCTGGGCTTGGGCAGAAGCAAAACTTATCTCCTCTGTTGCTCCTGTTTCCTTTTAGAGTACTGCCATGATCAGATCCCATGTGCAGGTGCTCAGATGAAGTGCAAACAATAAGTCAGTTGGTTTTAGGAGAAGTAGGAGGAGGTGGCTTTCCATTTCATTTGCAGAGATCCTTTTTTATTCCTTTAAAATGAACATTGCTATTTTCTAATTACAAAAATAAAACATGTTCGCAAAAAGAGAAATGCAGAAAACTCTTGGTAGGTACATAGTAATTATGAGGTGATCGAAGGAATAAAAATAAAAATTGCTTGTAATTTTATAACTCAGACATGACCTTTATTAACATTTTCCTTGCATGTGAATATATTGGCTGTATATAATACACATGCTTGCAATCACAAATATTTTAAACCAAGGTTTCCATCTTAAACCAGCATACCTTGTTTTGTGTTCACCTTTATTGTACTTTTCAGATATTGTCTTTATAAATTGATAGTGGCAACCTTGTCCCAATCAAGCTACTTGGTGCCATTTCTCCAATAGACATGATAATTTTGTGTCTCTGTGTCACATTTTGGCAGTTCTTGCAACATCTCAAACTTTTTCCTTATTATGTCTGTTATAGTGATCTGTGATCAGTGATCTTTGATGCTATAATTATAATTTTAGGGGGTGCCACAAAGCACACCATATTCAAATGCAAACTGAATGGATAAATGTGTGTGTTCTGACTCTTTCACCATGTACTGGCAGTTCCCCATTCTCTCTCTCTTCCTGAGTGTCCCTATTTCCTGAGACACAATACTGAAATCAGGCTGATCAATAGCCCTACAATGGCCTCTTAGTGTTCCAGTGAAAGGAAGATTTGCATGTATGTCCCTTTAAATCAAAACCTAGACATGATTAAGCTGAATGGAGAAGGCACGTTGAAAACCAAGACAGGCTGAAAATTAGGTCTCTTGCACAAAAAAAATTAGCCAAGTTGTGAATGCAAAGGAAAAGTTCTGGAAGGAAATTCAAAGTGCTACTCCAGCAAATACACGAATGACAAAACTGATACAGCCTTGTCAGAATGTCAGCCGTATTGCTGACATGGAGAAAATTTTAAGTGGTCTGGGTAGAAGGTCAGAGCAAGCAAAACATTCCCTTAAGTCAAAACCTGATCTAGGGCAAGGCTCCAATTCTCTTCAATTATGCGAAGTCTGAGAGAGGACAGGAAGCTGCAGAAGAAAAGTTTACATCTAGCAGAGGTTGATTCATAAGGGTTAAGAAAAGAAGCCTTCCCATAACATAAAAGAGCAAGGCGAAGCAGCCAGTGGTGATGGAGAAGCTATAAGTTATCCACAAGATCTAAGTAAGATCATGGATGAAGGTGGCGACACTAAACAGCAGATGTCCAATGTGGAGGAGACAGTCTCCTATTGGAGGAAGTTACCATATGGACTTTCATGGTTAGAAAGGAGATGTCTTTTGATCCATTCATCTATTTTTGGGCATTTGGGTTGTTTCCATATCTCACCTATTGTAAATAGTGCTGCAATAAGCATAGGGGTAGAGGTATCCTTTTGAATTAATGTTTTTGTGTCCTTTGGGTAGATTCCTAGGAGTGGGATTACTGAGATCAATAATATGTGGTGTATATACACAATGGAATACTACTCAGCCATTAAAAAAGATAAACTCACACCATTTGCAGCCACATGGATGGCGCTGGAAGGGATAATGCTCGGTGAAGGAAGCCAGAAGGAAAAAGAAAAATATTGGATGGTTTCACTTATAAGAGAAATATAGGGGAACCAAATTAGGGATCAGGAAAAAATAATAAATAAACAAAATTAGCAGGCAACTATAAATCAGAGCCATTCTGCAGGGGAGGGGGAGGGAGAGGGATCAAAACAGGGGCGGGAAGAGCACATGGGACTATGGTGATGGTGCACGAGTGAATTGGTGGTGGGAATTTTATGGAGGCTACACCTAAGAGGAGAAATCAACCACTATACAAAAATGAACAATGATGTAATATATAGATATTAAAAAAAAAGATGTCAATGCCTGATTCAAAGTTTCAAAAGATAGGCTAATGCTCCTATTAGGGCTCATATGAAGCTATGCTCATTTACCATTCTGAAAATAGTAGGGGTCCTTAGGAGTTATGCTAAATCTACTCTGCCTGTATTCTAAAAATGAAACAACAAAGCTTGAATGATAGCAGATTTATTTACAGCATGATTTACTTAATATTTTAAGCCCACTGTTGAGACCTGCTCCTCAGAAAAAAAAAAAAGATTTCTTGCAAAATAATACTGTTCATTGACAATACACCTGGTCACTCAAGAGCTCTGATGATGTACAGAGAGGTTGATGTACAACCAATATCCATCCTGCAGCCTACAGATCAAGGAGCAAGTCTTTTTCTTTAAGAAACACATTTTGGACTCTGATTGTCTTGTGTGGAGCCAGTTACACATTGCCCTGCACACCTCCTAACCATGACTTGCAAAATTGAGGCCATCAAGGACTCTGTTCACAGTCAGGTGGAAGCTTGCCAAATATGTCAAAATCAAGAAGAACAACAATTATGTGAATTTTTGAATTTGATAAAGCAGATACCATTTTACTTGGGTTACTACAAAGAGAAGTCAGAGAAATGAAAGCAGTTCCTGCCCCTAGGTTTGGTGATAAGGGAGTTGAAATGAACCAAGTGTGCTGATTTGAGTGGTATTAAAAATGTAAAAAGCTCTTGAAAAAACACATTTTGTAAGGCTATGGCTGCTATAGATAGTGATTCCTCTGATGGATGTGGGGAAAATCAATTGAAAACCTTCTAGAAAGTCTTCACCATTCCAGATACCATTTAGAGCACTCAGGAGTCATGGGAGAAGGTAAAAATATCCACATGAGCAGGAGTTTGGGAGAAATTGATTCCAATCCTCATGGATGACCCTGAGAGGGTCAAGACTTCAGTGGAGGAAGTAAATTCAGATGTAGTAGAAATAGCAAGATTTTTTAAAATTTAAGTGGAGACTGAAAATGTGGCTGAATTGATGCCATCTGATCCTACTCAAAGAAATGAGGAGCTGCTTCTTACGGATGAGCAGAGTGCTTTGTTAAGATGGAATCTACTCCTGGACAAGATGCTGTAAACATTGTTGAAATGATTTTAGACTATTCCAGAAACTTAGTTGTTAAGGCAACAGCAGGGTTTGAGAGATAGACTTCAATGCTGAAAGTTCTATGATGGATAAAAATGCTATCAAATAAGCATCACATGCTATCACATGCTATGGAGAAATCTTTTGCGAAAGGAAGTCAATGAGGCAATCTTTATTGTTGACTTATTTTAAGAAATGCCAGATTCATCCCAACTTTCAGCAGTTGCTATCCCGATCAGTGAGCCACCATCAACCTCAAGGCAAGACCCTCCTTCAGCAAAAGGATTACGATTTTCTGAAGATTCAGATGAAAGTCAGCATTTTTTAGCAGTAAATTACTTTTTATTTTAGCAATTCAATCAGACATATCTTTAATTAAGGAATGTACTTTTTTTAAAAGAAATAATACTTTAATACTTTTACACACTTAATATGCAATGTTTGCAGTGTAAACATAGCTTTTATATGCATGAGGACTGGAAGAGATGTGTGCAACGCTCTTTATTGCAATATTTGCTTAACTACAGTGGTCTAGGACTGAAATTGCAATGCCTTTGAGGTGTGTCCAGATACGATGCTCTTTATAATTTGTTTTTTTTCCACTTAATGATGTGTTGTTTTTTTTCTATTCATTAAATGGTTTTGGAGAAATATGAATTTTAATGACTCCCTAGTGTTCTAATACATCTGTGTTACATAATTAATTTAACCAGTGCCCCATTATTGGGTATATTAGTAATTTGAAAATTTTCTACATTATAAATAATATTGAGACAAAATTCTATATGTACAAATAGCTCTATTAATTTGATTCAAGCACAGCTTTAAAATTTGTATTCCATATCACCAATTTGCTTGAGGACTTTAATTTTAAAATGTATTTTTATTATAAAGTCTTTATATGTTCTTTCAATCTTCTAAATTTACAGAAGCAAACAGTGAACAATCCTAGTCATTTTCCCTGAAACTTGCCATGTCCCCTGCCACTCTCTAAAGGTAATTACTGTTAGCAATATTAACATAATCTTTGGGGACTTTTTCAGTGTACACCCCATCAAGCATCCATCCAGGTTTGTTAATTTCTGCTTGAATGGGATTTGAGTGATCCTTTTTTGTTACTAATTTTTTTAAGTGAAGTGAGATTTCCTATATTGTTATGTGGAAAAAATCAGGCTACAATAGGTTTTGGACCTTCCTGTTTGGAGAACTCCATTTTTGGTTATTATGAAGCTGTGAAAAATCTGGCCTCACGCTTCCAGCTCTGTCGTCTAGCTACCCCCCACGTCCGCATACATCTGCGTATGTGCTCTCCTTTGCCAAACCCTTTTGTGGCTGTCCTGTTTGGATTCTACTCTCAGCAATGTTTCCTCAGAGCAGATCTTTCCTTGCTACAAGAGAGCTTTGATTTGGTGTCCTTGAGACCAGCATTTGGATCTTCCTTATCACCAGCTGGTCCCTTGCATCCACTCATGAGCTGGGATTCACAAATCCCCTCCCAGTTGCAGTTGATGCTCTCAGATCTGCCTGCCTCACTTCCCTGTGTGTATGAGTTGAGGGGTTGGAGGTCTTAGGAGGACCCCAATTCCCTTCGTTTCCTGCAAAGATGCTGGTGCCACATGGATCCAGGAGCTGCTGATGGCTTGTCCTCACCAACTCATTAGTTGGGACTGGTTACCCAATTGTAGATCTTGTCTGTGAGATAGGGACTCTGGTGCACATGATGAGGTGAGGAAGTGCTGTCAGAAGATAAGGAGGGAGGGAAGCAGGAGAGACCAAAGAGAGGAGCTAAGCAAAGATGGGGTGTCAGGTGAAGAGGATCAACCTGCTTCCAGGGATGGTCTGGGGAGTGACTTGCTTCATAGTGTCCCTCCTTAAATAGGGTGTCACTTTCCTACCCCCATGTCAGGTGCAACCTGCTGGACAAAGCGATCCATTGGACTGAGAGTAATTCATCAACAATGAGCCACAGGTGTGGGGAGGGGTGCATCAGCCCAGCCCAGGGGTCTGGGGGCATCACCAGCATCCAACAGCACCCCACTTCGCTCTCCCAGCTGTCCCTCTGTTTTTACGCTAAGACTTGGAGTAATTCTAAAACCATGTCATTGTCTTTGCCACCTTCCCAGAATCTAAATTATCCTTTATATATTGACTTTCTTCCTCCAGAAAGCACCTGATCCCTTCTTTATACAGAGCCCCTGTCTGAGAGAAACAGAATCCAACAATAATAAATTAAGGATTGTATAAAGATTTCCTTGAGACCAGACTTTATGTCCTGTTAGTTCTGAGTTCCCAGTGCTTTCCACAAGGTGGGTAAGGAGTTCATTGGATCGACTTGACTGATGCAGTACAAAGAGAAAAGAAGTCTACTACCTATGGCCTGTTCTTTGCTGATCTTGTAAGACTTTTCTGACAGATCCCATAGCTTTGGGGAACCATTCAGCTACAACGATGGGCTCCTTTAGTAACTACAAAGCCTGGTCTCTTATCTAGTTTAAATCTTTTCCTCCTCCTCCCTTTGAAGGGGCAGACCTGCAGGAGGGAGCGTGGGCTGGCTTTTCACTCATTCTTTAGTCCACTCCCTTGGTTGTAGGCGGCAGATTTTAGCCCCCTGGAGGTTGGAGGAGGTGGGTGGAAAGGAGAGATTGGGGTAGAGACGGGGCAGCAGTGAGGGATCTCCTGGAATTAATGCAGCTGCAACTTGACATTACTATCCGCTGGGCAAAGTAGAAGCTGATTTTCCCATGGGACATTTTTTGGGTTCTCAGTAGTCGCCCACTTGGGTCTCTGACTACAGAGCTTTTTCTGCCCCTAGCTGCCATGGTCCTTGAATCTGTACATGTTTGAAGGTGGTGCCAGCTGCTTCCATCTGGGGGAACCATATTTATGTCCATGAAGCTCATTCCTTTGAATGAGTTGCCAGTGGAAGTGAAGCTTATTCCAATGAAGTTCTCAGGTCATTCCACTCCCTAGCACGGAGAATTCCAGGCACACTCTCTTGCCCTGTTATATTTCTGTTGAAGGTCCAATACCTGCCCTGAGTTCACTGCACCCCAGAAAGCATGTATCGAGCTCTTTAAGGCCCCCTTGCTTGTTTTGAGGTAAGAGAACATACAGTCCTTGTCTAAGGTGAAATCTGGGGAGCATACCCCCCAAATATCAATCATATAATCCCTGGACTTCTTAACATTTTGGTGTTATGAATGTGCTCCCCCATATGTTGAAGTCCTAACCTCCAGTACCTCAGAATGTGAGTGCATTTGGAGACAGACTCTTTAAGGAGGCAACTGAGGATTACTGAGGTCATTAATGGGTGGACCCTAATTCGATATGACGGATGTCTTTATTTATAAGATGGGATCTTGTAAATCAGGTATAGAGGGGAGATCTTAACTTCAGATTTCTAACCTCCAGAACTGTGAAAAAGTAAATTTTGGTGTTTAAGCTATCTAGGCTAAAGTACTTTGTTATGTTATGGCAGCCCCAGCAAACTAATATGCTGGGCAATTTGAATAATTTACAGGCTAGTGGAAGTTCCCATAGGGACAGATCAATTCCTGCTAGTCCAGTCTGTGGAATTCTTAAGTATTATTTTAAAAGAGATCACTAGGTCCCATGAGGGTAATGCTTATCACAAAGGAATATTTTGTTAATGAGGAAATTTCAAGAAAAGATTGGAAGGTACTGTTTTGGGTGGGGCTTTCCCTTAAATTATACTAATGCATTTTAGCTACACTAGCCCTGAACATGGCTGTGTGTGTGTGTGTGTGTGTGTGTTGATGTCTGTATTCAAGACATCAGTGAAAGGTAAGAAGGAGGGGACGAAGTAAAGAACAGATCAGACTCCCTCTGTCCAGGGGTTGCCTTTCATAAGGAAGTGACCCAAAGGGGACATTTTATGACTAGATGTCTGTTTGACTCGACTGGACAGGACTCATCCTTCAAAGCCATTCTGAGTTGCCTTTAACACTCTGCCCAGAATAGCAACTCCATCGGCAGGAGCTTTTGCAGGTCAGACAACTCTGTTTCCCTGACAATAAGATCATCCTGTTTAGATCTAGGTATTGCTAACCAAGTTAGGTGCAGAATAATTTAAAGCTTCAGCATTCTGTTTTTGGAAATCAGCTAAAGGAATGACAGGTTAAGTGTTGATTTATGCTTTATTTGACTTGGAGGACTAAAGGGAAGGACAATAGAGCACATGAGTCTTGAACAAAACTGATATGAAGGCCTATTGGAGAGGATCGTTATAGTCTCCCAATCTCATGATGTTACAGAGTCTGCCCTTATCCCCTGGCAAAATCTCAATATCTATTATGGTTATTGTTAGTAAATTTGTTTTAGTCTATGTATAAAATATCTCATGCAAGAGCATTAAGGGCCTGTGAAGATCTATTTATTTACCTATTCATAACCAACTTAGCCAGTATCCATCTATCCACTCATCAATTCATCTACATATCTATTCACACACATATCCACTCACCCATTCATGCATACATGCATCCATCCATCCATCCACCCACACACCCACCCACACACCCATTCACCCACATAGCCATCCATCCATCCATCCATCCATCCACCCACCCACCCATTCACCCACATATCCATCTGTCCATCCATCCATCCACCCACTCACCCACCACCCACCCACTTACCCACATATCCATTCATTCATTCACCCCCCTACTTACCACCTTCTCAGTATCTCTTCAATCCAGTAACTTTTCTCCATATCAGTTTCTTCCCTTGCATATCTGAAAAAGCCTCTTCACTGGTGTCCTTACTTCTAACTCTCCCTTCTTGCATCTTTTGTCCATATTGAAGCCCGAATCTCTTTTTACACTTCAGTTTCCTCACCGGTAACATGAGGGTAATAAGCCACTTCTCTGGATGACTGTCAATGGGATAATCATTTATTCATCCAACAATGATCTATTGAATGTCCACATCATGTGTCCATCCCTTTTGCCAGCGCTGGGTATACAGCAGCTAAACAAGACAAACAGAGCTTTTATTCTAGTGGGTGAGAAGGACAGTGACTATAGAATCCAACATGTACATGATGCAGTCAGGTCATGACAAATGTTTAGAAGAAAAATAGTAATCTACATGAAATGCTTAGTACCATGTCTGGCATATAGAGATGTCTAATTAGTGGTAGTTGTCATATTCAAAGTAATTAGTGTTATCTTGTTATTAGCTGTCTAGAAACTTTCGATGATAATTATAACTATCAAGCATTTATTGAGTACTTCATGAACCAACTATTATACTAAGCCCTTAAATCCGCAGCGACACTACGAGATGGATATGAGTTTTGCCTCATTTAGATGTGGAAATGAGGCAAATGCCTCGTTGTCTTCAAGGAAACATCTACATTCTTTCGCCAGGTGTCCCAAGCCTTTCATGATCTGGCCCTCTCTCTCTCTAGCCTCATGTCTTGATGACCTTTTGTTTCTTGCCTTTTTACTCTCATTCTTCAAGACTCAGTTCAGGCATCACTTCCTCCAGGAAGTTTGCCTTGACTGCTACCCTCCTCATTATGTGCTTTCCCTAGTGTTCCCAAAGTTCCTCTGTTGTGGTTCACATCACACATTACTGTAATTGTCCTTTCTGTACCAGCTCCCTCTGAGAGGATGTGAGTTTTCTCAGGGTGAGTCCTTGTGTCTTTTTTGCTCTAACTCCAGCGCTAGCCCAGTGGCAGGCACATAACAGGTGCTCAATAAAATGAATGCCTGAAGATGTTCTGTTTAAATCCTTTTGTTTCTGGGGAAAAGGCTCTTCTTTGGGAGAATGTATAGCTCTGAGAGGAATTTCCTTGGGAACCAGTGTGGATTGGGAACCCCAAGAATGGGTTCTGACCTGCCAGGGCCTGTGTGACCTACAGCTAGTTAATCAACCTCCCTGTGCCTCTGCTAGAATGTTCAAACAGATACAAGATTGGTAGGAAAGTATTTTGCACTCCAACAAGAGTCAAACAGAAAAACAGCTTGTAGCTTTGATTAAAGCATATTTGGTTAGGTAGGTGTGAATTTCATGTCCTGGCTTGACACGTTTGCCATAGGAAAAATAAAACTAGATTTTTCAGAATCTGAATTTATAAGCAGGAAAGAGATTAAAGGATGAAAGAAAAAAATCACCTTGCTTTGAAAGGGACACACCTACTTGACCTTTCTAAATAACAACTTCTCTGGGACAATCCAGAATGCGGAGTGTTGGCTTTGCAATCGAATCATCTGGTTTAAATTCTTCTTGCATTTACCAGATGAGAGCCTGGACATAGTTTTAACTGCTGTGGTCCTCAGTGTTACCACTTGTAAAATGAGGAAATAAAAGTTCTTGGTTCTTATGCTTGTGGTGTGGATTAAATTAGAAAATAATCATGTGACATGCATGGTAGTAACTATTATTCAGTACTTGTTTTAATGTAACTACTTGAAATGTTCCAGTTACAAATGCAGCTTATGTTTATATATATATATATATATAATTTTTTAAAGATTTATTTATGCATACAAGAACTGGGGCATAAGCCAGAGGTGCAGGGAGGTGAAAGGATTCCCCAGAGACAGAGTGGGGAGCAGAACAGGAAGATTGACTGAAATACACTGCTGAGGGGGGCAGCGGGTGAGACAGGAGAGGTCTGCTGCACCATGTGGGTAGCTCCCCTGCCGGGGATCTAACTCATGCTGCAGTGGCTGGCAGTGGCTTGATAGCGCTGCCTCTAACCCCTGCGCCATCAGGGAAGCTCTTGTATTATATATTTATAGTGGACAGTGTTGTTCAAGACTGGTTTCTTGGAGAGCATGGTCTGCACTTTCTTCAATGTGTGTGTAGAATCCAGCATTTATTTGGCGTGTATGCACTGAACGTGTTTATACCAAGTAATTGGCTTCACTCTGGTCTTGCTGCTGCTAGCAGCTTTCTGCAAGACAGGGCTGGGGAGAAATCAATTTGACCCAGAATCATTATTTGACTGGTGGGGCTTTGGTTGTGGTTCATGTGGAAGGACCTCATTTCCAAAGCTTCAGCCTGAGAACAGTGGATTGGAAGCAGGGGGGGCAAAAAACTGGGCACCACTGTCCCCCACCCCATAAAGGGCAGGCCAGAAACCCAGATGGTGGCCCCCAGAGGGACACCTCCAGGACAGATTTGTTGCCAGGAGGTGAATAGTTCTGGCTTCAGGAAAGAGAATCTATTCCAGAGGAAGTCTGAGAGTATATTTTGTTCCAGAAAGCAATGTTGCCCCCGGCACTCCCAGGAAAAAAAAAGAGAAGCAGCAGATGGGGAATGAATATTGGCCAGGATAGGATGGTTCTCTTTCAATTAAAATATCAAATAGGGAAGTAATAGGAATAGGGCATTAGCGGTGGCTTCTGATAACTTAAAGACTAGGCAGTGCGAGCAGGAGGATCAAAGAAACGTTATTATCACATGTGAAAAAGAAATGGCCATGGATTTTTTTCCACTTAAAACATTTTTTCCTCCTCTTAGTCCTTTTTAGGAGTTGATATTGACTTATGTTTGACAAGTCCAGCAACCATTTAGAGTTGCTATTAGAAGAAACCTTTAAAATAACTATGAAGAGTCAGGTAACATTTTCTCTCCTGGGTTTCTTAGTTTTTAAGTCTTGAAAGTTCTGTCAGGCTTCTGAGCCTGCCCAACTTCCTGCCAAGTAGGTCAGGAATCCCTCTGGGTTACTGGGATTGAAGGAGAAGAAAGGCAGTCAACCTCCTGGGCAAATATTTATTCTGTCCCTGAGGCAATGAGGGGAGGGTTCTGGAAACAGGGTGTCAGGGTGTCTTCCTCATGAATCCTTGTTGCCAAGGAGAAAACAACTTAGACTTGTTGAGGGGTAGCATTCAGTCTTGACTTGTTCAGTAGCATTCAGTCGCTACTGAACAGTGTCTGAAATGCTCGGAGGACCCCAGGACACTGTGGGACAGCATTGCTGTCAGGCGGCCATTTTTCTGGAGATGCTTCTCTCATGTGATCCCTGATTATCTCTGCTGAGAAACCGTCCTAAGGGTATTTGAAAATATTTCTGTATTTTCCTCTTGATTTCAGTGTGGTTTTAGACTGCCACCAAACCCACACTGGCCTGCCTGAGATGTTGTGGGTTCAGGACTGACCATTCTCGGATGATGTTTGTGGTAGAAGGTGCGTGGGTGGGTGGTGGGTGGGGAATCTTTTTTTTTTTTTTTTTTTTTTTTTTTTTTGTGGGTTGGTCGGAGGCTTCACCTCTCATTGACTTAAAAATTGTGTAAAGGCCTGATCCCCTAGTTTTTGACATGGAAATAAATTTCTCTGCCGAGAGCTATGTTGTATGATATGCTCTTCAGAACTAGACTTTATCCTGCTGTTTATTGCTTCCCAATATCAAATTTTCTCCTCTTTCCCAACAGAATCTGAATTTTCTCTCCATCTTCTCTCCATCTCCATTTTTAAGGGTAGATCTAAATCAGAGATCGGTCAACTTTTTCAGAAAAAGGGCCAAGGTAGGTATTTCAAGCTTTAGGGAGGCAGATGTAACTGTGTAAAAACTGTGCACCTGTGTAGCAGCTCTCTGTGGTAGTGTGAAAGCAGTCACAGAAAATATGTAAATGAACCAGTGTGGTTCTGTTCCAGTAAAAAGGTGCCTATAAAATCAGGCAGCAGGGCAAATGTGACCCGTGCGCACTGTAGTTGACAGACCCCAGTCTACACTGATGTAAGCCAGGGCTTCTCTGTCTCAGCACTATGGCCACTGGGGCACAACTCTTTGTTGTGGGGGCCATCCTGGGCTTCACAGTCTGTTCAGCAGCATCCCTGGCTCCACCCACTAGATGCCAGTAGCAGCCCATCTCCAATTGTGACAACTAAAAATATTCCAGACATTGCCAAACATCCCTGGGTACATTTCCCAGGGGACTGTTATCAGGCCGGGGCAGTCACGTGACTTGGCAGGTTCACATGGAGTAAAGGCAAGTCTGTGATTTGGGAGAGGTCCGGTCTGTCTGTTCTGAGACTTAAACATGAAGCATCAGCAGCAGGCACCACTGACCACCATCACACACACCTGACACCTTGGGATGTGGTTTGCACCACGGCTGGCAGAGCAGAGGGCTAAGGAGAAGCAAGGTCCTCGCCCGGCAGGGAATCAAGCAGCCCTGAACCCTCCTTACGTAGGGACTTCTTGGTGGATAACATGATGTGTCCTCAGATTTTAGAAGGAGTTTCTTGGGGGAGTTCAGGGAGATAATTTATCAACGGTCACAGAAGAGTTTCAGTATTTTTACCTTGAGTGCAGCCTGCATTTGTGAGAAATGGCTGCTTATCAGTCATGAGGCTCTGGGGAGGCAGGGGCTGTGATTGGGGGCAGATCATCTTAAGGGTATGGCGGGAGACACTGATTGGTGTCTCAGTGCCTTTGTGCTTCCTTTGGCATTCACAAAGTCCTTTATGAATTTATCTTAGCACGTGGCCTCCGGTAAATGGGGTGGCTCTTGGATTCTTTTTGGCTGATTTGGGGGTTGGAGCTAGATCTTTTGGAAGAGCTTAGATTGCCTGGTTAGTTACAGAAACATTTTTAATCTGGTCTTCCGAGGAAGGAGATTTGATCAGGAAAGAGTTGGCAATGTTTCGCCTCATACATGGGCCTCTGGTCCTGAATTGCAAACGTGTAGCTGCAAAGATAGCAGGAAACAAGTATCGGCTCACTTCAAATCACAGTTGCGCTTAAGGTCATGCCCTTATTTGTTTTAAGTCTTCCCTTGTCTCCCTGCCCCCTTCACCACCCTCCACTTCTTAGCTGATTCTGCAGTGGTAAAAATGCATACAGAACAAAATCAATAAAAAGCAAACTTTTAAAAAGGTTTTCACAGCAGACTATTGAGTGTATTGGAAGGCTGCTAGATTTCAGCAGAATGTGGCTTCAGAACTTGGCTCTGAACTTACAGGTCATTTCATTTTCCTGATCCTCAGTTTATCTGTGGGAATGGGTAGAATGACGTGTACCCAGAGATCGAAGATGATACAAGTGAGAAAGTTAATGAGGCAGGGGATCGGAGGAGAGGCTGCTTGAACCGAACAAAGGTGTGATCAGTCAGTGTTTCAGGCTTGCCTTCCTCTGCCTTCTCTCCTGGTGGTGGCTCAGGAACTGAGGGTAAATACACTTGGTGTTGGTATTTTTTTTTATTGTGACTGAGATTTCCTTGTTCTGGGCTGAGAAGGGGATGCATAGACTGGGATGCTGGCTGGATGGCCCTAGGCAGTGGTCTCAGAACCAGATGTCAGGGGTCCCTGTAGGCCGTTTCTCAGCATCCCAGGGTACTCAGGGCCTATCGAGGAGGAAAAATCATCTGTTGGCTTCCTAAGTCTCTCCAAATGCGGAGTGAAGAAATGGGGGGTGGCGGGGTACTCTGTTCTGAGTTTGAATGCCCTCAATCACTGAGCAGTTGCAAATCCGTTAACCTCCCTAAGCTTCACCCATCAAAGGGTGCTAAAAGCAGGATATTTGGGAGAATGACCTGAAATACATGCCTGGTACATAATGAGCATGGAAAAATGGCTCGCATTGAATTTTACTCTCATTCTTTGGAAACTTGTTCTCTGACAGCTTATTATGGGATGTGGTTGTCCGGGTGGAGGGAGAACCTCGGAAAAGATGTCAGCGCCCTGAGGACAGTGGAACTGCCTGCATGAAACTTTGTGAAAGCTTTTTCGCTTGGGCCAGATTTGAGTCATCACCGCTGCTAAGAGTCGGCTTAGATTCTTTCATCGCCTGCAACCCTTACGCCCCACCTAGCACTAAGTTCTGCCACCCACTTCCCCCCAAATGTATCCTGAACAGAACCCGTGTTTTCATCTCCCCCGCTCCTGCCCTCCTCTCTCACCTGAACCCCTGCAGAGCCCGGGAGCCGACCTCTCTGCTTCTGCTCCTACCTCCCTGCCACCCACTGTCCCCGGAGCAGCTGAGTGATGTCAGTGTAAACAGATCCTCACCTCCAGCTCCCCAGCCCCTGTCCCCAGTGGCTTCCCACTCCACCTAGAAAAACTTCCAGTGTTTCCTAAGCCCCGGTGTGGCTGAATTCTTCACATTTTTTCAAGTCTTCATTTATTATTATTATTTTTTATTATATATATATATATTTTACATCATTCTTCATGCTTTCTCCTCTCAGGCATAGTCCCCATGAAATTCCCACCACCAAGTCACCCGTGTTCCATCACCATAGTCCCTTGTGCTCTTCCCTCGCCTGCAGAGTGTCTCTGATTTATAGTTGTCTGTTGATTTTGATTTTTAATTTATTATAATTACTTCCCCCCCCCTGCTCCCTTATTTGGTTCCTCAGGTCTTCATTTAAATGTTATCAGGGGGCCTCCTCTGTGGCGCAGTGGTTGAGCGCTGGGTTGTGAAGTTTCCCCGCAGCCTCTGCGGCGTCGGTTCGATCCCCGGCTGCTCCCCGGCCACCGGAGGAGGGTCCCACATGGCGCGCAGACCTCTCCTGCCGCCCGCTGCTCCCCTCAGCAGTGTACTTCGGTCCTTCTGCCTGTTCTGCTCCCCGCTCTGGCTCTGGTGAATTCTCTCACCCTCCCGCACTTCTGACTATACCCAGTGCTTGTATGTATAAAGAAACAAACAAACAAATAAATATATAAATCTTTAAAAAAAAAATGTTATCAGGTGCGTCCCCAGCCTCACTGTCTTTATAGAAGTTACAACTGGTAATTATACACCTATTTGTGTACTTATTCCTTCACTGTCTTCTCTGCTGTGTTGCAAGCTTCAGGAGGGAGGACAGTGTCTTGTTTGCCGTCTTTGTGCCTGGCACCTAGTAGGTGCTTTATGAAGATCTGGTCAATGAGTGATTGTCACCAGGTCATCCTCCCTTACTTTGTAGCTTCTGAGGGGGAGGAGTCTCTGGTGTCCTAGGAAACAGGAGAGCTTAGTGGTTAAACAGGTGCTCTCTAGTGCCAGACTCTCTGGGTTCAAATCTCAGCTCTGTCTCTTGTTACTTGTCACTACCTTATTTTGACTCAGTTTCCCTCTTTGTCAAATGGGATAACATCGGCATCTACTTAAGGTGGTTAATTGAGGTGATGTTTGTTAATTGAGGGCCAGGTCGTGGATGTATTAAAAGATGGTGACTTTGATTATCCAATGTGTACGTGATGGAAATTTCCATTTCTGTGTGATTGTATACCATTTTTTGAAGTCAAAGCACCATTTATTCATCTCCACTTTGAGCAGCATCTGTTTTGTGCTCTATTCTGGGATATAGAGCTGATCCCACAAACACAGCTCCTTTTGGTGGGGAATATCACCTTCAAACAAATAAGTATAGGTGGGATAAGGTAAACAAAAGAAAAATAGAGTGTGAGAATGAATTCCAAGGGAATTCAATTCCAAAACTTGTGTGTGTGGTCAGGAAAGGTCTACCACAGAATGGAGATCCAAGCTAAAAGTAGAGCTAGAGGCAGTGGGGAGGGGGCTGAGGGGAGAGTATGCTAAACAGAGGGAACAGTTTGTGCAAAGGCCCTGAGGCTGCAGAGAATGTGGTCCATTCATGAAGCAAATGTGCCAATAAATACATAGCTGGGAAACCTGGTTTGGGGAAAGGATTACTTTTTCAAGGCTCTTCCCACAGAAGACCCTGAGATAAAGATTTGAATGATAAAGAGGTTTGCCCCAAACAATTCTGGGAGGTGACCCAATACCAGTTGAGGAATAGGGAGGTGAGCCAGGGAAGATCAAAGGACAGGAAAGGCTGCATTAGAAGCATTACCATTGTAGACAAATGAGAACTCTGAGCCCAGCGTCAAATATGGACCTCAGTCAACCCACCCAAAGGGCAATGGAATTGCTTTTATACAGTCTCCCATTAGCCATTGTTTGAGGGATGAGAATTGATTCCCTGTCTTGCATACGAGGAAAGTGGGCTCCGGTTGCCAGGGCAATTGACATGCACAGAATGATTCCTTGGCTGGTAGAGCAGAGGTGAGGGGATCCCACAGAGCACCGGCCACATGCACCCCAATTTCCACTGATGCGCGAAGGTGATAGGTTTGGCCAGGCTCAGTGTGTGAAAGGCCTTAGGAGCTTGTGAAAAGGTTTTGGACTCTACCCTTTGGGGAGCCACTGTTGAGTTTTAAGAATGAGGCATGGTCCAGCCAACAACTCAGAAAGATCACTTCCTGTGGCCAAGGAACTCATGCAGAATGAGAACTGGGGGGAAACACAGCCCTCCAGACAAGATGCTCCGAGCAGGTGGGATGGGAATGGAGAGCAAGCAGGGAAAGATTTAGGAGACGGAGTGGACAAGATTTAGTGAGAGACTGCATCTGGGGAAGATGGCAGCCCTTCTCCATAATACCTTCCTTATGTTAAATGAGACGCAGGTGTCTCTGAGACTTGGCAAGTGGAGCCGTAATTTTCCTGCACACCCCCCACCACTGCCACTCCTTACCTGATAAAGCTCTGTCATCTGCTGCAGTCTTGCTGCCCACTTTTCACAGGATTTTCAGGCTGCTGGGGCCAGCATAAAATAAATAGCCCCTACTTCCCACCTTGCCAGGTCTCCTTCTGCCTTGCCCACCCTGCTGTGCCTAGCGAGGGCTGGCTCCGATGTCAGCTTCTGAACCAGCATTATTGTCAAGGAATGTGGAAGCAGCCGGGCCAGGGAGCGAGGGGCGGAGACTAGTGCTCCATTTGCCATCTGTAGCTCAAATGAGGGCCAGGACCATCGCGGTGTGATCCGGGGAAATGCATTTCAGCCCAGCTGGCAGCAGGCGTCAGCTGGAGACTCCTGTGGGGTCACTCTGAGGGGGTGTCAGTGTGCTGGGGGGCCAAGCCTTGAGATGAGGGGCTGGTGATGAGTACAGAGCTCTGCTTTGCCCCCAACCCCAATTCTTCTGCTGGACGCTGCCAGGCACAAAATGCTGCCATGCTGTGCTTGCAGCTCGAGACTGGTTCCAGCCCCGCCTGAACAAGCCATCGTTAAAAATCACTAAGCCGATTTCGACCATAAACAGTTTATCTGTTCAGATCTTTAAAAGTTCAAATCTTAAGATTTTGTGAATGTCAAGAGATCTTAAGGGTGATTCATTTAAGCAATATTTCTTTCTGGAAAAATCTTTTTCTGAGTGGTTCCCCTCTGCCCCCACCCCCACCCCATCACCCAATTCACGGCTCTGATCACGAGGCACCTCATGAGCTGTTGTTACTGCAGTGAGCCTGGGTCTTTGGCCTTAGATGATCTTGATGTGGACTCCAGACCCAAGCTGGGCCCTTTGGAAGCTTCCCTGGGGGCCTGGACTGAGAACAGAGACTTTAGTTTCTAGCGCCTGAAAATGCAGCAGATAGAAAATGGTGAATGGCTTTTTTTCTCCCAAGAAGACTGGGGAGAGAGGAAACTGGGGGTCCAGGGGCTGGGAGGGAGAGATAGAGCTAGAGAGAGAACGATAATGAAAGTCAATAAGGTAACCTGGCATCGTTCAAGAAAAATCTAAAGAATCTTGGCACATGTTCTGTGAGGCAAAGACATAAAAATGACTTGGATTCATTCACTATGTGGCCTTTGTGAGTGGCTTCATTCCCTTAGCATGTTTTCAAGGTTTATCCATGTGGTGGAATGTATTAATACTTCATTCTTGTTTATAATTTTTAAAAAAGATTTATTTATGCCTTCAAGAACTGGGGTGTAGGTCAGGTGCAGGGGTAAGAGGATTCACCAGAGACAGAGTGGGGAGAGAACAGGTGGATCTACTGAAATACACTGCTGAGGGGAGCAGCAGGGAGACAGGAGAGGTCTGCTGCGCCATGTGGGTCAGCTCCCTGGTCGGGGATTGAACTCAGGCCTCAGTGGCTGGAGATAGTTTGATAGCGCTGAGACTTTAATCCCTGTGCCACCAGGGAGGCCCTTCACTCCTGTTTACAGTTGAATCATATTCCACTGAAGGGATATACCACATTTTCTTTATCTGTGAGTAGGTGGTCCTCTGGTTTTTCCATTTTGGGCTGCTGTGAACATTTTATTTTATTTATTTATTTTTTTCGGGCGGTAAAATTAGCTTTTTTTTGTATATATATTTCTTACTTCATTTTTCATTTTTGCACAATGTATGCATTTTCATCTTGGTTATATTCCCCATACAATTGCACCCCCCCTTATTTTGACCCCAATCCTTCCTCTCCCTAACTCCGGCCCCCACGTAGTGTGTCTCTGGTTTATAGTTGCTGTTGATTTTGATTTTTCTTTATTATAGTTATTCTTTTTCCTGATCCCTTATTTAGGTTTTCTAAACTCCTGCTATGAGTGAGACCATCCGGTATTTTTCTTTTTCTTTCTGGCTTATTTTGCTGAGCATGATCCCTTCTAGCTCCATCCATGTTGCTGCAAATTGCATGAGTTTATCTTTTTTGATTGCTGAGTAATATTCCATGGTGTATATGTACCACATCTTCTTGATCCAGTCATCTATTTTAGGGCATTTGGGTTGTTTCCAAAGCTTAGGAAATGCAAATGGCCAACAGGCATATGAAAAAATGTTCAACATCACTTATAATCAGGGAAATGCATATCAAAACTATAATGAGATACCATCTTACACCAGTGAAAATGGCACACATTAAAAAAACTTGCTGTGAACATTTTCAATAGCAGCTCAGAGCATAGCACTCCTGTGCTCATACTCTCCTGTGGCATCAAGTTCATAATAAAATTATAAGCTCTCTCCATGGCCCAGGAGTCTCTGCTGGACCTGACTGCTGCTCTCTCTGACCTGACTCCCCACTCCTTCATGCTCTTCGATGGGATATTCTTTCTCCAGGTATCCCCAGGACTCCCTACTTTACTTCACTAACGGCTCTGATTCTGATCAAATGTCACTTTTCAGAGAGGCCTGCTCACCCATCACTCCCAATTCTGCTGTATTTTTTGTAGGATTTTCCATGAGTGATGTATTACTTATGTGTTTTTTTATTTTTCCTCCTAGAAGGTAAATTCTATGGTAGGTGACATTTTTCTCACTACTCTATCCCCTGTACTTGGAACAGTGCCTGAAACAATTTGGAGTTCAAAAAGTGTTTGTTGAATGAATAAATGAATGAATGAAAGGACGGAAGCTTGCCAATCACCTAGCAACTCCTTTATATGACAGATGAGAAACTGAGGCCCAGGGAGAAGGACTTGCTCAACATAGCTAGTTAAATCTCCCGATTCTGATCCTGTGTTTGGGGGCTGAGTAGTGTATGTTAATTCTGGCATCCCTCCCCGGGACTGTAGTTACCCATCACTCAGTGAAGTTTCTGTCAATGACAGGCCACACATATGGCAGTAGTCCCAGTGGGTTTACCATGCAGCTTAGGTGTGTAGTAGGCTGTGCCATCTAGATTTGTGTAATTATACGATATGCTGTGCACATAATGACAATCACCTAACAGTACTCTATGTTGTTAAGTGACTCATAATTGTACTTTAGCTAAATCAACAAGCAACCCCAATCTCAAACCCTTCAGAATGGATTCCTCTTACTGTGTCCTTACCTCTCTAGCTACCTGTCTCCTGCCTTTCAACCCTCCTGAAGATTGGCAGTTCTTTGAATACTGGATGTTTTCTCATGCCTCTGCACCTTTGCCCATGCTGTTCTCTCTGTCTGAAACACTCTTCCCACATCACTTTCCCTACATGGTCTATGTGGACTCATTTTCATGATCCAAGTGCTGTCTAATTCCTTTAGGAAGTCTTCCCTACCATGCCATTCTAGCGGGCTGAGTGAGAAGCCTCTTCATTGGATTCACAAAGCCCTGGCTATAACCTTATCCCTCTTTTGGGATTGCCTGGGTCTCCTCAAGATTGTAGACTCCATGTGCCTGTCAAGCTCAAGGCTCCATTCCCAGCTCCCTGAACAATGTCTGGCACAGAGAAGGCATTCACCAACTATGGTCCTGGGTGGGTTTCTTTGTTTCCATCAAAGGAGGTAAGTAGAGGCAGGAATACCCATAGACTCAATGTGCTCTGGCCACGATCCAGTTACCAGTATCTGTGTCCACGCCAGGACTGCCTGATCCAAACTGCCCATGAATGACAGTTAAGAGTATGAAGGAATTAGTGCCCCTGCTTCCAGAGATGCCTTCGACCAATGACTCATGGGAGTTATGTGTAAATACCCCAGCTCCCTAGCTCCTTGGGGTGGTTATTTCACTTGAGACCTGAGGGGAGAGAAGAGGGGAAAGGCATGTTTGCACTTTTCCCCAGCGTTTCCTCCTGGGATTAAGGTCCTGTTTGCTCCCTGTGGTAGTGTGCTCACTAGTCCACCCATTGTTTGCTGTATCTTCCTTATTTCTAACTGGGGTTCCCTCCACTTCCTAAACATTCTACTTTCACTCACTTTCCCTCCCAATCTGTTGGAATTGTCAGAACACCAACACCCCAGCCATGTTCCCAGTAGGCCCATGTTCCTTTTTTCTTCAAGACCATGATGACGCTAACCTGAATGCATCAGGCAACCAAACAAACTCATAAATGCCAATTAGTTATATTGATGAGCAATGTTTATGGGTTCCTGCAGATCAATTCATAAATATTATAAATTACAACAATTTCTAAATAATGTCCTGTGACTAATGGCTCTGGTTGTAGTGGATTTTATCACTCTGTTGAGCACCTAATCGTCCTCGGCCTCACTGAGTGTTTCTGTGACCTGCAACAACATGACAATGACTCAGAGCCCGGCAGCTTCAAGGTCAAGGAGCCTGCATTTCCAACATCTGTCTGTCTGGGTCACAGGGATGCTGCTATTTCTCTTTTGGAACTAACTAGTAGCTCAGTCTTTTTGTGTGTGTGTGTTTTTTGGCAGTAGAGAGCTGTCTTTCTCCACTGACTCAGGAAATACTCTCCATTCTCACTCTATGTGTTGTTTCAGAAGCTATTCATTCAATCAACAAATACTTAAGGAGTGCTTTCTATGTGCCCAACACTATTGGATTCTGTGAATGCAGTATTGTATTGGTTTGGATAAGCTAGGATGTGCTGCTATAACAAATTAGCTTTAAAGTCCCAGAAGCTTGATGCAATGAAGGTTTTTTCTTTCTTTTTTTTGTTGTTGTTTTTTAAGGTAACATTGACTTATAACACTGTATGTGATTCAGGTTCAGGGGCACAGCATCATACCTCTTCAGATATATGTTAGCATATCCACCCACCACCAAAGTACCCATAACCTCATCATCCTCTGCTGTAGATGATTGGGGACCTTCCTTCCTGCTCCCCATGCCCACCCTCCTTCTCTGGTGGCCTTAATTCTACTCTCAGATTTCTAGGTTTGTTTTGGTTTAGTTTTGTCTGTTTGTTTATATTCCACATATGATTAAAACCACCTGGTATCTGTCTTTCTCCTTCTGAGTTGTTTCACTTGTCATAATCCCCTCCACTTTCATTCATATTGTGACAAATGATAAAATTACATCTCTTTTTATAGATGAGTAATAGTCTATTGCGTATGTATACCACATCTTTTAATCCACTCATCTGTCTTTGGGCATTTAGGTTGTTTCCATAACTTAACTATTGTGAATAGTGCTTCAATGAATGCATCTATCACTTTGTATTAATATTTTTGTGCTTTTCACATAGACACTTGGAAGTGGAGTTGCTAGATCATATGGTAGTTCTAATTTTAAGCTTTTGAGAAACCTCCATGCTGTTTTCCAGTGGTGCTGCACCAGTCAACATTCCCACCAACAATGTATCAGAGCTCCTTTTTTTCCTCTCCATCCTTGCCAACACTGGTTGTTTCTGGTCTTTTCGATACGGGTCATTCTCACCGGTGTGAGGTGACATCTCAATGTGTTTTTTTTTTTTTAATAATAAATTTTATTTTTATATTCCCCATACAATTTCAACCCCTCCATTCTGACCCCAATCCCTCCCCTCCCTCCCTCCACCCCACAAAAAGTGTCTCTGGTTCATAATTTTTGTTGATTTTCACTTTCTTATAGTTATTCAATTTCCTGGTCCCTTATTTAAGTTTTCTAGATTCCTGCTATGAGTGAGACCATCCGGTATTTTTCTTTTTCTTTCTGGCTTATTTCGCTGAGCATGATCCCTTCCAGCGCCATCCATGTTGCTGCAAATTGCATGTGTTTATCTTTTTTAAATGCTGAGTAATATTCCATGGTATATATGTACCACATCTTCTTGATCCAGTCATCTATTTTTGGGCATCTGGGCTGTTTCCAAATCTTAGCTATTGTAAATAGTGCTGCTATAAACATAGGGGTGCAGGTGCTCTTTGGAATTGATGTTTCTGTGTCTTTTGGGTAAATACCTAGGAGTGGAATTGCTGGATCATATGGAAGCTCTATGTTTAGTAGGTTGAGGAATCTCCACACAGCTCTCCATAGTGGTTGGACCAGTTTGCACTCCCACCAACAGTGCAGGAGAGTTCCTTTTTCTCCACACCCTCGCCAACATTTGTTGTTGCTAGTTTTTTAATATGTGCCATTCTCACTGGTGTAAGATGGTATCTCATGGTATCAATGTGGTTTTGATTTGCATTTCCCTGATGATAAAGGTCTTTTCCCCATTCATGCTACATATCCAGTGTGGATTAACAGAGTGTGCCCCTCTGGGACCCAAGCTGATGGAACATTGGCCAATCACTGCAGTGGGGAACTGATGACTCGGCCAGCTTTTCTATGCATCAGCCAAGCAACTTGTGTCAATCCTGTACTCAGTCCATGAGCCAGGATTAGTAACAAGGCCCCAGTTAATTGCAAAGGAGGCTGAGGAATAAGGGAGAACACAGAATATTTGGTGTGCTTAGCTGTCCTTGGAGAGCTTGTATTGTAGCTTGCTGTGTAGGAGAAAGCAGGGCTCAAACAAATTATTGCATAAGTAATTACTTGATGATAATTGGGATGAAGGGTACAAGAGAGAGTTGGGATGTTATGAGAGTGTAAAACAGGGAACCTCATGCCTTCTGGGTGGTCTGAGATGAGTTCCATAGGGAAGGGTTATTTCAACTGAGACGTGAAGAGAGAGAGGTAAAGAGAGGGAGTGAAGGACACAGCTGTGTCATAAAACCAGATCACCTCAGGTACCACTTTCAAGCTTGAGAGACAAGAAATGTCTAGAAGTAATGATGATGCCAGCTAGTCAATAACGACAGCCTACATGGTTGAGTATGTGCTGTGTTAAATGTTTTCTGTCCATTTCCTCAATCCCTCCTCATAACACATTTAGAAGCATGTTTTCCAGTAAGTGTCTGGGCAGGGCTTAAACTTGTGTGTGCCCCCAAGTTCAGATTCTTTACCACCATGTGCTACTCCCTTCAGTTTGATTGCTCAGCAATTGCCTGTGTAGCTCAGCGACTACCAGTGTGGACTAGAAAGAACTCTTGCCTCTCACTGGTTTTTCTCTGCCTTTCTGATAAATCTCTCAGTCCCTCCGGACCTCAGTTCATCAATGTGTGATCTAACTTGTCTAGATCAACGTTTAAAAAAGTGTTTTAATTTAGTGAAATATTAAAAAAAGAAATCCAATATATAAAACAGACAGGAGTAGTTAGTAGCCTTTAGAGAGTTGGACATCGTAAGGGAACAGCAGTAGAGACAAAGGAGGGCTAAGAAGAGGCAAAGTGGGGATTGACAATCAACTAGAAAGCACTTAAAATCATTCTTTAATTAGGAGTGTCAAATTTGGACAAAACCCCAGCAATCACTCAGGCCAACTCATTCCGCACTGGGGAAACAAGCCCAGTCAGGAAGCCGTCTGGGGACAGATCTTGGAGTAGAAAGTAGAAAGAAGACAGATCTTGACTGTTGATTTGCCACATCATTGTCTGTTCTTTTTGTTCCTCCTGTCCTTGGAAAGTGGGCCCTTGAAAAAATTGCCCTGAGATCAGCTTCCGTCTTTGGAACTTCAGGAGGATCCTGGCCATTTTCCCGTGAGCAATTTGAGATCACAGATTTGAACCACAATATTCCTTTCCTATCATTTCCCTCCAGCCCCTTCCTTTCCTTCCTCCGTCCCTTTCTTTGGGTGCAGGCACATGGCATGCACTGCCTTTTTATTTAACAATACATCAGGCATGGGCCTCCCTGGTGGCATAAGGGGTTAAAGCACCGCACTATGAAGCAATCTGCAGTGTTGGCAGCATGAGTTCAATCCCCGGCCGGCCAGGGAACAACCCACATGGCTAGGTAAACATCTCCTGTCTCGCCTGCTGCTCCCCTCAGCAGTGTATTTCAATCAATCTGCCTGTTCTGTTCCCCACTCTGTGGTGAATCCTCTCACCCCCTGCATCTCTGGCCTGCACCCCAGCTCTTATATACATAAATAAATAAATCTTTAAAAAATAACAAAGAAAAAACAATACATCAGGCATGTCCTTATATACTCACAAATATAGTTGTATATTATACCATCATTTTTCAAAAAGTGTGTATATTTAGGTAACATTGATGTACAGCACAGTATGTTTTAGAAGTACAGGTTCACGCCTCTAGAGATAGGTGCTATCATGTCTGTCATTGGTGCCCAACACCAAAGCACCTATAATCCACCACAGTCTTTTGAGCCCCTTCCCCCTTGACTTTCACTCCCCCACTTTCTGATCATCTTAGTTCTGCAGTCAGATTTCAAGGGTTTGATTTTGGTTTGATTTTGTCTACTCCTTTGCTTTGCATCATGTCATTTTTAATGACTCTATTCCCTGGCATGTCAGACCATGATGTACATAACAAATCCCCTTCAGAGGGACACTTAGGTTGTTCCCATACTTTTGCCATTGTTTTATAAAGTACTCTGATCAACATCCCTGTAGCTAATTCCTCATTAATATATTTTTAAAAGTGGAATTTACAGTTGAAAGGTTGGTGCTTATACACAGACACTTTGTAAAAGAAGACAGTCAACATTGTGACTTCATTACCAGTGCCAGGAAATTCTTAAGATTTTGGACCTAGCTGTTGGCTTCTGCTCCCAGCATGGCTGACCTTCTATGGCCTTATCCCAAGCAGATGTTGATCTAAAGGTCAGCCTGCTGAATTTTGTCATTAGCCTGCCAATTCCCTGCTGCTGGGCAGAGAAGCCACTGAAGTCAAATACTTCTCAACAGGCAGCAACCAGAATACAGTTGTTTTTCAACCTTAGACAATTAATCATATACAGGGAAAGTGGTTGATTTACAGCTCAGTACTTGTTTTTTTTTTTAAAGATTTATTTATTTATGCATGCAAGAACTGGGGTACAGGCCAGAGGTGCAGGGAGGTGAGAGGATTCACCAGTGACAGAGTGGGGAGCAGAACAGGCAGATCCACTGAAATACACTGCTGAGGGGAGCAGCGGGTGAGTCAGGAGAGATCTGCTGCGCCATATGGGTTACCTCCCTGGCCGGGGATCAAACTTGTGCTCCAGTGGCTGTGGACAGCTTCATCGTGCTTTGTCTTAACTCCTTGCGCCACCATGGAGGCCCATCAGTACTTCTTTTGATGCCACATACATTTTGCAATTTCATGTCCTCTTCTGGACCCACACCTGGACTCTCTTCTAAATGCCATTTGAAACACAGATTTTACTTCTTCCAATGACATCTTCATGGACTGGGTTGGCTTTTGCTTTTGTAGCAACCAGGTTGTATTGAGCACTATTTTGTACTAGGTGTGTTCAAAGTTGTCCCAAGAGCTTTCCCTCTATTTCCCTGCTTTCCTCAGGTCCCTGAATTCCATTTCTACTTCTATTCCTGAGTCTCATGTTCCAGCAGGTGACTTTGTTACAGAAACTAGAACCTTCTTAGCTGAATCCCTTCAGATGACCTGTCTACCTCTTAACATCTCCTCACCATCATTTCTTCTTACCATCCTTTTCATTTTTCTAGATTCCTCTTCTGTTATTTCAGTGTTTGACCAGTGCAAAGATGATTTCTTTGGCTGAACAGGCTTTATAAACCCCAGATTCCCAGCACCAAGGATTCTTTTGGGTTCAAATCTCTGTCCTCTTCCCCCAAACTAGAACACTGCTGTCCCCATTCCCTGCTTCTGCTAGAAACTTTTTATCTCGGACGCTTAATCCTTGTCAAGGATTCTCTCCTTTTCAAAAATACCTTTGTCTTATCTTACTACACAGTTGATACGTATGAACTATAGAAAAAAAAGTCGGAAAGCATAAAGGAGAAAATAAAAACTGCGTGTCATACAACCACCCACCAGCTACTGTCAATGTGTAGGTATGTAAAAATAAACATAAAAGAAAAGAGGTTACAAAGTAAAAATCAAAATCAACAAGCAACTATAAACCAGAGACACACTACGGGAGGGGGCGTTGCGGAGAGGAAGGACTAGAGTCAAAATAAGTGGGGGTGCGCAATTGTATGGGGAATATAACCACATGAAAATGCATACATTGTGCAAAGATGAAAAATGATGTAAGAATTATATAAAATAAAATATTAAAAAAAGAAAAGAGGTTACATTGTGAAATGTTACTTAAGTCATTCTTCATTTAATTGATATCACAAACATTCCTTCATCACCAAATACACTTTCAAATCATTTAAAAATAATTTTTATATTATTTTATCTGTAAAAGTAGCCCATGATCATTGTCCAGAGACCAAACCTTGGAGAAGTTGATAGAATAGAAAATAAAAATCTCTCCACTCCCTACTGCTGGATTATCCATAGAGCATTTTCTTCTTGAGAGGAAGATTTTAATATTTCAAAGGAAGCATTTACTGGCATTCTTTCTACATATTTTTCTGGATCTAAAAGATTTGGATTATAAGATTATCCCAGAGCTTGGAGCATCTAGAGGTTTTAAGTCAGATCTTTGGGCCTACTCCAGAACTCACTGTCCACCACCCCCCCCACAACCTCGGGCTAACCATGCTTACTAATTCCACTATGCTTTTGAATGGCTATGGCAAACTTGCTCTTTAAAGGATGCAGCTCTGATTGTTGGATAGCTCTCCTTAATGTTGTGTTGGTCTCTTATTCTTTTTACTCTTGGCCTAGGCTTTCTTTATGAAGCTAGTAAGAACAAAACACAAAGCTAGTAAGAACAAAACACAAAGTTAACAAATAAAAAGCAAGCAAAAACCAAAACCAAAACCCAGGACAGACACCCTCTTTTTGACTTGCATCCTCACCTCCATCTTCACTGAGGACTGATGTTTCACCTGCCTTTGGAGAGAGGATCAGGCTAACAGCTTGACTCTGTGGTGAGTGTCCTGGGGTCCTGGGGCTATTTTCTTAATGCTCCCTGAGCCTCCGTTGACCTCATCTGTGAATTGGGGACAGTAGCAGTGTGGAATCTCATCCGGTTGTCTTGGGGATCAAATGAGTAATATGTGTGAAGCCCTTAGACCAGGCTGGCAGGTAATTTCATCAGGTATTCACAGGGTCTGGCTTCTCTACAGAGAAGGGTGCTGAAAAAAACCAACAGAACAAAGAATAAACTTTTAGACTATAAGGTCAAGTTTGTGGTTACCTGAAGAGGAGGAAAAGGAGATGGTGAGTCAGGTAAAAGGGGACAACTTTACAATGAAGGATAGAATTGGACTTTTATTTATTTTTTATTTTTGTGTAGAAGAACTGGGGTGTAGGCCACAGGTACGGGGGGGTGAGAGGATTCACCAGAGACAGAGTGGGGAACAGAACAGGCAGATCTACTGAAATACGTTGCTGAGGGGAGCAGTGGGTGAGACAGGAGAGGTCTGCTGCGCCATGTGTGGGCTCGAACTCAGGCTGTAGTGGTGATGTTATAGGACAGGGAGAGGGGCAGCCCAAGCCCCACAAACCTGCCTATTCTAAATGGTTTCTGCCATCCGCCGCATCAACACAAAACATAGGAGACTTTAATGGGAAGGAACTTTAATAAAACTAGGAAACAATACAGGTAAGGCAAAGAGTCTAGTTTCTAAATCAAGCACCCAAAGTTACCCGTCCCCTCGCGGGTAAAACTCCATCCAAATGGGATCGGCCCAGAGCAAGGCCCCAAAGCCTGCCACAAGTCTGAAGCACCTTCCAGTGGGGACCCACAGAAAAGGGTCAGAAACAACCAGACAAGCCCGGAAGGAAAAGAGCAAAATCAACATCAAGATAAAAGCTGCCATTGTCACCTCCCCACGGGTCTCACCCACATCTGTGTCACCCCATCCACGACCAAAAGACAAGCACAGTTTCTTCACGTGTCTCTAGGCTCCATGCGCCTCCTCCAGGTCTCCTGGCTCCATCCTGCTTCCTTCCTCAGTCTCTTCTGCAGCTTCTCCTCTTCCTGCTCAGCTCCACCCTCCCTTGCGTGGGGCAGGGAACCTCCCCCTTTCCTGGGGACCACCCTGTTACAGTGATAGCACTGAGACTTAACCCCTAGGCCACCAGGGAGACCCAGAATGGGACTTCTAGTGGTGAACTTGTTGGGGGGGAAGTATATCCTGAATGAACTCCACAAACACAGGTTTTTTGGACCCAACCTGGACCAAAGAGACTCGACACCAAGGACTACAAATCCCATAATGTCTTCACCACTGAAGGGAAGATGCTGGGAAGTGAATGTGGAGTTGAGCAGCCAGGCTTGGTCTATAACCAGACATGTGGGCCTTGGGGCCTTGGTTTATTGCCATTTTTCAGGGTGCTATTGGGGTCCCAGCTCAGCGGAACTGGTAGGATGCACTCACCAATTTATCCTCTTTCTCCCTGAGTTATTCCTGTCTTCATTTCTCCTTTTTGTAAAAAAAAAAAAAAAAAAACAAAAACCCTTTATTAACCTTTTTGCGTGTGCCTGCACTTGAGTCGCATTATAAGTCCCTTTTAAGCACGCGGGTGAGAACTCACAGTCAGGCCGACCCATTTCACATTGGGGTTGCCCTGTAACAAACTTAACATATTACAAGAGATGTGATGATTTGCAATGATGCGTACCTGAAACATATAATGTTATAATGCAATGTTACTTCAATAAAAATTATAATAAAAATAATAAGAGAATAAGAGACTATAATAATAAAAAATAAGTAAGAAATAGCAGGCCCAAAATGGAATTTTTTATGTCAACCCCCCCCAAAACTTAATGCTAACCTAATTGCCGGTTCAGCCTCTCCCAAAAGTGGAATTTTAAACCAATCAGTCTAGAGTTCCCCCGTCAGCATTTGTGAGGTGATCTGCATGACAAACCCCCTGTCTTTCCCCAAGGGAAAGTGGCTTTGTCTGAAATCATCTTCTATTCCTTTCCCACCCTCTCTTTGACTATTCAAAAAACCCTTCATTTTGAACAACTCCTCGGAGATGACTTTCTCCTTGCTAGATGGGATGAATCGTTTAATAAAGCCAATCAGATCCCTCAATTTATTTAGAGGAGTTGTTTTCTAACAAGGGGAAGGTGGAAAGATTGTCAGACTCTGAGTCTCTCCTGGATGCAGGGCCCCTGCTTTTGTTGTGTCTTTGACGCAGAACTCATTTCAGTGATTAGTGTTGCATGTCTGCCTGTGGCTGCAGGCCCCAGAAACTTAAATCAAGAAAATGGTGGGAAGAACACGGGGGACAGTCAGGGTAGCAGGGAGAGGGGAGGGCATGTAGCCAGGGCGTGCGAGGCCACACGAGTGACAGAGCAAGTGACTTTATTACAGATATGTCTCCGTGAAGGGGAGGTGCCTCTTTTCCCACTCCCCTTACATGCAGCCACCTTGGATTACACATCTTGTTATGGGGCAGGGAGAAGGGCACCCCAGAACCCCCAAACCTGCCTGCTCTAAACAGTTTCTGCCATCTGCCCTATCAAGACAAAACATAGAAGACCTTTAATGGAAAGGAACTTTAATACAATTAGTGAACAATACAGAAAAGACAAAGAATATAGTTTCTAAATCAAGCACCCAAGTTACCCATCCCCTCATGGATGAATGTCCAGCCAAATGGGATTGGCTCAAAGCAAGCCTCGAAAACCTGCCGCAAGTCTAAAGCACCTTCCTGTGGGGACCTATAGAAAAGGGTCAGGAACAGATAAGTCTGGGAGGAAAAGAGCAAAATCAAAATTAAGATAAAAGCTGCCATTGTCAGCCTCCCCTCGGGTCTCTCACCCACGTCTCTTTCAACCAGTCCAGGACCAGGAAGCAAGTGCAGCTTCTTCACGTGTCTCTCTGCTCCACGTGCCTCCTCCAGGTCTCCTTCTGGCTCCCCATCCATCTCCTTCCTTCCCCAGTTTCCTCTCCAGCTTCTTCTCTCCCTGCTCATCTCCACCCTCCCTTGGGTGGGGCAGGGAACCTGGAACTTCCCCTTTTTCTGGGGACCACCCTGTTATAATCCCAGTGTGCCATGAACAGGACTTCCTGGGTGGGAAGCTGCTGGGGAGGAACCAGGTGGACAGATAAAGGGAGATGGAACAAAGGGAAGCAGGACTTGGAGGAGTCACGTGGAGGGGAGACTCGTAGAGACACTTGGAACCGAGACACGTGGGTGAGAGCTGTGGCGAGACACGTGGCAAAAGCCCCAGGAGCTGTTATCTTCACGTCGATGTCAATTATTATGTGGTACATTTTGGATTTTGAGTCTCACCTGTTCCAGCTCTCAGGAACCTGCCTAGCCCCGTTCTAGAAGCTCCTTGCCAGAAGGTATCTTAGACTTGTGGCAAGCTTCCCAGCCTCAGCAGCCCCCCTTTGGGTGGACCCTGTTTGGCTGGGCATTTGTCCACAGGGGATGGGGAACTTTGGGTGTTTTATAAGGAAACCATTATTAGGAACCCCGCCTCTTCCCTTCCCTCTCTGTACACGTTACCTGTTTTAAAGATCTTTCACACTAAGAGTCAGCTTTGCCTTTGTGCCTGGTGGCTGGGTCCCTTTCAAGCATGCAAGTTTGGGGGTTCCCTGGGTGCTCTTGTTCACACACACTAATACCTCCCTATGGCAGCTCTCAATTCTGCCTACAAATTGGAATCACCCAGGGGACTTTAAAAGCAAAGCCCCCTCAGGCCCCTTCCTCCTGATGGACAGAATCAGAAGCTTTGGTGTAGGGCCTGGCATCATTATTTTTTATGATTTCCCAACATGCACCTAATGTTCAGGTCTGGGAAGGACCCCCGCTTTAAAACAAAGCAGGCTTCCTCCCAAGGGGGAGAGAGTCCTTGCAAACCCACTGGTGACTGTCAGGGGCCATCACTTAATGACAGTCACGTTATGGGATCTAGAGAGGGGAGGCAGGAACAAGCAGCTCAGTAAGTGGTAGGTTTATTGTACTCACTTAAGCAGCATAACGAGGCAGTTAAGAGCCTAGCCCCTGCGGCCTGCCTGTATTCCAACCCCAGGCCTACCTGTGAGGATTGAAGAAAGCACTTCCCGGCACCTTGAGGTTCTCATCTGTATAATTTCTGCCCCATGGATTGTTGTAAATTCTGAAGGTGTGAAGGTGGGTAGCCCTGAATAGTTGAGGTAGCACGTATTATTATTCCTCATTACCCATGAATGAGCCCATTTCCAGAAGAGGAAACTGAGGCTTAAACAGTTTGTCCAAGTTCACCAGCTACTAAACATTGCAACCAGGCAGCTGTCAGGTTAGAAATTGTTAGAGTGAGATCAAGAGCATCATTTAGGGACCCCAAACTGTTAAGGGGTGGATGCTCTAATAGGGACAAGCCATCTACCACACAAAGACAAAAGCAGCAGACGCTTGGTGTCAAAGGTTTTTTTTTTTTTAAAGATTTTTTTTTTTTTTTTTAAAGATTTATTTATTTATTTATTTATGCAAGCACTGGGTACAGTCAGAAGCGCGGGAGGGTGAGAGAATTCACCAGGGCCAGAGCGGGGAGCAGAGCAGGCAGAAGGACCGAAGTACACTGCTGAGGGGAGCAGCGGGCGGCAGGAGAGGTCTGCGCGCCATGTGGGACCCTCCTCCGGTGGCCGGGGAGCAGCCGGGGATCGAACCGGCGCTGCAGAGGCTGCGGGCAGCTTCGCAACCCAGCGCTCAACCGCTGCGCCACCGGGGAGGCCCGGTGTCAAAGGTTTTTAATAGAATTAGTCAGCATAGAAAAAGAGACAGAGAAAGAGAGAGAGATGAAAGGATTTCAAATAAGATTCCCAATAAAATTTCTCAAATTATCCACTATGGGTAAATGCCCAGCCAAACAGTGTTGGCCTTGCAGCAGGACTGCTGAAGCCGGAAAGCTTGCCCCAAGTGTCTAAGGCACCTTCTGGGAAAGTGGCAGAAGGGACCAGGCAAGTCTGCAAGGAAAAGAGCAAAATTAAACCCAGGTCAAGGTAAACGCTGCCATTGTCAGCCACCCCATGGGCCTCTCACCCACTTTTCTCTCTCATTCACCAGAAAATGGTGTTTGGGCTTGGATTTGTGGGATGGATAGTATTTGTTAGGAAGAAATAAATGCGACTGGGGTAGGAGTGGACAGCCCAGGTGGGGAAACAGCATAAGTGAAGGTTAAGAGGTAGGAGAAGCAGACGCTGCAGCAATACAAGCTAACGTCCCTTGCAAGCTTAATAAACACCAGGCACTCTGCTAAGTGCCTTCATGTATTAGCTAATTAAATCCTCATAATGACCTTTACAATATTACCCCTTTACAGATGGGAAACTGAGGCCCAGAGCATTGAAATATCTTGCCCAAGGATAGGGGTGGCTGTTTCTGAGCATCCTGGCAGGCTGTGGGGTCTCAGGCCCGTTTGGAGGTTTGTGGCAGATGGAGAATGTGTGCCTTCTGCGCGGGACCCACTGCTGCCTCAGCTCAGGTGGCAAAGGCCCAGCGTCCTGTCTGCTTTCCAGCCTGCAGAAGCCCTCTTGGTGTGCACCAGGTCTGCTCCCTTTTTAACCCAGCTGCTGTTTTCACAGGTTTCCATTTTTAGCTCCCCGGACTGGAACGCAGTGTTCAATGCACTGTAAACCTCAATGTCAGTTTGATTATAAGAGAGGCGTGTGTGGGCTCCTGCTCTCTCGTTTCCAGGTCTAATAATAACCCGCTGGATTCTCTCACCCCTTTTCTTCCAAGGCCTTCAAAGCATTTCATATGCAATGTCCCAGTTCAGCCTCTAGTTAGTCCCCAGGGAGCAGCCGGTGGCTGTTATGTGAATGGGCTGCTGCCCTTCTGCCCTTCAGTTCTCTTCAAATGGAAAGGGTGATGGTCATCTCTGTTTAAAGGGTGGGGAACTGAGTCATGGGAGAGTAAAGAGAAGTGCTTAGGAGAGCTGGTGTTTACTGAATGTCTACTATGCACATCTTATCAACCTTAGGAGGTGCCCCCTTTTAATGAATGAGAAAACTGGCTCAGAGAGGTCAAGTGACTTGCTTACTATCACACAGCTAATAAGTGTTGTACCTTGGACTTGACCCTGAATTTATCTACAAGGCCTTTGTTTTTTGTTTTTTTTTTAAAGATTTATTTATTTTTATACAAGAGCTGGGGTACAGGCCAGAGGTGCAGGAGGGTGAGAGGATTCACCAGAGACAGAGCAGGGAGCAGAACAGGCAGAAGGACCGAAGTACACTGCTGAGGGGAGCAGTGGGTGATACCAGAGAGGTCTGCTGCACCATGTGGAAATCTCCCTGGCAGGCTGGGAGTCCAACTCGCACTGTAGAGGCTGCGGACAACCTCACAGCACTGTGCTCAACCCGCTGCGCCACTGGGGAGACCCTACAAGGCCGTTGGATTAACCATTCTATCACTACATGTGATAAAGTCATAGTCAGATCTTATTTCTCTTGGCTCTCAGACTAAGCTGGCTCCCATCTCTTTGCTTAGAGTCTCATGCAAGGGAACTAGACTGGAAGGATTATTTCTCATCAGCCATGACCATCTCTTACCTTCTACAAAATATTGAAAATAAGAAACTACTAGTTTGTGGTGGGAGTGCAAACTGGTCCAACCACTGGAGAGCTGTGTGGAGATTCCTCAACCTACTAAAGATGGAGCTTCCATAGGATCCAGCAATTCCACTCCTAAGTATTTACCCAAAGGACACAGAAACATTAATTCCAAAGGGCACCTGCACCCCTATGTTTATAGCAGCACTATTTACAATAGCTGAGCTATGGAAACAACCCAAATGCCCCAAAATAGATGACTGGATCAAGAAGATGTGGTACATATACACCATGGAATATTACTCAGCATTCAAAAAAGATAAACTCATGCAATTTGCAGCAACATGGATGGAGCTAGAAGGGATCATGCTCAGCGAAATAAGAAGAAGAAAGAAAAAGAAAAATACTGGATGGTCTCACTCATAGCAGGAATTTAGAAAACCTAAATAAGGGACCAGGAAAAAGACTAATTAATACAAAGTGAAAATCAAAATCAACAAGCAACACTACAGGGTGGGGGTGGGGAGGGTGGGTAGAGGAAGGACTAGGGTCAAAATAAGGGGGGTGCAATTGTATGGGGAATATAACCAAAATGAAAATGCATACATTGTGCAAAAATGAAAAATGATGTAAGAATTATATAAAATAAAATATTAAAGCACTAGCTTGCTTTTTCTTCCATCCATCATTCATTCACCCATTTATTCATCCAGGCATGCATCCAACAAGCATTTTCTGTTTCCTTTTCTGTGAGTATGAGTGGGATAAAGACATAATCCCATTGAGTCTCTTTTCTCCAGGGTCTTGATTTTAGCTAAAGACTAAGTCATGTGTGATCTAGAATGAGCCTTGGTTTCCTCATCTGAGGAGTGGGGATAGCAATGATTCCTATTTCATAGGGCTGTGAAATATTTGAGAGTCAAGGAATAAATCCACCTCCAGGGCAGACATGTGGCCTTATGAGGAGTGTTTGATGAAACATTTTGGGGTAGAAGGTTGTATTTAGTTTAACATTGCTGGCATAGTTCTATGAAAATGGTGGCGCCCACTGTTTGTTCCTCAAGCTTACTATATTCATGCCCCACACATTGGCAGTTTGGGGTGGGGGGATTGGAAAGTTGATTTGATTAAAGTAAAATAAAATAAAATAAAATAAAATAAAATAAAAAAGGATTGATTGAGCACTGACTGGTAGAGAGGCTGTGAGGACTCTGTCACATGATAGCAGCATGACTTTGGGAAAGCTGTTACATCTCTTTGGACCTCAGTCTTTGAGTAAATGGAAAATAATAATGTCTGGTTTTTGAGCATTAGAAATGAAGTGTACAAAGTATTTAGCACAATGCCCGACACTTGTTGATACCCATAAATAGATGCTATTACTAATACTATATGGGGTGCTGACTGAGATTCTGCAATATCAAAAATCTAACTTAAAGTTAATGAATTAGGTCTACAGGTACATCTGGATCCAGGTGCTCATAGGATGCCATGACCTCATCCCACTCTGTACTCTTAGTTCTGCTTTCATTCAGGTTGACTTTACTCCAAAGAAGGTCCTCTCCTCCTGATGGCAAGACATTCTCCAGTAGCCCTTACAAGTCCTCCAAGATCTATTTCTCTGTAGATACAGAAAAATCTATGAGTATGAGTCCCTCTAAGTCCATCCTTGAACCAACCACCCAAACCATCCTTTAAGTCGACAAAATAAGTTGACTGTCCAATTTTGGGGAGTGTCTCTCCCTCAAACTTAGGGATGTCATCAGTTTCAAATAACCACAGGGACTACGAGTTTCTTCAAAGGAAGATCGAGGTTCTTTTTGCTAGAAGAAGGGGAATGAGTGCTGGATATGTATGTTAGTCTGGGCTCTCCCAGTAGCAGAATAGATTTGTTGTGTAGGCAATTTCTTAAGAAATGCTTATTGCAGAAACTGGCAAGGGAGTGGGTAAGCAGTATAAGGAACAGGAAGGAGGCCCAGTAAGCCTGTGACTTCATGTGAAGCCCCAGCCTTAGCCTGATCCTGTGGGGAGCTCTGGAGTATACATTGCACCTCAGGACATTACATGTCCTACCTCAAGGAACTGGGTATTTGAACTCACACACCAGTCATTGGCCATGGGCTTCCCTGGTTACATGAATTCCCAGGGACTTCTGGGGCTGCATGTGTGGGGCACACAGTTCCAGGAGTTCCAGGACCATACTCTGAAGAAGGTCACGGGTGCAAAGCTTTGTCTGCGAAAGTACGTAGAAGTTTGGGGTGTACCGGAGTGGTGAGAGTGGGGAAAACCATTGTCTGGAACAGAGGGAGGTAAAGCAGTAAAGAGAGGAGGTGAGGGCAAGGAGGAGAGTGAACATCAAGGGGCAGATGGGGCCAATATGATCATCTCCCACCTTGATCACATTCAAGGGGGAGACACCAAGAACCAGGTCCTATACCTCTTTCCTGTTTCTGCCCCACCACCACTGACAACAGCCACCCTCACAGTGTCCCTCAACATCCTTGGCAACTGCTGAGACCTCACTGTGCAGACATTAGTGTGGAGGTGATTCAACAAAAGGCACAGGCAGCAGGGAAGCCAGAGCCCCCTGCTAGATGGATGAGGTTGGCCTGAGGTTGCTGGACCCTGGATACAAGCCCATGCCCAGGCTGACCCCCCACAGCTGCTAGTCTGGAGGTTCAGAAGTCCCCAGGGCTCATTTAGCCTCTAACTGCCTCTTTCCTACCCACTTCTCAGCACCGCGTGGCCTCGCTGTCCATCAAGAGCAGCTACCACCTTCACTGTACCAGTTTTCATCTGTCGCTGTCTGGCCCTGGCCATCTGGCACTGGAGCTTCTGCAGTGGGACTTGAGAAGCAGCGATGGAGAAATGAGTCAAGGCAGTAGCCAGGCCAAGTCAGTAGCTCTGTCCTGAGGGTCACAGCCACTGCTCTAATTATTTTGAGGGTGAGAAGCTGTTTCAGGCCAGGGATGATAAAATCAGAAGAGACATCTATTGAGCACTTGCTGTGTGCCAGGCTCTGTGCTAAGCATCCCACAAGCATTAGCTCATGTTGTCACATCCAACAGTTGGGGGCATTCAGGGCCCAGCTCTTTCGAATAATCTGTGACTCAGTGTCACAGAAGCCCCTCCGCTCCATATCCTCTGTGCCTCTAGTGACTTTCTCCAGTGTTAGCTAAGGCCCAACTGCATTTTCTAGAATTCCCTTCTCACTCTGTCTATGGGCTGGGTTTGGCATGAGGTTTGAAATGTTGAAGTGAAGGAGCACGTGTGTAGAGAGAGGTCAGCTGGGGTCTAGTGCTTCTGAGACACAAGTACATCTCCACTCTCGTCTTGATGGCAGTGGCCAGCCTTGAGCTCCCGACACTTCCTGGATCTCCTCCTTCACCTGCTCGTCTCCTGGACCAGCTGTGGGCTTATCTGGGTGGTAACAGCTGCCAGCTTTTCCTGCAGGTCACCTGCATCGCTGATGGAAGCTTGGCAGCAGTGAGGGACAGCTAGGGGTTCTAGCTCATTCTTTTTAATCTCCCTAGGGATTGCATTTAACATCCTAAATTTATAATAATCCAATTTAAATAGATTCTGACTTAACTTTAATAGCATCCAAGGCCCATATACCTCTGTGCAGCTCTGCCCTCCTTTATATTGGGACAAAGTATATTTTTATATATTATGTGTAAAATAATATAGATTTATGATTACTTAATGCATTCATCTTTTAAATCCTGTTTTAAAACCAATTTTTAAATTCTTATTTTTTACTGGGAATAGAGTATCTTAAAATTTAATTTTTAGAACAGCGCTCTGTCATCTGAATCAGCCATTCAGGATTTCTGTTTGTTTTTTCCCCACCATAATCCCTGCCCCCCTAACTTCAGAAGCCTTATTTCTTTTTTAGTGTCTGTTTGTTTTTATAAGTATTTTGCTTTGTTGAAGCATCCGCAATGTAAAATTCCAATATTTGTTTCTGTCATTCCGACGTGCTTTACTACACACAATTCCCTGCCATTTTACTGTAAATGGCAACATTTTGTCTTTCCGTATGACTGAATAATATTCTACTTCGTGGACAGACCCCATCTTCTTAATCCAATTCTCTCTCCATGGGCACTTAGGTTGTTTCTATGCCCTCGCTATTGTAAATAATGCTGCAATAAACATGGTTGAGTATATAATTTTTTGAGTTGATGGTTTCATATTCTTTGGTTGGATGCTGGGTCACATGGTATTTCCACTTCAAGTTTTTAAAGGTTCATCCGATCTCTTTCCACAATGACTGCCTCAGTTTATTTTTCCACCAACAATGTAACAGGGTCCTCTTCCTCCACATCTCCAGTTCATTCTGGTCCGTTCCCGTGCACCCTCTTGGCTTCCAATTTGTCATTTATCTTCTCCACTTCACACCCATCATGTCTCCGGATGACCTGCTCTCCTTTCCTCAAGCACAGCATCGGATCCAATTTTCCAAATTGTCGGAGGTGAACTCTCTCTAGAATGAATCCCCTCTTCTGGATCACACCCAGTGGCTGAATCCAAAGTAAGAGATTTTTTGAGATGTAAAAAGTGGGCTGTAAAAAAGCCTAAAGTATGTGACGTTGGTTTTGAAAGTGGATGATGAAACAAAGACAGGAGGGTTTTAAAGAGAGTGTTGGTGGAAGCCTTGTGTCCCTGAGAAGGCTGCTGGGGGTAGCCTCGAGAAGAGTGAGCAAGTGTTCCTGGAAACGGGGAGAAAGGGGACCTTTTATGTCCTGGTGGAGAGTTTAGCACCATTATTGCTTATGGTGATGAGGAAAGTGAAAAATCTTCCTGGGGAACCGCTAGGTCTGGCCAGCACTTCTGAATACCACAGCGGCTGTCAGCCCAGAGGCCAAGTGTCACATGGACCCTGAATAAGGGATATAGGGTAGTGAGTCAAGCCCTGAGACCCCAGGAAAAGGAAGTGAGAACTAGAGCATGGAGCGGGGGATCCCCGTGGAAATGGCTCAATGGCCCGGTGCCAGGATCTCATGAGAAACAAAGCGTCAGAAATGCCTGAGTTACTCAAGTGAAAAATATCAAATCAAAGGTTGCATCCTGGAGGGGGGCTGAAGCAGCCAGAAAACTTGAGCTTCACTGAAAAAGGCTGCAGTGTTCCTTCCCCCCAGGAGCTGCCAGGGCCGCGCTGTTCCCTGAGGCTGGGTTCCTTCCAGGTTGTTCTGTTTAAAACTCTCAGGTGGTTCCCTGTGATAGCAGCTGTCCCTTGCTCTATTTCTGGGTCCTTCCCTACAGGGAAGATCCTTTTTCCCCAATGGGAGGCTCCCTTGCTCTTCGTACAAAACCAGGAGGGTGGGGGAATAAGAAAGTTGCAGGAAAATAGCCAAAAAAAAAAAAAAAATTTTTTTTTTAAGGAAAAAATTGCATTTGCAGGATGGTTTGATCAAATGCAATCTTTCTATGAACTCACACAGAAAGCAAATTTTTAAAGGAGCCTCTTGGTATAAACACACCGGTTAGCAGGTCTGCATGATCTAGTAAAGCTAAATACACATGGGGATTTTCTATGACCTGACTATTTTATGCGCGGCTATAGTCCTAGAGAATTTCTTCTCAATTTCAATGGACAGATGAAGGACCTGGGGATCTTAATAAAATGCAGATTCTGATTCAGTCCATCCTGAATGGGGCGTAAGGTTTTGTATTTTCGGCTAACTTCCCTGTGATGCTCCCCCAACCAGGAGTAGCAAGACATGAGGGCACTTTTATAAACTTCCTATGGCTTCTGTCTGCCAGTTAGAAACATGTTCTAGGGTCTCCCTGGTTAAAGGGACTTTAACCTGGTTAAAGAGACTTTAACCTGGTTAAAGAGACTTTAACCCCTGGTTAACCCCTGGCTCAGGGGTTAAAGTCTCAGCACTGTCCAGCTCTCACCAGCCATTGGGGCATGAGTTCGATCCCCAGACAGGGAACTGACCCACATGGCGCAGCAGACCTCTCCTGTCTCACCCGCTGCTCCCCTCAGTAGTGTATTTCAGTAGATCTGCCTGTTCTGCTTCCCACTCTGTCTCTGGTGAATCCTCTCACCCCTTGCAACTCTGGCTTACATCCCAGTTCATGTATGCATAAATAAATAAAAATAAATCTTAAAAAAAAGAAACATGTTCTAGCTCTCCATGAAACAATACCTATCCTCACTAAAGGATGGGTTCTAATAATTTTTCCTCCTTCTGTTGATAAAAAAAAAAAAAAAAATATTGGCCAGAAACCTCTGAAATGATTTCATTATTCACCAGTGAGTATCAAGCCACACTTTGAGAATCCCCCAGAATTTCTTGGACATACAGACCAGGAAACAAGTTTCACTGATGCATTGTTTGTAATAACAAAAAACTGGAAAAAATAAAATAAAAACAACTAGAAAGGGCTAGCCACGGGAGAATGTTTCAGCACCCCGGTGACACGCACACACACAGCAGAACAGTGAAAATGAATGAATTCAATGCCCCCATCAGCATGCTCTGACAAACAATGCTGAGTGAAAATACAAGGTGAGGAAGAATGCATGTTATGAAATACCTTTTATATACAGTTTTTTAGGAATTCCATTTATTTAGAAATTCGGAGTTATGTAGGAAAGGTAAACATGTATACAAGTGAATAATTAGCACCAAATTCAGGAGAGTGCTTACTTTTTGGGGGGAGAGAGTGGACTGAAATGGGACTACTTTGGGCACTTGATTAGTATAGAAACCTTCACTTCCTAAGATGGAGATGAGTTCATGGTACTCATTATATTAGTTTTTATTCCTTTTTTAAAAATCAGGTTTGAGGCACTTCATAAGAATCAAAATTTAAAAAAGAAAGATAGAAGGTGGTCCTTAGGTTGACATATGTAGGGGGGGTGTATTAGATTCCTAGGCTGCAAAGTTCTGAAAAGTTGGTGGCTTCAAACACCAGAAATTTACTTTGCTACCATTCTGAAGGCCAGAAGTCTGAGTTGACCTCAGGGTACCTACCCCTCAAGGGGTTGGTAGGGTTGGTTCTTTCTGGAATTTCTGATGGAGAATCTGTCCCATGCCTCTCTCCTAACTTCTGCATCTTTCTATGGCTTTCTCTCTCTTACTCACATCCCCCTCTCTTTCTTATAAGGGAACCAGTCCTTGGACTTAGGACGCAACTTAAATCCAATTTGAGGTTATCTGAATTTCCTTAACTTAGTGACTTCTGCAAAGACCCTACTTTCTAGTAAGTTCATGGGTATCAGGGTAAGGAAATATCTTCCTGGGAACCCCAATTCAAGCCAACATAGGAAGATAAAACCCGGCCTATTCAACCCTTTCCTCTTCGGGTTATGATGATGATATTGCTTGTGGCAGAGTTTCTCAACCTCAGCACTAAGATGCAGTCCCTGTCCTCAAAGTCACAAATGTTCCATCAAGCCTGGAGTCCATAGTAGGTCCTTATGTAATGTCTGCTGAATGACTGCATGAATAAATGAATGCAGTGAGCACGTGCCTTCCCAACTGAGATGTCGATGGGACTGTGAGAGTTGCCTAGTCCTGGGGTAATGAATTAGCATTATTTTCCAATTAGGGTGGTTTCATGCATCTGAAGGATGGGGATGATAATATATTCCTTGCAAAGCTGTTGGGTAAGCTTAATTAAGTAATATTTATAAAGTGCCTCCAAAGCCACATGAAAAGCCAGGTAAAAACACCTCGTGATATTGCTATTAATAATTTACTCTCCCTTTGTACCAGTTCTTTCAGATGTGTTTCTTGAAACTGGAAGAGGTAGCACCTATTTTTGAGGTAATTAAACCCTAGGTAAAGATGACTATTCCTTGCTTCGAGCCCAAACAAGTCCCTTCTCTTCTTTGCTGAGTCTCTCCATTTCCCTCAGACTCAGAGGAGCTGCCTTGTTGGGGAAACATCTGCCTTTGCGACAGTAAATTTTTCTCCTTGTATCTATCATTTAAGGCAGGTATTTCCACTAACATCTTCCTGGGGCCCCATCTGGGCATATGAAATTGAAGAGCCATGGGAGTATTTGCATAACTAACCACTTATTTACATATGCTTTGCATAACCTATCATGGTCTGTGAAATCATACTTGATTTCCTAAAGTGTTGTCATTTCTGTTTATATAATCCTAGAAGTGTCAAAGATCTCAGATCATGCAAAGGACTCTTTCTCCAGAGCCATTTAAGGGATAGAAGGGCCATTTGTTGGATACCTACTATGTGCTTAGGAAGGTAATTTCATTTGATCCATTGGTTCTCAAGTTGGCTGCATATTGGGATGATCTAAGGAGCTAAAAGATCTGATGCCTAGTCCTGATCTTAAGAGAATATGATGTAATTAGGAATAACTGCTGGGGATAGTCACCGAGCTTTAATATCTCCCCAGGTGATTCTAAGGTGCAGCAGAAATTGAGAGCTACTTATTTAATCCTCATTAAAAAAAAAAAAAGTCCATGCAAACCTTCTCCCCTAACCTGTGTTAAAAGTGTGGAAACTGAGACTTGGGTGTCAGGGGAAGGACATTCATATTAATATTGTTAATGTTCATAGCTGATCATTTGGGTACTTACTATGTGCCAGATTGTACTATGATGTGCCAGATTGTGCTAACCACTTACGATGTGTGTGTGTGTGTGTGTGTGTAATTCTTGGAATGATTCTTAGAGGCAGGGATTGATACACCACTTTTACAGATTAACAAACTGGGGTTCAAATGATATGTAATCTCTCCAAGGCCCCTAAAATAGTAAGAGGACAGCCAAGGGGTGATGAAAGTATTTGTATTAGGATTACAATGTGCTGACATTTGAACTTTGATTCTAACCTCCAGTTTTTGCAGATTCCCTCACGGAACATGTACTAGGAGCCTGTTTTTGGTCTTCTCCTGTGTTTCTCTGGGTTTAGCTTAGTGCTGGATTCTTAAAAGTCACCAGTAAAATCCTGAGGGTTGGCATGGAGCAATTAAGGCCAAAGTTCAGACTTTCCAGGCAGTAGAGAACAAGACTTTTTAACCCTAGTGGACTGGCTTTTCCTTCCTCAAATATTTGAGTTCTTTGCTGAAGATAGAGAAGGGCTGTTATGCTGCATCCATCATTTGTCAGCCAATATTGGAGCTTGGAATTAACCTGCAGAGGCTGAACTGTGCTTTTTCCCTCCCTGTAAAGTGAACTGAAGCTGATGTGAAGAGATAGTGGGTTTCAGCATCCAAAGGGAAGAGTGGTGGTATCTGTTTGGAGGGTACTTTCCTTCTCATCTGGGAAGTGGCAGTAGGAAAGGAATTTTATCACATTCATCCAGCCAAATGTGTGTCTCAATACTGAGTCATTTGGTGCCCTGCTATTCAAATATAAATTCATTCATTCAGTACTTTTTGAGCTCCTGACAGTTGCCTGGCACTATGATGATGGGGAGACATTAAAATAAGTAAAGTTCCTCTACCCATGGTGACTTGAATGATGAGAAGTAGTTATGTATAGATCTGGAGGAATAGTTTTCTGAGCAGAGGAAACAGCTGGTGTCAAATCCTGAGACGGGAATGAGGTTGATGGGTAAGGAACACGGGACAGAATGTGGCTCACAGTGGATGAAGTAGGGAGAGGGTCAGCAAGTTGGGCAGGGCCAGATATTATGCCATGCCCTGTAGCTATGGTGACGCATTTGAATGTTCCTCTGAAAGAGAGAGGAAGTCATTGGATGTTTTTTAAGCAGGAAACTCATATTTCTGAAGGATCACCCTGGCTCCTGGGGAGAACAGACTACAGGGGGCAGGAATGGAAGCCTGGAGCTGAGTTTGGAAGTATATTGAAATAATCTTGCGCTCTGTTCAGGTGTCAGTGGCTACTGGGCTCCAGTCCATTGTTGGCACATGGCACATTTCCAGCTCTTGCCATCAAAAATGATAAAATGCAGAATTGGAGCTTTTGTGTGAAGTCCTGTGATTCTGAAGCATTGGCAACTAATTCAAATAAATAATATGTTAGGACAAATACAATGTTTGTGGATGTACCAGACTTATATGGAGTGGGAAGAGAAAGATGATGCTGCAATTCTCTCCCCCTCCCCAGAAATCAACACTGCTGCCAGTGAACGTGTCATTCTGGAAATTTTACTTTTCTATGAACTTATGAGCTCAGATCCCATATATAGTTAATTTTTTTTTTTTTTTTGCTGTGTGCTTGTGCACGTGTGTATTTTACCACAGGGGGATTTTATTATGTCTATTGCTTTATGACAAGTTCTTTTCACTTAACAAGAGGTCTTAAAGCTCTTTTTATGTTTGCATACAGAGATACATCAAAGATGAGAGACAGGAGAGAGAGAGAGAAAAAGAGATTTTTGTTGGTTATGTATGCCTGTTTAGATAAGACTGTTCCACAGAGCTGAGCAAGTAGCAGTCCATGGCGCTGTGGTGTACAAACCCCTTCATGGACATTCTTTTGCATTTGGAATCTGTGGGGGTTTGTAACATACTCATCACTTGACTGGTATGAACTACATCCCCCACAGTCCTTTTCCTGGCTGTCCAATGAGGTGAGTCACTAGGGAGATTCCTGGAAGGTATGCAGGGCATGAGGGGAGCAGCAGCCATTTTGTAGTCATACAGATTTTACTTGGTCAGCTTGGTTATCTTGGGGATATGTGAGCAGCAGCTGGATGTACCACTGCTCCATCTTCCCCTGGACATCTTCAGCACCTCTAACTCCAGAGCCATGTACATGTTCAGTTCTTTAAGTAAGGGCCACACTTCCTCACCTACACCTGAGGCAACAAGAGCAGTCTTGGTTTCTGGCCCCTGTGGTGGTGGAATAGAATGTTTTTGTTCTCTCCCCTTTATATCCTGCCTCCCTTCTGACTGGCTTCTCTGAGGACATCAAGTTCTGGCATTAGAGACAAAGGTTGGTTGATGCATCTAGACCCAGTTCAAATGCCTCATAGTAATTGCTCAATAATATTTGTCAAATGAATGAACGAATGAATAGATCCTTCTAGAAGTCTTCTTAGCTGTCCCAGTTATAGACATCCCTTCTCCCTGTAAACTCACAGCACATACTGGGTTAGTATTCATTCAGTAAACATCTTTTGGCATCTACTCTGTCTTGTGCCCACCATTGTTGATGTAGGTCAATCAACCATGTGCCAGTAGCAAAAATGCCACAGCCAACAAGATGCCAGACATTGGGTTATTGAGTATATCGTGTGACAATACTTATATTGTTATTATAAAGATTTTATGGTTAAAAATATACTCTTTTTTGTGCAGCCCTATTTTCTATATTCTAACCTTAAAGGCAGGGACCAAATGACATACTGAGAACATTAAAGAAAATAGAATGTAAAAGAAAGAGAAATGAGGGGGGTACGGCTGTACCTGCACTGCCCAACATGGTAGCCACAAGCCACAGGTGGCCTTGGGACACCTGAAACGTGGCCACTTTGAATTGAGATGTGCCTTAAGTGTGAATAACATACCAGGTTTCAAAGACTTCGTAGGAAGAAAAACATGTAAAGGATCTCATTTATAATTCCTTATAATGTAACATGCTGAAATTATATTTGCAGATATTGGGCTAAATGAAATGTTGATATATTATTCCAGTGAATCCCAACTATTTATTTTTGCTTCTTATTTTTTTATGAATATATATATATATATATATATTTCTTACATCATTGTTCATTTTAGTACAATGTTCTTTTTCCCCTGTCAGGTGTATCCCCATAACAGTTCCAACCCCAAGTCACCTGTGAATTGTCACCATAGACTCTTGTGCTCCTCCCTACCTTGTTTTGACCCTCTCCTTTCCCATCCCCTGCTGAATGTCTTCAATTTATAGTGCCTGCTACCTGCTAGTTTTGTCCTTTTTTGCTTCTTTAACATGACCATTAGAACATGTCAAATGACAGGTAAGGCTCACATTTATTCCTACTGGATAGTGCCAATAGCTAGACTGTAAGGACAAGGAAGGTAGTGACTTTGTTTTGTTTTACCACTGTGCTTTCAGAGTCTACACAATATCTGGTAATAGTAGGTGCTTGCATGTTTTTTATTAAGTCATATGGCACATAGGAGAATGTGAAGGTTCACAGGCTTCTTCAACTATTGGTCTGTATCCTGCTATCATTGGCTCTTTCTTGGGCTTTGCTAATTTTTTCCTGCAAATCTTTAAGAACCCTAATTTTTTTTTAAGTGCCTCAGATAATGATTTAATTTAGATTTAACAAGGCTGTTATTGCAGGTCAATTAAGTGCCACCTTATGATTTAAAACCTATTTATTCAGATTAACAGCCATTAAATGGTTTTATCACACCTCTTGTTGGTTAATGTTATTTAAAAACTATTTTTAATTATTTAAAACATCATTTTATGCCCATGGACACTTACAATAAATCTTTTAAAGTCAAGATCTGTTTTAAAAAAATGTCTTTGACCATTTGCAAATTGATTTATTATGTAAAAAAAAAAAACAGGTATAATTTACAAAGAAGCAAATTAACCAAAATCAATTTAAGGGTCTTACACACAATATAATGTGATGATCAATTAGACTAAGTTGACTGAGGAATGAGCTTATATTTAAGAATTACTATTAAAAAATAACAACTGTGCTGGGATATAATCCACATACCATAAAGTTAGCAATTTTAAAGTATATAATTCAGTGGCTTTTAATATATTTACAGAATTGTGACCATCACCATTATGTAGTTCTAGAATATTTCTGTCATTACAAAAAGGAAATCCTGTACCTATTAGCCATCAATCCTAATTCCCATCTCTCCTTGTCCCTGACCACCTCTGATGGACTTTTATTCTTCATAGATTTGTCTATTCTGGACATTCCATATAAGTGGAATCATGCAATATGTCACCTTTGGTGTCTGACTTTCAGTAGCACCATGTTTGTAAGGTTCACCCATATTGGAGCATGGATCAGCATTTCCTTTCTTTTTATTTCCAAATAATATTCCATTGTATGGATATATCATTTTTGTTTATCCACTCACTGATGAGTGAAAATCTGGGTTGTTGAAAAGTAATGCTCTTTGAAGATCCCACAGCTTATAACATAAGTTCCACATGATAGATCTGCATATAAAAATGACCACTAGAATTTACTGAGCAATCTGGATGTACCAAGTGTTGTTCTAAAAGCTAATATATTTTAGCCCATTTAATATTCACCATATCTCTATGAGAGGTGTCATTACTACCTCCATTCTTATGAGGAGATGGGGAAATAAGAGTATGGAGTAACATGGTTAAGCATCTAGTAAGTGATTCAAACCCAGGAAATCTGGCTGCCAAGCCTACACTTTATTTTTCATTAAAAATGATTATATCATAAAATTGACTTTGGGGGGAGATATTCAGTGCTACGCATTTTAATATGCATGTATAAATTTATGTACCTGTCATCAGAGATAAACACTGTGCCATAATCCCCAAATTCTCTCTTATATCCTGTCCTAACGCTGTGCAACCACTGATCTAGTTTTCAATCTACATTTATGTTTTCCTTATACAAGTCATATAAATGGGATCACGCCATATGTAACTTTTGAGACTGTCTTATCTGACTCAGCATAATGCCCTAGAAATTCACCCAAGCTGGTGCACATAACCATACTTCATTCTTTATTATTGCTGAGTAGTGTTCAAATAGATGGACATGCCAGTTCATAGAGATGGCACAAAATTACTTTCCCACCAACAGTGAATAAGGGTTCCTTCCTCTACATCCTCCTCCAGTATTTGTTGTTTCCCATTTTTTGACATAGGCCATTCTCACAGGGGTGAGAATCAATTGTGAGGGGAGACATCAATTGTGGTGTTGATTTGCATTTCCCTTATAATAAGTGAAGCCTAAGATCTTTTCATGTGCCTATGGGCCATCTGACTGTCTTCTTTGGAGAAGTGTCTATTTAAGGACTCCTGCCCATTGTTGTTATTGAGTTATATTAAATATTTATTCCTTTGGTCTGTGTTTCTGTTTGTGTTCCAAAAGGCAATATTACTACTACCACCCCAGTTATTTTGGTCTGTTTTTGAACTTTCTATAAATGCACTCATAAAATTTGCTGTTTTCCTTTTGTTTATTTTGACCAATGTTATGTTTTGAATTTTATTCATATAGCTGCAGATTTTTTTCATTGCTTTATCATACTCCATTTAAAAATTATCACTACGTATTTATCCCTGCTGCTGTTGATGGACATTTGGGGCCTTTCCACTTTTGGGCTATTTTGAGGAATGTAATTGTTGACTGAGAGGGTGTGTTTCAATGATAGTAAATGAATCAAATATTTTTCCAAAGTGAGTACATTGATTTTCATTGCACTGGCAGTATATGAGAGTTCCAGTTGCTCTGTGTCTTTAACAACACTTGATATTGTCATTTTAAAGTTGAGCTATATTGTCACATGTTCAATGGCAACTCACTGAAGTTTTATTTTCATTTTCCTAGTAACTACTGATCTTGAGCATCCTTTCTTGCTTCCTGATCATTTATATGTTCATTGTGATCTACCTATTCAAGTATTTCACCCATTTAAAGAATGGGTTGTCTGTCTTTTTAAAATAATTGATTGGGGGTTAAGTCTCAGATTGCTATTACTGCCACGACCCACTGCAGGGGCCTGAGTTTGATCCCCTGTCAGGGAGCTACCCACATGGTGCAGACTTCTCCTGTCTCGCCTGCTTCTTCCCTTAGCAGTGTATTTCAGTAAATATGTCTCTGCTCCCCACTCTGTCTCTGGTGAATCCTCTCACCCCCTAAACCTCTGGTCTATACCATAGTTCTTCAATGCAAAAATAAAATCTTAAAAAAAATAAACAATTGATTTGCTATTTTGCTGTTTTTGCATATTCTGGTGATGAAGCTTTTGTTAGTGGTATGCATGACAAATATCTCCATAAATAAATAGATAGATAGATAGATAGATAGATAGATAGATAAATAAATACAACTGACCTTCTACAACCCCTACTAGGATTTGTAAGAAAACAAACAAACCAAATAAATAAATAATTAGAAAACAAACAAACAAAAAATACCCTCAAAATAGTGTCTTCTGCTGCGCTGCAATGGTCTTTTGTCAAAAATCAAGCAGCCCCATGTTGAAAGTCTGTTTGTGGATTCCATGTTCTCTTTTCTGATCCCATTACTCCACTATCTTGATTATTGTAGTTTATCATAATTCTGAACATTTGGAAGTATAAATCTTCCAACTTTGTTCATCATCAAGAGTCTCTCAGATATACCTGGTCAGTTCCAACAAAAAAGAAATCTGTTTTGGGCCTCCCTGCTGGCACAGCGGTTGAGCACTAGGTTGCAAAGCTGCCCGCAGCCTCTGCAGTGCCGGTTCGATCCCCAGCTTCTCCCCGGCCACTGGAGGAGGGTCCCCCATTGCGCGCAGATCTCTCCTGCCGCCCACTGCTCCCCTCAGCAGTGTACTTCGGTCCTTCTGCCTGCTCTGCTCCCCGCTCTGGTGAATTCATTCACCCTCCCGTGCTTCTGACTGTACCCAGTGCTTGTATAATAAATAAATAAATAAATCTTAAAAAAAAAAAAGAAAAAAAGAAATCTGTTTTGCTTGGGATTTTGTGATATCTATAGCTCAGTTTACAATACTGAGTCTTCCAATCCCATGAACATTATTTATTCTTGCACTTATGAAGGTCTTGTATCAGTCAAGATGTATGAAACCAGATTGGTAATTTGAACAGGAAAAATTGAATATAAAAATTTGTCAGTGAGTCAAGCAGGGGACAGCAGTTGAAAAGGGTAGAAGGTGACTTTAAATCATACAGAGGAATGCAGCTGCTACCTTTGGAGTAGTGTTACAGTGACTAAGTGAAGGTATTTGAACACTTGCAAGGAATCCCTTCCTGGTCACCAACGCTGAGATTCAGACTTCTTTGGAGAAGGCATGGCTGCCATAGAAACATGCAATCCATCAGTGATGGGAATCAGGAGGGTGTGGGATGAGGCTGACCAGTGGAACGACCAGTCAGTGGTGGGGAGGGAAGTGACAGAGGGCCTGGATTGAACAGTTGGTCTGTGGAGCTTCTAATATGGTGGGTAGAAGAGTTGATAATAGGTGTTCTTAACTCAGTCCCAACCTCTGTGGGAACTTTTCAACAGTTGCTCATTATGCACAATGCTGGCTCCAGTTTCTTTGTAGTTACCCTCTATAAAAACGATCTTGGTTTGCTAAGATTAAATCATAAATGGGTTATTTGACTTTTTCAAATGCTGTTCCTCACCTATTGAGACAATTCTATGTAATTTTTTATTATTCTTTATTCCATGAAGGTGGAGAATTATAGTGATTTCTTCTCAAATGTGAAACCAATTTTCTACTCTTGGAATAAACCAAACATGGTCATGGTATAACTTTCTTTTATGTATTATTGCATTTGACTTGATATTATTTTATTGGGGAGTTTTGCATCTGGGCCTGTAAGAGAGATCAGACAGTAATGTTTGTTTCTTATAATTTTCTTGTCAGGCAATGGCACCAGGGTGCTTGTATAATAGTTATGGTGTCCTCAAAAAAGAAATTGAGAAGTGTTTCATCTTTTATATTTCCTAGTAGGGGCTATAGAAGGTCAGTATTATTTCGTTTTTAAATGCTTAGAAGAATTTGCTAGTGAAGATATCTGGACCTGGAGGGTTTTTTTTTTTTTTTTTTTGTGTGTGTGTGTGTGTGTGTGTGTGGGAATGTTACAGATTCGATTTCTTTGATAGAGAAGTATTCTGATGTTTTGTTGCTTCTTGTGTGAATTTTGATGAGATATGCTTTTCTCGTTTGTATAATTCATCTAAATTATCAAATTCTATTGGCATAAAGTTTTTTATAATATCACGTTGTTATCTTTCAGTGTCTATAGGATCTTGCCTGGCACTTAACAATTTTATTATCCTTTTCCAAGAACCAATTTTGGGGGTTGCTGATTTTCTCTATTGTAAACTTGCTTTCTATTTAATCGATTTTTGCTTTTATCTTTATTATCGTCTTCCTTCTACTTTCTTTGAGTTTGATTTGTTGTTCGTTTTCTCACTTCTTGAGGTGGATGTTTATATCATTGATTTTCATTCTCTCTTTTTTTCTAACATATCCATTTACAGGTATAAGTTTTTGTCTTACGTGAGCTCTAGCTACTAACCACACTTGTTGCTATGTCTTATTTTTATTATAATCCAATTCAAAATATTCCTAAATTCCTTAGTGATGTCTTAATTTCCTGGCAGGTTTTAATGATATTTAAGTTGTTATTATTATTGATTTCTAGCATAATTGCATTGTTGTCAGAATATATATTCTGAATGATATTAATTATTGAAATTTGTTTATATTTGTTTTACTTTTTACTTTTTTTAAAGATTTATTTATGCATACAAGAAAAAAGAAAAGAAAAGAATTGGGGTGTAAGCCAGAGGTGTGGGAGATGAGAGGATTCACCAGAGACAGTGGGGAGCAGAACAGGTAGATCTACTGAAATACACTGCTGAGGGGAGCAGTGAGTGGTCTGCTGCGCCATGTGGGTTGCTCCCTGGCTGGCTGGGCATTGAACTCATGTACAGTGACTGGTGATTATCTTGATAGTGCTGTCTTTGACCTCTGTGCCACCAGGGAGGTCCTATATTTCTTCATGACCCAGTGTTTCATCATTCTAGGTAAATGCTTCATGTCCTCATGAAAGAATACATATTCTGCTATCACTGTGAGTAATGGATTTTTTCCTACTATATCTCCACTTTCATAATGCTTTTAAAACTAATAGCTGTATCCAATCTGTTGTTAAACATTCTAATTTCGAACAAGTCAACTTTATTGAGCATGTTCTTTGGTTTCTTATACTCCTACCACTTTTTGTTTGCTTGTTTTATTACTTAGAAGAGAGGTTATTAAAATATTCTGTTATTATGGATTTATCTACTTTTAGTTTTAGTTTTTTGATTGGTGTGTTTTGAAAGCATGCTCTTTTGTACATACAAATATAAAATTGTTATATCTTCCTGGTGGATTAACCTTTCTATTGACATTTTCTTCTTTATATCTAATCATGCATTTTGACTTCATGTTCTCTTGATCTGATAATAGTACAACTATAACACTTTTCTATTTATTTTAATCTTTTATCTTCAATCTTTTTGTATCCTTATATGTAGGGTATATTTCATATAAGCATCATAAAACTTTTATTCTAACGTAACTTGACCAACTAGGTCTATTCTTTTTCTTATCTATTTTATTAATCATATTGACTACAGTTATTTTAGATAACCAGTATCTGTATCACCTATAAGTTTTTTTCCTGTTGGCTATTTTTCTCTTCCGTGATCTGGGTTTTTAGTATGCCTGGTAAATTTAGCTGGAATGTCACACCCCGTGTATAAATGCTGTAGAGGTTCTAGATGATATATTTTCTTCCAAGGAATATTCTCCCTGACCTGTGGCAGGCAGCTAATACAGGGACAGATTGCCCCAACTCACTCAGGGGGCTAAGTGGACTCAGGATTGGATTGTGGACTTTGTAATGCTCAGTCTGCCTCTTACTCACCTCTTCTCTCTGTAGAGGTTTCCAGGTAAGAACCAGACCTGTTTACTAGGCTGTCTCCTAGCTGGTGGCCCTCCACATTTATGCCTCACTCTTAAAAATATATCAAAAACATCACTCAGCTTTTCAATTGCTTTTTGCTTAGACTCTAGGCCATTTACTTTATACAGCATAAATAAGGGGATATTGGTGCAATTGCAATGTTTTTGGATTCCTCATATCACCTCCTTTTTTGACATTCAATACTTAGCTCTTTTAACACCCCAAATGCTTGTCTATTTACCACACTCAAAAGGCTTCCCTGCTATTTATTTATTTATGCATATAAGAACTGGGGTACGGGACAGAGGTGGGGGGGGTCAGAGGATTCACCAGAGACAGAGTGGGGAGCAGAACAGGCAGACTGACTGAAATACACTGCTGAGGGGAGCAGCGGGAGGGACAGGAGAGGTCTGCCCCGCCATGTGGGTCAGCTTCCCGGCAGCCAGGGATTCAACTCATGTCATAGTGTCTGGTGATAGCTTGATAGTGCTGAGACTTTAACACCTGTGCCACCAGGGAGGCCCATCCCTGCCTTTTAGTAGCTCCCTTTGCTCTGCTTCTGAGCTTTTCAGTCCATAATGCTAAAGAGTCATCAGTGTCTCTGTTAAAAAAGTGATATGCACGCACAGTGTGTGTTTGTGTTTTAGCCAACTTTTCTAGTTATCCTTGGCGGTAACATAGACTGCATTATTTTTTCTTCTAAATGCTTTCTCGTGGGCCTCCCTGGTGGAGTAGGGATTCAGTCTCCACACTGTCACCACTAAGGCTTGAGTTGGATGCCTGGCTAGGGAGCTGACCCACACATGGCGCAGCAGACCTCTCCTGTCTCGCCCGCTGCTCCCCTCAGCAGTGTATTTCAGTGTATCTGCCTGTTCTGCCCCCCACTCTCTCTCCCTGCCCACCTTCCATACCGCTGGCTTACACCTCAGTTCTTCTACATAAATGAATGAATGAATGAATGAATGAATGTACGTTTTCTCATGCTCACTTTGTATTTTACTGATGTTTCAGTATCCTGGGGTGTCTACTGTTTGCATATTGTCTACCAGGACTGCTGAGCCTGCAACTCAGGCTGTGTGTTCAATGTGGGTTGGGGTCTGCAGTGGTTGTGCCATGTGGTGACCCTGTATTTACCCTATAAGCTCCGCTTGACCTGACCCCTTGCTTGTTCTCTCCTTTCTAGAGACACTGGTTCTTAGAGTCACTCCTCTTTTTTTCTTTTTTAAACATTTATTTATTTATACAAGAACTGGGGTACATGCCAGAGTTGTGGGAGGGTGAAAGGATTCACCAGAGACAGAGCAGGAAACAGAACAGGCAGACAGTCTGATGAAATACACTGCTGAGGGGAGCAGTGGGCGAGACAGGAGAGGTCTGCTGCTCCATGTGGGTTTCTCCCAGAGCAGCCGGGATGGAACCTGTGCTGCAGAGGCTGTGGACAGCTTCACAGTGTGGCACTCAACTGCCTGCCCCACCAGGGAGGCCCTAGATTCACTCCCCTTTAGGGGGGGTCCAGAGTGGACAAGAGCGATCATCCTTTTTTTTTTTTTTAAAGATTTATTTATTTATTTACACAAGCACTGGGTACAATCAGAAGTGCGGAGGGTGAGAGGATTCACCAGAGCCAGAGTGTGGAGTAGAACAGGCAGACCGGAGAAGTGCACTGCTGAGGGGAGCAGCGGGTGTGGCAGGAGAGGTCTGCGTGCCATGTGGGACCCTCGCCAGCGGCCAGGGATTGAACTGGTGCTGCAGAGGCTGCGGGCAAACTCCTAGCAAACTCTTTGACACCCTACCTTATTGCTTTCGAGTTCTCAGAAGTATTCTCTGCCACTGATTTGTGGCATTGGCTGAGTGATTTATCTATTCCCCTCCAGAATGTGGAACGTGAAGAGGTGACCTTGTCAGTCTCGTGGATCACTTTCTGACTAGTGTCTGCCCCCATGGTACCTGGTGAAAACTGAGCCTCATAGGGATGAAAAATGAAAAGGAGGTGATGAGAACTCACATCCATTATACATCTTACTGTTTATCATCTTATTTAGTTTTACTTTAACTCTTTGAGAAAGATGGTGTTACCATTTTGCTCAGAGTAAACCATGGCTTAGATAAATTATGTCATTTCCTCAAAATGCTAAATTCCTGATCTAGAATTTAAACCCAGATCTACCTGGCTCAAAAGTTACCCTGACTGTGGATTATTAAAACTTCTTACTCATCTATGCTATTTCTAGCTCTCTTCTTTCTTTATTGATGTTTCAATTTTTATCTGATATTTATAGAATGTCAGGTTACATCAAGGGCTTCTCCTGAAAAAATAAAGGGGAAAAATAAAGAAAAAAAAGCGATTTTCCCCTTTACTTCAAAAACAAAATGACATGCTTTTTCTATTTGATTGGAAAGATTATGTGGGTGGCTCCAGATTTGTGTGTAAACTTATTTCCTTCAAATAGCCCAGCTGAGGAAGAACACTAATTTGTTTAATGAATATTTGTTAATTTCAATTAAGAAGAAGTACTTATAGTCATAGCAATAACTATTTATTGAGCGCCTCCTATGGGCTATGCACTAAGCTAGGCATTTTAATCACTTTCTCTTCAATCATCAAAACCTCCCTGAAAATAGATGGTATTATCTCCTTTGTATACTTTAGGAAATTAAGACTCAGAGAAGTAAAGCAGTTTGCCTTGGAAACTTTCAGATCCAGAATTTGAATCCTTTTGTGGATTTCCATTAAGATGGCTTATTTCCACACATTCCACTCAAGGTATCAAGCCTGAAACACAGAAGGAACTTAATAAATATTGGCTTTTTCCAGATCAGTGATGATATGGTGAGTTTCCCAGAACAGAGTTGCAAAGTAATATTATGAGTTTTCCTTGTGTCTTGCCAGGGAATATGAACAATTATCTCCAAACTGACCCTTTGGAAAAACCCAGAGGTTCCAAGTCATGACAGTTTCCAAGTGTCAGGTAAGGATCATGTCAGTATCAATTGCAGGTTCTTCTCTGCTATTTGCTCCAAATATTTTCTGGTTGCAAATATTATTGATCTGACAGTTTATTTCCCGAGACACATTAGTTCCAAAGTGATGTGATATGAAAGTCTCATCCTAAGGAAATTGGCCTTGTGAATGGTTGTCCCCTGGGTAGAGCAAGCTGCACTTATGACTTTACTAATATGATGAAGAAGCTGTAAATACAATTAGTGGGCCCGGCTGGTGATTTTCCGATAATGATATTTGGGGTATATTATTGGTTTAGCTGTAATTGAGCTTAAGATGATCTGAAAATGTCTAAACTGGTGTGAAAGTCATTCACAGCTTTGGCTCCAGGGTGGATGCTCATGAAGGAGTTGGACTGATGACATTTGGATGTGCCGAGACTGGGGGATGTGTTCCAGCATGGCTGGGGCATGTCTATCACATTCTGTTCCCTCTTACTCTGTCACTAGTAAGATGATGACTTCTTGATCATCTTCTATCCACTTTCAAATTCCACCCCAACTTGTCATTTGGAATTTGCTATATGTATTTTTTCGTTCTCATTTCCTATACAAGAATAATTTATTTAAAGTATGTTAAAATGAGGATAAGTAACGGCAGCTGCCACTAGAGGCAAGATGTGAAATAGACAAGTGGTAGTACAACAATACAAAACAGTATGTAAAAGACAGTGCCAACATGGGCGATAGGTCACTGTCAGTGGGTTCTGAACTGCACACACAACTGCAAGACACTCAGATTCAGAGTCCAACAACAACAGGGTTTATTTAACAAACAGAAGATTGGGGAAAAGGAAAGCGTTTCTAAGGTCATGAGTGGCTGGCTGTCTCACCCCAGATAGTGTCCACAGTGTCCAGAAATCCCAAACAAAAGGCATTTGTGGAAGATGAGGTGACAGTGCAGCAGCCCACAGCAGCAGCCAGAAGGCTGAGCCAGACACTGGACCAGACAGTGCAGACTCAACAGCACAGGGAGGTAGTGCTGGAGAACCGGAGGCTGTGAGTAGCTCTGTGAGCCACTGGCACATGTCAACAGTGAACAGCTCTTTGAGACACTGGACTGAGGCCAGTGATGCTCCTTGAAGGTGATGTCAGGGGCAGGTGCAGTGTCCAGGACTCTGCAGGTCTGGTGAATCCCACAGAGGCCGTCTTTTCCATGCTGGTCTCTCTTTGGAGACCATGTTGAATGCTTTGTCTTCAAAGGTGATCTGATGATGCTTTGTTCTCTTTAGAGGCCAGCTCTTGACTGACTCAAGCTTGTTCTTGCTCTGCCTTATATCCTCTTACGGGTCTCCCACCCTATAAGCCTGATTGGACTGTTTGTATTTTTTTTATTGATGCATACAAGAACTGGGGTGTAGGCCAAAGGTGCGGAGTGAGAGGATTCACCAGAGACAGAGTGGGGAGCAAAACAGGCAGATTGCCTGGAATACACTGCTGAGGCAAGCAGCGGGCGAGTCAGGAGAGGTCTGTGCACCATGGGTTAGCTTCCTGGCTGGGAATGGAACTCATGTCATAGTGGCTGCTGTAGTGGCTGCCGTTAGCTTGATGGTCTGAGACTTTAATCCCTGTGCCACCAGGGAGGCCCTGGACTGATTTTAATCCTAAGCATCTGATTGGAACGCTTAGCATCAGTCAACTTTCTTTCCATTATCAATCTGAGTAACTCAAGGTTGACTGATAATTGGAGAATTCTAACCTGATTGGTTCATTCAGCTCAAACCTGATTGTTCTATTTAGCTTGAACCTGCTTGGTCCATTTAGGGTCCTGGAGCCATATATAAAAGGGAAAAGCCTAGTCCATGCCTATGCCAGCTTGTACTCAGCTCAGGGCAGGCTCCTGGGTCTGTGGGCTCCAGGGAGCCTTGACTGGAGTTCATTTCACAGGGCACAGAGCTTGGGGAGCAACAAAACTGCCTTGCCCCTCAGCCTCTGGGCACCGAGGGACTCAGTTACAGTAGAACTTCACCAAAGTTTATTTCTTGCTCATGGAAAGTCTCCACAAAGCTCAACAAATGCTCTCCTTCATCTGTTCACTCAGGGATCCAGGTTCCTTCTAATACTGTGGCGCCATCAATTTCAACATGTATCTGTTGGGAGACAGTTCCCCCTGGATTTCTTGGGTTCTTGTAGGGTATGGGCCCTCCTAAGAAAGGGCGCTGACAAGTTTTGTTCAGAGATGATTAGATAGCAAACTGAAAATTGAGAACCTCTCCTTAGAGACATTCAGGATGATAAAATTCCTTTCTTCTCCTGAAAGATATTTTCTTAGATTCTAGGACAATAAACCTTGTGACACCTTCGCCATGTGTCAGATACATATACTTACTCTCACTCTTCAGAGGGGAGGGTGGACAGATTATCAGCAGCTTGATAGAAACTCAGAGTTTCTAAAGATTAGGGTTCTTTGCCAATGGAGATGTATGCAACAATCCGAGTAGAGTAAGGCTGTTATCCAATGTCACACACATACATTCTTTGTTTTTCAATTTAAACCCCTTACACTGGGGATTTTAGCATATCCCAAGCCAAGTGGTTCCAGATTGCAACAGATAATTATAATGCAATTTAATGGGCAAAGAAAGAGCCAGTTACAGGTCAGCTAATGGTGAGAGGGACAAACTTGAAAGTTTCCTCTCTGAGTTATTAGACCTCATTAAAATTAATACCCAGCTGCTGTATGATTATCAATGTAATTCTTCAACAATGCGTATACTGGGAATTTGCAAATATAATATTATGACAAATTCATTATTTAAAGGATGTCTATGTTGAATCATAAAATGCAAAAGATTTCTTAGTAAGCCCATTTAACCCCACAAATATTCTTTGAGTGTCTGTTTTATGCTGGGCACTAGGGATACGAACAAGAGTGTCTGAACAAGACACTGTTGCTGCATCCCAAAAGCCCATGGTTTAGTAAAGAACTCCTCACCCTAACTACTATACAGAGTCATATTTTCCTATATTAGGCTTGGTTAGAGGAATAATCTGTTCTTAAATCCACCCTCATCTTATATTATATACTCACAATTACCAGCCAAATTTTCTGTTAATATTCATTCTATTTTCCAACTCTTTCCCTTGATCTTCTCTTTCTTCTGTGGGATCTACTAACTCCTTAGTAATTAAATAGAGGATATACCAATCAAAGCTTATTTGTTTATAGGTGTCACAAACCAAACTTAAAATGGTTCAAGTCACAAAATTGTATGTTTAGTGGAATATATATGAGTGAATTCTTTTTTTATTTATATATTTTTTTATTATAAATTTTATTTTTATATTCCCTACACAATTGCAACCCCCTTATTTTGACCCCAATCCCTCCCCTCCCCGGCCCCCACCCCCCATAGAATGTCTCTGGTTCATAGTTGTTTGTTGATTTTGATTTTTACTTTCTTATAGTTATTCTTTTTCCTGGTCCCTTATTTAAGTTTTCTAGATTCACCATCCGGTATTTTTCTTTTTCTTTCTGGCTTATTTCGCTGAGCATGATCCAGATTCAACTGGATCCAGGGGCTCAGTTGATGACAGCGGAATTTCTCTCCCTCTCTCTCCTTGTGTGTGTATCTTTTCATCTCTTTGTTATGTTTTCTTCTATACTGGCATTTTACACTTGATGATCCCAGCAACTCCATTGCACATTACCCTCATAACACACAATACGATAGATGAAAAAACTCAGTATTTAAGTTTAAAAAATAGTCTTGAATCAAATCAGTTACAACTAGGGTTGCAATTGGCTAGAAATGGGTCACAAGTTGTGGGTTCTTATGTTTTCCCCCAATTTATATATTGAAGTGCTGACCCCTTGGTACCTCAGAATTGGGCTGTATTTGGAGATAAGGGTTTTATGACAGGTGTCATTATAAGAAGAGGATCAGGACACAGAGACACACAGAGAGGAGGCCTTGTGAAGAGAGAGGGAGAACATGGCCATTGAAAAGCCAAGGAGAGAGACTTCAGAAGAAATTAACTCTGTCGACATCTTGACCTCAGACTTTTAGCCTCCAGAATTGTGAAAAAATTTCTGTTGTTGAAGCCATGCAATCTGTGCAGACTTGGCAAACTAATATACAGTGTCACCCCTGGAATTGGGGTGAATTTATTTAATACCCTTGAACTACCTGATCAGTGGAAGAGGGGTGGCTACTCAAAGGAAAAACAAGCAAACAAACAAAATACCAACCAACCAAACAAACAAACTAAAAACCAAACAAACCGAAAAATTTAAAAACAAAAACAAAAATTAAACAAAATAAAAATAATAGATGCTTGGGGGGAAAAAGGACATCTTGTCTTTTTGTGTCAGATTCTTAATAATTACTAGACATTTATTATATGTTAGGTCATAAAAGCACCTAGTACTTAGTAGGACAACACTGTAGGTAGATACTGTTATTTTTTCTCATTTTATAGGTGAGAAAATGGAGGCACACACACTAATTGAGTGAGTTAGCCAAGCTCATGCAGCCAATAAGTAGCTGAGCCAAAATTTGCATCCATGCCTGTCTGGATGCAGAATCTCAGCCTTTTACTAGAACACTCTCTGCAGAACCAGTGATTGCTAGTCTTGGATGCTCGTGCTTTTCTTTTTCTAAGACTGAAATAAGCTCTGATTTCAGGCAGGAGAAGGATGTATGTTAATATGTTAATTAAGGAAAATTCACAGTCTGCAGGATTCTTTTTTTTTTTTTTTAAGATTTATTTATTTATACAAGCACTGGGTACAGTCAGAAGTGTGGGAGGGTGAGAGAATTCACCAGAGCCAGAGCGGGTAACAGAACAGGCAGAAGGACTGAAGTACACTGCTGAGGGGAGCAGTGGGCATGGCAGGAGAGGTCTGTGAACCCTGTGGGACCCTCGCCGGGGGCCGGGGATCGAACTGGTGCTGCGGAGGCTGTGGGCAGCTTTGCAGCCCAGTGCTCAACCACTGCGCCACCAGGGGAGGCCCTCTGCAGGATTCTTAAGTCCCTTTTTAGAAATGTTTCTGATTTTGACCAACTCAAGTTAATTAGCATCGCAGAATGAGAAGTAATGGCTGTTGTTCCTCAGAATTGGGGGCAAAGAGATACCCAGTGACTTGTAATCATCCCAGCCCTGAGAACTCCAAAGTCTCAGAAAGGAAACAAAATGGGGAAATTCACCAACTCATCTACTTTTCCTCCTCTGTGTTTACTGTGATTTCTGTTGCATGGGTAGCAAAGCAAGTCCCACTCCTGCCTGAACCAGCAGGCAAAGTCTACAGAGGAGTAAGAGACCAGACCTGAATTTTATAAACAGGGTTTCTAGTTTGAATGGTTCAAGCTGATACACACACATACACACACACACACACACACACATGTGCATGCACACATACATACACACATATACACACTTTTATCTATATCTATCTTTACTGAGGTGACATTGGTTTGCAACACTCTATGTTATTTAGGGAAATAGGTTCTTGACTCATCAGATGTATATTTCTGCACCACCCTCACCATCAAAGCACCCATAATTCTTTACCCTATGCCATTGGGCACCCACCCCCCTTTGTTCTCACCTCTAACCTCCTTTCTCTCTAGCAGCCTCAATTCTGTAGTCATATTTCTAGGGTTTGTTTTGTTTTAGTCCCCTCTATATTCCACATAAGAGTGAAATAATTTGAATTTGTTTTTTTCCTTCCAACTTAGTTCACTTAGCACAGTCCCTTCCAGTTCCATTCATATTGTTGCAAAAGGCAAGAGTTCATCTGTTTTTAGGGCTGAGTAGTATTCCATTGTGTATATGTCCCACTTCTTAACCCACTGCTCTGTAATGGATTGGTTCCGTAACTTGGTTATTATAATAGTGCTGCAATGAACATAGGAGTGCTTACTTCCCTTTGAATTAGTGATTTTGTATTCTTCGGGTAGATATCTAGGAGTAGAATTGTTGGATTAAATGATAGGCCAATTTTTAATATTTTGGGAACTGTCATACTGTTTTCCATAGAGGGTGGACCAGTCTACATTTTCACCAACAGTGTACGAAGGTTACTTTTTCTTCATACCCCCACCAATATTTGTTATTTCTATTTTTTTTAATATGGGCCATTCTCTCAAGAGTGAGTTGGTATCATTATGGTTTTGATTTGCATTTCCCTGTAGGTGATATGCCAATTGGCCTTTTATATGCCTTCTTTCAAGAAGTGTCTACTTAGTTCTTCTCAGGCTGATATTTGAACATGTCCCATGAGAAGCAAATTCAGAAAATAGTAGAGCCATGCATGATCATTGTATTTTTTCAAGTCGGCCTGATGTTTCTGTTAAAACTATCAGTGACCCCATTGGTAAATCCTGATCACTGTGGTTGCAAGAAGAACATTCCATGCAAGCTAGTTCACACACAGGTCAGGCTTTCATAATTCTGGTATTGAATATTTATTATAGGAGGTCTTGAGGAAATAAAGTCATTTTGAGTAGCAGGAGTTGTTACAAATCTCTTCAACAATTAGACAACACCAGTGAACATTTTTAATGATTAAATGAATCTCTCTGTTTAACACATGAATCCTTTCCTGACACACCAGCTTCCTTTTGGCTCAGTCTTCCTGAAGGACCCCCTGAATTTTGAATGCCTGTCACATGTCCTTGAATGGATGGCTGTTTCTTACAACCAATGAATCCTGTCAAAGAGAATCAATCTCTCTCTCACAGTCTGACCCTGGTGCATATTCAGTGTAATCACACTGCAAATGTTTGATTGAAAATTGTGCCCAAGATGCAGGATTCCATGAAGGTGACAAAAGTAGTGTTGAAACCTGCTTAAGGAGCAAGAAAACCACAGGTGACCCATGAGGTCTGGTGGCCTTCAAATAACCAGTAACCAGCACTTACCTGGAATGTACAGGTGCAGCCACCTGGCTCTCCAAGGGATTGTTCTGCTGGACCAATGCCCATATCAAATGGGTTATTCAATATTTTGAATATCATTACAAAACCAGTTAGCAGCTAAAGAAAAAAAATGACAAAGAAAGTGATATTGTGAACACTTCAAAAGTGAAAAATGTAAATATCAAGATTCAAGGGAGATTTAGGAAAGATTGGGAAAGCCCTTAAATATTTTTAAAAATGACCTTTTTGCTATCATGCTATGAAAGCCAAACCTGAAATGAAGGATTTTGTCAGAAAAATTACACCCCTAAAATATACTACTTAATTTGCTTTTTGTTCTTCATAAGAATTCATGCATCATTGAAATGGTAACCTAAATTTTATAATGTTGATAAGTTTTAGTTGCATTTTTCAAGATAAAGTTCCAAGTCCAGCCCGTTTCCTCCCCAACAGTTGGCTATGAGAATTTGGACTCAGTATTAACTGAGCTATTCTGAATGTCTTCTATCAAGATTGATTTTCCTCTCGGGGATGGGAAAAAAAAAATGTGTGGATATAGTCC